>NC_067406.1:75679022-76304022 GCF_009764475.1 Pristis pectinata
TCAATCCTAAAAATTCAAAATTTGCTGTCTCAGTTGCTTATCTCTTTTGAGTATTAAAGTGACAGTATGTTCTGCAAAAATATTTACTGACTAATTAGAGATATAAAACACCAATGAGTTATGGATGGTTTGAGGGACAGTTCTTGAGTTTGAAACAGGAATCATTGGGGACCTTGTCTTTTTGGGAAAACAGGCGGAAGGGTAGAGAGAACTCAAACCTGCAGGAAGAGGGGAATGTGACAGCAATACATAAATAAATGTATGAGGTTGCTAATTATTTTGCATTAACAGTTGGATTTCTAACATCGTGGTGTTCTTGAGTTTATGTACCTGTGATGTTTTAATAAGGTTTCAGGCTTGTCAAGACGCTTATTGTTAATGACTTGCTGATTTCTGCAAAAGCTTGAACCTTTTGTGGATCTGTTGGTCTTAACAAAAATAATCTGCCTCATTTATCTATTTTGAAGTAATTTTACAGAAACTTGTTTCTCTGTCACTAAATGGCTGAAAAATAAATCCTGCTTACTTCAGTGTGTGATCTGAACTCTAATAATGTTCGCTCCAACAGATACACAGATTACTTGGCAACAAAAATTTAGTTTAAAAATAACATGGAATTTCCAGCTCCTCAAGTTGGAGAGGTGTTCAGTATTAGGAAAATTGAGTACTATTACCATTTAATGTTGTTTATCCAAATCTATGCTACGGATTGAACTTTGCCTGCTAACTATACACATCAGGAGATTGTAGTCACGTTACTTTGTGCAGAATACATCTGTTAACTTGGGTCTCTAACACCCTTTGCTGACATGCACAGTGGTGCAGTTGTTAGTGCTGCTGCCTCATAGCTTCAGGAACCCAGGTTCATTCCTGGTGCTATCCGTGTGGGGTTTGCACATTATCCCCGTGACCATGTTGAGTGTTTCTGTTGAGTGCTCCAGTTTCCTCCCACCTCCCAAAGATATGCTGGTAGATTCATTGGCTGCTGCAGGTTATGTATCAGTGTAGGCAGGTGACAAAAGAATCTTTTTTTTTAAGGAAAGTGGGCATGTGAGGGAGAATATGTCTTAGGGCTACTGGGAAATAAGAGGGGGATTGCGAATGATGGATTACTGTGCTGGGAACTGGCATGAATCCAAAAGGGTGAATGGTCTCCTTTGTATCATGCTAAGAATGATCTTTGTTACCTCCAGTCTTATCTGTTCCAGTGTTCTCATAGCCAGACTCTTTCCTGTTCTATTTACTCATTCATCCTCATTCCTTGTTGATGGATCCTGGCCATGATCATCATCCACTTCAAATACCTTCAGAGTGTCATCTTCGCAGCATAGAACTTGCATGAGTTCTGCATTTCTCCAATTCTATCCTCTGCCCATCCACCATTCAGTTCTTTCTCTTTTTCTAGCCGTCCCTTCCAAAACCTTTCTGCTCTCCACCTTCATCAAGTTCCTTAAACGTCATCTCTTCAACCAAAAGTTTAGCTGCTTGCCTTTCTGTGTTTTTTTTTCTCCCGCGCCCCCCCAACCCTGAACATTTATTTGGGTAATCAATTTTTGTTTGATTAAGCACCAGTGAGGCACCTTGTTATGTTAAAATTATAATTTAAATATAACTTGTTCTGATTTTTCAATCATGCAGCAAGGTACAGTGAAGATTAGGTTTGCTATGCCCCAGCAATGCACCTCAACTACAATCTCAGAACAATGTTCTCCAGTGGTGCCATCCCATATTCTATCAATTATTTCTTTTATGGCCTTGGTCGATGAGATCAACACTAAATTCAGTTTGTGCTGATTATGATATTTTTGGGCTGTCAGTGCATGTGCATTAGGAACTTGTTTTATTTAGGCTTATGTTGTTTTTGCAGGCATCCTTTTCAGTCAGTGTACCAAGGAGATGTATCCTGTGTGTGCTGATGTGTCTCCTGGCCCTGAAGTGAGAAGCCCAGTTGTACCAGCCCCAGTATTTATTCTTCAAGTTTTTAAATGCCAAAGTGTGTTAATCTGAACAGGATTATTCCTTTTTATCAGAATTCTTATGGAAAAAAGAAAGTACAGTGCCCCATTCAAGGCATTTAAGAGATGATACTCTAACAGGAAATTATCTATATACTATTCCTCCAACATAAAATTTGCATGCCACACGATTAATGCTTCGACCATCAATGTTATTTTCAGGACTGTTAAGATACAGACTCGACTCCCACACTGCTACAGTTTAACACTTAACAGCTTTCTGAGCTCTGTCTTAACCACCTGCAACAAACAGTGCACATGGCACACCAAGTCGGTGTCAATTGTACACCCTTATTTTGGCCAGAGAATGTATATCAAATCTGCCCATTCTTTTCATTATGATAGCAAAATGGTTTAAGCATTCAGCTGGAGAGAAAATGATTTGAAGAATTGGAGGAATAGTAGTCCACCTGTGTCGATCAGTTCAGACTTCAGTCTCTGTCGCATTTGAAAATCAGTTTTCATTGCCATCTCCCATAACATTGCCTGAAGGAATTTCAGAGCAACTCACCAGATGAAGTGTGTGCCTTGAGGAAATTGCACAAATAATTTTTGCTATGTAAAGGATGATGCAGTGATCATTGCAACAATACTGTTTCACATAAATTAACGTGACTCACACACTTTAAGTCAGAAACCAATTCACTTTAATAATGTTTGTTCAATGATTTTGTTTTATTTATTTTTGGGATTTGAGCATTAGAGACCACTGTACTAACCAACTCTGGTTAGCTTGCAAAGATTGGGCATTTTATTTGAACTGCTGCAGCCCTTGTTCTCCACAATAGTGTTGGGTGGGGAATTCCAGTGTGCTTGCCCATTGATGTTAAAGGAATAATATGTTTTGAAATCAGGGTCATATGTTACAGGAAATGGATCTTAGAAGTGATGGTGTTCCCACATCATTGTACTTTTCATTCTGTTTATTCATTTTTCAAAATCCAGGCATCAGAAGCCAATTTAGTTGAAACATTTAAGAGTTAAGTACTGCAGGTCTTGAATTGCAAGTATGCCAGATTGGGTGCAGATGTTGGACTTCCTTCTTTTGAAGTACATTATGGAACAGATGGGGTTGTACGACAGTTTACTAGTTTCATAAATCGCTTATTTTTTTAATTCCATGTTTTAACAATGTAAATTCCAGAGCCGTGTGATGGCCGTAGTTAAATTCAAGTCTCTGAATTATTCAGTTCAGGCATCTACTGATGTAGTAATGTGACCGCTGTGTTACAGCCACATTCTGTGTTCTTGTCTTTCTTGGTGAGAGTTGCTGGGAGGGAGTTATTGTGGAAGCAAATTTGGTGACATGTAGAATATGTCAAAGTGTTTTCTAGCCATAATGCATCACTCCAGAGTGAGGGAGGGTGGATAATGATTTGAGGAGCAACCATCAAACAAGCTGCTGTAGACATTATCTGAAAAATGTTGAGCTTTCGCCACTGAGGATTTTTTAGGGGTAATGAACATCTGAGATTATAATCATACTGATGCACGTGCAGAACTAGTTTCAGCATTTATCTCAAGGATTACAGAGCCATACTAAACAGAGACAATACTTGGCAGGTCTTTGGTGTTATTAAATTATCACAAGTACACAATGCTTAACAACAACTAGGATGGTAACCATCCTAGTTTGGCTCATGACAGTGATTTACTTTGCCTCTGAAGGTGTACTGCTTAGAACGTCACATTGTCCTGCATAAAACTTGGAATGAACAATAATGATTTGGCCCATTGATTCTACACTTATCCATGTCCAGTTTGCTTTATGGAATTCAACATGTTAATCATGTAAAGGAAATTTCTTCAAAGCTTCTCCTTCATTCCCAAAGTCGACAGATTTGGCACAGGCCTGAAGCGCCAGTGGTCTTTCTGTGCCATGTCATTCAATGATTTTTTTGAACTCCATCATATAAAATTTTACAATTCATCCCATTGGGCTTGTGCTTCCACTCTGAAAGAGCCATTTCCTTAGTCCCATTCCCTTGTCTGTTCTGCAGATCCTTTCACATTCTTTGTTTTTACATATTTATTCAGTGTTTAAATGCCTTTTTATAGAGTGTGCTTCCATCAATGTTTTATTATTGCACTCTGTGTCTTAATACTTAATGTGTAACAAATATTCTGCCATTGATGTGCCTGATGTTCACCTTCTATGTTATTATTTGCTATAATTCTGTGTTACAAAGCAGCAACCCATATCCTGTGATTACTGTATGTCACAGTTGCATCATTAAAAATGAGAAAAAGCTTCGATGTTTTCAGTTTTGAAATTCCAAAACTTAGTTATCCGTTAAACTGCTCGAAATTCTCCTGACTATAAGAGCTGAGATAGGGCTGACTTGTTGATTATGTTTTGCTTACAGCACATGTCATGGTCAATTGTAAATAATTTGCATGGTTTGAAGCTTTTGCTGAGGTAAATTACCCAACCATCTGGGAACAAGATGGGGATTAAATCTGGATAGTTGAGTGAGGGTTGAGGTACATGATAATCTGCATGGAAATACACAGTACCAACTGGCCCAGTATTGCTGTGCCATCCCACTGTTTACACTTCACTTAAGCCTCCTCTGTGCTTCCTCATCATCAACATAGTCTTCAATTTGCTGCTCCTTCATATGGTTATCCAAATTCCACTTAAGCTTTGACACAATTTACCTCACGTACGAGTATTCTCATCCATCGATGGTTAATGATTTTCTTTTGAAATCCCTTTTAATTCTTTTGTGGCTGTTTCTTACTGATGGCCTCTAGTTTTGCTCTCCCAAGTGGAAATGTTGTCTTTCTGCCTACCAAAATCTTTTATGTTTAAGTACTTCTATTGTGTTACCCTTAGCTATAGCTTTTCAGGAGAAAACGACCCAGCCAGTTGAGCCCTTTTCTAATGGTTACAATTTCGCATTTCTTTTATCGTCCAAGTATTTTTTTGCACCTTCTTCAATGCTTCTATAACCTTTTTAGAATATGATAACCATAAATAGATGGGTGTGTTCTGACAAATGTTTAATGTAAATTTAGGATTGCTTCTCTACTCAAAAGACATTCTATAAATATAATGACTTAAGAGGTGTGGGTTTGCTCTATTACTCTAAGTTTGATTTAACAAAATATATTTCACATCCGGTGTCATTGTTGTGTACTCATCTTTTCCAAGTAATGTATTTTTGGTTTTAATATTAATGATTGTATATTAGACTGTGCAGCTTGATCGTTACTTGAGGAAGTTATATATTTTCTGTTCTGTGATTCTTCCAGTTTTGAATGTTGTTTTACTTGTTTAATAAATTTAGTCTTTTACATTCTGTCCATACATCCATTCTGGACGCGATTGTAATGGGCATCTGTAAACAAAATAGCAGTGTGATTAAATTGAATCATCCTTCAAAACAATCAGATGTGTACATTTGTTCAACTTTGTTCATGCTCTGCACACTAAAAAGTGCTGACAGTGAGTCTCTTGTGTTTCCAGGTGTTCGAAGTGTTTCTAGCTGCTTTGTTGTTCCAATGGCAACAGGAATGAGTCTGACTCTTTGCTTTCTTGCACTCCGCCACCGGAGACCTAAAGCAAAGTTTATCATATGGCCAAGGATTGATCAAAAATCGTGCTTCAAATCCATGATCACAGCAGGTACAAAGTTCACATTATCATATCAAACAGTTCCTGAACATCCATTTCACCTTGCTACAGATTTGCTGTACTGCCTGCTCTCTTTTCTACTCCTCCTGTCACTTATATTCTGGCACTGTTTACTTTCTCAGTTTAACAATTTCACTGTGTTTAATATCTTCCCACTCCCTGATATTTTTCTCTCTGTTAACAAGATTTATCATGATTTCTGTGGGAATACATTAGAGTGGTCCACTATAGAGGTGCTTAAAAAAAAAGTGCTATAAATACTCAACAGGTCAGGCAGCATCTGTGGAAAGAGAAGTGGTTAATGTTTTGGGTCAAAGACCATCAGAATTGAGAAAGTTAGACTAAGTAGCGGAGAAGGTGGAGCACAATAGGTGGAACAATATCTGTAATATGGTGAAATAATGTAGCCAACCTGTAACCAACATTCCCATTGTTCCAACCATTGCCCTCTCCCACCTTCTCTGCTTCCTTGACTAAATTGCTTTCTCTCTTTCTCAATTCTGATGCAGGGTCTTCGACTTGAAGCATTAACAGTTTCTCTTTCCACGGATGCTGCTGGACCTACTGAGTATTTTCAGTTTTTGTTTCAAATTTCCGGCAGTTACAGTTTTTTTTGATTTTCATTTACTGTGTGGCATTACAGTTGCCATCCTTTCTTCCCCCATCTCCCCAGCACACCCACAATCCCCAGGCATTTCAACTAAAAGTTAGAGTAGAGGTAGAGCCTGAATCAGTGCCTTGGTGCATTTTGGCCTTATGTTCATACTTATCTGTAAATGCATCAGTTTCCACATGTAAGTCAACAATGTCCATGTCCATCTTTATCCAGCCCTTCACGGTCTCTGATTTGGCACCCTCCTTGTTTGATACCCAACTGGATATATTGTAATTATTTGGAAGACAAAAGCCATTTTCTTTGATCCTTAGCAAACTACCAATTCCATTCCTCTTGATAACTATCAGAAGCTGAAACAGATCATTTACCACCTTGGTTTTATATTTGACTCCAAGTGGAACTCTGAACCAAAATCCACTCCATTGCTAATACATCACTGGTGACTCTATTGGACTCTATCCCTGCATCAACTCACCTGCTGCTGAAACCTTCAGCTATTTTTACCTCTAGATTTTACTCATTCAAAGCGCTCCTAAATCAACCTCCCATCTTTTCCACATAATCTTCTCCCTAAATTTCACTGCCTATATCCTAACTAGCAACTCTTCTTTGTTACCCTTTTGCTTGATGACCTACATTGACGACCAGTTTAAAAACAATATTTTTTTCTTTTAAAATTCTCACATTTTCTGCCTGGCATAAAACAGTTGCCTCCCCCACAGTTGCTGGTGTATTACTTTTATCAGTTTTAAGACATATCATATTTTGCCCAATATTGAACTGCCTATATTTCCCAACATGAATCATTGTACAGTAATCTGCTTCACAGTGGGACAAAGGGCAGTTTTTACTGCTCCGGTTGGAAGTGTCCAAATCAGCATGGATCAGAAATCAAACCCGAGACTTTGGACTACACAGCTTAGTACATTTATCCAGGTTAATATCCTGCTGTTAACTTTAACAAACACATTCTTATAAACTCTATTACCAGAATGAAGTCCAGTTCAATAGCAGGGTGGATCAGAGAATCAGGACAAAGATCTGCTGGCCCTGTACCCAATGCTCTTGACCTGAAACAGAGACAGCTGGAAATTGGTCATACTGTGCCACATTCTGCATTCCGTACATCTCACAAAATTCTGCACTGGGAGAATGCTCCTGAAATTCATTTAATATGCTCAACTTTGACCAATGAAAGTCTCTCCCTAATCAAATGATATAATAAGTGCATGGATTGGAAACTTCTGTTAGTGTAGCCATGTAAGTTAAAAGATCCAAGAACGATTATACACTTGCACGGTAAGCTTAGGAACAGGAAGTGGGGGCAGCTGTTTGGCCCCTCACATCTGTTTTCCATTCAGTGGCTGAACTTCTGCCTCAGTGCCACTTTCCTGCACTAACCCATATCCTTGATTCCTAAATAACTAAAAAGCCATCAATCCTGAATGGTTTTCCTGAATGGTGGACCCCTTACTGTCATTTCTGGTTCTAGATACATCAGCCAGGGGAAACATTAACTCTGACAGGTCCCACAATATATTGTACATTTCATTGAGGTCATTTCTCATCCATCTAAACTTGAGAGAATAGGCCAGTCTACTTAATCTCTCTTCATATGACAAACTGCCTTCCTGGGGATCAATCTGATGAATCTTTGCTGCACTATCTCTACCTCAAGTATATCTGCACTCTCCTGTGTCTACAAGTATATCGTTCTTTAGTCCAGGAGATCACACCTGTATGCAATATTCCAGATGCATTTTCATCAGGCCCCTGCATAATTGGAGCAAAATATCTTTGCACTTGTATTCAAATCCACTTTACAATGAAGGCCTACATACATTTTTTTTCTTTTCCAATTGCTTTTTGTATCTCCATACTAACTTTCAGGGATTCATGTATAAGGACATTCGGGTGCCTCTGAACAAACATCTTTCGATCTCTCACCAGTTCAAAAAAATACTTCACAAATTTTTTAACCAAAGTGGAAGACCTTGCATTTTTGCATATTTTCCATCTGACATGTCCGTGCTCAGTAACTTATTCTGGTCTATGGTTCTCCCTCTCCCCTAAACCTTTGCATCTCCTTGCATCCCATATTGTCACCTGGCTTTGTATAATCAGCAAATTTATATCTATTATGCTTAACTTCTCTTCTAAATCATTGATTGGCTGGAGCCCAGGTATACAGTTGCAACCTCCCTGCTCAAAATAATCTGTTTACTCCTATTCTCTGTTTCTTTCAAATCATGCCAGCATATTACTCTTAACACCATGCTTTTTAACTTTGTTTAATAATCTCTCATCTGGCGCTTTATCAAAGGTTTTTTTAAGTCCAAAAGCACCGCTTTTACGGGTTCCCTCTTATCTATTGGCTATTTACAACCTCAAAACTTTCAATTGTGATGTATGACCAAATGATATTTCACAAGTTTTTCCTCAACTCTCGCATATCCTTTTCTCCTTTTATCATCTGTTTCTGTGATTAAATAACTTGAGTTCCTGCACCATATGGCCGTAAGTGGTGTAAATTGCTCCTTAGTGTTTTAGAACTGTTCTTAATCATTTCCATGTGGATTTATTTTCACATCAGGTTTTGAACCTGTTGTGATTGAGAATCTGCTC
Organism: Pristis pectinata; assembly: GCF_009764475.1. Lineage (NCBI taxonomy): Eukaryota > Metazoa > Chordata > Chondrichthyes > Rhinopristiformes > Pristidae > Pristis > Pristis pectinata. The sequence continues at coordinate 75,687,919 of NC_067406.1, forward strand.
GAGGGAGATGAATTACGCACAGACCTGCAGAGTGTTGAGAGCAAGATCCAACAGCTGGGGGCAGAAAATGTCCTTTGTGTTCATTCCACTACCTCTTGCTTTGCACCAAGGGCTCCTGACAGGTAAGCAAATCCTGCTTGTTTCTGATTTGTTAACTGCCCTGTATTTTTCTAGTAGTTTAGCTCATACTGCTATTGGCCAATGACATGAATGCCCTGGAATGTGGTCAACAAAGAAGGGATAAGCGGGGCTTTGTTTTATTTTCTTCCTTTTTCCTCATCCTGTTCAATGGCTGTGAGCCACCCAAAACTGCAAATGTGCTTTAAGGCCATGAATGCCAGCATGCTGCTAGATTGAAAGCGATCATAGTTAGACACGTTCTGGCTTTGTTAGTGGGTCCTATAGCTGGAGGTACTGATGAGGGATCTATACTGGTGTGGATCTCGATGCTACACCCATAAATATGGGGAGATAATACTATCTAACTCAGCACAGCTTAAAGATCAAGCCAGAATTCTAAAGACACAGCTGTATTTAACCAGCTGTCTCATTGGAAAGCTAATAAAGGTTATCTTCATTATAAAGATTGCTTTCAGCAAAGAAGGAGAGATGAAACATAAAATTGTGGGAAAATGCAGCAACTTTCTGGAACATTTGTGCAAATTTGTGCCTGACTTTGGGGTGTAGTGCTGGTGGCTAGGAATGCAAGAACGATGCAGTTTTATGTTTCAGTTACAGTAACTTGCTGTATTTTGATCCATATTTTTTCAATCCCTTCTTGTCCTATTTTCTTGACTCTATTTGAAATAATTCCCTGGCTATGCTTTAACTTGTTGCAGTCATGCTTTATATACCTTGTTTATTCTTTTCTTACTCACTGTATAGTTTGAGCTTGTTAACATTCCCTTTTGCTTCATCCCCATTACAAATGTTTTTTTTCTGCTTTTTTTTGTAAGTTTTATTGCACATATGAAGACTCTGTATCTTAAAATATTAAGTTAAGATGCAGTGTTCATTTCAAACAAATTTGAATTGTTAAGTCTTGACTGGAATTTCTAATAAGTTGCTGGTTAGTGTTTAGAGCCATTTGCCATTTTTGACAATTATTGTATTGATTTTCATTAGCATACTTATATTTCCTTCGTAGACTGGAAGAACTGGCTCAGATTTGTTCAAAATATGACATCCCTCACATAGTCAATAATGCTTATGGAGTCCAGTTGTCCAAGTGCATGCACCTCATTCAGCAGGTACGAAACAAGACGATAGTGCAAAAAATAAAAGGAGCTAAGAAAGTATTTGGTGGAAATATGCTGCTTTTAACTTGGTCTGGACTAGTTACATTCTTTAGAGTATATTTTCCCATGTCATTGGTGAAAAGTGAGTTTTTGAGTGTGTGACTCAATTCCCATCCATTAGTTCCTTATCTCACTTCTGCCATGACAATAATCAGCTGAAATTCTTTTTTTCACTAGTGTAGGTCAGAAGAATCTTAATCCTAATTTCTTGGTTGTTTTGTACACGTTCTAAATGGAATAAACTCTAAAATTGAGAACCTTCATTAACAAGTTGAAGCACTTATTCCCAGGAGACATAAGAGACTGCAGATGCTGGAATCTGGAGCAAAAGCGAACTGCTGGATGAACTCAGTGGGTCAAGTAGCATGGGGTGGGTGGAGGGGTGGGGGATGGAACTGTCAATGTTTCAGGTCCTGATGTTGGGTCTTGACCAAAAACGTCAATTCCTCTCCCCACGCAGTTGTTGCTAGACCTGCTGATTTCCTCCAGCTGTTTGTTTTTGGCATTTATTCCAAGCCCCACTTAAGACCGTAAATAAAAAGTAAGGCTTGCATTGCTTTTGGCAGCATTGAGAAAATTCTGCATTTTTGTAGATGTTGTCTATTGAATTAAGAGCTAAACTGAGTCCCCATCTCCTTACTGAAGTGGACAAAATAGACTCCCTGTTGCCGATTGGAAAGAGAAGGATTTGTCTGTCTCTTGGTCAAACTCACACCCATTAAATTAGATTTATCTAGTCCTTGCACTCCTTTGTTGCCTGAGAGGTATTGGAATTAGTTCCCTTCTTGGTTCACATAACAACAATGACTAGATTTTCATTGCAGTAATACATTTGAGTCGATTGGAATGTCACATGTGTTACACGATAAGGAACTTGTACTTAAAATTCTTCTTACCATGAAGGTCATCTTGATGACCATCACTTCTTTGCTGTCCAATACAGATGGCTTATGTTATTGCCTGAATAACTATTTTTTAAATATTTTCAAAGAAGGAATAAATAAGCTGAATAGTCAAAAAACTTGAGTTGGTACATAAAGAATTTGTTTAAAAGAAAACTGCACTATTTAATTTGGATTCCATTGGCTGTCCATCTGATCTACCCAAGAAAGTTAATCTGTCATAAAAACAGAAATGCTGAAAGAATTTGGCCAGTCAAGCATGACTGTGGAAAGACAAACCAGTTAATGTTTCGGGTTGAAGACCCTTCTTCAGAACCGAGAAAGAGAGAAAGCGAATTAGTCTATGTAACAGGAAAGGTGGGGCAAGGCATTGGGTGGAACAAAGAAAATGTCTGTTATTGGCTGAAATGATGGACAGTCATTGAATGGACAGTTTAGCTCCTTTGTTTGTGTTATCTGTCTGGTGTAAATCAAGTCCATATTTGGGGATCCTTTCTTCAACCCAATTTCTAATGTGTTGTGGATTTATTTCAGCATTACTTTCCACTGCCACTTCCTCCTACCCAACTAGCCACCCTTGACCATTTTACCTGTGAGATTGCTTATTTCTGACAAATCATGGGCAGACTTAATGCCGAGGAACTAGGTTGAGATGACCTCAATTTATGGCACATAGGATTTTTACAGGCAACAGTGGAATCTTCAGCCCACTGCCATTCCATGCATTTCAGTCCAACTCTCAGAATAATGGAGACACGAGACTGCAGCTGCTGGAATCTAGAGCAAAAAACAAACTGCTGGAGGAACTCAGTGTGTCAGGCAGCATCTGTGGAGGCAGAGGGATGATCGATGGTTTGGGTCGAGACGCTACAAGCAGCAACTTAGTCTCAGGTGGTGGACCCATAATTATCTGATGGCCTTCTGACAGCTCACTACTTTTAAAGGCCATTGATAGATGTATTTTAAAATACTTCAAATTAAATAAACTTTTTTTAAATATTAAAAATAAAAGGTATAGGAATTAATTTAAACATGAAGAAACTTATAGACATATTGAAAAGAGGGGCCAGGTGCAAAGTACATCCAGCCCTTCAACTTTAAGGAGCATTGCCTCAATCACGTGAATGGGATCACTGACCTGAACGTATCTGCACTTACCTTTACTTCAGGTCAGTGATCCCATTCACATGATTGAGGTTGTACTCTTCAATTTCAATACTAAACCAAAATACAAAATACTCCTTCCGTAGCTGCTGCTTAAGGTAAGTATGATCCAACCACTTGTGCTAACCGACTTCCAGGCATGCAGTATTTTGGTTTAGACTTACGACTTGAGGCTTTGGGGAACTAAAGTAATTTAAAAAAAATACACTGAACTTGGATGTAATTATCTTTGCAATGCAAATGTTCAGGTTATGAGTGCAGATAGTCAAAAATTGTTAGTTGATTTAAAAAAAACTATTCATGTTTAAGTGCACTTTTTATTAGCTTAGTTTGGTTATGTATTATGCTCGTTGCAGACACATTTTAGATGAAAAATTAACTACCTGTCCTAAATGGCAGGAGAGTTGGGATGAGGATGTATCTGCAGTTGAAAATTTGCAGTCCAAGTAATCTTTTCAACTGCCTTTCTGTTGCCAAGCATGCCAAATATCATTAGATGAGCACATCAATCTTGTCACCGCCAAATGAATAAATTGTGAAGGTCATGTACGAGATCCCTTTTTTTAATCTGATTGGGAACTGGGCAACAAGACATGCAGGTTAATGGGGTGTTGGGCAATAAGGAAGTGTGAGACATCTTTTAAGCCTTTGATAACTTTGAAAATTAATAGCTGGAACTCATTTCTTTCAAACAAAGTGTTATCTGTACTGGCTTTACTGAGTACTTTCTCAGGTAATTAAAGCAGTTTCTGCTAACAGTATTTTTAATAACTACAGAAAATCCTGAATTTTCCAACAAAGCTTTCTTTCCACTGAAATGATTGGGGAAGAAAAGACTAATCACATATAAATGCTTACTGCTTCTAAAGCACTTGCTTTAAAAGTTTCACCAATAGATACATTTCATTTGGTGAGGGAAAGCATAACTGGAATGTTGGTGTAAGGTAAAAGATGCTGAGAAAACTTAGGTGAGGGAATATGGTATGGGGCACTTGATTGCAATGGTCTTGCAAAGTGGTGAAAATGGAAACTCATTATTACTTTACAATTGTAAACATAGATATTTAATGACCAAAATAAGTGATTAGAAATTTGCAGAGCATAGTCATGTTGTATCCTAGATGGATGACTAGCAGAAACAGAAGAATGACATTGTCTGTACAAGTGACCACTGTGTTATGGCAGTTCAGGTAATGAAAACTTGCCCTTACAGAATTCACAAATCACTACTCAAAAATTCCAGCGACGGAATAAAATTCACTCTTATGCTATTTGTATGGGGAAAAAATTAAAATGCGAAAGAAACAACAAATTCTGTCAATTTTTATTTTTAGTCAACCAGTACTGTGGGACAATAAGATTGGGTTGGTAGTCGCAGCCAAGTCTCTCCTTTGCTATGCCCTCTCCAGTCCAAGCGAACAGATGTCCCAGAGTGCAGCACAACTGCGCTCTTCATCTGTGAGGCATTTTCTCTGATGCACTGCATTTTTGGGAGCTGCAGTTAGCCAAGGCCAATTCTTACACCAGATCCTTAAAGTAATCCCCTGGCCTTTATTCCACTTCCACTAAGTCTCCGCGCTTTAACCATTACCCCCCCCCCCCCCCACCCCACCCCCGAGCTCCTCCTACACTATCTTTCTTCCATGAATCCTGATCCTCAAATCTCATCCCTTTCCCTGATATTCCCACTTCCTAAACCCTTTCCTAATCCTTGTCCATCCCCGAGTCTAATGTTGGCCTCAGCCGTTAAATAATGGTGGTGGGTCACTTTAACATTGGCAATAAAATGGCTTAATATAGGTATGATGTTGATATAATATCCCGGAGGAACGCATTTCCACTTGTAACATTGGATTCAATGGGAAAAGTGGGTTTGCATTATGGAAAATCGCTCTGTAACATGGGGTCACCTTTTTCAAAACGCTGTGGTTAACAATGTCAGAATCAGTTTTTTTTGTATTGTAGTATTGGTCCAGAACTTGTTGCTGGGAGCAATCTGCCTATGATTGCCACTGACCTACAAGATGAGCACACACCGATCCACTGGTGTTGGTTTGCTCTGCAAAAGCATTCCAGAGCAACTTTGCCCATGTGTCAGATTTGGAGATGATGTTGTCCAGAAGGTTGTTCGGAAGTCAAGAATGAAGTGCAAATCTTATGGTTACAAACGTTTTATTAGGTGTTCATCGTAGTATAAGTCAGCAGGGTCAGCTTATACCAGCAGGCAAGGCAGGTAAAGAAATAACAAAGGAACATGACCACATGCTTTCTTTTTGTACTGCAAACTGGTCTAAATTGGTTTTAGATTTTAAAAAACCTGTTAACAGGTACTGACCAGTCAAACCAGCTTTGTAGACAAAGAAACGACATAAGTATGGAACCAAATATACCACGAGTTACTAAAAGCTTACAGACAAACAGGTGATTATATAAACATATAAGTAAGCATAAAGAAAGTTAAAACTACAAGGAAAAACACAATAAAAACAACAATCTGGACCCTAATCCAACACGTGTAACAGCTGGTTTAGCTGGCTACCAAATCCCTGATATTAGGAAACATTCAAAAGCTATTAAAATTAATCAAACAATTTAGACATTTTAAAATTACTATTTTTTTTTCACAAACACAAGAAATTAATATTAAACTCAATTAACACATTCATAAAATGTAGATTTGTAAATGGTTACCCTTCATCCTTGAATAAAATGAATGAGTTTGTTCCAGTACTTGGTCTGCCCTGGTGTAGCTTCACAGGCAAATCCTCAGATGTTTGTGCTGGGGGGGTTGCTGTAAGTTCAAGCACTGGTCCTGGACCCCATGGGCTTGATGATGATGCACAGTCCGCCAGATCTTAGTAGTCTGCAAGTGCACTCTGGAAATACTGGAACTTGTGTAGAGAAATGTTGGAAGTTTGGCATCAAATGGTTAGCATTTCCCAGCAAGTTCTGTTAATTGAGTTCCAACAGCATGGGCTAAAAATCCATTCACCAACCCTGTGGGTGGGGAGTAGGTGGTATATGATTGAAAATTGATTTAACCTGGAGCAGGATACTTTTGCACAAATTTCTGGGCATCTTAGCAACAGCTGGGAATTTTTTTGGCTGTGTTTTGGTTTTCATTGGCATATTTTTTTTTCACACATAAAACTCCTAGTGACGAAGTAAGGAATAATGCATGACGTTTTTTATCCTCATTGGTCAGAATGGGCTGGTAGGTTAATTAGCTGCTGTAATTTGCCCCTAGTGTGTAGGTGAGTGATGGAATCTGGAGGAATTGATGAGAATGTCGTATTAGCATTATTAGGTTGATAATCGGCAAGGACTCGGTGGGCCAAAGGGCCTGTTTCTGTGTTATATCTATCTGTGACTCTGAGAAAAATGTTTGTTCTTGTTTACTCCTTGAACAACCATGTTTTATTAATCCTGTTTCCCTAAATCCATGCCATTTAAAGAGCCAACATTCAAACTGTGTTCTTTGTCCTCCCTGAGATCTGTGACCTCAAATATGACCTTGTATACCTTGACTGCCTCACCCAGATACAGTCCTATTGTCAGTATCATAGCAGGCTTCTGCTGTCGACCTCTGTCCCCTTATTAGTTTGCTGCTCACTTCTGCACTATCAAGATTGCCCAGGCTCCATTTACAAGGAGTGGAGACTTTCTTCGGCCACAGGAGCAGGCAGAATGAGCACAAGTATTTCCTTGTGTTGCAGCCTTCCCAAAATGCAGACACTTATGTTATTACAAAGACCTCCCTGACAACTTCCCATCACAAGTGCCTAACAATAGTTCCTGTGGGTCTCAGAGGTTACTCATACAAAGAACGCTCCTTCTGTGGGCACTGTACTTCAGCAGCCTGTCTGGATCTCACTGACACACTGGGAGCACTCTCCTGCCTTCCCTGTCAGCATTGCAGCATCCATTTGTTCAGTAGCAGCACTCACAAGAGCACAAGAAAATAGGAGCAGGAGTAGGCCACTTGGCCCCTCAAGACTGCCCTGCCACTCAACATGATCATTGTGATCTGCCCTAGGCCTCATCTCCACTTCTGTACCAATTCCCCATAGCCCTCAATTCCCTGATCTTTCAAAAAAATTATCTGCTTCCTCTTTAACTAACTCCAATGATACAACCTCCACAACCCTCCTGGGCAGAGATTTTCCACCCTCCGTGAGAAGAAATTCTTGCACACTTCAGTTTCAGGTAACCCTTCATTTGAGGCTCTCCCATTAGTGGAAACATCTCAACATCAACCCTGTCATGCCCCCTTAGGCTCTCACATATTTCAATAAGATAGCCTCTTGTTCATCTGAACTCCAGAGAATGTGAATACAACTTCTTTAGCCACTCATGATAGGACAGCCCTCTCATCCCAGGAATTAGCCTGCTGAATCTATTTTGGACTACTTCCAATGATAGTATATCCTTACTTAAATAAGGGACCAAAATGATACACAGTACACCAAGTGTGGCCTCACCTGTACCCAGTAGAACTGTAACAATACTTCCTTTATTTCTAAACTCCAACCCCCTTGCAGTAAAGGCCAGTATGTCATTTGGCTTCCTAATTATTTGTTGTACCTGCCTGCTAAATTTTTGTGATTCATGCACAAGAACACCTAGATCCCTCTGTACTCGACGTGGCTGGAAGAATGTTTCGTTTATTATGGTATCTCCATTTTAAGAGCTGGCTGCAAAGGTCACACCTGCTGGGCTACATGATGAGGATGCAAGAACTTGTGATATGACAACAGGGAAGACCAATTGAAAGACAACATCAGTTTCAGCATTGCAGTGCACGGGGAAACCCAATAAGCTTTATATTTGAAGTTCTCACTCTGGCAGTATTAGGGTAATAAGTAATGCTGTTTTGATCTAAAACAAATTGTGGAATAACTTCTATGCAAATGATTTTAAATATTTATTGGGATTCAGTGGTGCTAGCAAGAGTTCATGCTGCTTTAATGAAAACGGAAAATGTTGTGGATGCCTGGCAGGTCAGATAGAATCTGTGGAGAGAGAAATCATATTAGTATTTGAGACGGTAAGCTTTATAAGATCTATTTTGATTAAGGATCACTGACTGGAAATGCTAATTTTGTTTTTCTCCATGGACGCTGCGTGACCTGAGTATTCCCAGCATTTTATGTTTTTATTTCAGGCTTCCAGCATCTGCAGTTTTTTTTTTGCTTTTCAATTCTTGCTCCTCTTTATGGTAGCTATTCCAAAAGTATAGATCAGCTACTCCACTGGAGGTAAAGATTTGCTGTTAATTGTTGCCAAGAGCATGGATTCGAACTGAGCTCAGACTAATGGAACGTAAAGCTCCCTTGTGTGCTGGCTAAGGTGGCCAGATGTGAAGTGAATCTGGGGATGTGAGGTCCATTTCCTAATGTATATAGAAGAGCTCTACAACACTCTAATTGACTGAGATTTGGTTGGTAGAGTGTGTGGCAAGTGAAAGATTGCTGCATTTGAAGGTGTTTCAGTAATATAAGTGGAACGATGCTGGGGAATGTACATTAATCTTTGCAAGACCATACCTGGGAGCTTTTTGGCACTGGCTTCCTGAAATTGAAAGTGTTTCATTGCCTGCACTCAACATCATTCATCTTAATGAAATCTGCTTTGCACCATTCCTATGTTTTATAAAATACATCATTAAAATAATCTATTTTTGATTATATCCCCTGTTATCTCCATTCTCATCAAGAGCTATCAATTGTTTATTTAATTGATGCTCCCCCACTACTAACCCTTCTCACCCTTCCCATTGATTAGACTGGATTGGAAAAGTTACCAAGCACTACATTCTGAGAACTGAATTAACACTAGATACATTCACTATTTTCAGTCTAATGACCTCAGATTTTGGGGGTCAGTACATCCTCTTGGCTATTCTCTCTGATGCTATGAATTTGTCATTTGTGAGTTAAAATATTCCCAGAATAAAAATTGTGAAATCACACTCTGGTATTTTTAAAATAAGTATGTCAGGAATACTCAGACTTCCTGTATTTGGATACAGAATTTGGATTTGGATACACTTAAATGTTATTAAAGTAGTGGTCAGAATATCAATTTTTTGTTGTTTTGGCATTGACTTAGTTTTCTCCTCTAATTAGGGAGCTCGCATTGGCCGAATAGATGCCTTTGTACAGAGCTTAGACAAGAATTTCATGGTTCCTGTAGGTGGTGCTATAGTTGCTGGTTTTGATGATGTCTTCATTCAAGAAATCAGCAAAATGTATCCAGGTAATTTATTATATATGAGTTAGCAAAGTGTTTTGCAGTTACAATAATGATGAGAATTACTGCAAGGTCAACTTTCATTTATGTCCAGATTGGCTGAGGAAAATCATTGATGTAAATTCTGCTTAAGGCTCTTTAATCTCAGGTTGATTTAGGATTCTGAACCTGGATTAAGTATATCATATATATTCAGAACTCATAAGATTAAGTTTAGTGTTCTTTGAGGAAACAGTTATTTTACTGTTGTCAATATTAATGAAATGGATAACAATCATAAGACTATACAAGTACTTTTTTTATTTAATCATATGTTGAATTATAATTAGAAATGAAAAGGGTTTAAGTTATTTTCATGCTGCCATTTAAACTTCTAGCTCATAATAAGTTTTCCTCCCTTCCTGTTTTCTTGAACTGTCTTTTTAAAAAGATCCTTTAGAAGACAGGTTGGAAATTGTGTGATGCAGTGACACCTTTTTCAAAAAAAAATGTGATGGACATCTTGTAAAATGTCTGTACTATTCTCTTGCTCTTTTTCTGTGGCATTAGTTAATAGTCAGTGCAAACACTGGAAAATTGTTAGAAGCATTCAAAAATATTCTTTGTAGTTTCCATGGAAGAGTGGTAGAGCCCCTGCCCTGCTGAAATTTTATCCTTGTGTATTAAGTTTTGTCGGAAATGTCGCATAATGGGCCCAGTGGTACTGATGCCCTGCCCCAGCACTAGTCCTACAGTCACTTGCCATTTACAGCCAGGGAGTCCTGATGTCTCCCTGGTGCCACAGCCATAACCATATGAGATATTTAGAGATAGCTGAAATATACTTCAATTTTTTTCTATTTTTCATAATTATTATTTAAAATTTTTAAATAATTTCTTAAAAAAATCTAAATTATGGAAGTTATTTAAAATATTAATATTAAAGGATGAAAAAGTCACCTCCATCTACATTTTTCATCCACGTAGGCAACCCATTCAAACAAATGGTATAAAGCTGAGGGGCCAGATGTGAGGTGCATCTGACCCCCTCAGTTTAGTCAGGGACTACCTCTGGATATGATGCTGAGTCCTGGACGTAGCAGGATTTCAGATGCAAGTGTATCCAACCTCGGGTACATTCCATACTTCCACATTGCAATATACAAATGAAAAGTCTGGAAGGAGATGGCATGCATGCTGATACATTGTCTTTTGCCACCCTGATTTAGAGTAGTTGATCCTTATTAGAAAAATTTTGATTTTTTTTCCTGGTCTGCAAAGCTTAATGCCACTATTGAAGTTCTGGGGATGAATACTTTTTGCATGTCATTTAGAAATGCTTAAGTTATGTACTAAGGATATTTCCCATTGGTACTTCTAGGCCGAGCTTCAGCTTCACCCTCGGTGGATGTTCTTATAACCTTGTTGTCACTTGGTGTAAATGGATATAAGCGCCTGTTAAAAGAGAGAAAGGTGAGCTTATGTGTCCCAGACCAGATACCTACATAATCATTCCACTCTCTTTAATTACAAATTTGCTTTTTCGGTACTGCATATGAATGAACATCCTGTTACAAATTGTATTTATTTTTTTTAGAATTACTCTTCTAAGGCATGGTTTTTACATTTGTGTTTTTTTTGTGTGATATCTTGTGCAAAAAAAAACTCATTACAATTTCATTCTGAGCTTGATAGCTTACGATATCTGAGGCTTGTTCTTCTCCAATGTTGCCCAAATGTCCGACTAGTCAAGCATCTCTGAGGTGCACTCTGCCTGTCAAAGGAGGCTCCTGAGAGATCCTGTTGGCTTTTATTGTGGCCTATGGAGAGCAAAGTGCAATGAGGCTTGGAGATCATCTTCCAGAGGTTGCGAAGCAGATGCCTCTACATCATTTTTTAACTTTACTGGATGGATTTAAACTTTAACAACGATTTGGCTGAGGAGACCAAATGTTATATTTCTGAGTTTGCTGATTGAGTAAGGAGGAGGATGCAAAGAGAATTAAAGAGGATATAGTTAAGCTAACTCAGTTGGTGAGAACATGGCAGATGGAATATAATTTGGAAAAATGCGAGGTCATCCATTTCAGTGCACCAAAACAGAAAGGCACAATTTTTATCAGTTTCCAATCATTCACAACCAGTCAATCATTTAAAAACATTTAATTTACCTTTAGTCAGAGATTAGATTATAAAACAATACCCCTGAACTGAGATTTGCCTGAAAAGAATGTGCGATGTGATAACCAGAACCTAACATATCACTGATCTTCTGATTGGTTCGAAAAGATGCCTTAATTAAGAAATACATGTTCTCTTTGAGGAAAACCATGACAAGGACCTTGGCTTTTTTTTACATTTCTTATCTAATTTCCCTGCATAAGTTCAGAGGATCTTTCCTCCATAGTTAAGATGAGAAAATTACTTTTGTATTGCATGCTAAACAAAATTTGACTACATTATATCTTGCCAACTGTCTCATTTTAATATCATCAGCAGTGGAAGGTCAAAACTAACCAGAACAACAATGGAGATTAAACCTTATTAATTTGAATTTTACTCATTGATGACTTTTCAAATATCCATAGCTGGTGTATAAGGAAATGCTGTAGATGTAGAAATTAGATCATAAGATGTATTCATCTTCCTTTTTAGGAACGTAATCTAGGTACAAGTGTAACATTTGTTTCCAGAATGTTATTGCACATCATAGCAGGATTCAGTTTGAACAGACATTTTTGTATCAGATATAGAGGATTTACTGCTTTGAAATGTCAGATCAGTCATCCCATAAATCTTTTTCTAAATTCTGTGGTTGTATTTGTTTACTGTTGCAGGAAAAATATGAGCAGAATTTTCAATTATATTCAGAAGTTATTTTGAAACATTAATCTAGTCAGATAGCTATAGAATTGATATGGGGCTGTCATTTCATTATTCTTTATCAGAAGATAAAAGTTGCCCACAGTAGCCATTTAAAATTAATAGACAAAGTGTTCAGCTAATAAGTAGTTGTATCTCTTCAGTTGAAAAGCAAAAAGCAGCTTCCTATGAATGCATTAGGTGTAGATTAGGTGTAAGTGCTTAATTCTTTCCTATTGACTAATCTTCATTGGAATGGAAGGAGAGCCACAATTAGCTCTTGCCCCTTGTTGCTCTCCAATAACTAACTGCTGGTATTTGTAGGGTGTTGGGTGAGGCTCAACTGCAGCGCCACATTTGCTATGCTATTGATTGTCCTGCTGCCACCCCCCTGTACTGCAGCTACTTGGATATGTTACTGAGGCTCGCTGAACCAAGACACTCATGGAAAGGAAGATAGTGCCTTCACAAGAAGAGTAATGGGGAAGAGAAGGAAATCATCAAAAGAGGGAGGGAGAAGTTTTATTGTTATTCTAGTTTGAGTAAAATAGTAAATTCATTGAAGATTCATTGTCAGTTCTAAATTTGCTGATGCCACAAGTTCAGATGCTGAATTACACTACTTTAGTGGGTTTTTTTCATTTAATCAACCTACAGTTATCCCATTTTCCCCTGGTTGTCCAGATCAGGCCCCCAGCCCCACTCCCAGGTTAATAACCAACTGAATCTTAGTTTCTGTCTTATAAAAGGACCACTTCAAAGGCTACTAGTGTCCTTGAAATTACTTTCCAATCTCTAAGCTGTAAAGAAAGTGACGTTTTCTGTGTCCAAATATAGGTGGTGTGGTTCAGTATCTGAAATGTTGTGTGGTCACCATTTTTCAGAAAAGTTAAGAAAAATGCTAAGGAAAATGAGGCAAGAAAATAATGAATTGGTTAATGTCTTAAGAGAAGGACCAACAGGTGGAGTTTAAAGAGATTTCCATAGTCTTTATTTGTGGTAAACTGTTTCATGGGTCTTTAAAACAAATAGAATGCACAATGGTTTGTATGATGCAGATCAACTTTCATTCAACAAGATAAAAATATGACAGTTACAACTAAAAAGATTAATGCACTGGAAAGTTTGCTGATTTATGGCATCTGTCACAGCACTCTACTGCATTCATATAGTATTCCTAACTGGGCAGTGATGGCTGGCCAGTTGCAAGTCTGAATGCTAAAAGCAGCACAATAAATTCCTGCACATGTACAAGCTGGGCCACTTTGGTCTGTCAAAGATACAAAAAAGCTTGGAATAAAGTCCAAATACCTTGTGACTGCTTAAATGAGAAGCTAACTAATTACTCCACACAGCAGGGTAATCTGTATTCTTTCATAATACATCCTGAACTCATTTAAACAATAAATCTACATTGATGATAAATGAGGAGACTTAGTTTTCAATTTATCATTATTTCTAGATTCTAATTGAATAACTGATTATATTTTTATTAGGCTGTTGATGAGTTTTGGAGGTTGCAGTTTCATATTTTCAAAAGTTTAAGAAGAGTCAAATGAATAAAAATTGAGCTTGGTACAGGATGGGGTGGGGAGAAAATGCATCTGCTATTTATGGTCATTGCAAAGGAGAAAATGCACCGCAGGGAAAGCCATTTATTCTGTGCCATTGTATAACTTAAATTACACGAGGTGTAGAAAGGAACATGGCATCTCTTCCTTATATAGGTCCCACTGATGAAAAAGGAGGCATTTAACTTCTTTTCCTCCAATTTGCCACTCTCCCTCTAGTTCAAGAACTAGGGCAAAGAAAACCAGGGGCCATGCTTAAGTAAACTCTCAATACTCAAGAAACTGTTGCTAGCCTGGAAATATCCAACATTATAAATGACTTTTCAGCATTAGATGAGCTAGAAATTACATTTAAGTGGCTTATGATTTCAGTCAGCTGAAGACATTATTTGATTTTCATCATATGATCTTCTTGCATCACTAGCTGGCAGGAAAGATTTCAACTGGTTCCTGTTTACAACATTTTTAAATCTGTTCTTTAAATGAACATTTACAATTTCTGTATAATTAAACAATTGTGCACATCTTTCAGCATAATTCAATTCAAAAGTTAACTGTGGAAGTCTCTTATTTTGCATGATATGCTGGATTTGGCAATCTTGAATGGCGATTAAGCAGTAGCATAGAACATATGTCCTAACATACAGCTGACAATGGATAATAGAAGATGTATTTCTGTAAAGTAAATCCAAGGATGTTTGCCTGTCTTTGTATTTCCTTTCCTCTTACTGTTTTGCTTGCTTGTTCCTTTTTATTGAACAGTTGGAGATTTTTTTTGTTGGTCTTGCATTTTAGTTTAATTAGTATTCAGGAAAGTCTTTGTCCTTAATAAACAATCTTCTTTGTCCTATTTAAAGTAGATCAATTCAGTTTGACTTGTGGAGGGATCCTATTAAGATAAAATGGCACAATTAGATTAATTTTCTAAGACTCATTAAATGTTCATTAACGACGTCATTTACACAGATGTCCTGTAGTCAGACAGTCACCACTCTTTATTTAGAATTCATGGAGATTTAATAGTGTGGAAACGATAAACTGTTGCAATGAAATGCATATTTATTAAAAAAAATAATTACCAGTTACAGAATTACAGCGTAGAACATGCACTGTTGGAAATGTACTGCAAAAGAATGAACTAAAACATGATTGATTGAGATATTTTGTTTTTAGGCCCAGGAGTAAATCTATTTATAGAAATAATTACTGCTAGAGAGAAACAAAATTCAGTGAACGATTGTTACCAAAGGTTAGGTTTTCAATATTCTTGGGAATGTGACGGGTAGTTTTGTGACCAGTTTATATTGCTTGTTATAAAAGTTACTAAGGCAATAGAAGGTTGATGTAATGATCTGCAGATTGATCAAGTAAGATATAAAGTTGAGTCTCGAATCAAAAATGAGAAATATACCATGATTCCTTTGAGCAAACAACTGATGGAAATTTTGTTTTTTGTACATGACATTTGGAACCAAGTGCACTTAGTTTTGAAATTGTTAACGAAAAGAATTTGGTTGTGTGCCCATGTAATAATTTTGGTGTGGATGAGAAGCTTAAGGATGTAGTACCCTACTGATGATCATAATAGTACTCAAGGTTGTACCTTGAGATGATGGTACATGATGGACAAGGTATTTGTTCCACATGATCAGAGCGTATGACTGACTTTGTAAAGGTCCCATATTCTGAACACAATCAGCAACTTTTCCAGTGTTGGAAATTATCTTTGTTTTAGTACCGAAGTAAAACAATCATAGTTATTTTTGAATATATTTGAGAGGAACCACTGAAGCTTTATGATAATTATTTTGTTGTCCATTGTAGTTTGGGATATGGTATCAAGGAAATCTAATGAAAGATCCCTTTGAAACTGCTTTTCACCAAAATCCACAGATATAAGTGGGGAGGCTTATTAAGATAATATGGATATCTGAATAAGGTAATGATGTGGAAATGGTCCCTCTTATAAAATCATGAACTGTTACAGCACAGGAACAAGGCAGTTCCTTCATCCGAGGGCGTTGTGAAACTAAATGTATCAGAACAGAATAAACACTAATAAATTCCCTTGATCCATGCATTAACATAAGGTTATAAGCTACAAATTAAGATTTATAAAAGGGAAGTGCTACCTTGGCACGAAATTAAAAGATTCAGTAAACCAAAGGTGTACAGAACGTCAGAGGACTAGTTTCAATCCCTTCAATTGACATTTTTGATGTATATAGTGATACTTTGAGTTACAGAAACAACTTCTAAGTTTTCATTGTATTGCAATGAATATCAGAGTGTGCATGATATGAGGATCAATAAGCAGGTATGTTTTACAACTTAATTTTGTTAAGACTTTTTTTACGGTGCACAGTAAGCTTACTAATATTGTTGCCACGTATGCATTTCAGTTTCTAAGCAGTTGTAAAGATAGCTAACTCTTTCTGTTCTTTTTCTGCTTTATCATGGGGGAAAATGTAGCTCAGAGTACTGTCGTTCACGTTTCCAGGCTTAGTGATATTTGAGCTGTGATTTTCTGTTTTAAATGGTTACCTAATTGTGTTTCTATACATATATTTTTTCTTAAAAGTGATGGAGGAGTGACAATATGCTAGGTCTCTTAGAAGAAATCCAGATCTGCAAACATAAGACACTAGATGCTGGAATATGGAGCATAGAAGAAACCGCTGGAGGAACTCAGCGGGTCAGGCAGCTTCTGTGGAGGCAAAAGGATGGTCAATGTTTAGGAGGAATTGAATGAATACGAAATAAAAGAAGTTGCTGGGTGATATAACTTAATAGAAGTTGAAGTTATTATGAATTATTATTGTTAATTATTTTGTAGACTAATAGATGAAATTTGTTTCTGCAGGAAATGTTCACTTATCTTTCCAATGAAATAAAGAAGTTGTCCGAAACTCACGGTGAAAGACTTCTGGAGACCTCAAATAACACTGTATCTTTGGGTACTTTTTTTTCCATACCTATCTAACATGAAATTATTGTGTCTGCTTGCCTTGAACTCTATACTACAAGCAATTCTAACTATATTTCCATGCAATAAAAACCCAATTTATTCAGTAATTCAGATTAAGCAACTGCAGGATATTAGCTCAGGAGACGTTCATTCATAATTTCAATTTGAATTAACATACATTAA
The DNA here is from genome assembly GCF_009764475.1 of Pristis pectinata. NCBI lineage: Eukaryota > Metazoa > Chordata > Chondrichthyes > Rhinopristiformes > Pristidae > Pristis > Pristis pectinata. Next base: position 75,705,098 of record NC_067406.1, read on the forward strand.
ACGGCTTTGATCTAAGGAATGGACTGTCTGGAAATCTAAGCTAGTCATACAGAAAAGTAATTAGGCAGAAATGGTGAAACATCCCAATTTTCAAACTATTATTATGCATCATTCAAGTTTGGATCTTTTCCAGTCTGTAGTTATCCATCATAAACAAAGCTAAGTAAAGCTACTAACATTGTTGGGGTGGGGGGGGGGGGGAGGGGAGGGCGGTGGGGGGGGGGGGGGGGGAAGAGAATAAAAGTACTGCAGATGTTGTAAATCTGAAATGAAAACAAGAGATGCTGGGTTGGGCTGCCTTTGGACAGAGTTAACATTTCTTCATATCAATGACCTTTCATCAGAATCTTTCATTTATTTTTTGTTTCTGGCACTAGAGGTCACTGTAACACAACAGTGCATGTTTTCTCACAGTTTATTTGTAATGTAATCTGTTGCTACAGTGTATGGATATTTTGAACAAGGTTATTGTTTCCCATGAGTTCTGTACAATCTTGTTTTCCTGCATTCCTTTGTAAGTTATAGCCATTGTTTGCCCTAGTTTCTGACATAATGCGGCAATGCAAAAATTTAATGGTACCAGTGACTGATCGATTTACAATTACATCCAGGAATATGATTTTCTGTAAATGATGTGCATAATGCACTTAACTAACTTAAAGTCTGCTTCAGAGTATGCTTTGCTGTTGATCTTAGTTTGCTTATTCATTAAGATTCTTGCAAGAGAGTTGCAAGCTAACAATCCAGTTGGATAATTTAGATAATAGTCCTGTATGTTGCCTGAACTCTTAATTGCTGTGAAATATTTAGGCATTATTGGTGATAAATATGGCTGCTGAGTGGCTCTTTTATTGTTATGATGTGTTATCAGGTCATAGGAAAATAATTTCTAAAAATGTATTGATCTGGTGACAGGAGTTGGAGGGCACTGGTATTAGCAGGGAAATCAGTTTCTTGAACACATTTCTGGTCATTTTCATCTTAAAATGAAAGCAGGACCTAGAAGTTCCTTTGTATAGCTCCAAAAAACAAGTGCTGTGCAATGGAAGATTAGCTTAACCTGGAGTAATTTTGCACAGACTTCTGAATGCTTTAGTGTCCTTTGGGGAAATTTGGCTCCTGATATTTTGATGAGGTTCTCATTTGCTCTAGCTTGTTTTATCCTCCAAATGATGTCAACAATGGTGTAAGGTACAAATTTCATCTGCCATGAGATCTTCAATTTTACTGGCCTGAAAGTTCTTATTTACACACAGAACAATTGGCTTCTACTGACCCTTTAACCTGAAACAGTGCAATTTAAAGGGCCAACCCTCAAACTGCAGTCTTTGTCCTCACTGATATCTTCACTGCTTTGCTCACAAAGGTCAGGTTCATAGCCTCAACTTTCTGGCCTCAGGATCATTCCAGGCAGCAGCTGTTGACCTCTGCCACGTCTGTTTTCTGCTCACTGCTGCAGCATGGGTGGCATCCAGATTCCATAGTCAAGGAGAGGAGACTTCATCTACTACTACTTCAGCCCCAGGAGCAGGGGAAGTGGGCATAAGTGTTTGCCTGCATTGTAGGCTTCCCCAGGCTTCCCCTAAGTGCAGACATTAAGAGACATAGGCAACCTTCTAGCATGCATGCCTGGCTGTTGCCCTGGAGGGTCACCATGGGCCACTTGCACAAAAAACATTCCTTCTACTGGTACACCACGGCACCAGTCTGTCTGGGTCCCTCTAAACCATGGCCTGCCCCTCCCCAGGAGCATCCATGCATCCATTCATTCAGTAGCAACACTCCCCTGTAGCTGGAGGAGTGTTGCTTTTTTATCGTGGCATGTCCCTTTCAGAGCTAAATACAAAGTTACTCATGTGGGATAAATGCTGACAGCTGTAAAAACTTGCAACACGTTATCAGGGAAGGCTGCGCTGAAACTTGCATCAGGTTCAGAGCAGTATTACACTGAGAAGCATGACAATGCTTTTATGTGAACCTTCTTGTTATAGATCTCGATCTTTTTGTAACTTTCACAAACAGCTTTATGGAACCCACAGAAGCGTTCTACAGCTCTTGGAAAGTAGTAAAGAAATTTCTAGCCCCAAGTTTTTTTTCAGCTGGATCTTGCTCCTTATTGAAAAGCGCATTTAGCTCCAGTTTTCTGCTTTCAAAGCAATGATTCAAGGTTGGTGGCATTTTTTTTTCAACAGAACACACCTTCTGTTTGACGATTATCATGGGCTTAGCCCAAACTTATACCAGTGGTTCTGCACTGAACTGCTTGCGTTTAACCTCATAAATGTAAGGAAGTTTGCAACTCCCATGCAGATTCTAAAATCCTGAACTTGTTGGCTACTCTTTGCTGGGGTTTTCCTGACTGCAGTCTGAAGTAGGACTCTTCAAGAAGTCCGGTAACTGAGTGTGAACTTGCTGCAATTCCCCCAGTAGTTGGGCTGGGATTCCACCTGCTGAACCTGCAGCAGGTTAGAGCTGGAAAGAATAGTGAGTCTGATCATCTGATTGGAGACAAACAACTGCAAAAGAGGATGAGAATTGGTTAATTCATGGTTTGTAATTAAGTCGACCAGTTTAATATTATCCTTGTTTTACATTTATAATATTTTTTAAGTTGCTTAAATTTATTTTAATCTTAATGTTGCTGAACGTCAGGCACATAAGCAGGTTTGATATGGTGCAGGGCCTAGCTAACTGTCAGAGTTTAATGGGCAGAGGCCATTCTGGCCCGTCTGTTTGATGGCATTATATTATGCAAGACAACCCTACTATGCTGAGCCTCAGCATTTTAAATTGGGACAATTTTGGGCCGCAAGTTGACAACGGCAAAAGTGAGTTTTGGCCTGATTCCCTCTTGAACATCACCAAAGATTCAGTGAAATCAGAATTAGCGAGAGGAGCTGTGATTATGATCTATTTCACACTTGCGATGCACTTATGGCTTCTTCAGTTTTGGTATAGAAATGTATCCCATCTCTCTGTGCAAAATATCCTTGTATCTCAATCTACTGCCAGGAGTATTGTCAGTGAAGTGAGTGATGCTGCTGTTCCTCCTTACAACAGTGGCACTTGAGATGCTTTGCAGCTGTTCACCGTTAATTGATTTTTATCAATTCAAGTACTCGCATCTGAGAAGTGATTTAATTTAATTTTTTCTAAACACAGCAGTAATAAAGTAAAAGCTCCATCTCTGCTGATTTTGCTTTAGATTGTGTAAATGTTATCAGAAAGTAATTATAATTTTATGACATAAAGATACTAGTTTAATTGCCGTATAAACATTCATTGTAGCATGGTATTACAGTACATAGCTTTCGTATTTATAACTTAGGAATGATTAGTTTTCTCAGTTTAATTTAATGCTAATTTGATTAACCCAGTTGAATACTGAGTGGCATTTGTTTTTCTTAACTGGTGCACTTGCAGTTTGCCTAAATTATGAGAAGTACAAACTGGAAACAGCAAATTACATGGTTAGCTATAAGTCACACACAGCTAGGGGGAAGCTGACAGTTATATTTAATGTTAATGAAAAGTTGGCTTCAATGACATTTGCTTCCAAAAGCAATCACTATACCTTACTAATGATACATTAAATAAAGGGTTTTAAATGTAATAAACTGCCAGATGAATCCAAATTTTTCTATTAAAGGCTCTATAATAAAGGTTTTTACAAAGATTTCTCTCTGCTTGCAGTTGAGCACAGCTGGTGTGAGACTACCTCCTCAAAGTTGTGTCACACCTGACAGATCTCAAACTGATTCCAGTAGAGCTGCAGCTGTACTGCAAACCTCATCTTAGTGCAGTGTCAAAACAACTTAAAGCACTGCCAAATGTGCAATATATAATATAAAAATATCCTTTGCAGAAAATTTGTTGTCGAGAAGTTAATTATGCTCTTTTTTAGTTGCATGTTGACTGAAGAAAATTATAGATTAAAATTAAGAAACTCAAGAAATATATTTTACGACTCTTATCATCTACATGATACAAGGATAATGTCTCCTTGGAGATGGTAGTGTAGGAAGCCATTGATGGGACTTAAGTTGGCTGGGAATCCAATCTGTACCCTACAAGTTTATCTGGAAATATGACATGTGCTTTCTTGGGAAGGCCCCACTAGTGAGCAAGATCTTATGCACTTTCTTGCATCTTATTGTCATTTTTAGGGATATTGAAACAAAATATGTTAAACCCTGATAAACTGAGTACTCAAGCGAAATATGCTGTAGATGAACTTCAAGTTCTGTCTCAAGTGGAGATAAATGTTTTGCCACCATGAATTCTGACCTTCCTCTAAGCCGACAGTTTGAGTCCTTTGGATGGCAAATTGCTGGAGGCAACTGCATGCATTGACTGGGGTGATGGGGGTTTGCTGTGCTAGTGTGTTTTTGGCAGATCACTTTATAGATTTTTATTTAGGCAGCTTTCAAGGCCAGGTTTCAAGACTCGAGTTCTGCCTATCTGCAACCAAACATTGTAACCAGTGTATCAATGCTGGTTCAAGATGTATAACAGATGTATAGTATACTATCAGGCACTCCCATTTCCAGGTCTTCTGTAATACTGCATCACATGGGCCCTGGATATCAGTTGGAAATGTGTGATTCCTTTCTTAAGCCAATCTCAACCCTTTTCCTCCATCTTTATCACTTTTTTAGGTAAAAATCATAGCGTCAAAGAGAAATTCAGCACAGAAACAGGCCCTTCGACCACTGAACACGCACCAACCATCAACAGCCCGTTTACACTAATCCTACATTAATCCCATTCTCCCTACATTCTATCAACTCCCCAGATTCCACCACTTGCCTACACACTACAGGTAATTTACAGTGGGCAATTGACCTACCAACCTGCATGGACACCCGGGGGAACCCATGGGGTCACAGGGAGAACGTGCAAACCTCCACACAGACAGCACCCAAGGTCAATATTCCTGCATTCCTGTTCGTTCTTGCATTTTTAAAAAAAAAACTGTTACGTTTTCTACTGAAACATTAATTGTCTGGGCGCAGTTTTTATGAAGCCTGCACTGTTCTGTCACCTCATTGTTCCTTTCTTTCTGCACATTTCAGCAATGTCCTTGAAGAGATTCCATGAGCACAATGATAAGTCTGTCACTCAGCTTGGATCTATGCTTTTCACCAGACTAGTATCTGGAGCCAGGTGAGTGACTGAGTAATTGGCACCCTTAATGCAGTTATTGATTGCGTTGAGCTTTGTTTTCCTTTTCATATGAGGATCATGAATGTCTGAATTGGGTATGTGAGCTGCATCCACCAAGACTTGTCATTTTTAAAAAAAAGCAGCCATCCCCTGCCATGTCACCAATCTACTGTTAGTGAAGAAGGATTTTTTTAAAAACTATTTTACAGTATGTTTTTCAGTATTTTGTTATTTTATTCAAAGTTTGAATTTAATAGGGTCTTATTGAACATGTACATAAATTCAACGAGTCAATCCCACTTCATTTTCTTCTCTCTTTCCTCCAGAGTTGTTCCAGTCCGCTCAAAACAAAATATAAATGGCTATACTTTCCAAGGATTTATGTCTCACACTAATTGCTACCCGTGCCCTTATTTGAATGCTGCATCAGCTATTGGAATAAAAAAAGAAGATGTGGATCTTTTTATTAAGAAACTGGACAAATGTCTCAAGAACTTGCTGAAAGAGAAAGGAATTTCAGGAACAGAAATGGAAATTGGAACGGCAATGCTGGAAAACTCCAAAGGCGCTGATATCGAGCAATTGTCAGAAACTCTTCAAGATACCCTAGAAGTTGGGACTGATGTGGTAAATCAGGCTGTCTGATACCCTTCAAATTACTGTCCTTGCTCGTTTCAGAGAATGTTCAGAAGTGCATGACTGAAAAATAATACTGATGTAGAATTATGGAATGATTCTGATTCATATCAGAGAAGCTAATGCTTCTGTGATAGTCAGGCGAGAATGGTGAAGCAATAAATTAACTACTGTGATCTATAACTAATTAATGGTTGGTTGTCAGTTAGCTTAACGTGTATATTTTGAAGCTAAAGTTTAGATTGGGTGTTGGAGGAAAAAGGGCAAAATAAAAAAAAAAGGAAAATAATTGAAAATGGTTTTGAATTTGTACTGGCACTGCAGGAATATCCTGTATGTGCTTTCTCCAGAGCATTTAGGATAACTTGTCATTTTTGTTTGACGTTGCACAATTTTCTTTGTTTATTAAAAGCTGTTAGAATATGTGTATGTAAAAATGAAGCATGCAAGTATGAAAAATGTTTAGCAAATATGAGTGGTTTTTGTGTTTTCTTAAGGCAAGAGTTGGGAATAATGAATGATGCATTTATTTTTATCTGAGGGGATTATTTGGTGGCCCAGCATTGCCTTAAGAAACCACTTATCTCCTTTGCACTAGGCAGTATTGGGCTTCAGCTCTTCAGACACTTGTCAAATCAAATCCGCTATAGACTACATGGAAAAAAGCCAGGAATCATTTCACTTGAGACCCTTAACAGGCTATACTGACAGAGTTAACACCCTCAAAGTAAGTTATCATTCTGCAACAGGATTATAGACCAGGAACCTAGTTATATTTGGGGCTCAACTGCACACAGACTAAATAGTTGATTTTTTTTCTTCCTCTCCCTCTGCAGCGTGGATGTCTTTTGCGGTTGAGATTTAAGTTTAAAAGGAAAGTAAATATGATTTTCACTTTGATTGCATTTGAAGAGTCTAGTTAGTCTATAAAGCCACTTCTGTTCCAAGAGGAAGAAAGAGAGTAATGGGACCAGATAAAGAGGTTGTTCCATATATTGCACTTTTATTTTAAACTCTAAATGAAAGAGAACACAGCTACCCAATCCCAAAATGCTTTCATGATGTTTTCTAATTCTGCTCCAGTCTCGGCTCATCTAATGATAAAACCTTTGTCAATCCTTTTTATCTTTAGGTTTGATTATTGCAACATTCCCCTAGTCAGCTTCCCTTGTTTGACCTCTGTGGGTTTGTGGTGCCTATGTTGTAACTTGCACAAAATGCTGTTCACTCATTCTGTTCACCCGGCAACTTATACAGGTTCCAGGCTCAGCAGTGCCCCAGTTTTGAAATTCTCATCTTTTGCTTTCAAATCCCTTCATTGCTTCACCCTTTCCTACCTTTGTAATCTCGGCGACTCCTACAACCCTTCCAGATCCTTTGCTCTTAAGTCTGACTTATTTCTTCATCATCCCTGCAGTTTAACTGCTGCATCTTTGGCAACTGGATCTTAAAGTGCTGAGACCCTGTGATCAGGAATTCCCTCCTTAAACCCCTCCTCTTGTAACATTGTCTTTTCTCTGTAACCAAATTCTTGGTCAAAGGCCCTAATAGCTCCTTGCTGCTTGATGTAAAACACCTGTGAGGCATCTCGATGTGTTTTGCTACATCAAACATGCTATAAAAATGATATTAACGTGTTGGAAAGAAAAAAAATTGCAGATGCTAGAAATCCGAAATAAAATCAGAAAACATTGGCATTACACAGCATGTTAGACAGCATCTGTGGAGAGAGAAACAGAAGTAAGATTCCAAGTCAATGACTTGGCATTAGCACATATAACATTGTTGTTCTTGTGATAAAGGACTTGAGTGAGACTGTGGGCTTTGAAACTGTACTAATGGGTATCATTGTGCTACATTTACAGATGGAATACAAAAGCGAAAACCAGGTAATTACCAAGTGTTGCTGGTAATGAGAATCAGTGTCACAATCCATGTTGTAATACAACTGGAATCTTTCTCTTTCACCATAATAGTGATGCCATGGGATTACTGTGTTGCAATACAGGAATCTGAACAAACAGAATCTAATGGAGAACTCAAACCATGCCTGATTTTTGCTTTTGTTTTGCTTCATTTTTTGCATGCAGCATGAATCTGTCTCCAATTTTCATTAACATCTTTTATAGCAAAATTACTTCCCTAATGATTGAGCTGAGATTGGGATTTTTTGCCCCCCTCTATCAATTGGCTTCTCATCTTTCACTCTCCTTAAACAGGCCTCATCCAAAACTCTGTTGAAACACTAACTCAAACCAAATCCTGTTCACCCTCCTGTGCTTGGCTCGTTACTCAACAGCTATTGAATTATTCAATACTGCTCTTTCCTTCCTCTCCTATCAATGTATTTAAATGAAGCTTTATATACTGTGATTATTTGTTTCTGTTAGTACTGCAATAACATATCTTGGCCATAATTTGTAAAACATTGTTAGTAAACTATTTTAACATCCACTTACCATAACTGTGAAACTTTTTATCACTTATTTTTTTGATTCACTAAACAGAAATGGCTTTGAAATTGCACTATGGGGTACTAGCACATAAACATTTAATACATTCTTCTGAAATGTCTCTACGCTACATTAAGTGTTGAGTTTATATTTACAGAGCAATTTCTGCCTGGGGCTTCAGGTGATGTGGGGCCTGCCTAGGGTAACACTTCACAAAGCAACTCAAAAGCAAATGTCATGTACTAGTTGAAAGTCACTGTTGTATCCTTCATTATGCTGATGGTTGAAGAAGGGTTCATGCAGGTCAAGAAATCCCTGAGTGGAAGGATGTATTGCTAACTTGTAGAATGAGGCTAAATACCCATCTGTGACAGTATAAATTATCAGATTAAACTGCTTGCAGCAGCAATTTGGGTTACTAATTAGCTGTGGAGCTTGAGGTAGTTCTTCATTAGTATTTAGGACATACCAGTTAAGGGCAGCAAAATGGAGCAGCTCGTGGAGCTGTTGCCTCACAGCTCCTATGTGCCAGGTTCAATTCTGACCTCTGATGCTGTCTATGTGGAGTTTGCATATTCTCCTTCTGATTGTGTAAGTTTCCTCCAGGTGTTCTCGTTTCCTCCCACATTCCAAAGCCACGCAGGTTGATAGGTTAATTGGCCACTATAAATTGTCCCTGGTGTGTAGGTGAAGGGATGAATCTGATGAATATGGGAAGAATAAAATATAATTGGTATAAATGAGTGTTTGATAGTTGGGAAAGTGGGCAAAATGGCTTGTATCTATGCTAAATAACTCTGATCAGTGCTTCATTCAGCCCAGAGAAATGTTATCAAATTTGAATCTCTGGCCGTAATAATGCTCCAGTAAAATCTCTCTTTCCTCTATTTTAGGTCAACAGAGACTAGGAATCTTACTTTGAGCAAGCTCTTGGAGAAAGCTGACCAATTAACTGGCAGCCATCAAATCTCAGCCATGCAAAGGTCAGGACAGGCTAGAGATCAAGTCCTGGCCCATCTGACCTCTGGCTCCACTGCAGGACTCACTTTGAGCTCATCAGCATAACCAGTGAGATGCTGAGGAGAGGGGAGATGCACTTTGAATCCAACCTCAGCTTTGCTCCAGGGAAGTCTAGTGTAGGTTGTACAAGACCATTCATTTGAATGGGATTACTGACCCAATTCGGGGGGGAGGATGGGTTAGGAAGAAAAGTGATGTGGTTATTTTAGTTTATTTTAATATTTTTAATGATTTAGCATTTTAAGGTTTACTTGCATTTATTTTACCTCTAATATAAATTATATATTTTGAATAATTAAATCTATTTTGAATAGTTTTTATATGTCCTCGAGTTTCAGAGACGTTTAAAAATAGTTCAGAAGCCTTTGACAGGTAGATTTAGAGGGCAGGGGCTTGGTGTCTGAGGCAACTTACCCCTCAGAACACACTCTACCTCCTGGGCCACCTAAAGGGCAGAGAATCCATTCCTCCACCTGCACAGTTTGTGTGGGCACTATGGATAAAGAGCCCACCTTGCTCCAGCCCTCGTGTTCAGAGAAGTGTGAAAAACATTTGATGGTGCATTTTGCAAATCTCACTGGAAAAAGGTCCAAGATGATAACAGTTTCGTGAGGCAAACGGTGCATCCAAGAGCTTGATAAGCATCAAATCCAATGATCATTCTCCATACCCAGCGAGTTTCAGGGTAGAGAAGGAAACAAAGTAGAAGCGGAGTGAAGTAGAGTCAAATTAATTTGAGGAAAGGAAGTTGAGCAAAACAAGAATTTCAAAATAAAATCAATTTTACGTTTTAATGACCTTTAGGAACAATTTACTACTTTCAAGAATGAGATTCTGCAATTTCAATTGTTCCCTTGCAGTGTTGGTGGGGCTGAGTGACATTATAAAAACTATTAAATTAGTCTTTACCTCATTGACCACCAGCCCTTACTTTCTGCATCTCTAGTTTAATTCACAACTAATGTGTAGACGCAACAATTTCGTGAAAAGCACGGTGAGGTTGATAGTGAGATTGAGTTTTAGTACTTCATAGCATCTCTCTCTGTGGGCACAAATAGTTGGGTTACTTATGCAATAATAGCATCATGCACCATTAAACCCGCTGTTATTTTTCCAGAATATCCTGCTGCAACATTAGCTCCCTGTAAAATTGTTCTGTTTTTAAAAGAACTAATATTTCACTCAATTATAGAGTCAAAGAATTGAAAATGCAGAGGCAAAAGAATGTTTATTATACATGGCAGGCTGGTTAAGTAAACAAGCAGGGGATGCCTGAAACAGTGTAAAATTCTTATGTAATGGATGATGGTGTTTATGTTTATAAGGTATTTGTTTATGGTATTTCAATCCTCATGCTAACTCAAGTGATGCAACTTAATTACTTCCTGTCAGAAATAACATCACATTTTTTAAAAAAAATACCAAAAAATATTGGGAGGTTAAGAGGAAAGAACTGTAAAATGGAATGGATCCTCAAGTGGTTGGAATGGCAGATGCGATGGATTATTATGCAGACTTTTTACTGCTGGGAAATTATTTCAAATCCAGAGCCATCCAAATGGAGTTCTCTTCCATCAGCAACCTAACTGAAATTTGTTCAGGCATTCTCAAACTTAATGCCTCACGTTGATCCATTTTGTTTCAAGCAAATTGATAGTTTCACTCACATCTTGCAAGTAGTCGCAGCAAGTTTTAATATATTTTCATACGATGTAGAGGGAGGCTAGTTTGCCCCTTAAATCTATGCCTGCTCTCACAGCATTCCCATTAGCCCCATTCCCCTATTAATATCACTGTAACCTATTCTTTGTCTCATGCTTATCAACTCCACCCCCCCAATTATCCTGTCAACAACCTAGACAAGGGACAGTTTACAGGAGCCAATTAACCTACCAGCAGTACATATTTGGGATGTTAGAGCAAATTGAAGTATCTGGGGGAAAAACCCATGTGGTCACAAGGAGAACGTGCAAACGCCACACAGGCAGGATTGTGAACCCAAATCAGCAGAGCTGTCAGACAGCAGCACTAACTGCGTGCTACCATGACATAATAATAAAATTGCCCTACAACTGATTTACCTTATATTAGAGGACTTTATTCTGACACAGGCTATTAAAGTGGTAATGCATTAAATACATTTGACTCCTCAGTGATGAATCCACATCCAACTCACTCAATGAGCATACCACCCAGATAGAAACTATATATAAAGCAAAAGACAAGTAGTTGGTTTGAACGTTTGGTTAGATAATAATATTTACCTACAGTAGTTTGACTATGTGAATTTTTTTTTCAACTTATGTTTGAAGTGTTCTGTATATCTGATTTGAATCAGGATGGGAACTTTGTATAAAGTGGATGGTTAACCAGGGATAGAGAGTGTAAGAAAGAGGAACACTGAATCTAAACACTACTGGGAGCCTTGGTATCACAGACAAAGTGACAGGCACCTCTTCTGAGTATGCAGATCCGGAGATCTTAGTTGATGGAGATCCAGAAGAAAATTCTGATGGCTTGGGGCTTCTGGAGGCCACCAAGCAGAGAAATGAAGTGGCAGTGGGAGGAGGTAGACAGACAGATCAATACACATAGTGATGCTACCAGAACTTGGACCCAGTGCTGCAGGAACTTTAATGACCACACAAATCTTGCAGTTCATCAACACTGGTAGTCATGTGACACTCTCTAAAATGGATAACCTTAGAACTTTCCAAATTATATTCCATCTGCCAACATCTTGCCAACTCATTTAACCTGTCTATATTTCTTTGCAGGCTCTTTTGGTCCACCACACAGTTCGTTAAGCCATCTATCTTTGTATCGTCAGCAAATTTGGCTACCGTACACTCAGTCCCTTCATCCAAGTTGTTATATAGAACGTAAGTAGTTGAGGTCCCAGCACTGATCCTTGTGGCACCTCACAAGTTGCTGACTGCAAAGCTAAAATGCCCTATTTTTTTCCAACTTGTGGTTTTCTGTTAGTTAACCACTCTCCTAACTGTACCAATATATCATTCTCAACCCCTTGCAATCTCATTTTGTCCTTACGTGGCACCTTATCAAATGTCTTCTAGAAATCCAAATACACTACATTATTGGCTATTACAGAGCCAGCAACCCAGGTTCAATTCCGGTCACTGTCTGTAAAGAGTTTGTACGTTCTCCCTGTGTCTGCGTGGGTTTCCTCCAGGTGCTCTGGTTTCCTGCCACATTCGAAAGACATATGGGTTAGGAAGTTGTAGGCATGCTATGTTGGCACAGGAAGCGTGGCGACACGTGCAGGCTACCCCCAGAGCATTCTGTGCAAAAGATGCATTTCACTGTGTGTTTTGATGTACATCTGACAAATCAAGATATTTATTGGTTTCTTATTTCACACCCCATTTGTTACATTCTCAAAGAACTATAGCAAATTTATCCAACACTTTCCTTTTCATAAAAAAACATACTGACTCTGCTTGAATGTCTTATGATTTTGTAAATTCCCATCGATCTCTTCCTTAATAATGGTTACCAGCATTTTATCAATGACACATGTTAGGCTACCTGGCTAACAGTTTTCTGCTTTGTCTCCTTCCTTTCTTGAACTGTGGTGTTATTATGAGTTTTCCAATTCTCTGGGATCTCTCCAGAATTTACAGCTCTTTGGTAGATTACAACCAATGCATTTGTTTCCTTATGATACTAAGATGCAGTCCAGAAGGTTCAGGAGACTGTTGGACTTCAGCCTCATTAATTTCCCTTTGTACTTTTTTCCTAACCAAGTCTAGACAGAGAACTGGCTCTTCAGATACTGGAGATTGGAGAAGGCTCCCAAACTGACTTTTGGGATTTAGACCTCCTAGCCAGAACTCTTCTGTCCATTCTTCTTTAGCCTCCTCTAGCAAGTGTGATATGTTTTCCCCGCCTCCCTCTCCCGCTCCTATGTTGAAGATCCAGTGAGACCATCACTAAAGCACTAATAACAATTAGCAAGTAAAAGTCACCAGGATCGTATATATCAAGTAAATTCTCAATAACCTCAAGTTGCAGTCCAGCTCTTTTAATGCATTGAGCTCTCATTCAAGTAAGTCTCAAAGAAATATACAAGCAATCGATGATCTCCAAAAACAGCAGGGATCTGGAACTTCTGAAGTGGTACATAATGTGAACTCAGGGACATAGGCTATAAGGTTAACTTAAATGCAAATTGTATTATGAAATCATAGTGTAAATCTAAAGCGAATTTCAAGTATGTCAGACCTGGTTTGTGCAACAGAGCAGAAGATAAGAGGTACCAAAAGGTCCCTATGAGGAATGCAGTTAATTGGAGATAACGGCTTGTTACTCTTACCATCACCATGGTAACCTTAACTGAACAAAGGGATACTTTAGACAGAAGGCCACCAAACTGTGAAGAAAGGCAGGGATCAGTAAGCACAAGATGATCATGCGAGGAAAGTGATGTTACAGTGACTGATTATGTGCCTTCTCTTAGGTTGGTCAAGAAGTGATAACCAAGCATCTGGTCTCTAAATGTGTATAAAAGTGCCATGCTTTGTACAAGCAGAGAGAGAGAATGTGTGCACCACACCCCCAGTAAGGTGAATAGGCCTCTCTTTTCCTCCTCAGATAAAAGATCTATGGAATGAATACATTCTGTTTGACCTGAGAATAGAAAGTCTGAATGATTCTCTTGCTCCACAACACTGACTTGTTCAGACTTGTTTTCCTGTGCATGACTTAGATAGTGATAACTATATGTCCATGAATCCACTTCAAAGAGAAGCCGCCAATTGGGAATTGCATGTGGAATAACATCACCCGTACATGCTCCATTGTGTTTATGCACTAGCAAGAACGCTTCAGACCAGAAGACTTGCAGTTGTGTTTAGGAATCATGTTTACACTAGAAATCAATTGTGCAATGCAGAAAATAAAAAGTGCTATATAATTGACTTAAAAGTCTCTGGAGTGGGATTGGAACCAAGAATCTCTGACAGAGCCTGGTGGGCAACATCTCAATCTGGTTCTCTGCCTGCTCTTGGTCAGGACTAAAAAGTTTGTTACATAACACACTTCTAATAATTGAAAAACAAGTATGGGGTTATATTGAGATTTGCAACAACTTTGACTATATTAATCATCAATTATCTGCATTGGATAATGATTCTACCCTCTGAGGTTTGCTGTATATTTTGTCTGCCCTTCATTTCCTGGTCAATTAGCAGATCTGTTATCTCCCTTCCCTTCCTAAGGTAATGTTGATGGCTACTCCAATTTGCATGAGATTCCTTAAATTCAATTTGAGAAACTTGTCATCTGTACCTGCTTTGTCACTGATTCAACCAAAGGAAGGAAATTTTATCTTCAATACTGAACTGCTCATGAAAGTGGATGAAAAGGACGGCAACAGTATAAGTGGCGATTGAATGATCAGATCTCAAGAGAATTTGGATGAAGTTAAGAAGGTACCTTGTCTTCAGGAAGGCAAGTGAGAGCACACCATGAATTAGGTCATTCTTCATTGCAATTAAAGCAGGCCACCTTGCAAAGAGATTCGGCTGGAAATTCAGAAAAAAACAGCTGCAGTTCAGCACTTCCAACAGATCCACAATGGGAAATCAATTGAGAATCAGAAGCAGATGAGCCCTGTGGGATGACCAGGGAGAATATGGGGTATCATTCTTGAAGTTTAGCTTCAGCTTGAGTGCAGTAGTGTAGGAGACCAAGACTACAGCATTTGATGGAGAGGATTTGGCAACATGCAGTACAGAACGGGGGAAAGGGTGAGAACGGAAGCAGTGTAGCAAATATGCCCAGAAAAGAGATTGGATCAGTGATGACTTGTGCAATGATGATTTGACTAGGAAAGTGGGCAAGGTGGAGTAGGGAAAAAAATCCGTAATTTTTACAAGTCTCCAGCTTTTGCACATATGCACTGTTCTTATGCATAGTCTAATGACGGTGTTGTGGCTGTAAATTCAAAGTAGATTACGATGAACAAAGAGGGAAAATTATATTCAGCAAAATCACAGTAGTTGTTTCTACTGAGCAAAAGGGAAAGTAAAATGGCGAGACAAAATAAAAGTGAGACAGCTAAAGCAGGAGAAGGGATTCAAACCATGGAGCCTATTGTCCAAAGAAGAAACCAAGAAGTTAGCGGCAATATCAGGAGAGAGTCTTCAGACAGAGCTTGGGGTTCATTTATGCAAGGATTTGGGCCTTTGCTTCATTTGAAGCAAAGGCCCAGATCCAAAATGGCTGAGTGAAATTTTCCTGTAAATTTTTGGTCATTGCTATCTTGGTATCTCTAAGGTACAGAAAAATGGTCAGTAATTCAAATTAACCACTGCCTCAACCAAATGACACAGCTGAGACACAAGAAATTCTGCAGATGCTGGAGTCTGAAGCAATACACAAGAAGTGCTGGAGGAACTCAGCAGGTCAGGCACCATCCATGGAGGGAAATAAATAGTCGACATTTCGAGCCGAGACCCTTCATCAGGACACAGCTCGCTGGATATCTGTGCATATATCCACAGATTACCATGACTAAAGAGGGAAGATGGGTTCCCTCCCCATTGATATCGCAATGGGGAGGGAATCCATTCAGCTTTCCATATTCCATTCACTCATGGTATCCAGGTTTCATTGTTTCATCAACCAACTGTTCTCATACTGTGTCATAGTATCTCTCTCCAAAATACTGCAAAATAATTGGGAACTTAAACTCCCAACAAGAGCATTTTATTCACTAAATGCTTACACATTGAGACAGCATTCTTGGTGTAGCTTTCTCCACAGAGACACACAGGGCCTGGAACTTTCCATACACTGAACAATGTTGCAACGACACGGAGGGCCGCTAGTCAGCCTTAAAACAGCATGAAGATCCACATCCAGATGAAGGGTCTTGACACGACACATCAATTGCCCATTGCCTTCCTTAGATGCTGCCTGACCTGCTGAGTTCCTCCAGCACTTTATGTGTTGCTCCAGTTCCAGCATCTGCAGTCTCTTGTGTCTCCTTAAAACAGCAATGTTTGTTAACAACCAATATTACATGTGACACATGATACACTTACCATCTAAAAGAGGGAAGCAAGGTCATTTCTTAGAGAAATACATTGCTAGACAAAGGACAAGGTCAAGTATGATGCAGGGTGAATCAATGGCTTTAGGAAGAGAAATTGAGGGAATGTATACCACTGCATCTGATGTTGATCTTGGATTATGCAATACAGCAAGAACAGTGGTAAAAGAAGCAGATAATATCAAAGATATATAAGTTGTAAGTCATGATGGCGCTTGAAAAAATATAGAGAGACAATTGAAATTAGAGGCATGGAATGAAAAAAGAAATAAAGGACTGCAGATGCTGGAATCTAGATGAAAAACACGATGATGCTGGAGGAACTCAGCAGGCCAGGCAGCATCTGTGGAGAAGAGCAGGCGGTCAACATTTCAGGTCAGGATCTTTCCTCACCTTCTTCCTGAAGAAGGGTCCTGACTCGAAACGTTGACCACCTGCTTTCCTCCACACATGCTGCCTGGCCTGCTGAGTTCCTTCAGCATCATCCTGGAATGAAAAAAAAAAATGGATTTTGATACCTATACAAGACAGACAAAGGACAAATCTGGCGACTTCAGTGCTAAAATTCCTGAAGGAGCAGAGGCAGCAAAACAAAGTGCAAATAAAAAAAAAAATCGCATATCAAAGTAAAAAATCAAACAAGCAGAAAATATCAAAAATACATAGTATATCCATCAGCAGATGAAATGGTCAATGATGTGCTTAATTCATTAATTCCGAGTATGCGAACTTCATTGACAAGGCCAGTACTTACTGCCTATCTTTAAGTGGCTCCTGAAGTGAGTTAGATCATTTCACAGTCTGTTAAAAGTCAACCATCTCTATGCCCTGGTTTGCACAACAGCATACTGTATAAGAACTTTGGCTGCTGCTGAACATGTTTATACAATTAGTGTAACACACTGAGTTCTGTATTTTCTTCGTCTAACTCGGTTTTGCACTAACTCTGCACTAAATTATATTCTGTATATACTGTTTTTTGCAATATTTGTACTTGCACAATTTTTTTGTCCGCGTTTATTTTATGCCTTCTGTTTTATGTATGTCCTCTGTTGTGTGTCTGGGGGAAACAACATTTCATTCCTCCATGTGTTTTTATAGCATATGGGTGAATGACAATAAAGTTACTTGAACTTGAACATGAGTAACATACAGAAAAGACTGGATAAAGATGTTTCAGATCGCGTCCAAGATATCCTGAAGGGGGAGGGAGAACAGCCAGAGGTCGTGGTACATATTGGTACCAACAACATAGGTAGGGAAAGGAATGAAGTCCTGAAAAGAGACTATAGAGAATTAGGAAGGAAGTTGAGAAGCAGGACTTCAAAGGTAGTGATTTCCGGATTACTGCCTGTGCTAAACGACAGTGGGTATAGGAACAGAATGAGGAGGACATTAAATGCATGGCTGAGGGATTGGAGTAAGGAGCAGGGGTTCAGTTTTCAGGATCATTGGGGCCTCTTTTGGGGCAAGTATGACCTGTTCAAAGAGGACGTGTTGCACTTGAATCCCAGGGGGACCAACATACTGGCGGGGAGGTTTGCTAAGGCTACTGGGGAGAGTTTAATCTGGAATTGTTGGGGGGTGGGATCCGTACTGGAGAGACTGGGGAAGAGGTGTTTGGCTCTCAAATAGAGGAAGCTAGGAGTAAGTACCATAGGCAGGTGATAGAGAAGGGAAGTGTTCAGACAGGCTTAAGATGTGTCTATTTTAATGCAAGGAGTGTTGTGAACAAGGCGAATGAGCTTAGAGCCTGGATCGATACTTGGAGCTATGATGTGGTGGCCACTACGGAGACTTGGATGGCTCTGGGGCTGGAATGGTTGATTCAAGTGCCGGGTTTTAGATGTTTCAGGGAGGGAGGCAAAAGAGGTGGGGGAGTGGCACTGTTGATCAGAAATAGTGTCACGGCTGCAGAAAAGGTGGACGTTGTGGAGGGATTGTCTACGGAGTCTCTGTGGGTGGAGGTTAGGAACAGGAAGGGGTCGATAACGTTACTGGGTGTTTTTTATAGGCTGCCCAATAGTGACAGGGTTATTGAGGAGCAGATAGGGAAGCAGATCCCAGAAAGTTGTTGTGATGGGGGATTTTAATTTCCCAAACATCAATTGGCATCTCCAGACAGTGAGGGGTTTAGATGGGGTGGAGTTTGTTAAGTGTGTTCAGGAAGGATTCTTGACACAATATGTAGATAGGCCTACAAGAGGAGAGGCTGTGCTTGATTTGATATTGGGAAATGAACCTGGTCAGGTGTCAGATCTCTCAGTGGGTGAACATTTTGGTGATAGTGATCATAATTCTATCTCCTTTACATTAGCACTGGAGAGAGATAGGAACAGACAGACTAGAAAGGCGTTTACTTGGAGTAAAGGGAATTATGAGGCTCTCAGGCAGGAAATTGGAGGATTAAATTGGGAACAGATGTTCTCTGGGAAAAGTACGGAAGAAATGTGGCAAATATTCAGGGGATATTTGTGTGGAGTTCTGCATAGGCATGTTCCAATGAGACAGGGGAGTCACGAGAGGATACAGGAACCGTGGTGTACAAAGGCTATAATAAATCTAGTCAAAAGGAAAAGAAAAGCATACAAAAGGTACAGAGAGCTAGGCAATGTTAGAGATCTGGAAGAGTACGAGGCTAAAAGGAAGGAACTTAAGAAAGAGATTAGGAGAGCCAGAAGGGGACATGAGAAGGCCTTGGCGGGCAGGATTAAGGAAAACCCCAAGGCGTTCTACAAGTATGTGAAGAGTAAGATGAGATGCAAAAGGTAGGGCCTATCAAGTGCAGCAGTGGGAAAGTGTGTATGGATCCGGAAGAAATAGCGGAGATACTTAATGAATACGTCAGTATTCACTACGGAAAAAGATCTGGGGGATTGTAGTGGGGACTTGCAGCGGCCTGAAAAGCTTGAGCACGTAGATATTAGAAAAGACGTGGTGCTGAAACTTTTGGAAAGCATCAAGTTAGATAAGTCACCAGGACTGGATGAGATGTACCCCAGGTTGCTGTGGGAGGCGAGGGAGAAGATTGCGGAGATGGGAGAGGTTCCAGAAGATTGGAGGATTGCGGATGTTGTTCCCTTATTCAAGAAGGGGAGTAGGAATAGCCCAGGGAATTATAGACCGGGTGAGTGTTACCTCAGTGGTTGGTAAGCTAATGGAGAAGATCCTGAGAGGCAGGATTTATGAACATTTGGAGAGGTATAATATGATTAGGAATAGTCAACATGGCTTTGTCAAGGGCAGGTTCTGCCTTACGAGCCTGATTGAATTTTTTGAGGATGTGACTAAGCACATTGATGAAGGGAGAGCAGTATATGTAGTGTATATGGATTTCAGCAAGGCGTTTGATAAGGTACCCCATGCAAGGCTTATGGAGAAGGTGAGGAGACATGGGATCCAAGGGGACATTGCAGTGTGGATCCAGAACTGGCTGGCCCACAGAAGGCAAAGAGTGGTTGTTGAAGGGTTGTATTCTGAGTGGATGTCGGTGACCAGTGGTGTACCTCAGGGATCTGTACTGGGACCCTTATTCTGTGATTTTTATAAATGACCTGGATGAGGAAGTGGAGGGGTGGGTTAGTAAGTATGCGGATGACATGAAGGTTGGGGATGTTGTGGATAGTTTGGAGGGCTGTCAGAGGTTACAGAGGGACATAGATAGGATGCAAAATTGGGCTGAGAAGTGGCAGATGCAGTTCAACCCAGATAAGTGTGAAGTGGTTCATTTTGGTAGGTCAAATATGTTGGCAGAATATAGTCTTAATGGTAGGACTCTTGGCAGTGTGGAGGATCAGAGGGATCTTGGGGTCCGAGTCCATAGGACACTCAAAGCGGCTGCGCAGGTTGACTCTGTGGTTAAGAAGGCATATGGTGTATTGTCCTTCATGAATCGTGGAATTGAATTTAGGAGCCGAGAGGTATTGTTGCAGCTATATAGGTCCCTGGTCAGATCCCACTTGGAGTATTGTGCTCAGTTCTGATCGCCTCACTACAGGAAAGATGTGGAAGCCATAGAGAGGGTGCAGAGGAGATTTACAAGGATGCTGCCTGGAATGCAGAGCATGTCTTACGAAAGCAGCCTGAGGGAACTCGGCCTTTTCTCCTTGGAGAGACGGAGGATGAGGGGGGACCTGATAGAGGTGTACAAGGTGATGAGAGGTATTGATTGGGTAGACAGTCAGAGGCTTTTCCCCAGGGCTGAAATGGTGGCCACAAGAGGACATAGGTTTAAGGTGCTGGGGAGCAGATATAGAGGAGATGTCAGGGGTAAGTTTTTTTTACTCAGAGTGGTGAGTGCGTGGAATGGGCTGCCGGAAACGGTGGTGGAAGCGGATACGATAGGATCTTTCAAGAGACTGTTAGATAGGTACATGGAGCTGAGTAAAATAGAGGGCGATGGGTAAGCCTAGTAATTTCTAGGGTAGGGACACGTTTGGCACAGCTTTGTGGGCCAAAGGGCCTGAATTATGCTGTAGTTTTTCTATGTTTCTATTACTTCCTTCCTTCCCTGAAGGACTTTACTAAGCCAAAATAGCTTTTATGAAAATCCAGTATTTTCATGGATGTTACTGATTTATTATTTATTTGAATTTTAATTTCCCAGCTGTCATGGTGGGATTCAAACTCAATAGACCAGGATCTTCTTTAACATTCTACACCTTAACCACTAGGCTACCATACCAATGTTTCATTATGTTATAGCTGGATAAAGGAAAAGAGAAAGCCATGAGACTGCAAATAGGCAGATATGCTGACTGGTATTGCAAAGAAATAATTGGCAAATTGAATTGTCTAAACTATATTTTTTAAAGCTGAGTAGTTGTGAAAATGGTCAGAAAGCTTATTGCACAAAACTTACCTCAGTCAGCTAAATGGGTTTATTTTGCAGCATCTTAATTACAGGATTACTTCTGCTGGCCAACAGAACAGTACCATGGCAATGGCTTTTAAGTGACAAAATGGTTTTGCAGAAACAGGTAGATTTGTTATCAAGAATTGTTAATTCTGAAATCTACTGCCAAATTTTATGCTTAAAATAAAGGTTAACCCAATCTCTATTAAACTTGAATCCACTGCACAAAATTAATCAGTATTATCTTCACAGTTTTATCAGAATGGTAGCTAATGTGGAAAATTTATGCTTGTGCAGGCAAGGACGATTTCTGAGGTTGGAAGTTTGGAGCATCTTTACCTAATATTCCCTAAGTGAGGATGCAAGAGTAATAATATTTCATCAGACAGAGTCAAAAGTGTGTTTTAATGCACTAATTTCCATTTGTGCGAAGAATTTTGGCCACTTTAGAGTGACTGAATAACAACTGAAAATGCATTATCATTTGGCCAGAACTACTGGTATGATTGACTTCGGTGGCTTTCATGTTTGGAAGCTGTTTACTTTGTACTACTGGGAAGCTGAACCTTTACTGTTTGCAGGTTTTGTCAGGAGGGGGAAGCAATTCTTTCCTTCGGCCCTTCCTGATTGCTAATGCTAGTATCCAAAGGCAGTCCCCTTTGACATAGGTCTATGGCTCTGTCTTGTCTGGCTTCTCATTTACCATCTCCTGCTGCAAGGTTCTCCTGAATCCTATCTCCAAACCAGGAACTATATTTTGGTGGAGGAAGGAAATGCAAGTTATCATTTTCAACTGAATGTGAAATGATTTATTACAAAGTTATATCTGGAAGCATAAAAGAGCTAAGATCATCTGTGCGAGCTGATACAGCAATGTTATTGTCTGACATATGGTTGTGTCAACTTTTAATGACTCAGCTGTAAGGCAACTGTTAATAAATTGTTAAGTATGCAGTTCTACAATGCTGCAAATTATATAGGGATTATTAGAACTGGATTCTCATCTTAATGATATTTGGGACCAGGTAATGATATTTGCAGAAATGTTTTGATTTTAGTCTGCATCCCTGACCTTCATTTACATGTGGGAAGTAGGAAGCTTGCATTTTTTAATTTATTTCTTTGTAGAATAGCATATTTTTCAAATAGTTTCATGTTAGTACAGCAATAAATATTTGTTTCCTATAGTAAATTTGTGAGGAAATGAAGGTATTGTCCTGTTGACCAAGTGACTACACATTTCCATATTCAAACTTGTAACAGAAGGACTATAAAATCTGCTGGGCCTACTTACAAAGTCTCTTTGAAAAGGGATAGGTTCTCCAAGTTGTGACAGAATTGAAAGAGTTGGGTTAATTTCTCCATCATTTTCCAGGAAAGTGCATCTTATCCAATCCGCTCATGGAAAAATCCCCTTATTCCTGTAACCAATTAATTGAATCTGCATTGCACCACCTCTGAAGCAAGTATGTACTTCCTTCAGTATGGAGCCAACATTCAGGTTGGAGAGGATGACTTCATAGAGGAAGACCTCAGCAGCCAGGACCTTGGCACCGTGTCTGATACTGTGGTCCAGTAGAGGAAGAGACATGCAGTGGTTATTGGGGATTCGATAGTAAGGGGTACGGATAGGAGATTCTGCGATAGCGATAATGAGTCTCGGATGGTGTGTTGCCTCCCTGGTGCCAGGGTACGGGATATCACAGACCGTGTCGAGAATATTCTGAGAGGGGAGGGTGAGCAGCCAGAAATCTTGGTACATGTAAGTACCAATGATGTAGGTAGAAAAAGAGAAGAGGTCCTGAAGGAGGAATACAAGGCATTAGGGAGAAGGTTGAAAAGTAGGACCTCAAGGGTAGTAATCTCAGGACTACTACCCGTGTCGCGTATCAATGACAGGAAGAATAGAAAGCTCTGGCAGTTAAATGCGTGGCTGAGTGACTGGTGCAAGGGGCAGGGCTTCAGATTCTTGGATACCTGGGACCTTTTTTGGGGGAGGCAAGACCTATTTGCTAAGGATGGGTTGCATCGAAACTCCAAAGGGTCCAATATCCTGGCGGGAATGTTTAATTTAGTTGTAGGGGAGGGTTTAAACTGATCTGGCAGGGGGATGGTAACCAGGATGCTAGGTTACAAGATGCTAAGGCGAGGGAGAAAGTGTATAGAAACGAATCCATTGAGGATGGCAAGAATGACAGGCAGGTGATAAGTCAGGATAATTTACTGAATAATAGAAGTACAACAAATCAGGATGTTAGGATACAGAATGTTAGGATCGGGGATGAGGATGTTCGGATACCGAATGTTAGGATAGGGGATGAGGTCTACACGAACATGTCTAAGATAGTAGGTAGCGAAGATAGTAAGAAGGATGGACAGGTAGAAAGTCAGGATAATCTGCTGATCAATAGAAGTACAATAAAATCAATAGCAGATACCAGTCTAAATATACTATATTTAAATGCACGTAGCATCAGGAATAAAGTAGATGACCTAGTGGCACAACTACAGGTTAATAAATATGACATCGTTGCAATCACTGAGTCGTGGCTTCATGATGGATGTGATTGGGAACTGAATGTCAAGGGGTATACAGTATATAGGAAGGATAGGAGGGTAGGCAGAGGGGGAGGTGTGGCCATGATGGTTAGTAGCGATATAAAATCAATAGAAAGGAAGGACATTGGGTCAGAGGAGGTGGAATCCTTATGGGTGGAGCTGAGAAATAGCAAGGGTAAAAGAACAATAATAGCAGTCATATATAGGCCCCCGAACAGCAGTCAGGAAGTGGACCATAAGTTTGCAGATTGAGATAGAAAAGCGTGTCAGAGTGACAATGTGAAGATAATTATGGGGGATTTTAACATGAAGGTGGACTGGGAAATGCAGCAAGGCGGTAGTACTCAGGAGAGTGAGTTTGTGGAATGTCTAAGGGATGTTTTTCTGGAGCAACTTATTGAGGAGCCCACCAGGGGATCGGCTGTTTGGATTGGGTGCTGTGTAGTGAACCCGAGGTGATTAGGGAACTAAAGGTAAAGGAACCACTGGGAACAAGTGATCACAATATGATTGAGTTTAGTTCAAGTTTGAGAAGGAGAAGCTGATAACTGGTGTATCGATATTTCAGTGGAATAAGGGAAATTACAAAGGTATGAGAGATGAGTTGGCCCAAATTGATTGGAGGAGTAAGTTAGCTGGAGGACGGCAGAGGAAAATGGAAGAAATTTCTACAGGAAATAAGGACAATGCAGGACAGATATATTCCAAGAAAAAGAAGGTTTTGAATGGAAAAAAGGCACAGATGTGGATAACGAGGGAGGTGAAGGATAAAATAAAAGCAAAAGGGGCGGCGTACAAAGTAGCAAAAATTAGTGGGAAAACAGAAGATTGGAACGATTTTAAAAATCTGCAGAGAGAAACTAAGAAGGTCATTAGGAAAGCAAAGATGAGTTACGAAAGGAAGCTGGCGGACAACATTCGGAAGGATTCTAAGAGTTTTTTAAATACATAAGGAATAAAGAGAGACACGGGTTGACATAGGACCAATTGATAACGGTGCAGGAGGTATTATAATGGATGATAGTGAGATGGCAAGGGAATTGAATGAATATTTTGCATCGGTCTTCACCGTGGAGGACATAAGCAACGTGCCCATTAGTCAGGAGTCTCACGAATTGGAGCTGAGTTCAATTGAGATTAATAGGGAGAAGGTGCTTGGAAAACTAAAGGGGCTTAAGGCTGATAAGTCTCCCGGACCGGATGAGGTGCATCCCCGGGTTCTGAAGGAGGTGGCTGTGGAGATAGCGGAGGCGTTGGCGATTATTTTTCAGGAATCGATAGATTCTGGCATGGTTCCGAAGGACTGGAGGGTAGCGAATGTAGTTCCGTTGTATAAGAAAGGTGGGAGGCAGCACAAAGGCAATTACAGACCTATTAGTCTGACGTCAGTGGTGGGAAAATATTGGAGTCTATCCTCAAGGAGGAGGTTACCGAATACCTAGAGGCGCAAGGCAAGATAGGACCTAGTCAACATGGTTTTGTGAAGGGGAGGTCCTGTCTGACCAACCTATTGGAGTTTTTTGAAGAAATCACAGGTATGGGTGGATAAGGGAGAGGGCGGTAGACGTTGTGTATTTAGACTTTCAAAAGGCCTTCGATAAGGTGCCTCACAAGAGACTGATTAATAAGATGAGAGGTCATGGAATTATGGGCAGGGTAGCAAAATGGGTGGAGAATTGGCTGGTTGGCAGGAAGCAAAGGGTGGAAATAAAAGGATCTCGTTCTGGTTGGTTACCGGTTACTAGTGGTGTGCCGCAGGGGTCGGTGTTGGGGCCTCTCCTTTTTACCTTGTACATCAATGATTTGGATGATGGAATAAATGGTTGTGTGGCTAAGTTTGCGGATGACACCAAGATAAGTGGAGGAGTAGGGAGCATAGAGGAAATAGAAAGAATGCAGAGGGACCTAGACAGTTTAGGAGAATGGGCAAGGAAATGGCAGATGAGATTCAATGTTGAGAAATGTGCAGTTGTACACTTTGGAAGTAGAAATAAGCGGGTAGATTATTATCTAGAAGGAGAGAAGATTGATAGTGCGGTAGTACAAAGGGACTTGGGGGTACTCATACAAGATACCTTAAAAGTTAACCACCAGGTTGGATCGGTGGTTAAGAAAGCGAATGCTATGTTGGCATTCATCTCGAGAGGTATAGTGTATAAAAGTAAGGAAGTGTTGATGAGGCTCTACGGGGCGCTAGTGAGGCCTCATTTGGAATACTGTGCGCAGTTTTGGGCCCCGCATCTTAGGAAGGATGTGCTGACGTTGGAGAGGGTTCAGAGGAGATTTACGAGAATGATTCCAGGAATGAAAGGGCTTAAGTATGATGAGCGTTTGTCGGCTCTTGGACTGTACTCGCTGGAGTACAGAAGGATGAGAGGGGACCTCGTAGCGACATTTAAAATGTTGACAGGTAAGGATAGAGTAGATGTGGCTAGGCTGTTTCCCTTGGTGGGCGTGTCCAGGACCAGAGGGCACAATCTTAGAATTAGAGGGTACAGTTTCAAGACAGAGATGAGGAGAAGTTTCTTTACCCAGAGGGTGGTGAAATTGTGGAACTCCTTGCCACGCACAGCAGTGGAGGCCAGATCAGTGGGGGTATTCAAGGAGGAGATGGACAGATATCTAAATAGTCAGGGTATCAAGGGATATGGGGATAAGGCTGGCAAATGGGATTAGAAGAGTTTTTTTTTTCTTCTTTTTTTCCCCACCCCATTTCTTTTTCCCACCCCATTTCTTTTTCCCTTTTCCTTGGAGCAGACTCGATGGGCCGAATGGCCTGCTTCTGCTCCCTTATCTTGTGAACATTGGATGCAGTATTTTAGGTATGGTCTCACCAAACCCCACTATAATTGCAGCAAGACCTCCTTCCTCTTGTATTCTAACTCCCTTACAATAAAGACCAAGTATACCATCTGCCTTCCCAATTGGTAGTTGTTCAGCAGGAGTTGGGGCTGCTATGGTTAGGTGTGTGACCGAAGCTAGCAATTGGGAAGATAATTAGATGTGTGGTTGGTTCCAGAGGTCAGGGATGTGGTTAGGTGGGTGGCCAGAACTTAAACCAGAAACATGTTTAGGTGTGCATCTGGATCCAGGGACTGGGAATGCAGCTAGATGTGTGTCTAGTGTCAGGGATGAGGGACATGGTTAGGTGTGCTGCCAGAGCTAAGGGTTGGGAATATAGTTAAAATGTGTGGCCAGAGCCAGTAACGGGAGCACAGTTAAAGGTGTACACTTTACATTTATTTCATCAAAATCCTTAATATAGATTATAATTAGCAGGGGACCCAGGACTGATCCTTGTGCCACCCTACAAGTAATAGCCAGCCAAACTGAAAAAGACCAATTTATTCCTAGTCTTTTGTCTGTCCTTTAACCAGTCCTTTACTCATGCTAACATATTATTTGAGCCCACTTTTTACATTGTGGCTTGATGGGTGGAGCCTTTTCAAATGTACTTTGAAAATACAGAAACACACTAACCCTCTACTAGTTATCTCTTGCCTGTTGCACCTTCAAAAAAACTCCAAATAGACTCGTCAACACAGAAATCTTTTTGACTCGGCATAATTATGTAGCCATTTTATCGTGTTTATGTTCACCTCCACAAACTGCGGCTGGCAAACATCAGCAGTGGCAAAGACATTTTGGCTGGGTTGCAAATACACTAAGCAAGGGTATGTCTGCCTGCTGATAGAAGCCAAACTTTGGAGCCATGGTTTGGACATATGGAGAATCGAGAAACATTTAGTAAATCCTTGGCCCATGGAGATATAGTCCTTCCTTTCTGGAGAGTTGTGCATCCCTTAAGCAGGGGCCCCACACTAGGATTCCTTTAAATTCCATAAACATTACTTTATTCATAAAATTTTGCACATATAATACAGAACATTCATGCTGCAATTTTTGTTACAAGCCATGTCATTCCATTTACATTGCACTAGCACAACATCAATTTTCTTTGACATACATTTCTTGAGGAATACAGTGCAGGGGGTTTTCACACAGTTTCTCCCTCTGTTGTACAATAGCTGAAAAGGCATTAGACTGTGGCCTTTCCACAAAGAGCCTTTGGCACAGAGGAGCCAATTACTTTATCTAAGAAATAAAATAATTATATTTCATCTGACAGGCTGCCACCCTATTATGACTTAGCATGTTTGAACATTGATGCAAATCTCCACTCTGCAATACAAACATGAACTGAATGGCTGTGAAGGAGCCAGAAGGAGAACCCTCATCCTTTCACAGAGAAAAAGAACAATTAATGGAAAATTGCCCTTATGCTCAGCTATTGATCTAGTGCAGCAAAGCAGCATATGCAGAGTAGAACCTTTGCTAGTTTCTGAGCCTGCACATCAAGAAGACCAAGCAAGGAAGGCCCAGACATGAAGCTGATGGGCAGGAAAATATCATCTCACCCATTAATATGCCCCACGCCACGATGACTTGTTCATCATAAGTAGATACGCCTTTATATCTCCTCACACCTACCTTGTAATCTCAGAGTGTGTTATTGTATTGAAAGAAGTATTACAAATATATGTGCAGGTCCTCCTCATGTTATGGCATGGTTCCATTCCTGTGAACAGTTTGTAACCCAAACAGTTCACAAGTTGGAAATGTGGCCGCAAACTGAGTTCCCACCCAGCAGAAGATGCCTGCAGCAGCCAGCAAATCCATCCCACCAGTCTCTCAAGTGTCCATGCATATTGTTATGGACTGGGTTACTATTGGTGAATGTTCCTTTTAGATAGAGGTGTGTGTGTGTGTGTGTGTGTGTGTGTGTGTGGTTATGACAACAGAAGATAAAGGATGTCATGACATTTTTGAAGCAGACAGTGAGAGTCAGAGGAGGGAGAGAAAGAGAGAGAGAGAGAGAGACAGACAGACAGACAGTGTCTATCGATGGATGAAAAACAGTAACTGTGTCTGTCACTACAATCCATGTATGGATTTTTGGAGTAATCTGGTGGAGTCCATTTTGTTGTTAACCTGTAGAGGGAAACAGGTATTTGTGTGGACGGCCACGTCTCGGATGCCTTTCAGGGTGGCAGATACTACGGAACAAAGCAGTAGAGTTCACTTTGTTGTTGACTTGTAGAAGAAAACAGGTATTTATGTGGACGGCCACAATTCGAGTGCCTTTTGGGGTGAGGCAGATGCGGTGGAGTAGTCACTGCTGAGTGGACACTGAGGTGTCGTTTGGGTTCCAAAGTGGAACATTTGGATTTCGTAATTACTCTATTTTCTCTCTACATCTACATTTTGTCTTCAGTCAGTGGTTTTGAAGAAACCTTTGCTCACGTTTCACCTTATGGCTTGCTGAACTGAACTTTGAGAATTATTCCTGGACTTGGAGTTTGGGAATTTGCCACACACACAAGTTTAGTTTTGGGGGTTAATGTTTAAGATTTAACATTTTTATTTCTAACATTCTAACATTTTTACTTTTATTTTTCTTATCATCATTAGTTATTAATAAAGTAATTTTTAACACTTGTACATGACTCAGTGTGTTTCTTTTGTTGCTGGTATGTAACAATAGGTACATGCTGTACAGAAGTTGGGCGTTCATAAGCTGGGAAGGCCCTGCGAATAACTTCTTAACAAAGGGAATTTTTCTGGTATAATTGATACCTACTACTCTGGAGTCATTAGCCCAGAAATTAAATCATGCAGCACCCACTGTTTAGGTGCCAAGGAGTCCCATTTTAACTTCACCTGGAGCAGATAACACTGGAAATCAATTCCAAGTGAAATTGCACCAGATGTAAAATTGTACCAGGCATTTCCATTTGCTATTTATGTTCACATGTCTAACATTTTCCCAGCCTCAGGTACACACACCATTATTAGCACAAGACCATTTCTGCCCTTACTAACATACATTGGAACTAAAAGCTGCAATCTACATCTGCCATTGGACAGTCTCAATACAACTAGGGGAAAGTCACCCTATTGTTGTGTCTCTTGACATTTAAAGGGCCACTCCAGTGTCATCAGGAGATGTGATTGAGTGCCTTCAGGCTTCTCTAAGTTCTTCCAAGGTCCATGGAGTATGCTGCAATTAACAAATGAGTGCTTTCTCCAGTATTTTTTGCTGAGTTATTCATTCAATAGTATCTCAATGATGATATTGTTGACAGCTCACCATTACTGGAGTAGTTGTTACAGTGTTGTGAAACAGACTTGAAAGGTTTCAAAGGGCAAGGACTCTGGACACAGTCTTTGGAGTTACAATGACTTATTTATAAAAAAAACAAACATGGGGAAGGATAACAGGAGCAATACACACACACACACTGATGATCATGAATGTGGGGGAAATCACAACAGGGGTGAGATGCACACACACACACACACAATGAACTGGGTACATACATTAAAGGAATAGTCAATACAATACCTGCCACCCCTTGATTCAGTGCAGGCACAGCTCTATGTTACCAGGAATCCTAACTAATTACTCTTAAACAGTGCACAGCTTACCTCAGCATCCCTCAGAGATAAAGAGGCAGAACCAAGCATGTGGCACTCTTTATAGTGCTGGAGGGCTGGGGGGTCCAGCCCAGGTAGTTCAAACAAGCCAATGGCCTGAGGCCAGGTACAAAGGTGTTTAAAGGGACCAATGGTCAAGTGTGCACTGATGGGCAGGGGTGGAGCCAAACCTTGATTGACAGTGGTGTGTCTTCCGTCCAGGTAGGGGCAGTGCTGTCCTCTGACCAGGTAGGGGCAGTGTTGTCACGTGACAGCCACGACCCTCCACAATACATACAGCCATGACTAGGCTCTCAGGGTTGGTTGGGGCAGGAGGCTGAGACATTCCCAGAGAGCCTTCAGAGGCACCACATCCTACATAGACCTTTCTGATGGGTAATGTATTTGCTGGCTCAGATTTGTGACCTTCTGCAGGAAGACCATCAGCCACATTCTCATGCCAAGTCTGCTCTCTCTGTAGAAGTCAAGTTCATATTGACTCTCAACTTTCTTGCCACAAGATCTTTCCAAGCAGTCACAGCAGATCTCTTTTCATGTCTCCTGGTCCGCGGCTCACCATTGCTTCCAAAAGCTCACCCAGGCTCTATAGTCTCAGAGGAACAGTTTCATTTATTTTGATTTCAGTGTAAAAACACTAGCATCTTAGGCCCTGGAATTTGCTGTCCTATCATGAATGCAGGTAGACATTGGCAGCACTCATGTTCCCATAAAGGGTCCCTTTAATAACCTGGTCCATTTTAGGAAGAAGAAATGTTTCTACTCCTTCAGTGTTCAGGTTGTTGTGGATCGCCAGGCAAATTTCCTAACAGTGAATGTCATGTTCTCAGGAAGCATACCTGACCCCTACATCCTGAAGAAGTTGTTATTGCAGCACTTTTTCAACAGACAGCACTGCCCAGAGGGACGGATCCTGTGGCACAAGGACTACCTGTCCTTCCCTGGTTACCATATCAGCTCTATGTAAAAACAATTAGAGCCACAA
Source organism: Pristis pectinata (assembly GCF_009764475.1). Lineage (NCBI taxonomy): Eukaryota > Metazoa > Chordata > Chondrichthyes > Rhinopristiformes > Pristidae > Pristis > Pristis pectinata. The sequence continues at coordinate 75,736,345 of NC_067406.1, forward strand.
AAGTACTATGACCACAGTGAAAAATGCCTTGGATCTCCTGAAAATGATGTTTCATTGCCTATTTCAATCTAGGAATGCCTTGCGGTATACACTGAAGAAACGTGGAGACTTCATTGTTGTTGCAGCATCCACATAAGCTTGCCAACTGAAGACAGTAACCATTGCTGGAAGCAAAACCAGGAGATCAGGGGCCTGAGGGCCCTAAGGTAGAGCTGGACCTGGGAAATAAGAGGTGCAGGAGGAAACAGGAAGCAACAAAGATAATGGCCTTGATCAGCATCCAGAACTTGCAGCATAGTACAGCAGGTAGTGCTGCTGCCTTACAGCTAGGATTCGATACTGAGCTCTGGTTCTGCTTGTGTAGAGTTTGAATGTTCTCCCTGCAACTGCAGAGTTTCCCCCAGGTTTCCTTCGATTATTTGGCTACTGTATATTATTCACAGTGTAGTTGGGTGGTTGGAAGATCCAGGAGGATTTGATGTGCATGTGAGAGAGAAAAGATTACAGGTAAGTAAATAGGGAATGAGAATGATAGGATTGCTGTGAGAGCTGGCATGGTTGGAATGGCCTCCTTCTTTGTCATAAGGAAATATGGAAAACCCCATCTTCTGGCTGAGCAGATTGAAGCAAGCATTGGTCCCACAGGATATCAGGGACTTCCTCAAAGAGAGATGATTTTCATAAACATCCTGCAAAATAAATTAGTGTAGTGTAACCTTCACACTCTTCAAAATCTTTAACCTACAACCTTTAAATTCAATACGGTACACCAGGAGAACCCAAATGATGCACAAAATTCCCTCACATCCTGCTATGCATTGAATGTAGCACTTCAGTGAAGATTCCCTGATTCTATAATGCAAATGCTTGCTATAAATTCTCTATATTTCCTGATCACTGGCATTTTGCTCAAACAACTGTGAGCTTTGCACAAAATGCACTTTCCATGGATTAGCTCAACCCAGTAGGTATAAACATGGCCAAGGTCTTTAACAATTTGGGCTGCTACTCAACATCAATATGGAAGCATTAGCATCTTGGCCACAGTGGCCGAGAGTAATGCACGCCACAACATATTAATCAGATATTCATTCATTGGAGAAGGAGATGCATTCAGGGATTAGCACTTCAAGCCAATGAAGTCCACAGTCATTCAACAATGAAGAATCCCTCATAAAACTCCAATTAAGTTCATTTTAAGTCATTACAGTAAATGACCATTTTAAGATACATTGGGCCACAACTATGTTTTTACTTGTATGACAGAGTAAACAATCATAGTTCGCTGTCAAGGTTAGCGGTCCATTCAAAGGCTTCTTGGTTGAAGGTTGTCTAGTTTTCCCTGGAAGGTTAAAGCCTGGGATTTCATTGCTTGGGTTGGTAACCAGGTTGTGCTTGGTGATGTCTGCAGACAGCCAAGAGCTGCGCCATCAGAGGCAGGGCTGTCATTGCTCTCTAGTGTTCCCGTAGTGGCTACAGGATCATGTCGGGGTTCTTTTGTCATTGGGAGTACCTTTTGGATGTCAGCTGGTGATATTCTTTAACGTAGATGCTTTCCCTGCTGACATCAAGAGGTACAATTGGGTTTGCACAGGAAGTCATGAGTTACGTTGGCCATGATGCTCCAGTGGTGTCTCTCATAGCTTCCTGATGATGGTTATCTAAACCATCTGGGTGTAGAAAAACCCACAGGAAAAGTGGCTACTTATACCTATAATAACAGGGGCAGGAGGCTCCACAGGCAACTGCACGTTAAAGACAGTTTGTGGTCCATAAACCCACAAATTAATCGGGTTTAATATTCCAGAGAGAGGGTACCATGACTCTTTGAAGTGAACAAGCTGGGGGAGGGGGAGAGGGGGAGGGGGAGGGGGAGAGGGGGAGGGGGAGGGGGAGAGGGAGAGGGAGAGGTGTATGTCTGATGCCCTGTAACTTATTTTTAAACGATCAACAGCACTATAATATTCACAAAACCTTTAAAAGTACACTATAAATAGTCAAAAACTATTCAGTCAGGAGCTGTTTAGGAAAAAAAAGCCCTCAGAAAGATCACATTAGTTGCACACACTAATATATGGAAGCTGTGTGCATGAAGAGAGCAATGGTAGATATGTTTGTAGTTTGTATTTCCTCACCTGGAATGTATCCCATTGTGAGTGTGCAATTCCCTTGGAACTGCCTTTCCACTTGGAGCTTAATTGAAGTAATCCATTTGTAACTACTGAAGTTGAGTTTGACCACCTGGTAGTTATTTAAGAAATTATGACACTATAACATTAACCACAGACATCTACACAGATACCAGGGAGGGAAGGGCTTGTTTGCTCAGTGCAGCAGGGGAGGGAGAGGGCACAATATAGTGTTAGATCAAAGGGAGAACTGTAACTAAAATTCTTTATGACTGAAGGAGTTTTACCTTGAAATCATAACCTCTCAGTCTTCAGGTATACTGCAGTCTGGGAAAGCTAACCTGGTCAGTCACCAGCAGATGCAGCTGGTGCATCATTGAAACAGTGGTTCCAGTCAAAGGGAAAGTTGACCCGGACAGCCACCAGAGGTCATGTCTCATTGGATTGTCAGTGGATTGACCTGAGGATAATCATTATAGCAAATGAGCTTTAATAAGGCAATGTAACACATTAGCCATTGCCACACCAGTGGTTTTTAACAACGTTAGTTGCACATTCCATAAAGTTTTAATAAATTAATAGGATGTATAATACCACTATTCTAAAGTGATTGTGAAGATCTTGCTGTCTTCCACATCACACAACAGCGATGAATGTCAGTAACATCTTTGCTAACCATTTGAACCGAATAGTGCCCAAATCCATCCAGAATTCCAAAAGGAAAAAACATAACACAGTGGTAGAAGCATGGAAAATAATAACATCTTTCAATAAGATAACACACCTAGTGCCTTTCCTATTTATCAAGTTTGTATGTGAGTTTCAATGCCCTGTAGCGACATCAAAGTATCCTCATGAATGCAGGGCCTGGCTGCTGCGAGACTTCTCCCCTTGAATCAGTTCCAATGTTCTTGATGACACATAAGGAGCTCTCCCTCTCAATGGGTTAGCCATAGGCTGTTCCGTTGTACATAATAATAAGGTTCATCCCATTTTGCTGGTACAAGAACAGATGTAACTAAGAAAATACAGTATAAAGCTACTTTATTGAGATGTAGAACCAAATTATCAAGTTTACTTAAATGGAAGAAATAAACTCAGAACAGTGACTTACAGCCTAATGCAACCTATATTACTCCTGGATGGGAAGTGCACTTCTTCTGATCTTTGGACTCTCTTGAACCTCTCGTCATCTTGTCTCTGGTTCTTTTTCTCTGTGTGGATGGTCGTTTTATCCTGAATCTTATCCAAGCAATATCCCAGAGAATCAAATCACAATCAGACTTATGCACATGTCCATGTCTTTAATTTGGTTGGTAATCGATGGTTTACATGGGTTGTACTTGCCTGGGCATGGGTATTATCTCACCATCCGTTACTGTGTTCAACATTGTTTCAATTCTGTACTCAGCACCTCTGCGTTTTCAGTTTATACAAACAATTCAGAGTTTTCCTCCAAGGACTCTGTAATTTCAGCTGATGTAAGTAGATTCAAAAGCTTCACATTATTTATAGTTTGTCCTACTTCTCCATTGAGAGGCAATAATTTCTTACAATACTTAGGGCCAATTGAAGGTGCAGTCTGGGATTGCTGGCAGTGAGGTAGTGAGCTGACAACTGAGAGGCCATTGTGGGAGATGAATTGGTGCCCTCATGAGAATGGATATTACTGTGCTGAGCATGGACACCAGGGGTGTCAGTGGGCCAGACAAAAAATGGTGCACCGATCTGCTGGCACTCATACCTCACCAACATTGTTACAACCATCAGATCTGAAGCTGGACCAGCCGACTAAAGCCAAGTGTTTGCTCCCTACTCTCTTCACCCTTCTCCTTGGAGTCAGTCCTCCGTGCAATCTAAGCAGGACCTGCTCCGATATAGAAGTGTGAGTGAGAGGGGATGTATGAGGGGTGGGGAGTGGGGGTTGGTTGTAGGGGTTAGGGGAATGCTGCTGTTCTTGGAGACGCGAGATGCATTCCAATGTGCCATATCTCTATTCCCATGGGAGAGCGATCTGCCTATGCATGCCATATCTCTGCTCAGGCAGTAGGACAATCTGCTGACTTGCAGCATCTTTCTGTTCATGTAGAACAGCTGGTGGCTGGTGGACAGGTTCCTGCATCCAGTGAGAGCAACAATCTGCTCACAGATTGTATTTCACTGCCTAATGAGGTCAGTGAACGATTCGAGAGTGGCATGAGGACATTAACTTGCTCCCTGGTGGTATAGTACTGTTCCTTCAGATCTTCAATCAGCTGCTGTGTGGCAGAGGCCAGACCACTAGCTTGATCAGGCTGACAGTACATAAAGACTCTCTGTGTGATCTCCATCTGTGCCTTTATGACGGCTGTCACCTGTCGCCTGCACTAGTAGGTGCTGTGTGCTGGGATTGTCAATGAGGCCTTGCCAACCAGTGGGGGTCATGGTCAGCTAGCTGCGCTCAACCTCCTGCAAGATCTTGGACTCGTTTTTTTCCTGCATTTGGCCAGGCAAGCCTAATAAAGAGATTATCACCTAATCATCGCCCCCATTGGAGGGGGACATTACAGATGTGTGGACTCCCTTTGGTGAGCCTCTGCATCAGATTCTCCACGCATGCTCCCAGACTGCATCCAGGTGTCTGGTGTATCTCCCTGCAACACATGTTCCTCCAACCTAATCTACTCATCTCTTCATGGTGCCAGTCTCTAAAGTGTTGCTGAGTGGTGTCTGGTGGGCAATGATGCAGTGTGATCTTCATCATCTGCCCAATCTTCCTGCTCCTCACGCTTGGAGTCAGGGGGAAACAAGGGGCCCCTCTGATATTCTTCAAAACCAGAAAGGAAGATAGTTGCATCTGTCCAAAACACATGTCTGGTGATGCAGGTGAGGGTGTTTACTGTAGATCAGATCCAAGGGGATAGAGTCAACACAATGAAACATTGTTAGTGAGTTTACCCAGCAGATTATGTACAACCTCTGATTTTGACGTGGTTTAGGCTCTGTGGCCCTCTGCTCACGCTGGTCTCCTCCAGCCTGATGCAGTGCAGGGCTCACATCAGCCTCCTCCTGCAGGAGGTGGGGGTAAGGGAGGCTCCCTCATGTTCCTTGGTAACTTGGCCTGCAATAGAAGAGAAGAAGTATCAACGTTTCATTGTCCTACTTCGGAGGCTTGTTCTTTGTGTGGGGAATGAAGTGATAGAATGTCAGTGGAAGGCCAAGGATGGAGGCATAGTGTAGGAGGCATGTGATGAGTGGAGGCATGAGTGAAGTAATAGATTGTGTGAGTAAAGGTTTGTGGGACTCTTGTGTCTGGCTTACAGTCTGCAGGAGTTATTAATAGTGGTATGCAGTTCATCTTTGTATAACATAAGATAAAACAGCACTGCTCCATGTTGTGGGGTTTCTCACTACTGGAGGAAGCCACTTGAGCCACCTTCTGTCAGGGTCTCCTAACTATGGCCCTGGCAGGTATTCTGCTCCACCTCACCCTAAACCACCAGCACACAAAACGTCCCTTCTAGTATGTGTTTCAGTTATAAGGACTTCAGTGTTCTTTCAGTGAATCATAGAGTCCACACCTTTAACCTGCAGCCTCCTCTTCTCCCTGGCAACTGTAATGTGTGTTGCTGCAGCCTTGTAGCCAGGAACAGTGTACCTTTAAGGGCTGATGTCTTTCTTGTAATTGCTGTGATGCAAAGTCTCTGCATTTTTGGCCCATTGAGCCTGGTCCCATCAGGAACTGCACAGATCGCACTTGATTGCATAATGTTAACCAGCCAAACTCTACTTCCACTGGAGAGTTTTGCGATTTTTTATGGGGGACCACATTGGCATAAGCAATAGATGCAACCAGATTCTGGTAGGTGCAATCCAATTTCTAGGCATTTGTTTTAAATGTTAAAATGCTAGATATCTCTTATTCATTTAACATATGTAATATACGACTAAAATAACTTCTCATATTGACTCTGATCTTGTGAAGCAAAGTAATAGTGATAGCAAATATTTCTCTATTGCTTAATGGATAATTAGATTTAATTATCAATGACAGGTCCCATTTAATTTTATGAATAAAATAAGGCGATATTTTCAATTGCCAAGATTTTATTAGCCAGTTGATTTTAAACTACAATGTAATTTGAAGTTTTTGAAACAAAAGTCTTAACGCTTTGGATAATTAAGATCTGCAGGCTTATTATATCAATGTTTCTCATTCAGTCTAAATATGTATATCTATTATTTGTCCTTCACGTTCTACCAGTAGAATATAATTTATATTACTATTTCATTCCAAATGTTATCTGAACTCATGAGGAATCTGTTCAGTAAACTAATTTGAATGTAAACTAATTCATATTGTGCGAAGATGGAGTTCTTTGATTACAGAATTCATTTTTTTGGCTCATTGAATAGTGGAAAAATGCATTACTTCCTGGACAGATAGAATCTGTATCAACTTAGCCCATTATCATTGTCTCCAAAGTACTCCAGACTCAATGAATTATTGTTGATGTTTAACCAGTGTAACAATCTGTGCATTGCAAGGTCCCACACATATGAAATGACTTGAATGGCAGTTTATTGTTCTTGATATTGGTTGAGGCAGTATTTTTGGCCTTAACATTGAGAGAACTTGCTCCATTTCAATACTGCTCTGGAGTCAGTATTTGTTACACCTGGATATAATGCACTGATCTGTGCTGCTGCAACAATTTTCCCTTCATTGTGTACTATTACACTGAAGAGAATACTTCCTAGATTGAGACTTTATTGATCAGGCATTTCTTTGACATTTGACTGTTGACTTTTTGTAATTCAAAACCTAGCTCATAATTGAATTGATCTCTTCTGTGTACATTGTAGACTTGAATTAAGTAGTTAATTCCTCTTAACAGGAGATGGATGAAAAGTTTCACCACATTAGAGAGCATACAAGGACCAGTCCTGTAGGTCATCTTGAGAACAATCAAGGCTACTTGATGCCTTATATTTTTACATCCTGCACGCTTGTTCACCTCCCTTAAGTGACTATATAAGTTAAGTAAGTTGGGTATAAACCATTATTTTACAAATTGTTCATGGTCTGTTGAAGTAAAAATAATCAATAGACTGAATGAAGTAATTTGCCTAAATGTGGTGGGTGGTTTCAATAAAAGGACAGTCTGAAGATTCAAAATGGTGACATGGGGAAAATGAATATTAAACTGCATTAATTATTGTGCTGCTTACAATTGTCTTATATTCAGCATGTCAAATTCTCCCTTATAAATTAATAACATTGTGATTAAGTCCATTATAATTACAAATCGTAAAATGAATGAAATGAAAACATTTGCAATTAGTAATATTTGTTTGTTTAGTTGACTAATGTTGTTCACTTTTACCCATTACATTTGGAGACAATGATTTGATACACAGCGCTACATCAGCACCAACTTAAACACATTACAGTGCACTTAATTCAATCAATAATCAGTGTACAATATAAATTTCCAACAGCATTTTGATATTTTCAGCAGTATTACTTTCATTCCGCATCATTAAACTGAAGCCAAACATTACTTAAACTGAAATTATTATTTTAGTGATACCTTTCTTGACTTTAGTCCTCAGATATGCATAATAGGGTTGTGGTTAAAAAATACTTTAAATTCCTATAATTTGTAATATATTCTCAAAGAGTGCTTGAAATAAAGTAATATTACACACAGTAGCATCAATGAAACAGAAGTTGTAGCTGTAAGCTATTTTTCCAGTGGCAAAATATTTGCAAAAGTATGTAAATTATTAAATGACAATGCAGATTTGCTGAAGAGCAAACAAAAATCAGTGGTGAACAAAAGTCTTGAAGATCAACTAACTTTGAAAAATACGCTGTAATAGATTAACATCTTGGTTACCTGTTCTGCCTGAAGAACATATAAAATAGGAGCCAACTGGCTCAGGACTAACGCAGCCTTCATCTGGGGCAGACCTCTTGGAGTGGCTGTGTTGTTTGAGAAGAAAATTAAATAGAAGGTACCATTCAACACCTCCCTGCATCATTCTATTGCCTTCATTGATTGTCATAGAGCCATAATATCACACAGCAAAGAGACAGGTCCTTGGCCCACCTGGTCCATGCTGACCTTCAAGTACTTATCTGTGCTAATCCCATTTACCTAAACATGATCTGCTATGCCTTGGTGATTCAAGTGTTCATCCAGGTGCTTCTTAAATGTTGTGAGAGCACCTGCCTTCACCACAGTCTCAGGTAGTGAGTTCCAGACTGCAACTACCCTCTGGGTGAAAAATTCTCCCTCAGAGCCCCTCTAACCTTCTTACCCCTCACTGTAAACCTGCATTAGATTTAAAATTGACTTCATATTCCTGTCGCTAAATCTGAGTGTATTTATAAATAAGTGGAGCTGAGAGATGGAAGAAGTAAAAAACTAAAATTCACCAATTTGCAATGCATTAGCTGGAGAGAAATCTAGCAATTCTGAATATGGAACCCAGTCACCTACTCACTTCGCTCGGAGACCCATCACAAGAGAGTAGTTCTTCCATGCCAGCAGATTCTCATCTGTTAATGGATTGGCTGTGGAGCAAAAGGCCCAGGTTTCATTTCCACTCCACCACCATCCCACCGCCCCTCCCGCTGCCCACCTCACCATCAATTAATGATAGCATAATGGTTATTTTGCCTTGCTCTTTCTCGCCTGGTGCAGTATTTTGCTTTCATTACCGATGGGTATCTATTTCAATAGGCTGTGCATATCGCAGTGCTTGTCAAGCCTTCTGGGCTGCTGAGGTGTCACGGAGGCTATTTGTAGAACAAATTGTAGATCGTGGAAGTGAAGCGGCTCGGTCTTCCTGAGAGTGTCAGCAGACACCCCAGTGAGCAGAGTGCTGCTCATTGCCTCATGATTCGCAATCCCTGGTGCGCTGTCACTTCGCGGGATGCTCTCTCTGCTGATTATGTGGCGACAAGCCTCCCTTCCCAAGAAGCCGGTTGTCATTCAGTGTCCCTTTCCCAGCGCTGCGTGCAAATCAGGGTCCTTTCGCGTCCACACTCTCTTGCAGAGAATAGAACATTCCCCGTGCGTTAAAGATTCACCACCCCGCCAGCTAACTGCAGCTACCTGTCGATTTCCTATCGATTAGGGATTTCCGATCTGACTTGGTGCTCCCTGTATTTCCTGTCATTATTAAAAGGGCGGGGGCGCAGAGTCATACCAAATTTGCTAAAAGGAACATGTTTTAATCATGAGGAAAAACCAAATAGATTCATTTTAGCACGTAAATGCTCAGTCGTGAAGATTATTTTGAAAATTGTAGGGTTATTTGCAAATTCCTCATATGACGAGGATAAACAAGTATTTATGTATTTTTTTGAAGTTAAAATAAATCTTATAGGCACCACAGTTACAAGAGAACACGGTCCAGATAAGTTTCATTTTAATGTTATAAATTAACAGGCGGTCCTGGGTAAGAAATGATCACAAGAGTGGGTCCCAAAATCGATCCAGGGTCACTCCCGCGGAGGGAAAGGTCAAAAAGCGGGCAAGGGCAATGAGACCTGTAGTGTCGGAAGAGGATATTTTTAAACTCTCTGGAGCTGGAACATTCAATAATAATTCATTGGATCAAGGGCTGCAATTACCGGCTGATGTCAGCCGCTTTCGCCCAAACAGCGGACGGTGCAGAAAGTGGAAGGCGCACGACAGTGTACGGGATGATTTGTTAAATGGCCGTGTACAAGGGCGCGTTCAAAGACCAAAAAATGTGCAGTTTGGACAAGAGCTTTGTGCTGCTCTCTATGGCAATTGGGATCAGCTTGTTATCCGGCACTGTGATTAGAAAAACAGCGAAATGTCCTTCTCGGTGCAGCTGTACCAGAGATACCATCATGTGTATTGGAACTTCATCTGTCCCAAGGATTACTGCCAGCGATATAACGTCCCTGTAAGTAACCAGAACCGACGACCGTATATGCTTGTCTATTATTACTAGGAAAGAAATGACAGTCCTTATTATCTTAGCTGACAGCCAGTACTACTTTAAACGAAAACCAAATGCAAGCAGGGAATGAAGTTTAAATTGAAAGACGAGCGACAGAGATTGTTTATGTTATTGTGTAACTATGTACCACTGCAGGAGAATAATACTAATGCTTTCGAGAAGCGAGAGACAAGCGATAGACGAATGCTGAGCGGAACATCTCAGCACAGTACTGAGCAGTTAGCGTGCATCATCGACAGTTGCGGAATAATTAAGGATGGCGTTTTTGCGATTTAAAGGTTTTTTTTTAACGCGATAACGTAAAGAAATTAGGGAGCAACACTTTTTTTCTGTTAATTTTTGATCCTCCAAATAAAAACAAGTAAACGGGCCTTTCAACAGCCGCCCAAACCCCGGGGAGCTGTTGTCGCACCGCGTTCCGTCCCCATCTTCTGTTTCATTGCAATCCAATCTTCAGCAAATATTGATCTATTTCCATTAACGCGTTTGGACTTTGTGTAAGAAAATAGAATATTACGTTCCCTTTTTTTATTCCGTGTTTTATTTTTATTTTATAAGCTACAAATTAGGTTGTAATGCAAGGGATCCTGCATACATTGGGATGAGCACAAAGAACTTCGAAAGAGATATTGAACAAGACTGGGTAAAGTGCACCAGGGCTTTCTGGGAGCAAAGACCCTACAGTATAGGTTGGTTAGGATAGTGCAAAACATCTGGAGTAAGCGTGAATGAGGAAAAGAGTGATTGCTAACTTTTCAGTCAAATCGGGGACGGCCTGCATTCTTCACCAACTAATGCATGCAGGTTTGTTTGAATCTCTGTCTGCAGGAGTTTGGTAAATGGAAGTTACCACGAAATAACAGAAAGAATGTTCTCAAGCTTGCCGTTTCTGCAACTTCTGTGAGTATGGATGTGTTTCTTATTACACTGGTTGGAGTAAACACCGACACACACTCTTTGGGTAAACCAGTAAGAACCTCTAGCAAAAATGTTAAATAAGTAAATACAATGTGCCGAATTATCAAAAAAAAGTGGAACGCATAAGTTGAGAGTGAGGTACGCATTTCTTAGGAGAAAAATATATGTGGAATCCAACCTCTAGATTTTAGAGTTGAGTTTATTTTTTTAAAATATTATTTACATTGTGATGAACAGATGTGAAATCAATTCCCGTGGGCTGTGGTTATTATGCCTATTACCGGTTCTTGCACAAAGATAACGTAGTTTTGAGAAAGACGGGGGAACCTGCAGATAAATGCACTCAGATGAAATCCCACCCATAGGCCACATTTCACAACATAGTTTAATAGTTAGTGTGATCATACACGGAAAAGTCCCAATGTATCTTAAACCGATCTGGGCTGAATGGATTATTAACCTCACTGCCAGACGGTTGTCCACATTCAGAAATGAGGAATGAAACCTTAATTCACCACCAAATCTAAATCCCATCATGAGCTATCGTTGCTCTGGAGTTAAGTACAGGAAAATTGGTAGTCGATGCAGGAAGCTCAAAAGTTTTGCAATATTACATAATAACTACAAGAATTATAAATTAAAAAATGATCAGATGAAAAGGAATTATTAGTATAACATTTTAGGAATGCCGTAGAGCATTGACATCAAAAATAAAGATGACTTTTATTAAGGCAATGTGGGGCTCATTTCCAAAGCTGTCATTTCCGCCATCAATACTTTTACATAAGGTATTCATTTCTAACTACACTCCCAACTATGGATACAGTAATGTGAGACAGATAGACAGATAGTCATGGGGGAATCACCAAGCTTGAGTGGTTATGGGGAGTCAGCCGTCTGAAGAAAATGCACCAGTAATAACAGTGCCCAACTTGCACAGCAGATCTTAGCTGATGAAAAACACGATGATGCTGGAGGAACTCAGCAGGCCAGGCAGCATCCGTGGAGAAAAGCAGGCAGTCAAGGTCTCGGGTCAGGACCCTTCTTCAGGATTGAAGATAGGAAAAGGGGAAGCCCAATATATGGGAGGGAAAAGCAGAGCAGTGATAGGTGGACAAAAGAGGGGAGGCGGGGTGGGCACAAGGTGGTGATGGGTAGATGCAGGTAAGAGATAGTGATAGGCAGGTGCGGGGGAGGAGGGGAGAGCAGATCCACTGGGGGATGGGTCAAAGGTAAGGAGAGAGAGGAGAAAAAAGTTGAAAAAAAGAGGCTAGGAAAGGGAAGAAGAGAAGAAGCATGGTGGGGGGGGGGAGGTTGTGTGGAAAGGGGGGTGGGGACTACCTATAGTGGGAGAATTCAATGTTCATGCTGTTAAGCTGCAAGGATCCAAGACAGAGGTGCAGTTTCTCCAGTTTGCACTTGGAATTCTCTTGGCAGTGGAGGAGGCCGAGGACTGTCATATCAGTGATAGTGGGGGAGGGGGAGTTGAAGTGACTGGCCAACGGGGAGATGCAGGTCTTAATTGATTATTCGTAAAAGTTGCACTGATGAAGAGATGGCTGCTCATAAGACTAGAATCTAGCCATGAAAGAAAATGAAGTTAAAAGAATGCAAGAAAGCAAAACAGAACAGTGTTCTTTGTCCAAGTAGATTGAAGAAGATGACTCTGAATTCAAGAGTAAATAGGTAGAGGCAAAGGTATCTATTTGAATCAGGAAGGAAAATCAGGAAATGGAGAGCAAGGGCTGACCAGGAAACTAACTTTTCACCTCCAGAATAACCTGGTTGACAGGTTGAAACCATACATGGTGTGGATGAACTTCATTATGAACTCAACCAGTCTTGATATTATTGACACGATATAACTTGTACACAACTCAATATATGACTTGTACACAACTGTATATTAAAATATTAAAGCCCCATCTTCCAGGAATAAAGTGTTAGCTTTATAAGGAAGGATAAGTAGGACATGTAGAGGGAACAGAGGCTGTAAAAGTAATGAAATTTCCTAAGGTCTGAATTATTTTCATGGAAGTCATGAACAGTGGGACGGATGAAGTTTTAGTCATTGCTCAACATAGTTTTGAAGTTCAGAAACTCAGCATATTTAATCAGAAGGGATACCTATCTGGGATGTGCAAGAAGAAGAAGAAATCTAGCAAGGGGAGATATTAATGGAGATATAATATCCCTCCCAATATCCCATGTCTTTTATGATTCTATAGTCTCATCCTTTGATTACATTGTGTAAATTATTAAATGGAAACATAGGTACAGATGAAGGTTATTAAGACCCTTGAATCTACTCCATTGTTCAGCTTAGATCATGCCTCATCTGTGCTTCAGCTCCATTCACCTATCTTTGTTCCATATCCCATGATACTCATATCTAACAAAACCACATTATTCTTGAACATTTGAATTCATCCAGCAAATAAGGCGCTCTAGGATATAGAATTTCAGATGACTGCACTCGTGTGTCGAATGATTATCTCTGACTTTACTTTTATTTAGTCTAGCTTTAATTTTAAGATTGCAGTCCCTTATCCTGCATTCCTCCACTAGAGGAATAATTTCCTTGAATATATTTCCCTTGTGTCTGAACCCCTCTATAATTTTAGGCATCAAACATCTAAACATGATGGAATGCAAACCAAATTTATAGAACCCATCCCCATAATTTAACCCCTTAGCCATACTAACACTTTGGTGAATTTGCAATGTGATGCCATGTTATTCCCCGCCCTCAACCACTCCCCACCAGTCACTCCTCCCTTTTCCCTCCCAAGGTTGATTACAGCTGGGAATGGAATGTAATACGGTTGTTAATCATATGTATTCTCTGAACAGATAAGTCCTGTGAAAATTAATCCTTTTTACTCTCATATTACATCTCCCTTGAAATAAAGACCACAGCTATGGTTTTTTTACATTACTTTTTGTACCACTGAACTTACCTTAAACATTGTTAGTTGGAAGTTGCCCTTCATAAATCCATGCTGACTGTCTTGAGCTAAGTGTGTGTGAAGAATTTGTCAAGAATTATGGATCCTGAATGCAACACTGAATCTAAAACCAGATTCTGGGGCATGGCAAATTTCTAAAAATTAAACAATTAACCTTGCTGTGCTTGGAGTAGCAGCAGAATTAACTAAGTATATCATAGTGACTTCCCCTTCTTCATGTGTAAATGTTGTCAATTGTACTGAATTACAAATAAATACCATGTATTTCCAAACTTTACTATAATACTTAATGAGAATTCTTTTATAAAATTGACATTGAGTATGTTTGACTGAAATACACTTCAAAATAACTGCAGTTTACAGAGAATACATGTAATTCATATTTGCCTAATGTTTCAATGTTGCTGTTAAAGATCAAAATCTCCAATTTCAGGAATCAAGTACCAGCTTCCATTTTCCACTGGTCAGGTCTGATGGCTTGAATCATGCCATACCAGCAACTTGCTTCAGCTTCAGAAGTCCACCTAAGCTTGCATTTCACACTAAGTATCCTGTGATTGCTTTCAGAGAAGTTACCAATTTAGAGAGAGTTTTGTGCTTTAGGTCTATGCAGTCATGTGCTACTGTCAGCCTGCCCAGATTTATTCCTTGTAGATTCCTTAAAGTTAGGACCATCTTTCATTCCAGGAAACCACAATGGATTTGAAAAAAAAACAGGTCCCATTATTGCAGGATCATGTTGTTGCTCCATCAGGGTAGTAAAAGATTTTAATTTTAGCTTCTACCCATGGAACTCAGTACTTGGTAACAAGATCTTATTTCCTGTTCAGTATTTATTTCATTTGGAAGAAATAAATGCTACTTGTTTATTCGAATAAATTCTATTTTTTTTGCAGGGAACAAAATATAAATGACGCTATCCTAATATAGTAATAAAAAGGCAGAACTGTCACATAGGAAAGGTAGTTTTCGTCATTATTTACTGATGGATATCGTAGCAATGGTGATTTTACCGAGTAATAGAACATGAATTATATGTCCATATGAATTAAAAAAAACAAAACTATATATTTTTTTCAAAATTGCTCAGCTAAACGTTTATCACCACCTCAACAAATAGCATTTAATTTTTTTTGCAGTTTACAGAAACTACTTCAGGCATCTACACACATAATGGAGTCAGGTTATGGCTATGGTTCTTAAATGCAATCAATACCAGTAAAAGCTTAGTAGAGAGAGGTTGTCAGCTGAACCTATGCTGTCTGCAGGCCAGTGTTTCAATCTTTCTGAAGGAACAGTTGACTGAAAAGCTTTGTGTTTTCTGTCTAATTCCAGTATGCTGTTGATATAGTGTACTTTTGTAGCATGTTGCTGAACTGCATTAAACATCAAATTGGAGTATTGGATATGATTCATTTTTAATTCAAACTTTTATTCTACATAGGGAAAAAAACAGAATAAATTGAAGCAAAATGAATATATTGCTTATAAACAATGTACAAAACATAAACATGAAAAAACAACAAAACATTTGGAAAACAAATGTTGAAGTATAAAGTGAGTTTATAAAATTGCATGAATTATTAAATAATTCCTAAAAGAATTACGATCAACAGTAGGTCATATGCCTCTCAGCTCTGCTTTGGCATTAATGAAGTCAGGGCTGCTCTGATCATTTTGCCTCCACTTCTCTACCCAATCCCTTGATTTCACCTAAAATCCACCGATCTCAGCCTTAAGTATGTATAACGACTACATCCATATCTCTTTGATGTAGATACACAACCCATTAAAGTTAGCAACACCAAACCCTTTTCCAATAAATATCATGGATCTTCCACATTGGACTTCAATTAGATTTGATTCTGATGGCATTCTGCAAGCCATTCACAATGTGTTTTCCTTTGTATTAATCATTGCGTGTGTAATATTAAAACTTTCTGAAGTCAAGCTATGTTTCTTCTGTTTGGACATTTGTTTGTGTTCACTGTGTTCCTGAGAGATGAACAATATGATTCTTCAACTGCAGGCCTTTTCATGGCACTTTCTAAAGTTATGGAAGCTGCCATTAACTCTCATATTATCCATTATATAAAAGGTTCTTGCTAATCCGTGATTGTGAGTATATTTTTGATATGGTGGATCCATTGGTGATCTTGTTTCCTATTAAAAAATACTGTTTATACCTTCTGTTAGCTTGATTCCTTCTTGCTTACCTGGTCCAACTTTATCTCTAAACATACAGGCCTCATGGATTTCTTCATCATTATAATGGTCTGTGCTTTCAGCTGCCTTTTCCACTGTTTCAATACCCCCGTCTACCAGGCTAAACTGTTCTATTGTTCCCCCTAACAGATTTGTTCTGAAGCTATTTTTCTTCAAAACCTACACAACTTTGAAACTCTCATTCTTTTACAAAGAGTTATTGCTAATTCTCCTATGAAAATTTATTGCTTATATTATGTAAATTAAATCTGCCAACATTCCTTGTTTGGATGCTATTACTTTGGAAACAAAAAACATGATACAAATGTAACACCATAATTTCCTTAAAAGAGCTACTGATTTTTATTTCAGGCTGCTGAATTCAGATTCAGTTACATCAATAAAAGATGATGCCTTTGCGGGGCTTCCACGTCTTGAGTATTTGTGAGTTCCTCTCCTTTTGTGTTTTCTATTTTCTTCTTTAATAATCAAGTTACTCAACCATTTGAACTAACTGGCTGTCTTCATGTCTCTAGATTCATTGAAAGCAACAAAATTGAGTCCATATCAAGACACGCTTTTCGAGGACTCAAAGATTTGATCCATCTGTGAGTCTTCATGTTGTTGTTGTCAAGTTATTGTCAAATCACCACAGTTTTAAGTAGTTTTTCTGTAAAAATATATCAATCATAAAATCAAGTAATTTCTTGGAAGGTATTTAAACTATTGAAGCGATGCTTTAAAACAAATTCTTTTATTTTCAGTTCTTTGGCCAACAACGGGATCAAATCTTTACCAAGAGATGTATTTCTTGAGTTGGATTCCTTGATTGAACTGTAAGCTTCTCACACTTTTTAGCAGTAGATTAATTTAACTTTAATTAATTTATTCAGTGCAATGAACTGGTAGAGTTCTAATGTGTCATTTCACACAAGTGTACAACATTTGGTTAAAAATTAACCGTTTACTTTGTAATGTTAAACAATGAGCTGAAAGAAAAATCCATGTCTATGCTCTGCAGAAATATGTTTGTGCACTTGGAAGAATATGTTTAGATCACAGTATGCAGATAAAAATGTTTCCTCTGATCTTCACCTACACTAATATACTGCAGGACATTTGCAACAACATAATAACATAACAGTTAATCTTAGACTTTAATTTACTTAGTTCTGAGTTAGATCAGGAAATTCGTGGAAAGTATAGTGCTGGGATACTTGCACCTGGAACATGAAATCACAGATTTATGATTTTGTAACATGCTATAAAATATCTGAACTTCACCGGATAGTATATTGGAGAAATATAAAACATGATTTGAATATTGAAGACTTAAGTAAATGCTTTTTGCTGAAAAGGAAGGAAGAAATTACACAGTTGTGCTTTTCCAAAAATAGTGTCAAGTAACAGATTGAAACCTTGGCTACATCTGTGAAATTGAGTAATGAGTTAGATTAATTGTAGTGTCTTCCCATTAATGTCTGCTGCTGACTTAAGGTTAATAGGAAAAACTGAAGTGTGCTCATCAGAAGATTATGATTTCAGGCACAATCCAAACATAATAAAGTTCACTTGTTTCTGTTTGTACTACCTGCCACTCAAACTGGAGACACGCCTTGGTTTCTTCTGATTTGATTTGTACCTCACAAATTCATTAATCTGAAAAAAGGAGAAGATGGCCACTTGGCACAATGTCTTCACTGAATCTCATAGTTACATTTATTAAACAGTTAATGAGCTGATTGCCAGTAACTGGGAGCAAGATGGGATGGGGGCTGGGCACCTAGTAAGTAAGTTCCAGGCTGCCACAGTGTGAATTACTATTGCTGCCAAGGAAGGATGTTGCAAATAAGTATGCCTTATTGAGAAGTAATACAGAAAATAATGCTGAATTGAAAGCACAATACTACAGTATATTGATTTTAATCTGATAGCATGGGAATTGCACATAGAGGGTATTGTTGTAGATCTTGCTGTATGGACCCTTGAGTCTTGTCATTGAAAATGGTAGTATATTTAACAGGAACTACTGTGGTACCAGTAGTGGTAGTGACACGGCAGTTATGTTCCGCTTTCATTGTGCCTTCTCATATTTGACTTTCTGCTATCATGGTCAGAGACAGTTATCCACATTATTATTTTCAATGACATTGCTTACTAAACAAAGTATGTAAATCGATTTTTAAATGTAGTTTTTGTTATTTTCACAGATAATGGTGATAGAACCAATAGTGAGCATTGGAATTCAGAGCAGTACAGTGAATCCAACATCACTTTCCGTCCCACAGATTAGTGTCATGGGAATTATGGCTGTAGATTCAAGGGTATCCTCATTTGATATCACCTAACTACAATTAAAATTAAATGATAATGCATACAGTTTACAATGTGCAGCTGAAACATAGAAAATAGATTTCAGGCACTACCATACACAGAAAAGATGAATAAAAATGCATTCTTTTATTAGAGGTTGCATTTCATGTTTTTTTTAAATAAAGAACCTGGGATCAAATCTGACAATTTCAGAAGAGAAAATAATGCGTTTGATCTGATATGAAAATGAAAAGAGCAATTTTCAACTTTGTTTGGGCTCTTCTAAAACAGGGGATCTTTTATTGGCCTCTACCCTACCCCCACCGTCATTTTCCACTTTAACTTTGCAGAAAGCATAGCATGTTCTCAACCTTCCAATCCATTCTAAGAAACTGTATATAAGATCACCATAGGAGTCATCAGTAATGTGTGTAATGTTCCACTTTTCACTTTGGTCATACTAGATTTCCTCACATGGAATGAACCTTTAGTGCAGAATTTACAGCTAAAGTAGTAGTGGGTTCAATGGCACTCACTGTTATTGATGTGCAAGTCATCTAACAGTTTATAGTGAGGAGGAGCACCCCATGAATTGAGGAATGCCTCAAGTTCCTAGGATGATAAGTCCCACAAAACTGTTAACCTTGCAGAAACCACAGCTTGTTCACAACGTTCTCAACAGTTTTAAGAAATTGTTGTATTTGCGTAAGTGTCAATTAATTGACCACACATAGTTAAGGCTGGTGATTAACTACGTAAATAGCTTTTTAGTAATCCTTAATCTCTCCAGCCCTAATTGAATAGTTGAACCTGTGGCATCTGTTCATCTAAATTGACAGATGTTTTACAAGTTTCTACATTAACTTTTTGTCTATTTTTCTCACTGCCTCTTGAACTAATCTTCCTTTACAGTTTATTATTTCTTTCTGTACCCGATTTGACTCCAATTCACTCTACATTCTTCTGAATTGAAGGATTTAGACTTGACAGTACGAATAGCAGTGAATCAGAAATAGGGGCAGATGATGGTCACTTACTCCATCAGTCACTGTTGGTGTATTTTCCTTGTTTTGTGTAAGCGAAACATTGAATTCAATCACAATCTTACATAACTGCTTCCCTTTTATACTTTAGATCCAGATATAAGTTACATTTTTATGTGAGAAAATATGTTTAGTTTGTACAATTTCACAATGGAACCTGCCTGGTTCCTAGTTTATTGACTGGATATTTCCTATTAGTGGCATGGTTGCTGGATTTTTCTTATTCCTCACTGACAGCACCAAAATTCTCAAATGGACCAGATGCCATTTTCTCAATTCTGCATTCTATTGAATTGTCATGATGAGAGATTTTGCCAGTCAACCCAAGTCATTAATTGCCTTAAAGTTTTTTTTATTTAAACTACATCTAGCTATCTGAGAACAACAACTGATCAAAGAATGAGATCAACATTTGGAACCAAACTCATATTTGATCATTCTCTAAAATCACTGATAAAATTTATTGCTGTTGAGGATCAGAAAAGGATCAAACTCACTCAATTCTGCTTTAAAATTGAATGCGAAAATTTACACATGTGAATTACATATAAAAGTCAAACATTTAACCATTCAACAGCTAAATATGGTTGCCAGAAACAACTTCTTTCAAGGTTTGAATTATTAATGATGTTGTTGGTTAGGGCTTCCTGGGGCTGTAAAATTCCATGTGTAATCCATCAGTAATAACAAGAGCCGATCAGCAAACATATTCAGCACGTAATATAAAAACAATCACTGGATACATTGTAAAGTCAATGATCCACACTGCTGCCACACCATTTTTGTCACTTTTTTCCCCATTTAGCTAACAGTTGAGTGACAACAGGTTTAAATAGTGTGATTGCTTTTGATTTAACTGGGAGCAGAGCCATTATAATTAACCTTGCTGTTTCCAGCAAGGATAATAGTAGCAGCTTGTCATCCTTTTGTGCTGTTCATGAGTCTCCAGGCTGCATTACAATGGGGCCAATCCTCAGGGAAATTGGAAGTGTATTGCTCGTAAACAAAATATTCTTCATAAGTAAATAAATTTCAAAAATAAATGTTGCAAAGTGTTTTTTATTAAGAAAGTAATTTTCAAGAATAGATTTTCTGGAATTTTCCTTACTTAAGGATTATAAAGTGAAGAAAGAGGACAATTGTCCATTGAATGCTTACTGCTTCCTCCCCAGAGCCATTCAAAATACATCCCACTACATTAGAATCACTCCATGTGTCTTCTTCTGGTGTAAATGGTTGTGTCCATTTTCCTCCACTGTCTTTAGTATTCCCAGTGGCAAAGTGTTTGATGTACCAAGGAGTCTTTCACCACTTAGTGTATCAGCGCACTCTTCAAAGTAACATTTCAACAACTGACTCTTTTCAGTGTTCAGTGGTTAAGGAACCATAAACTGGGTAGAATCTGTCATAAGAGAAAATTGCGCAAAATGAGAGTAAAGATGGAGCTGTGTGCCCTTTTCTGAATCTAAGCTTTAAACTATTCTGCCATTCTGTATTATGTATAACTATGAGAAGTTTCCATATGAAGTATACAGGGAAGGTTTTCCTATTTCTCTTGGCTGTGTATAATTCAGAGACATGGATGGAGAAGAATTAATCTGAACATATTAAACTCCTAATGGAGCCCACCAGATTGAATTAGTGGGTAGAAAATTGGGAAGTTTCCTTTTAAAGTCATACAATCCACTCTGCCTAATTTTCCTCTGTGTTATGCTTTACTTATTGGGCCAGAGAATGCTGATCAGGTCTGTCGTCTGTGTTCACCCCTTCTGCTTTCTTCATGGCCCACTGACCATTTGTGGCTCTGTGATTCCAAATAGGCTCAAGACTGCCATAGCCATCCAGCCAAAAGAGCAATCGTGAGTGCCCACAAGCCCTCAGGATATGGATCCTGGCCTGCTGCCCATGGAATACCTCGATGGGCTTTGAACAATTATCTGCTGTCAAAGGCCTTTGAACTATTTGTAGATGTCTTGGACATTTAAAAACATTTCAGATACATTTAAAAAATTTAAAAAATAAAACTATTTTGAAAATGTATTTAAAATTAAACAATTAGGTTTCAGATTATCAGGTTATAACTGTATTTCTTAAAGTGCATGTTAAAATAAATAGCTCAACCCACCAGAAATTATTAGAAAACTTGCAGTTAGGTAAAATAATGAAAAATAAACAAATCCCTGACTTGGACGTTCTTTTCCAATTAAGGACAATGACTTCATTCAAATTAATGTGATCATGCTTCTTATGTTTACCATCCTTGGTGTAAAGCAGATGTGAAGTGCATCCAGCCTCTACACATCATTGCCTTTGTGCTGTGCCCCTGGATTCAATGCTGAGTTCAATAGCAGAGTGCTCGCATCTGATCTCCAGCTAATTGCAATGTGTAGGCTGACCTGACCCATGAGGAGGACAGTGCTTATGATTTCCTATGGAACTGCTTGCCAGAGCTGATCATGTTTCAACCATAACAGAGAGCAGGTTCTCAATTCAGTTTGGTGTTTTTTTTTGGATCCAGCCACAAAGCTACGCACCTTCACAATCCCCATTGTTCTCTACCCAGGCCCCATCTCCAGCCATAAACCTGGTCCACATTCCTGGTAATACACAGCTGACCTGGTGAACCATGGGTAGTAGAGCTGCAGATAGCGAGGACACAGAGCATTAATGACTGAGCCAGAGGCTGAACCATTAGGATTTCCAAACAATTGAGATGAGGTGCGATATCTTTATTGGTCACGTGTACATCAAAACACGCAGTGAAATGCATCTTTTGCATAGAGTGTTCTGGGTGCAGCCCGCAAGTGTCACCATGCTTCCGGCGCCAACATAGCATACCCACAACTTCCTAACCCGTATGTCTTTGGAATGTGGGTGGAAACCAGAGCACCCGGAGGAAACCCACGCAGACACAGGGTTTCAGATTATCAGAATGTAACTGTATTTTTTAAGATGCTAATAAAAACAAGTGGCCTCCAATTTCTGTGAGTTTTTCCCATTTTCAAACTAAAGTTTATAGCAGGAGATCAGAGTAACATGCTCAGAAATTTAAGGCCAATGTTTTTGTTGAATGCACTGTAGTAGAAGTTAATGACAATTCATGTGGCTTCAAGGAATGATTTAAAGTGTATACACCCACAGTAGAGTTTATCACATGTGTATTACTGTGTTGAAAGTGCAGGCTTGCCTGCACAAAACTAAGTGAGGTTTAAGTAGGGAAGCCTTGATATGCCAGAATAAGGGTCTGACACAATGTTGGCATGATTGAGCACACCCATGCTTCATCTAGTTTGCCCTGTTCATTTTTTTTGTGTGTGCACTGATATGCAATTACATTAAACAAGCAGTGGTCGAGAATGATGCCAAGTAAAATTTACATTGATTTTTCTTTAGAAAAGACATGCATTGGGCAGCTTCACCTTTAGTCATAAATTATGCAATTATGAGTAGATGACAGCAGGCTCTATGAATGGTTTGTAAAAGTTCCTGTGTAAGTTGTACAGCAAGTAAATACTCAATCTGAACAATTAACAAGTCTATGAGAAGATTTCCACCACTTTCTCCACTTTTATTATTTACACACAACCAATTTATTACAAAAATATGGAGTATGAACACAGGCTTAAACTATTGGGTTTTATAGCTTTAATCTGTGCTGTAGGTTCTATGTGGTTCTATATAAAAGGGAGATAATTTTCCATTAACAAATAATGGCCCAAATTTTGTGGGATATTGATGGCAAACCTTTCAGCAGAAACCTTGAGGTTTCCATGCAAATCTCAAAGCTGCTGTCAATGAACCGACATTGGTCTGCAGCCAACCTTCAATTATTGGAGCTCATCAAGAGAGAGTTAAATGCTGTGATATAAATGGAGGTTACAACCCTGTGCCAAATTGGAAGAGGCGCAAAGTGCACTCGTACTGATTTGAATAGAGGAGAATTGTCGCAAGACATTCAAGTGAACATTCATTAACGTTGATTTTTTAAAGTGTGTTTCAAAGTGTTTGAGTGTTTTAAAGTATATTAAAAATGTTTAAGTTTTCAAATTTATGGAAAATTTTAACAGTTTTTGATTGTTTTAAATGACTCTGAAACATTTGGGAATATTTGTTCCATTTATGTCTGGTGGGCATGACTTAGTTTGGTGCCAGAATATTTTTCCTTTTTTGGCCTTGGTTCAGGTCATCCCACGTGAGGAATTTTTCTAGCGTTGGGGATCTTGCAAACTTTCCCTCCAAGATCCTGCTGTGGTGATTACATGTGTCAGTATCTTTGACAGGTACACCAACTCCCCTCAGATCACAAATCTGCCTCAAGGGAATTTATCAAAACAAAATAACTTCAACTTATGCATAATGGTTCACAGCAAGAGAACATATAGGCCTTAGGTTTATTCCATGAGTCTTTCCTTATTTTAGTATTCGAAATAATTTCAAAGGTCTCAATACCACTTTATTTTTAGAGTATTCAAGTACATTCTTCATTTGAAAGTTGTGACTAAACTAAATACAAGGACATGTAAAGTTTGGATGGTTTTGTGCAGGAAATGAACCTGGAGGCCATTGTGCATTAATTTGTAATGACCTGATTTAACAATGATTAAAATTAATGGCCAGAAAATCTTTGTGCCTCGTCCTCCAATCCACACTGCTATTGATTTGGGTTCTATACTGGGAGTATCCAGTCTGGGGAAAAAAAAACCTGCTCTTAGCCTTTAACAAAAGTTGCTACAACAGTTTGCATTTTGGGATGTTATGTGGTATAAAAGATAATAAAAAATACTGAGATTGTTTTATTACCAGTTTAACATCTCAGATACATTCCTATTATTTTTCAGTTTTTATTTTTAGGAATCAGAAAATGGAAGAAAATCAAAGGGAAAAAAGAGCAACTTAACAAAGTGTTATCAAATCTCTGGTCTAACAAGACTAACACGCCTTTAAGTTAAATGATAGCCCCACATTTCATCACACATTTGACAGACATCACATTTTTTTATTCATTTGATAGGATGAAGATGTTACTGGCAAGGGCAGCATCTATTGCCCAGGGCTATACATTATCCAGGTTTTCCTACAGGCAAGGACTGCTTCATTATGTAAATGTAAAAGGAATACTGTACAATCATCATATGTAATAGGCACTGATAACACTGTCAATGATACCTTCTGCACTTTGATGATGATTGTGATTAGGTTAATGGGGAATCAGCCGGAAGGGATATTTTACTGATTTCTTTGGACATAGTTTACAAAATCTATCCCTAGGTTGTGGTATCACACAATACAATGAGTGACATTCATCAGCTACAGGGGGGTGATAATGAGCAGTTGAGTCCTTTTTTGATTATGCTATAAAAACATATGGGGTGCACAGTCAATGTTGAGCTCTCACAGCTGAGTGACAACCGCTGTGCTCTAATGAGTCTGTCATGTTCTTGGGACAAGGTGTAGCCCTGGATCCCGAAGAGGAAGTCTGGTACAATGGCTCCATGATTCCATGAGTTAAATTCTGGCCAGAACACTGCTTGGAAACAGTGCAGAAAGCTTTGGATTGCTTTGGTGGGCTGACTTCAACCAAATGCTGATGCATATGTTTCCTAGATGGCTAGCAGGGTCAGAATGGGAGCTGGCTGTTCTCACTCCTTCCCAGAGCTGCAGTTGGACACCCACAGTACGGCAGCATCATGCCCTTGATGCCTCAAAACTGGTCAGTCCTCACGTTGGCATAAACCAACTTTGCACCTGTAGAGGACATTGTTTGCTAATTGCCTCCTTGGTTTTATGAATTCTGTTATGTAGGATTCTTTTTGTGATTCCATATCTTGTTCCATTTGAGTTAACTTCATAACATTTTACTAAAAACCATTTTGTGACACACCAGGTGAGAGAAAATGTCTTTTCCTTTTTGAAAACTAACATGCCAGATACAAATCTAGTGGGGCTGAAAATCCTTGGCCCAACCAACCTAACTCACAGGAATCTGGGGAAAGGATGACAACACAATTTAGAATCCCAATTTGGCACCAGATTAGAAGTACCCATGGTAGTAACTTCATAACCCTGGTGGAATTGCAGAGATGGGCATACCAGTAATGTTTCAAAACGCCAAACATGAACAGTCAGGAGCTGAATTATTTCCTACTTTGAAATTACTGACTCCCTTATGGAAGGTTGTCTTTGGAACTTATCTGGAAACACCTGATCTTGGTGAGCAGACTCAGCCTAGTTAGTAATTGAAAGTTAAAACATCTGGGAATACCAGAAGCAGTAGGGTTATATGGAAATGCAAAGTACGTTGCTCTGTCTGCAATGCCCCAGTGTTTGCAGTGGTCTGGGAATTTAACTTTTGACTTTACGAAGGATAACATGAGCACTGCAAACTTCCCTCCACTGCATAAAGATGCCACCAGTTTCTGGACTTCCCTCCTCATGGTGATGTGGAGACCTTATAAGAAACAGAAGCAGGAGAAAGATCATATGAACCCTCAAGCCTGCTCTGCCTTTCAGAAACTTTAAACTTTATTTATACAGCATGGTAACAGGCTCTTCCAGCCAAACGAGCCCACGCCACCCAATTATACCCATGTTAACCTACTAACCCATACGTCTTTGGAAGTGGGAGGAAACCAGGGCACCCAGAGGAAACCCACGCAGTCACGGGGAGAACGTACAAACTCCTTACAGACAGCGGTGGGAATTGAACCCCGATCACTGGCACTGTAAAAGCGTTACGCTAACCACTATACTACCGTGCTACTAATTCACTATCTGGCAAATTTCCTGTCTGATCCCCTTAGCTTTTGGTTCCCTATGTTCTGTCAAGCTGGGTCTAGAATGTGCAAAATTTGAGTTAAGAAATTTCTCCTCCTTTCTGTCCTAAACGGCAAACCACTCATCCAGAGCCAAGCCCCTGCGCTCAGATGCAGCCAAATAAGTGAGGCTTCTCCACGGACAATCAAATTCATTGACTTCCCGTCGCAAGTATTTATTCAGTATTTTCTTTAACTGGCCAGGGATTTGCGTGGAAACAAGTTCCAATGTGACTGTAAAACAAAATGGATGACCTCTTGGTTGAAGACCATAAATGCCACTGTGACGGACGTTTTCTGTGCTGGTCCACCAGATCATGAGGGAAAGAAACTAACTGACCTGGCAGCCTCTGAGTTTGACTGCCTGTCAACAGGTACGTTATCTCCCATATTGTCTGCAAGTAATGAAAATATAATTATATAGTCAGTTATATTAATCATAGTTCTCAGCAAATATCTTGATATCTATTTAAGAACAATACAAATAACGTGTAAAATGCAGTCCATAAAAATTGCAGTTCTATCCTTAATTATCCACTGACCATCTCTCAGAGTCTCAGCCCAATCAACCGGTTCTCAATCCGTGCCAGTACATTACCTCCAGTTCCATGTGCTCTGAGTTTGTTGACCAACTTCCCATGTGGGATCAAAAGCCTCCTGAAAATCTAAACACACCACATCCACTGATTTTATTTCCTTATCCATTCCACCAGTCATATTCTCAAAGAACTCCAATAGATTAGTCAAACATCATTTCTCTTTCATAAATCAGTGTTGACTCTCCTCAGTCCTATCCTGCTCAAGATGTTCTGTTATTACATACTTCATTATAGATTCTAACATTTCCCCAACCACTACCGATCAGTAGCTTCCTGTTTTCTCTCTCCCTCCTCCTTAAGTAGTGGGGTCACATATGCTAAACTCCAATCTGTAAGAACCATTCCAGAATCTACAGAATTTTGAAAGATGATAACCATTTCATCATGAGATTTGATAGTTTTCAGCCTCACCAACTTCTAGTACTTTTTTTTACTCTGTTACTAATGTCCTTCAGTTCCTTGGTTCTCTAGGTTTCCTGGCAGGCTTTTGTAAAGGCCCATTGTAAATTCTCCCAACAATAGATCCATATTTGCCCTAAATGGTCATTCCCTTTGTACATATCAGTGGAAGCTTTTACAGTCTTTTTATTTTTCTTGCCAGTTAACTTTCAAGTTCTACTTTATCAGTTTTTTGGTTCTTCTTTGCAGAGTTCTAAAATGCTCCCAATCCTAAGAACTAGTGCTACTTTCTGGCAACTTTATAAGCCCTTTCCTTTGATTTAATAGTATCTTTAATTTCTCCTGTCAGCCATAGAAGGATCAAATTTCCTGTTCAGTCTTTGTGCTTTCAAAGAAAAATATTGTCTATTATTTCTTTAAATGCTGGTTTACGCCTGTCCACTGACTTTTCTTAATTTCCCATCAACCACTGCTGATTTGCCCCTTATACCTTCATGAGTTTCAATCACAATCCTCCAATGAGCCCTTCACCTACAATGCTCCAAGCTGCATGGTGTTGTGCCGGACATCATTATGAACCCCTTGCTGGCAAATACTGAACAGAACCTCTAGCCATATCGAGGTCACTATAGCACACCTTCAATATTCTAGTGGCTTACTCCTTGGCACTTCTAATGTGGCTCTCATAGTGCTTCTGCACAAGGTTCCTCATGGATATTCCAAGGCAGATGTAAGGATAGTATTGGTTGTCTCCTAAGAATCAGCACATCGGCCTGTTTCCCAAAATGTAAATGACTGAAATGATGGGGCTTTACAGTTCTCCTTGGGAAACTGGTGCACATCTACATGCATTTCAGCTGTACATAAGAGAACGAATATTCTTTCCAGTTTATGAAAGTTTCTGACTGCAGTACAGGCGCTCAAACTGCCATGTTTGTGCAATCCTTCTGGGGAAGGTCATCATGGGAAAGTTTACATCATTCTCAGTTCAGGCAAACAATCTATCTGTCTTATGCACTTATTTTACTGAACAGCTGGGCCTTTGATATATATCGGATAGCACATTGCAAGGAAGCAGAGGCAAAAAAATTGATGACAGTGGTGATCTTTACAGACACTTGTGATGGTCACCCAGTAGTTCAAGAAACTGGAAATATCCACCACCATCTGGCATGATACCCTCAGTCTATGGAAGCACTGCTCCTCCAAGGGGTCATCAATAAGTGGTGAAATTAAGTAAATATTAAGATGTCTAAGAAGCAGTAATTAGATGCACTGCAAAATATTTTCATTGTGCTTCATTGTTTTTAGCATCAACTTGGATACTGTAATTACTCCCTTTCATGTTATTCTCAGCAAGATATGTTACTAAAAACAAAT
This sequence comes from Pristis pectinata, assembly GCF_009764475.1. NCBI lineage: Eukaryota > Metazoa > Chordata > Chondrichthyes > Rhinopristiformes > Pristidae > Pristis > Pristis pectinata. Next base: position 75,765,098 of record NC_067406.1, read on the forward strand.
TGAATATATTGTTAATGCTGAAAGGAACCTTCTGTGTAATTTTGATTGTGTAAGAGATAAATAAAGGGCAAACATTATTCTTGCTTTTCACTTTGTCAGGCCGAGTAAAGGTATTGATGCTGTATACAGAATGTTCCAACCTGCTCTTTAAAATCACTGTGACATTGATTTACAATTCTCACTCTGAAATAAACCGTAAAATCTTTGGTTTACCTAAAGTTTTGTGAACAGTTGGCTAAAAGCTAGGCAATTAATTGAATGTTTGATTTTCCTTTATTACATTGATGCTTGTGTCTGAAAGATGCTGTTTTTATTTGCAGAGTTTGTACTGCACCAGATTTTACCTTATGAGTCTGTATCTGTGAACACGTTCTCTTTTAAGAATGATGTTTATGTAGCAATTGCACAACCAAATGTGGGAAACTGCAGCGTGTTAGAATGGGACCATATTGAGATGAATTTTAGAAGTTATGACAATATTACTGGTATGTACAAATCTAACTAACATTTACTGTTTGTACTTGTACATTATTTACATTGTTTTCGAAAGGTGAATTTCTCATTATCCCAACACTGCATGCAATTCATGTAATTTTCTGATACTCAACCATGCAGACTGGGGAAGTTAGGGAAGGAAGGAAGGTTCATGGTCTCAGGATTGATCCCCACTGAGCTGGCTTAAGAATTAATGACAGCTGCACATTTAATGTTTATTGTCCCAGCTGGGAAGGACAAATTCTCTGGTCCTGATTTCCATGCATCTTAGTCGGAAAATCTCCATTCAAAAAAATTCACCAAAGAGATGGTTGAGTTTGCCCATCATTGTGATGTTTGCTGTCTGGAGTTACAGAGGAAGAGAATGATCACTTAGGTGAAGTAAAAGGGGTCCACTGGAACATAATCTAGATTGAATTTCTACCACTAGGAGAGGCTGGGGAAAAATAATGTAAATGGTATCTCATTTCAGTTTATGTGTTTGATTATGTGCTGGTTCTGGATCATAATTTCATGCAGGTTTATAAAAATAAAAACCAGTGATATAACAATGGAAACCAATGCAATACATCTATCGATGGCTGGCTGCCTACTATAAAGGTCAAGGATGTGATTGTAATATTGATGCATTGGATTTTACTACCTCACCATTACATTATTTCTCTGACTTTGCTATCAAAACATGAAGTAGGAACTGTTTAAGAATGACTGCAAATTTACAGTTTTTCTAAATGTTTTAATTTTGAAAGATAAATTGATAATGTAATCAGACTAATTTTAATAATTAAACATAAATGAAGAGTGTGAAGCAAAAGTCCACATCAGAGGTATGTGTTTGGGCTTGAGTAATTTCATTTTGTATTTTCATAAAGCTGCATGCTTAACATTTTGTCTGTGTTCTGACTTTAACACTGGGTAGCTGCTGAACAGAACATGTATGTTCCTTCCACCACCAGATCTGGACCAGGAGGATCAGAAATGCCTTCCACTGGTTCACCCAGCCACCATGTTAATCTCCCCAGCAATGATCTCACAGGCCTTGTCATCCAGTGTCCCCTGCACCATCTGTGGGCCCTCTGCAATATTGTCCTACCTTTTCCCAATCTCTCCAACCGCCGTGCAGTCTCCTCCCCTCTTTCCACAATCAATTTACCTACAGCATTAATGCTCTCTCCTCTTCCAATTTCTCAAGCCATTTACATCGATGTTCTTTGCTTCTGGCTTCTGACTCCTGATCTCTCCCTCACTCTTCTCCATCACCCTGGTGCCCTGGTCAGACTTCCCTGTGGTCATCCAGCTTCTCAATTCAGTTGGTGACAGAGAGGAAACTGATTCTAAAAGTGGTGATTAGGTCCTACCATTAAATTGGACAGGACCTCAAGGTAAATCTTACAGTTTCGGCAATTGCTACACTGGCTGTCTATTTCTTTCCAACTCTGAATTGATATGAGATTTCAGATAAATACAATTTTAAATAGAAAGAGCATCCTTATCAAGCAATCTTATTGGTTACTACATCTCAATATACTAGGAAATAAACTGGTGGAAATCATTTTTTTTTCAGTGAAGTTTCCACATGAAGAACTTCACAAAGTGAATAAAACTATTTTCAACAGAAAGGAATGTCAAAGGACTGTGATTAGTAGAAATTTTGTTTCTGCCATAATCGAGCCTTGCATATCAGGAAGCCAGCAGGATGGCTTTTAGATTCAATGTGTAACATGCCCTCAGATAAGAGGGTTGCCAGTGACTCCTGTGGTCTCTGATGACTTCTTCCATTGTCAATGTAATTAACTTCTTCCTTCCACACTCGCTGTAATAGGTGTCCATGGAAAATAATTATAGAGGAATGCAGACAAGTTTTTATGATAGATATTTGTTCTAGAATTACATGTATTTTATACGGAAAGGAGGGAGGGAGGCTGGGTAGGGGTTATACAGGATTTCTGGCAAGATGAGCTCAATGGAGCTTCATGACCTGTGTCCTTTCCTAAAGTGATTCATGAGCTTCTCCCATTAGTTTCTCCTCCTTTGGGGATTCTCAAATTTCACATTGTTTATCATTTTGAAAGCAAGCTGGTGATTGGTTTACAGTGCCTCAATCATTGGCATTTTGTAACTAGTTACTAAGTGGTGCGTAAAGCAACATGCCCATGTAAAACAAAAATGCAGTTCCTCATATTATTTGCATCCAGTGTTTATAATACACTGAAAGTTGAACCTGAAGTGCTTTGAACACAAGTCAGTGCAAAGCAGAATGTAGCCTACAATTTTGTGGCAATGAGTTTTTTTCTTGGTGCAAACAGAATGCAAGACTACACATGTTAACATAGCAAATTAGCAAAAGCTGATCATCAGCTTCAAAAAATTGGACAGAGCCCTCAGAAGGCAATAACTCTTAGAAAAGGTCTAATATAAGAAGTGAAACTTATTGAGACAAACTTTTTACATAAACAGTGTAGGGATCCAGAAATTCAAGTAGTGGGACTTCAAATCCATACTTTCTTCAGAATGTAGGTACTGTTAAGTATACCCACTTGAAGTCTAATAGACTTTCAGTTTCATAAGAGGGGCATAAAGCACTAAAGTAAAGAAGACTTTATAAGCTTTTGCAAATTATTGTTAGGTCTACAGTTAGAATAACGTGTTTGGCATTTCATTATGAAAAGGATCTAAAAAATCACAGAGGGTGTTCAGCATAGATTCACTCGACTAACACCAGGGATGAGAAACTAGTTATGAGGGGGAGAAGAAAAGACACTGAATTTATTTTCACGGCAGCAGAGTCTGTTAACAGTGTTTTATTGTGTTTTTTAAGATTATGAAAGGTTTCTTCGCAGTAATCAGGATAGAACATTTCTTCTGTGTGGTGAATCCATAGCAATAATGCAAACTTGCATTTGTATAGTATCATTAATCTCCCAAGGTGCTTCACAGCAGTGTTATCCAGCAAAATATGACCCCAAACCACATTAGGACATATTCAAGTCATAGTTATATAGAACAGAACAGGCTCTTCAGCCCACTGAGTCTGTGCCGACCATAAAGCACCCATTTACACTTATCGCAATTTGTTCTCCCTATACTCCTATCAACTTTCCCCAGGTTCTAACACTTACTTAAACACCAGAGACAATTTACAATGGCCAATTAATCTCCAAATTAACATGTCTTTGTGATGTGGGAGGAAACCAGAGGACCTGATGAAAATCCACACGGTCACAGGGAGGATGTGCGAACCCTGCATGGACAGCACTGGACGCCAGGATTGGAGCTGTGAGTCAATGGCTCTACTAGCTGCACCACGGTGAGCCATTATGGTGCAATCTTCCTGTGGAGGGGAAAGGGATTTCCTCACTGTGTGCATGGATATTGGAAATCTGAAATAAAAGAAGAATGCACTGAACAAAACTTCAGCAATTCAGGTAGCAACAGCAGAGAGAAAAACAGACCAAATATTTCAGGTCAATGACCATTCATCAGAGCCTTGTCGTATTAAGCGGTCTTCTACACCTCTCTCTTGCCTAGGGGGTTCATCCCCTACATTAGCACTTTATGGTAACAGTGGCACAATGTACTCTGTCTCTGAAATTCTTTCCATCATTTCAAAAGCATGAGTTTCACAGGCTGAGTAGAAAGTGCTACTCATGCCATGGACACATTTAGCATTAATGACAGGGTTTGAAATCCTAAGAGTCTTTCTCCCACAAATATACACAACCACTCTGCCTCTAAATTACTAGGTATAAACAGTGGCTCAATATAGATACACATTGATCCATCTCTTAGCTTGGCTTCAAATAGTGTTGGAAAATGTTTGGTCATAAATGACGATGATAGCCATTACTGCAGCTGAATGAATTGCACTCAAGGGATATTGCACATGTACAGGCTAAGCAATCCGAATTTCAGCCCAAAGCTTTGGACAGTTGTAAGGACAAGGAGAGGCAATACCTTCAAGTACAGAAATTTAGAGGAAACAAAACAATTGGACATTGAAAGGCAAAAATTCAACTACTAAATCTAATTGTTACTGTAAAATATGTAATAGCTTTGATGTTTTATACTTGATATTAGACATTCCAAGTTCTAGAAATGAACCTATAACTTCAATTGCAGATGAAAAAGAGACCCATAAATATTGTGTACCAACATAGTGAGAAGTGACAGTTACAGTTTTTCCATTGAATATACATTTCACAGTGCATTTACTAGAGTAACAAGTACAGTTGGTACCTACAATGAATGTTCAATAAAATGGAGGCAATGTATCAAATTTAATGGCCAGAAATTTGTAATTGTAATTATGCCAAAACTGTAAATACTTACCACCATGACTATCTAAAACTGACAGCAACATCTGGCATCTGCATGTGCAGAAATCCACAGGTTGATGTTAATGATACCCTGCTCCTCCAAAGGGTGAATCACTGTAGTCTTTGCAGATGCCATCAACATGGTATCAGTGCCAGAATGTGAACTTCAAACTCCTATAAAGTTTTTGTTCATGGAATGTGAACATTGTTATTGCATATCCTCTATTCTCATCGTAGCTTCTATTCTCATTGTAGCTGCTCTTCTCACTGTAAAGAACATGTTAATGTATTTGAATTCATTAAATAAGGTGTAATCATAACTATTATTCAGCAATCTCTCTGGCCCTGAAAACCTAATTTTACATGTGTGAAATTTCATTTCCTCCCTTCTGTGTTACAAAAATTAATTAATCTTACTATTATAAATAAAATTATTATTTTAAGTATCTATATTAATTTATTAATGTTTAGCATGCTTTTTATTCTTTTGGTTTGCTCTCTGGAGATTTTTTCATCTTATTGGCTGTTTGGCCTGTTTGTTGACATCCTTGTTCCTGGATGTTATGGATCTTCAAAGACTGGCACCAGACTGGAAGTCATGTTGGAAAGAGAAATTGCCATATATCTATTAAACCTTTGCAGACAGCTTTCTTTAGAATAAGTGAAGAGCACTGGCTCTCCACAAAACCCAGACAAATATGTTAAAGTGTTAAATCTCGTCTTACTGTATGTAAGCAGTTGGCATCAAACTGTGACACATGAAAATTGCTTGCATCCTTTTGATTCCAGGAGCAAACATAATAGTTGAGGTTTTCTGATTTGAGTTCTCTGCTTTACCAAATACGTATTATGTGAAAATAACAGTAGTCTGCTGTATTTGCAGGTCATTCCATAATTGGATGTACAGCAATAACAATTGAACAACAAGTCTTTGTTGTAATTGCTCAACTTTTTGGTGATTCTTCTATTTACAAATATGATGAGAGCTGGACCAAATTTGTGAAATTTCAAGGGATCGAAACTTCTAAAATTTCAAAACCAAATGACATTGAGGTATTCCAAATTGACAACGAGTGGTTCTTTATTATAGTAGATAGTTCCAAAGCTGGATTATCAACAATATATAAATGGAGTGGCAAAGGATTCTATTCCTACCAGACTCTGCACAAATGGTTTAGAGACACAGACTCTGAATATGTCAGAATAGATGGGAAATCTTGTTTAATATTAACAAGTCGGTCACAAAACCCCGTGATCTTTGAATGGAACAGAAATACAAAGCAGTTTGTGCAGCAAAGTGTTTTGCAAAATATGGAGGATGTAATAGCTGTGAAAAGTTTTAAAATTAAAAGTGACCTGTTCATTTCTCTGACAAGATTTATTGGAGATTCTAAAATAATGAAATGGAGTACAAAGCAATTTGTTGAAGTGCAGGATCTTCCTTCACGAGGATCGATGCTTCTACAACCGTTTTCATTCAAGGACCGGCACTATTTGATTGTAGGAAGTGACTACACTTTCTCTCAGATTTATATTTGGGACAGTCAAAAGAAAGGTTTTACAAAATTTGAAGAAATCTACGTCCAAGCTCCTCGATCTTTTACTGCCGTATCTACAGATCGAATGGATTTTTTATTTGCTGCAAGTTTTAAAGGAAGTACTCAAATTTTTGAGCATGCAATTATTGACTTGAGCTTGTAATTTCATGAAAAACTTGCTAATTAAAAATCAGGATCAGTTAGTTTGCAAATGGATCTTTGGTGCTTTAGAGGCTGGAAAAACTGGTTCAAAGTATTAAATTACAAATGTACAATGAAAAGAAAAATAGCCCTATAAAAAACTTAGTAATACAGTAGTCTTTCTTTCTGTCTTTGATGGCTTACTCTTTTAAAGGAGAAGGCAATTAGTTGACTTGACTTTTGGCAAGGATGCAATTATAATAACTGTCTTCTTGTAAACTGCCATACTCAAACCCAAGAAACTTCTTACTGATTCTAACAACATCATTTTAGACTATGTCATCATTTACTGGTAGTACAGTAGTAGCAGAAGTATTTATGAAATGTGTTCTTGTTCATTATTAATATACATTATATTGGGCTATACCTAATAAAATTCTAACATGTAATGTTAGTTAAGTAATAAATAAGTATACTCAAGTTTTATTTAGTCTTATAATCTGCAACAGAATAAATGCTTTTCCTGTATTAACTATGCTTATAAATTGGTAGCAGGGTCATGCATCATTCACACACCTCATCTCAATAGTTATGATTTGCTGGCTGCATTGGCTATATTTTTAACTTGCACTGCTGAAATATGTGTCACAATGAGTGTGTTTTAGTTGCAATTTAGTTCAGCAGAAGCAACTGAACAATTAAGAGAGAAATCTACAGAGCAGCAGAATGACAGCTTTCACTGTTAGAATTGTTAGCTTGAGATAGATCTTGCTCAGTCATGCATTGTTTTAGGGGGAAATAGCTGGTAGCATTCAACCATCTGTTGCTGCTCTAAGGATGCAACAAAGGAGCTTAGTTTTTGCTCTCAGGGGCTCCCTATTTTCCAGTAAATGAGATACATGTAACCTTGGCCACTACAAATGATGCATCAAATATAACAAACTTAAAAAAATAGAAATAATAACGTCACTGACTGTTCGGGTTATCTTGTGTGAGGCATGCAGTTTCACCGGTCGTGAATTGGTATGCATGATTATCACTTTACTTCAGCCATCCAGTTTAGATAAATGTGGCCCAGAAATTCATTCACACAGGTCCAAAATAAAAACAGTGCTGTGTAGTTGTAGCTGGAATAGAGCAATTTTCACACATTCCTGGATGTTCTTAGCCTTTGTCTATAAAATCAACCTGTGATTTTCAGTGAGATATTCATTTTTGCTATCAATTTTTCTGGCAAAAACTCTTACAAATGCGGTCAGCAGTTCTGCAACACATAATGTTCAATATGCAACTAGATTTTCAAGCTCACTGGTTTGAAAAAGACAATTCTTATTTACTTAGAGAACAGTTTCATTAATTCCACTTCTCCTGAATCTGTGCCATTTAAAGAGCCATCACTCAAACTGCATTCTCCATCTTCTGATATCTGTGACGTTCTGTGACCTCAAATACAGCTTCCCATGTGTGTCTGGACTTCTTTGCCCATCGAGGTCATAATCATTCTTGATAGCAGAACATCAGAATCATTGCAGGCTGCTGCTGCTGATCTCGCCACATTTCATTGCTGCATTAGGACATCAACCAAATTTACACTCAAAGAGAGGTGACTCCACCTACTTTTCCTTCAGCCCACATGAGCAGGGAGAGTGGGTACCGGCATTGGCCTGCATTGCAGGCTTCCCCAAAGTACAGGCATTTGTGCACCGCACTCTTGAACTTCCTGGCAACCTCCTGCAGAAGTGTTTGGCTGTAGTCCTGGAAGGTCAGTCTGGCCCCCTTGAACGAGGAACATATGTCCTGCAGGCACTGTTTTACACCTGTCTAACCAGGTCCCTCTGATACTCCCACATCATTGCAGCATCCATTCTTTCAGTTGCAATATTTCGTAGAATTTTGCTTGTATTATGGCATTTCCCTTTTCAGATGTGGCTTCAATGATTACACCTGCTGGGGTGAATTCTGACAGCTGAGAGAACTTGCAACATGTGAATTGGAAACTGCGCTGAAACTTACAATGTCAATTTCAGCACAACGTGATAAAGGGAAAATGATGAACATAATGAACCCTCACAATTGAGGTTCTTGCATTTTATTTGACACATAATAATGCTGCCTCAATGCCATTATAAGGCAGTAATGCACACTGAGCCCATTGTATTCTGCAAACTAACAGTAATATGTTAATAATAATAATGTTACCCTGGCGCAGAATTTGCCTGACATAACTGAAACTGCATCAAAGGAAATAAAGGGACATTTTCGACAAAGATAGGAAGAGAGTGAGAGTGAGAGCAAGAAGAAACTACTATTGGTATTGGTATTGGTTTATTATTGTCACTTGTACCATGGTCTTGTCTTACAAACTGATTGTACAGGTCAATTCATTACAAAGTGCAGTTACATTGAGTTAGTACACAGTGCATTGATGTAGTACAGGTAAAAACGGTAACAGTACAAAGTGTCACAGCTACAGAGAAAGTGCAGTGCAATAAGGTGCAAGGTCACAACAAGGTAAATCATGAGGTCATAGTCCATCTCATTGTATAAAGGAACCGTTCAATAGTCTTATCACAGTAGGGTAGAAGCTGTCCTTAAGTCTGGTGGTACGTGACCCCAGGCACCTGTATCTCCTACCCAATGGAAGAGGAGAGAAGAGAGAATGTCCTGGGTGGGTGGGGTCTTTGATTATGCTGGCTGCTTCACCAAGACAATGAGAGGTAGAACTAGGAATAAAAATCTTTGTTTGCCAAGTAAATAAATGCCTTTATCTGGTATCATTTAACATTATGTCTGGTTATTGTTATTTCTACATTTTTACATTTAATTGTTTTGACAGAATTGCCCAGCCCAGTTCTCTCTGAATCAAACATCCACAAAATTCTCAAAATAATCATTCACTTTTACTCCTTTTCTGTTGATTTAAATAGAGAATAGTTCATCCTGAATTTTTTCTCTCATTTTAAGCTTCATGTCACTTTCACTGGGAGTTGACAAAATAAATGCGAACATAAGGAGAATAACTCCCATCTGTTTTGTGTTTCACTAATAACTATTTAGCTAGGACTAAACCTCCTATTTACTGTCAGATCTTACAATGGTCTATCTGCACTTTTATCTTAATGTTTATGAATGATGGGTTGACATTAACACGCATCTGTTATCCACCATTTAACCATATTAAACCAGGAGCTAATTGCCCTGTTGTTGCCGTTTGTTGTAACAAAAATGTGCTTACATCAAATTTCTTGACAAAAACAGACTTTCTTACCCTACCACCAAATGTCAGGTACATCCAAAGGAGGAAGAAAGAAATAACAAAGCATAATCCTTTCACAAAATGCCATACCCAGAAGAGAAATTTAGAGATAAAGTGTGACCAATATAAAACAAGGTAAACTCAAACTTGAAGCATGACAAGGTCTGCGATTAAGTACCAGAGCAGTACAGTTTCCAAACTCCACTAAAATGGATGCCCTCTTACAGAGATTAGTGTAAGAATAGCTTGCCTTGATTGGTACTTTAAGGCAGTGATGTAAGGATTTTGGCTGAATCTGATGAATGGGCTCAATATTGTGTCTGCAAGTTTTGGAAGGCATGTGGCAGAAGTCATCCCCTGCTGTGGGGAAACTATGAAATAGTGCCATGTACGAAATAGCTGGCCAGAAAATATGGCTAGTCAACCTGTTGCACATCTTTTGCTTCCCAAGACAAGTTCTCTCATATTTACAGCTCTTCCTCTCCATTTCATACAAAATAATGAACCAGCGGGACACACGTTAAGATGAATCTTGCAACTCAAGTTCTTCCAACATTCTCAACTTCCAAATACAAGCAGCATGGCACAATGTTGAATTTCATATTGGAATCAGAATCAGAATCAGGTTTATTATCACTGACATATGTTCGTGAAATTTGTTTTGTGCAAGACATAAAGACATAAAAATTACTGTAAGTTACAGAAACAAATAAATAGTGCAAAAGAGGAATAATGAGGTAGTTTTCATGGGTTCACGCACCATTCAGAAATCTGATGGCAGAGGGGAAGAAGCTGTTCCTTGAACGTTGAGTGTGCATCTTCAGGCTCCTGTACCTTTTCCCTGATAGTAGTAACATGAAGAGGGCATATCCCAGGTGGTGAGGGTCCTTAGTGATGGATGCTGTCATCTTGAGGCGCCACCTCTTGAAAATATCCTCAATGGCAGGGAGGGTTACATCAGTGATGGAGCTGGTTGAGTCTACAACCCTCTGCAACCTCTTTTGATCCTGCACATTAGAGCCCCCATACCAGGCAGTGATGCAACCAGTCAGAATGCTCTCCATCATACATCTGTAGAAATTTGCAAGTCTTTGGTGACATACCAAATCTCCTCAAATTCCTAATGAAGTAGAGCCACTGGCGTGCCTTCTTTGTGATTGTATTGATGTGTTGGGTCTCTGAGATGTTGATGCCCAGGAACTTGAAGCTGCTCATCCTTTCTACCACTGACCCCTCAATGAAGACTGGTGTGTGTTCTCCCGACCTCCCCTTCCTGAAGTTCACAATCAACTCCTTGGTCTTGCTGACATTGAGATGTGTGACAGCTGTCAGTGGCATCTTGTACTTTGGGAAATACACCTACAGGCACTCACCAGGTTATGAATGCCCAACTTATGGGCAGCCCGTACATACGAACAAGCATTTGGGAGACTGGCAGGATGGGTTTGCCGGCTGCTGTGGGGCTGTAGGCATCTTCTGCCGTGTGGGAACTTGGTTGCAGCAATAGCTGAATGGTTGAGTTAAATGCCCTGGTTTACCTGCACATTGCCCTTTGTCAGCCTATGTTTTTACTTAAATTTATTGCCGGCCAGCTGCATTTACAACTTGCAAACTATGCAGATTACGAACAGTTCTCAGGCACGGAACCCTGTTGTAACTTGGGAGGACCTGTATGCTCTATTATGATCTTGATATGAAAATGCTGACTATGCTAATTGATACATCTCACACCTATAGGATTTACATGCAGTGCATTCATTTTTTATTGCAGTCTTAGCTAGTAGTGAACCCTAGACAAAAAGTTAAAGACACTGTTGATCTTGTCAACAAATGACACTGACATTTTCTATCCTTCATCTTGACTGTAGATATCTTTGACCAATTTAATGAGTTATTTAATGCAGTAAAAGAGTGGCTTGATAAAAGCATTTGCTTGATACTGTTCATATGACAGTTTAAAAGGTGTTTGATAGCACAGGACATAATAAATATCTTTGGAAAACTCAACACTTTGGGATTAAAGTGACAGTAGCAGTGTGGAGACAGTTGTGAATGGTTTTTCAAATGAAGTGTGCAGTGGCATCCTCCAAGGGTCCACTGCTCTTTTCGATCAACTTGAACACATCATAAGGACATAATTTCAAAGTTTGCTTCTGAAACAAAACTTAGAAATGTTGTAAACAGTGAAGAGGATATGGACAAATTGGTAAAATGAGCAGAAATCTGTCAGATGAAATTGGCTCAGAGGAAGGAAGCAAACTGTAATTGTTGACAGGTCATTTTGTGACTGGAAGGTTGTTAAAGTAAGGTTCAGGGCTCAGTTTTTGCACTCTTAGATTATTTTAATATTTATGAATGAGTTAAAATTAAGTAGAGGTGAAAATGATGAAGTTTGCAGATGATACAGGAACTAGTATTGTGGTTGATGCTGAAGAGGAAAGCTTTAGACTACAGGAAGATATGGATGGTCTGGTCAATTAGGCCAAAAAATGGTAAATTAGATTTAATCCTGACTAGTTTGAGGCACTTAACTTAAGGAGCTAGGGTAAAGGAAATGGGAAGGTATTGAGTGGGGTAGAGTAACAGAGGGATCTTGGAGTATGTATCCGCTCATCCTTAAAGGTAACAGGATAGGTCAAAAAAGTGGTTAAAAAAGGAAACAGGACACTTTCCTTTATTAGCCAAAATAAAGAATATAGGAGTAGGCAGGTCATGCTAGAACTGTAACAGTGGTAATTAGATCACAGCTTTATTGATATTGGTATTGGTTTATTATTGTCACATAGTGAGGTACAGTGAAAAACTTGTCTTGCGTACCATTCGTACAGATCAATTCATTACACAGTGCAGATACATTGAGTTAATACACAGTGCATTGAGGTAGTACAGGGTAAAAACAATAAAAGGACAGAGTAAAGTGTCACAGCTACAGAGGAAGTGCATTGCAGGTAGACAATAAGGTGCAAGGTCATCACAAGGTAGATTGTGAGGTCAAGAGTCCATCTCATTGTATAAGGTACATACATACATACAGTTCTGGTCACATGACTTGGGAGATGTGAGTGGGGGTGCAAAGGAGATTTACAAGAACATTGCCAGGACTGAAAAATTGTAGTTGTTAGGGAATTGTCAGACATGGGACATCTTTTAGGGGTTACGGATTAGGGATAGAAGGTATTAATACAAACAAGAACCAACCAGTTTTCAAAAAACCTGTTGAAATGTAAACTACAAGCAGTAATCAGTTTTGAAATTAAGAGGTAATTACAGAGCATGGGCTGCTGGCCCACAGCAGGAGGCTGGCTGCTCAAGAGATATGGTTTGTAAAAGTGATGTGACCATGAGACCTTCTTGTCTGCATCAACCGAACGCAAGACAATGGCCTATGTTAATTGGCCTACATCAAACAAGGCACCTACAGCTTAACTTATTTTGCACCCTTCTTCCAGAGACCAAGGAGGGCTGCCAGACCAGACTAAATTTTGAAACTTAGCATATCGAACATGGTCATAGACATATTTGTTCTTTCAATAATTGGGATATTCGTGTACTCATAGAGCCAGCCCTCACAACATTAATTTTGGGTGTCTGGTTCTCTGTCCTCAGAAGCTTTTAGACCATCTGTGTGAATTAGTTTGTCCCATCAAAGGTGTTTGAACCTTCAGAGGTGTCTTATCAGTTACAATGTGCTCTCGCTGTAAATATGTGCTTCAATGGAACCATTTGTCAGATGGTTCTTTCATTAGACAATGTTATTGTAGTTATTGAAATTGTACTGAATCGCCTACTGTTACCATTCTCCTGAAGAGTATAAAATCTTGACGTACTTTGAGTTCGGGAGACTCTACTGAGAGTGTCTTCAAGAGAATGTCTGCTTCTCGTGATGAATAAAGACTTTCATATCCACCAGTTTCTCCAGTGACTTAGTCACAGTCACAACAGTAGTTATGAGTAAAGATCGGATGATCTACATTTGTTTTCTTAAGAAAATAGGAGGCTGAGTGGAGAATTAATTAGGATGCACAAAATAATGAGAGGCCTGGATAGAGAACATATGAAGAACCTACAGTAAAGCTCCGTTAGTCCGGCATGCTCAGGATTTTGCTGGTGCCAGGCTGGCAGATCTTACAGACTATTGGATATAATTCATATTATTACTTCACCACACATTAACTTCACTTTTTTTAAGATGTTGCACAGCAGAAGGAAAAGTGTTTCAGTGAATCCAGTAAAATTTAAAGGGAGAAAATTCGGTAAATTTCAAGGGGGTGTGGGAACCAGGTAAGTTGAACAGGAGCACAGGAACCAGGGCCTTGGTGAGTGGGAAGGGAGCACAGGAACTGGAGCATCAGTGAATGGGAACATCGTCTGGTGAGCCAGATACTGAACCATTGGGATTTTCAAATAGTCGGCTCGTGGATTATTGGAGTTTTACCATTACTTCCTTTAAGTGAGGGTTCAGAAACCAGTGACCATAGATTTAATGTACGTGGGAGAGGGGTTACAGGGGAGATGAGGGAAAACATTTTCACCCAGAGGGTAGTAGAGGTCTGTAGCTCACAGCCTGAAAGGGCTGTAGATAACATTATCACATATAAGTAACACTTGGACATGCACTCGAGCTGTGACTTGCAGGGCTACAGATTTACTGCTGAAAGGTGGGATTAAACTGGGTAGCTCTTCTTCAATAAGTACAGACAAGATGGTCAAATAACCTCCTCCAGTGTCAGAAATATTTTGTGATTCTGTATGCTGAAGGGAGAATCAAAATAATGTGTATTTTTCTTGCAGTTTAAAAAGAAGGAATTATTTCTATTGTCAAAGTTATAGGTGACCAAAGGACAGAGATGTAATATGGTTGACAAAACTAAAGAAGCAAGATAAGGAAAATTCCATTCCTTGTAGTGATTTGTTATGATCTGGAATGCACTGTAAGTGTGATGGAAACAGTCAAATACAAATTCTGAAAGGAAATTGGATGAATGCTTGTTTGGGAAATTAAGCAAGGCCATGAGAAAGGAGGGGCAAAATGGGACTAGTTAGACAGTTCTTTTAAAGGGCCAGGACAAGAAAGATTTTCCTCCTTCTGTGCAGTATCTTTCCTGTGACAATGATTTCGGGAAGTAGATTAATGGTCCAGATGAGCATGAAACTTGGCCTAGAATAGTAGGGAATAATTTGGGATTGAGGGGAGCCCTAGATTCAGACAGTGATATTTCCAGCAGTTTATTTCAGTTGTTTCAAGTTCATCACACTTGATGTTGAACCTAGAGTGGCTAAAGGAAACTATTTGCAAAATTTAGTAATATAGGCACCAGTCTGATATCTCCCGGTAATTTAGTGAAGTTGTTAATAATTCTGTTGCTGAGGGGATATGTGCTAATTTTCTCTGATCACTTTGAAGTCTGCCATGTTGGCCTTCCACCATCAAATAACTTTTACAATCAACTGAATTTGTAGAGTATAATCTAAATCACTTGACTTTACAGACTGAGCATTTATCAACCATCCAAAGTTTGGGTGAGTGTGAAAGAAATCTTTTGTATTCAATAAGTGAAACATAACAGCAAGGGCTTCTCTTCAACTTCATAACAGATATTATAGGGATAGAAATTGAAATATACTGACTGATAGATTCCATTTAAATCGTCCAGTTTAAAGTCTGAGCATTTCAATAAGTCAAAGTATTTTAATCCCAAGAGTCAAATAGCTGAGATGAAAAAAAATGCCCTTTGTTTGCTAATGGAATTAAATGGAACATTTTTTACATGTTGCTTTGTTCTGAAGGTCAATTGTGAATAGGATCTTGTGATCAGGTTTGAATGAGGCTGGACTTATTGTGTGACTAAGAACAGGTATTATTCAGGATGTGGATTGGCCAAATGCCTGTGAGAAGTGATCCAGAACAGCAGTTTCTCATTGCATAAATTGTCAACAGTAGGAACCCCATGGATTCAGCTCCAGATTCACACAGGAGGGTAAATTTTGGCATCTTACTACAACTCTACCATTCTTATGAATTCATTGTGATCGATGCTGGACACTCCATAGTGGGTTGAAGAAATCATGTACAAAGTGGCATTAGAATTAAAGAACATTACAATTTGGAAAATGTTCATTCTGTCTGTCACATTAGTGTGCTGCACATATGCCACCTAATCCAAAACCATTCCATTGTTTACTTACCTTTAATGTCCTTAAGAAATAAACTTATTTTTATTTTTTTTTGAAAGAATTAATTACTTTTGAACCAGTTTGTGCAAATAAAACTATTCCCCCCTTTTGCCTTCTTTGTGTTATCATAAGTTTGTATTTTTTCATTATGATTTCAAGTAACAGTGGCAAGAATTTATCACTATTTCCTTAGGTGATCCATTTACCATCCAGATCATTCTTCTCATATCCTGCATTAAGTCATTCCAAATACTTCAGCAGCCACTTAAATTGGACACAATACTTCTGTGGAAGATGCTATTAGATATAAACCCAGTGGTTCCATTTGCCATTTTATGGCCTTCATTGTCATCTTCAAGCATTTGGTCTAGTGGCACTTCTTCGTTAGTTGGAGCAGGAAGATATTGCCCAAGAAAATAATCCAAATAAAACCCACCTCTTTCTTAGTGTAAGCCTTTCCCTTATTCCCATTGGCTTTTAATAGCAAAAAATCAAGGCTTACCAATATCTGACCCTGAAGCAGAGAGCATTTGTGATTTAATCTAAGGGCTGGGAGAACTTGCTAAAAGAAATTTCAGACGTTCAAATATCAGTTGAATTGGATTTTTGATTTCGGACCTTTAGATTGAGAGACCAATGTTTGACTTCTAAAATTATTTGACTAAATATTAAGCTAGGTATAAATGGGTGCCCGATGGATGGCATGGTTTTGCTGGGCCAAAGGGCCTGTTTCCATGCTCTCTGACTATGACTCCTTCATTTGACTCACGTCTCTAATTAGGATTCAATGTTTACTTCACATCAGCATTTGAAAGTTTTTAGGCATTGTACAAGCATGAAACTGAGGAAATATTTTGTCCATTATTGTGATAAAGAGGAAATTGTTACACTCCATTTTCACTTTAATGCCAAATTAAGCAAATGGGATCAGGATTTCTGGCCACAATGCGGCAGTAGTTGAAGACCAATATGCAATAATAAAGTATCATACATAAAATAGCACGAATATGGCAGTCAGAAGACTGATCGTAGGAACATGTTTGAAGTTGTTCTTCAAACCCAAATAGAGGACATATTTGGAAAAGATTGGTAAAAATTCCCCAACCTTCAAAAATAACAAGCAAGTTTCTTTTTAATAAAATTAACTACCTTATTTCTTAGAAAAGAAACTCACAGTAAAAGACATGTTTACAATCGTGCATACAAACACAAGCAACATATATAATGTCATCATACATTAAGCAATCCATTTTGTTTGAACACACCACATAAGCTATGTGTTCTCACACATTATTTAAAAAGGTTTGTGGGGTTGCATGACATTATACTCTGCCCCTACAGTCCTCTGCGTAGGCTGCATCTCATGTGGTTCTGTCCTAGAACACACTGGATAGCAACACTCAGTAGTGATAGTTCCTTCTTCTGGTATTTAGCAGACCACTTCACCGCTTTCTTCTAGTTGATGGCCTTCCACTAGTAATTGATTCCCACCTTGGTGCAAGTCCCTGAGTTTTCCACATTGAACAACTCTTCATTTAACTCTATTCACCTACTCCAAAACAAAAATGGAGCTTTGAGAACTCACATGTGTCCAAGCTATGAACAGAGAGGAGTGATTATGAGATATATCATCATCGTGGCTATCCCTCGAGGTTGAGGATGATGGTCTTCGTTCTGTTGATCTATTTATGGGCTCTCAAGTGGCTTATGAGTCCAATCTTGGCTCTGAAAGTTCTTCCGCATTCAGGACAGGTGGTTCCAGATGGCAGACCGGGCTTTGGTTGTTGCTGCCTCTCTTTCCATTTTCTTCTCTTTTCCTCTAATTCTGCACATCTGTTGGCTTAAAAGTTGCTGTTCATTCTCGGGTGATGGTTTGCCAGAGTTTCCTGTCCTTGGCATTGGTTTCCCAATTGTTGATGTCTATGTTACATTTCTTCATGTTGGCTTTTAAGACGTCTTTGAATCTCTTCTGTTGTCTGCCTCTTTTATGTTTGCCTACTTTAAGATGGGAGTAGATTTGTTTCGGCAGACGTTCGTCTTTCATCCGAACAACATGACCGCTCCATCTTAGTTGGTTATTGATAACATAGGCTTCAATGCTTGTTGTTTTTACTTCATTTAGCATGCTGACATTGGTTCTTCTATCTTCCCAGCCGATATTTAAGGTATTTCGAAGACAGCAATGATGGAATTTTTCAAGTGCCTTCAGATGTCGTCGGTATGTTGTCCAAGTTTCTGATGCATACAGGAGCGTTGAGATCACCACTGCTTTGTACACTAACATTTTAGTGTCTGTTCAGATGTCATGATCATGAAAGACTCTTGTTCGGAGACGTCCAAAAGCTGTCCCAGCGCATTTAAGACGATGTTGGATCTCGTCATTAAGGTCGACATTGGAGGAGAGGTGACTTCCAAGATATGGAAAGTGGTCCACATTTTCCAGGGTTGTTTCGTCAAGTTGAATTGATGGTTCTATCTGATTTGTCTCAGTTGGTGACGGTTGGTAGATGATCTGAGTCTTCTTGGAATTGATGGTAAGTCCAAGTTTCGTGTATGCACGGTTGAAGGCAGTCAGAATCTGTTGTAGGTGGTTTTCTGAGAGAGCTGCAACACAGTTGTCGTCTGTGTATTGGAATTACATGAGGGAACTCGTGGATGTCTTGTTTTTGGACTTGAGACAGGCAAGATTGAAAAGTCTGCCATCTGTTCTGTATACAATTTCAATTCCTGGGGGTAGATCGTCCTTGATGATGTGGATGATTGTCACAATGAAGATGGTGAACAAAGTTGAGGCAATCACGCATCCCTGTTTTACTCCTGATTTGACTTGAAAAGGCTCACAGTTACTGTTGCTGACCATGACTTTGACAAGCATGCCATTGTGGAGGAGTCTCAGGATTCGAATGTATTTTTCAGGGCATCCATAGGTGGATAGGACATCCCATAGGAGTTCCCTTGATACCGACTCAAAGGCTTTGGTGAGGTCGATGAATGCCATGTACAAAGGCTGAAGTTGTTCACGACATTTTTCTTGCAGTTGTCACATTGTGAAGATCATGTCGATTGCTCCACGTGATGGTCTAAAACCAGCTTGTGTCTCCGGAAGGATCTTCTCGACTAAAGGCTTGAGCCAGTTGTTCATAATGCAGGTGAGGGTCTTTCCTGCTGTTGCTAACAGGGAAATTCCACGATAGTTTTCGCATTCGGATTGATCACCTTTCCTTTTGTAGACGGTAACGATTGCTGAGTCTCTAAAGTCTGCTGGTACGTCTTCATTTATCCAGATCTTGATGAGAAGTTGTTGCAGTTGGTAATGAAGCCGGTTACCTCCAATTTTGTAGACCTCGGCTGGTATTCCATCGAGTCCAGCGGCCTTGTTGTTTTTCAAGGTTTTGATGGCTTCCTTGACTTCTTCCAGTGTTGGTATTGGAATGTTGTTAATCATATTCCTGTCAAATGAGACAGTTTTATTTAGAAGATCTTCAAAGTGTTACCTCCATCTAGAATTGATGTCAGCATTGCTCTTCAGGATGGTTGAACCATCTGCTTTGAGAGGGGCTTGCCCGTGAGTGGATGGGCCAAAAATAGCTTTAGTTGCATTAAAAAAGCCTCAAGTATCATTGGAGCTTTCTTCCTCTACCATTGGTTTTTCAGGTTTCAGGTGCTCTTCTGGACTGCAGCCTTGCATTCCTGATAGTGTTTCCTTTTAGTAGCCGATTGTTGGTAATTTTGTAAAGTGATGAAAGCTTTTCTCTTTTCGTCGATGAGTTGTTGCAGTAGTTTATCATTATCATCAAACCAATCCTGATGTTTTTTTGTCTTGAACCCAATTGTTTCCTTGCAGGAGGTAATGATAGCGTTCTTTAATTTATCCCAGTGTTGTTCTACAGATAGTTGGATTTGTTGAGGCAGTTGTTCTTGAAGATTTTGCTGGAACTTCTGTATATGGTTGATGTCTTCAAGGATGTCAACATCGAATTCCTTAATAGTGTTGGTGCCTCCTTTTGGGCCAAATCTTCATTCTCATGGTGGACAAGATGAGTCAATGGTCTGTCCAGCACTCGTTGGCTCCAGTAACAGCCCTTGTTATCAGTACATCTTGTTGGTCCCGAGACTATACTATGATGTAGTCGATGAGGTGCCAGTGTTTGGAGTGTGGATGCTGCCAGGAGACTTTGTGCCTGTTTTTCTGGCAAAATAGGGTGTTTGTAATCACCAGGTTGTGTTCAGCACATTTGGTGAGGAGGAGTGTTCCATTGGCGTTGACCTTGCCAACTCCTTCCCTGCTTATTATTCCAGTCCAGAGCCTGTGATCTTTCCAGACTCCAGCATTGAAGTCTCTTAAGAGAATGATCTTGTCATTATTGGGAACAGAGGAAAGGACGTCATCAAGTTGGGCATAGTTATCAAGATAACTAGCCTTTCCCGTTTGTGTCAGAGCTGGGCGGTTCTGATCAAAGGTTATCATTCTGTAACATTCATTCATCTCTCCCCATAGATGCTGCTGGACCTGCTGGGTACTTTTATCATTTTCTTTTATTTCAGAGTTCCACTAATCGTGTCTCACATTTCCAGTATTTTTTAATCCCTCCTCTCTCCATTCATCTCCTTCTAATTTTATCTCCTCCAGACAGAATATCTACACTTAACAAGCCTTCAGTGGCCTTTCTCAGCTGGCACCAAAAAGATTTGCATCACTATCTCTTTTACTCTCCACCATATCACAGACTTTCCATTGGTACTCTCGACCTTTCCCACTCCTCAGTAAATTAAAACATAATTGATTTCTAAGTTCTGAGGAGAGGACCTTGACCTGAAACATTAATTCTGGTTCTCTCTCCACTGGTGCTGCCTGACCTGTTGAATATTTATAGCATTTTCGATTTCAGATTTAGAGCATTTTCCTTTTGTTTTGCTTTGCGGTTAGTGTAACGCTATTACAGCGCCAGCGACCCAGGTTCAATTCTGGCTGCTGTCTGTAAGGAGTTTGTATGTTCTCCCTGTGTCTGCATGGGTTTCCTCTGGGTGCTCTGGTTTCCTCCCACATTCCAAAGACGTACGGGTTAGGAAGTTGTGGGCATGCTATGTTAGCGCCGGAAGCGTGGCGACACTTGCCGGCTGCCCCCAGAACACTACGCAAAAAGAAGCATTTCACTGTGTATTTCAATGTACATGCGACTAATAAGGATATCTTAAAATCTTATTGTTGGGATCAATATCTCTCTCTCCATACCTTCTGTGCAAAGGGTCTTTTGGGAAGGAAATAGGTAATAAATAGTCTCATCCCTATCACAGCCTCGAATGTATCTTGTGGTGGCGCTGAGGCTTCAAACTTCTTGGAAAGACCTCACAGGGAGGGTCATCCAACCAAGTAATGTTTGCTTGTGATAAAAAGGAAAGCAGAGAGAAAGGGATAGGTGTTAGAAGCCTTTGCAACATTCATCACCGTGTGGGTTGAGGGAGAAGTGAGGAAGTACAAAGAGGATTAAGTATAAAGATATTGTGCAAATCATTCTGTAGCATCACCTCATCTTCCTATCACAGCCAAGCTACTCTCTGCAAATGGGGAAATGGTGTGAGATGGGCTGATTTCTTCCCTGGTAGCAGTTTGTTGCCTCCTGTTCTTTGCACCTTCTACAAGGAAGAATTGAGTATTAATGAAGTATTTAATGAATATGGCTGTTGCTGCAGTATGGCTGACAATTATGTGGTAGAAGTGTGAATGGTGGAGAAGAATTGCAATTATTATCGATGTGTATTGGGAAAAAGATTTCTGATGAGATCTGGGGCAGTGATTGCCAGGCAGAATGCTCTGGGTGGTGTAGCTCTGAGCAGAACATAGTTCTGATGACAGGACATCGACCTAAACATTGACTCTATTCCTCTCTCCATGGATGCTGCCTGACACACTCAATATTTCCAGAATTTTGTGGCTTTAGTGCACATTTTGTCAGTTTCCTTACCTTAATAATTGTAATTAAATCCTTTTTTTTCCTTACTGCAGTCACACTCTGGAAGATATGTTCCTAGCATCGATGTCCACCAATATCTCTCCCCATTTCCCTCTGAGTGGGTGTCTAAAGGGTTTGTGCCCTACAGGGCAAAACTGATGCTTCTTCCCCTGCCCTTGCCTGCATTACGGTCTCAGCTGCAGCACTGGAGACTTTTGGTTCTTGTTCACAATTTTTAGTCATCCTTTCAAGACCTTGTACCATTTAATAGACAGAACGCACCTCCCCTTTAAGAATTTCTTGCTGTAATCTGGCCTCCCAGCATTACACTGCTTCGATAATGGATGTACAATCAATGAATACAAAGAATGGTGGCTTTATATATTAACTATTTTAGTTAGCAGCCTCTGGAATGTTGCGTGCTGGCTACACTGATACTAACTGCTACAGGTAACCATGCTCCATACCACTGCCCCCCCCCCCCCCATCCCCACCCAGTCCTTTTTTAAGTACAATCTAATTTCCATGCCTTTGACTTTAACTGAAGTCAGCCTTATGGGTAACAGGAAGATTGTATTATTTAATCCTAGGCTGTTTCCACGTATATATAAGGAGAGATTTCCCCAGGCACAAGCCAGGAAGATCTTCTCTATAATTTCTAATTGCATTGCCAAGGTAACACATTCATTGCTGCTGTAGTCTTTCACATATTGTTCTGCTGACTGAATGTGCCATCTGCCAGAAACAGAAAAAAAAAGTCAGATGCTACAATCATATAACATATAGTAATCAATCATTTACTGCACCTTTTATCAAATGTGACATTGAAGTTGTCAAATTTAAGTGCAAATTGCTGTTTTGGGCTAATTTTTCCTGCTTTAGCTGGAAAAAAAAATCTAATTTTCCATCTTCCTCACTGTTCTCTGCCATTAGACAAAGCAGTACAATTTGTTCAGAGAAATCCGTCCGTATTTTCGACAGCTTCCGACAGTTGTTCGGTGCATCTCTACATTAATACTCATTCAGGTGATTTTACATGAATGGAGTTGGACACTGGCCATGGCTGCTTTGAAATCATGTCATGAAATTTTAGGAATCACAGGGAGTTATTTTAGCCTCCCAGGACAGGCAGTTAGAGGGTGGGGGTGTGGATGGGGAGGGGTGAACAAAAGAACATTAGAAATAGAAGCAAAAGTAGGTTAAATGAGCTCTTGAGCATGTTCTGCAATTTAATAAGATCATGCCTGATCTGATCTTGGCCTTGACTCCATTCTTCTCTTTGTTCCCCATAACCCTTGAAACAGAACTGGAGTATCCATCTACACAATGTGGCTAGAAGAGCAGGTCCGAGGCTAGGAATCCTGTGGCGAGTATCTCACCTCCTAACTCCCCAAAGCCTGTCCAAGGCTCAAAGCAGAAGTGTGATGGAATACTCTCCACTTGCCTGGATGAGTGCAGCTTCAACAATGCTTAAGAAGCTCAACACCATACAGGACATAGCAACCAACTTGATAGGCACCCCATCCACAACCATTCACCCATTCCACCACCGATGTACAGTAGCAGCAGTTTGTACCATCTACAGGATGCACCGAGGCTCCTTAGATGGCATCTTCCAAAACCACAATCTCTATCAGCTAGAAAGACAAGGGCAGCGAAAGCATGGAAATACTACCATCTGGAAGTTGCCCTCCAAACCACAAACTATTCTGACTTGGAAATATATCGCTGTTCCGTCATTGTCGCTGGTTCAAAATCCTAGAACTCCCCCTCTAACAGCATTGTGAGTTTACCCACACTTCAGGGACTGCAGCGGTTCAAGAAGGCAGCTCACCATCACTTTCTCAAAGGCAACTAGGGATGGGCAATTAAATGCTGGCTCAGCCAGTGAGGCCCACGTCCCTTTAATTACTATATTTAAAACTTTTATAGTCCAAATATCTGTCTGTCTCAGTGTCAACCTATATTCGATGATTTAACCTCCTCAGCTTTATGGCAGAGGGAGTTCCAAAGATTCAAAGCCCCTGAGAGAAAATGTTTCTCCTCATCCCTGCTATAAGTGTCCAAACCCCTTATTCTGAAGCCATGGCCCCTGGTTCTGGTTTCCCCTACTGGTGGAAACAGTGGCACTGCAGGTAGTCCTACTGTCTCGCAGTTCCAGGAACCCAGATTTAATGCTGACCTTTGTGCTTTCTGTGCTTGTTTTCCTTCAGACCATGTGGGTTTCCTCCATGTCCCAAATACATGCTGGTTGTTAGATTAATTGACTGCTCTACATTACCCCTGGTGTAGGTTGCTGGTGGGAAATCAGGGGGATGTTAAATGACATGTATGAGAGAAAAGGTTACAGGGAAATAAATGGGGCGAATGGCGCTGCTCTGAGAGTCAGCCTAGACTCAATGGTCTATGTCCTAAGGAAATATATAAAATATATAATCCATGCCTACTTTCAGCTTTAACAAAGCAGGGTCAGCATTAGGCAAACTGCTATTAGAAGATGGTTCTTAAAAGCTTTTGCACAGTACATTTATTCACAACAATAGGTTGGACAGTAATTAACAACAGGTCATGGTGCATCTGTGGAAAGAAAGACAGAGTTATCATTTGAGGAGAATGACCTTTCCTCAGACCGGAAAAGGGAGAATACAAGTGTGTTTTTAATTGCAGAGAAGTGGTGGGGTGAAGACAGGGTGGAGACTCAAGCTGTCCAGGTTATACAATTTTATTGGAACCAATTTTCACCAATGTTGGCTAATGTTTTAAGGGCAGGGTGGAGCACATGACTCACAGCAAACAATCAACTGAATAGCAAACAAGGTCAATGTTAAGGAAGGTGCATGCCTTCCTTTTTAGTGTTCCCTCTATTTTCAATATCCACAAACTAAATTTGCTGGTCCTCCAGAAATCTAAGAGACAAGTGAAGGGCCAGAAAGAATGGGTAAATGCAGCACTATTAATGGGCTGGATGCAAGAGACACATATTTCTAGCTTTGTCAGTGAAGAGAATTGAGGTTAAATTAAATTAATGTGAAATATAAACAACTGACCAAAAGGACAACAAAAGGCCAATTGGTTCATAAAGCCTGTCCTATCCAGTTCTGTCTGGATAGCAAATGAGAAGAGAAACCAGTTCTGATGAAAGGTCTTTGACCTGAAACATTAACTCTGTTTTTCTTTCTACAAATGTTGTCTGACCTGCTGACTATTTCCAACATTTTCTGATTTCCAGGATCTGCAGATTTTTTTTTGATTTTGTGATGCCATCTCATAGAGTCAAGGAGTCATACAGGGCAGCCATGGGCCTTTCAGCCTGTTGAGTTTGTGTTGAACATTAAGCATCCATTTACAATAAATCCTGCCCAACCCATTTTATTCTCTCCACTTTCTCATCAGCACCTCCAGATTCTACCACTCACCTAGACGCCAGGGACAATTTACAATGGCCATTTAACCTACAAACCCGCATGTCCTTGGGATGTTGAAGGAAACTGGAACACTCAGAGGAAACCCATGCAGTTATAGGGAGAACATGCAAACTCTAAATTGATGGCGTTGGAGATCAGGATTGAATCGGGAATGCTGGACCTGCAAGACAGCATCTCAACTAGCTCCACTTCTACACACACTTCATACAGTCTCATAGGCTGAGAGGGCCAACACAACAGAAGAATCCAATTTGGGAACAACTCTTGGAAATATATGCAACAATCAATCTCACGTAGGCATAGATTATTCTCAGTGAGGCTTGCCAACTACACTTGCTGCTTAGGTTCCTCATAGTCTTGCACTTACATGCTTCAGATCCAGAAGAGCGTATCTGCCAGGCAAGAAGATCCTGGGCCCATAAAGCAAGGCCCTGCAGAATGTAATCAAATCATAGACAAGCAGAAACCCCACCCATGAACCTCCAAGGAAACCTATGACAAACAGCAAAATCATGCTGCCAGCTTTGCAGTCTGTCAAACTATCAAGCTTTTGGAATCTTTTAAAATTAAAAACATTATTACAAACAAAGATTTTTTTAAATAATTTTTTTATTATATTTTTTCTTTGCAGCTATGAAAAAACTCTGTTACAATGAACAGGTTTCTGGATCCTGTGTCAAATCTGTCCTGGCACAGGACCTTTGAGTAGATGTCCCATTGTAAATGCAAGGTAAATTTGCAATGCAAGTTTAAGTTCTGCTGTTGGAATCCATGAAAAATCTAGCAGAGAAATGTAGTTGGATGGAGTTTATGTACAAGTTTCTTTATTTGGATGTGCATGTGCTGAACTCACTTGCATTTATGAGACAGGTCAATGCAGAACTGTCCAATTCACCAGTAAGTTTTGGCCCATAGTATTCCAGATACACCGCTTTAGCAAGGTAACAAAATATGGCATCTCTTCTTTTTTCTACCGTACTAAGCTATACAAAGCATCCAAAATAAAAGGAAATGCTAGAAACGCTTAGCAGGTCAGGCAGCATCTGTGGAGAAAGAAATAGAGTTAACATTTCAGACTGATGTCCTTTCACTAGAACCAAGACCCTTTCTTTGTTTGTAGATGCAGCAAGAGTTGGGTGTTCAACATCACTTGGGGAAAACTGGATGTATTTTAAGTATGTCTGTCTAATGCAGCACCGATCCAATCAGTGGCAGTAGGTATGATGATGAAGACCAGTGCGAGGTGTTCCCAAGTCCAATAATTAAAAGAATAATTCAAAGATTCATTGTGAAGATGCTTTGAGTTCTGGGGAATAAGGGGGGGGCGCGGAATGGAGGAGAAAAATGGGACACTGACAGCCGAAGGCTGAAACTCTGTTTAGTGATGCCTCCCTGCACCTACTGGTGTGGGCTGTGAAGAATAGGAGACATGTATCATTCCCCTGCAATGGGAGAAGTAAACCAGCAATAGAAACCATGGTTGGAGGTGAGCAACTGGAGTGGGGAGCCACCTTCCTGGACGCATGCTGGAACCAGATTAATGGCTTAAATAGGTCAGGAAAGGTGAGTACAGTAACACAATCATCCGTCATCTGTTTTGTAAGCAATACTTTGGTGCTTTTTCTCAGATTCTCAATGCTGCCTTTGTTTTTCTGTTGGGATTTTGCTGGATATTCAAGAGATGTTTCAGGTTAAATAATTTATAGCTAATTTCAGCTCATTGACAGGGATGTAGCAGAGGCCAGGAGACAATTGGGGAGTGCAAGGGAGGCCAGGTAATGATCTAAGGCCTATTATAGATAGAGCTGGGTCAGGTGACAAACTCACCATTGCATCTGCAAGACAAAGCTCCAGAGTTGAGCTGAACAGAGGTCAGAGTGAGTCACATGGGAACAGTGAACTGTAAGAATAGGAAGCAGATTGAAAAATAAATGTCCTTAAATTCTGTGGGCTGCCTTGAGGGGATATAAATGTAAGATGGCAGAAATTTTGCTAACAGATTTGTTTTGCTGTTGAACTTCCTCCAAGCTGTGAGGATCGGGTAACTCACATACTTGGGCAAGTGACTTACATCTATTGATTCACATTATTCTGCAGTCCCAACAGACAATGGGAGAAATAGTCAAAGACTGAAATTACACAATAAATTTCCTTCCCTATAGTGTCCTGTAGACAACAATTCTGTAGGGATCTATGGAAATCAACAATGGAGTTGGATGTAATGGGTGTGAAATTTGCTAAACTCAATGGGGGAAAAGTGAGTGTAATTTCCATGTTAAGTGGAGAACAGCCCTTGAATTGACCTGAACTTACTGATGGTATGTGGGTTAAGGAAGGGAAAGAAGAAGTAGTTGCCTGTTGGTTTGATATTTTCATGGTAGACACATCAGGCAGAAATCTGATAGGCCTAGGTCTTAGTCCACATTTTCACCTTTCCCCCGGGTTTCTGAAATTTCTGTAATGGGAACTACATAACATGGAATATTAAAGAAAACCAGTGTTATGTTTACTGGAAATGCATATTACACTCAAGACTATTATATACTGCCCTGGAGTCTCTCAAGAAGTTGTTTCTATTAATTGGTGGATGCATGTTCAAAAGTACATTACACAGTAGATGATTTATGGTGATTGAATAAATCAAATTGCAAAAATTTATTGTAGAATACTGTAGAAGTATATGTGATACTTTCTGGCTCCAGTTTTATAATTAGGTGCATATTTCCATAAAAACCATAAATCAGTGGCCAAGATTTAATAATAAAAATGTATTCAACCATGTTGTTTTATTTTATCTCATCTTTTTAAAACTTGGAATACAGAGCAAACAATTTTTGACTGCAGCTGTGGACCAGCTAGATTCCACTGCAAAATTGGAAACAGGAGCTAGAGTCAGCCATTCAGCCCTTCCAGTCTTCTCTGCTATTCAACATAATCATGGCTGATCTCCTATCTCAAAGCTTTACTTCCACTCTCCTTGTACTCCCTGATGCCTTTTGACGCATCTGTGTTGAAGAAGCTTGTGCAGCAGCGAGAGGAAGGTCAATATTGAAATGTAGTGTTGGTAGGAACCAATAGTAGCAGGAGGCCCTTTCAAGCCACTTCCAACAATAAGGAGATCGTGGTCGATCCTGTAGTTAAATTTCTGCCCAATCTTCATATGTCTTGTTACCTTAATAAACAAAACACTAATGATTTCAGTCTTGAATATTCTTAATGATTGAGCATGCAGAGTTCTCTTGAGTAAAAAACTGCGAAGATTCACAACATCCCCCCAGTGTAATGAAATGTTTCCTCATCTCAGTCATAAATGGCGTACAGTACCACTTATCCTGAGACTCTGCTCCTTATTTTTAGACTCTTTACTAAAGGAAACACCCTCTTGCCAACTACCTGCCAACGCCTCTCCATGCGTCTCCATGACATTTCTTCTCACTCTTCCAATCTCCAACCATGATAAGCAAATCTTCCATAATCTCTCTTGGTAGAACCAGGTATCAATGCAGGGAACCTTTGCCTCTTTAAATTTATTTGGGGAAAAGGGCAACATAGGCATGAAAAACAGAATTGATATGGCACCCAAACCATATTTGGGACTACATCACCAGCAATGTTGGCATTTTATTGTCCATCTCGAATATCTCCTGAAGTGAAGAGGTGGTCAAGAATCAGTCACGTTGGTGGCTCTGGAGTACCATACGGGCCACACTGAACAAAGATGACTGATTTCTTTTCCAAATTAATAATAATGAATTAAATGTCATTTTACAGCAATCCTGTAGTTTCATTGTTACTATTACTGAGGTTATCTTTTATTTTTAAATTAAAAATATATTTAAATATATGAGTTTAAACTTTCCAGCAGCCATGTTGGAATTTGACCTCATGTCTGGAGACTCTAACCAGTGATCCATTAACTGAACCATATACTCCTCAGAATAGCCTTGAAGGTGCTTGCTCAAGTAAAGTTAGTGAGATGTTAGTGACTTGCCTGGATGAGTGCAGCTTCAACAACACTCATGAAGTTCAACATCATACAGGACCTAACAGCCCGCTTGACAGGCACCCCATCCACAACCATTCATTCGCTCCACCTACCATCGACATATAGTAGCAGTTTATCCCATCTACAGGACGCACTACAGATACACCAATATTCCTTAGACAGCACCTTCCAAAACCATGACCTCTAGCAGCTATAAGGACAAGGGCAGCAAAAGTATGGGAACACCACTACCGGGAAGTTGTCCTCCAAGCCACACACCATCCTGACTTGGAAATATATCACTGTTCCTTCACCATTACTGGGTTAAAATCCTGGAACTCTTTCCCTAACAGCATTCTGGGTATACCCACACCTCATGGACTGCAACAATTCAAGAAGGCAGCTCACCACCACCTTCTCAAGGGCAACCAGGGATGGGCAATTAAATGCAGGCTCAGCCTAAGAAGGCCACATCCCTTCAATGAATAAAATAAATGTGATGCTTGAGGGTTCCAGTGCAGCTACAAAGCTTTGGTTAAGTCTCATCAAGAATACTATACCCAGTTTTGGTCCCTTCATATAATGGATAAAGTAAAAGGCATTGAAATGTTTCCATGTAGGGCTACTTCAATGATTTCCAGTTGAAAATTCTCTAATTATCTTTAAACTCTCTTCTCCTTGCAATAAAGGACCACATAACATTAACTGCTTACTGCACCTTCATGTTTACTTTCTGTATCTCATGTACCAGCACACCAAGATTCCTCTTGTGCAAGAAAGTTTAGTAGTTTCTAACCATTTCAGATGCACTCTGTTTTTTCACTCTTCCTACCAAAGTGAAAAGCTTCTCGTTTCTCATACCTACTACATTCTTCTTGACCACTCACAGAATACTTTTATGCAGACACTTTGAATCCTCTTCACTTGGCTACTCTCACTTAGCTTTGCACCATCAGCAAACTTGGATATGTTAAATTCTGTCCCTTCAAATAAACTGCGATACAGGGGTTCCCTGGGTGATGAATAGCCCGACTTATGGAAATCCAACCTTATGCAAATACTCCCTTACATTTTTAAAGCATTTTTCAAGCTTGTAATAATAATAATAATAATAATAATGTTTCATGGTATTCATTAATGACTGGATACAGTATATATTCTATTAGTTTAATTATGGGTTGTGTTGGGGTGATTACTCAGTGAAATGAAAGAATTATAGCAATTGCATGGGTACTTATAGAACATAAATGTTTCTGACTTATGGAGAAATGAGCTTATAGACAGTTCCCAGGAAGAGAACCCATACATAACCCAAGGGCTGCTTGTACTGATTCATGTCACCAACCTGCCAATCTGTAAAAAAATTGTTTATTACTACTCTGTGTTTTCTGTAATTTAACCAACCTTCTATTCATGCCAATATGTTACTGCCAATAGAGTCGTAGAGTAATACAGCAAGGAAACAGGCCCTTCAGCCCAACTCGTCCATGCCAACCAAGATGCTTATCTGAGCTATTCCCATTTGCCCACGTTTGGCCCATATCCCTCTTAACCTTGCCCGTCCATGTCCCTGTCCAAATGTTGTTATTGTACCTGCCTCAACCACTTCCTCTGGCAGCTCGTTCATATACACACCATCCTCTGAGAAGAAATCGCCCCTCGGGTCCCTTTAAATCTTTCCCCTCTCACCTTAAACCTATGCCCTCTAGTTTTTGATTCCCTTTCCCTGGAAGAAAGTCTGTGTGCATTCACCCTATCTATGCCCCTCATGATTTTATGCACCTCTATAAGGTTGCACCTCAGTCTCCTATGCTTATTATGTCATAATACTCTGAGCCCTTATTTTATGTGACAATCTACTGTGCCTTCTGAAAATCCAGACACACTATATTTGTGGGCGACACAGTGGCACAGCTAGTAGAGCTGCTGTCTCACAGTACAAGAGACAGTACCGGGTTCAGTCCTGACCTTGGTGGAGTTTGCTATTCTGTGACTGCATGGGATGCCACCAGGTGCTCCAGTTTCCTCCCACATCCCAAAGACATGCGGGTTGGTATGTTAATTGCCCACTGTAAATTGCCCTTAGTAGGTAGGTGAGCGGTGACCGGTGAGCCGGAGGGAGTTGATGGGAATGTGAGGAGAATTAAAAATGGGATTAGTGGGTGATTGATGGTCAGTACAGACTCGGTGGGCAGAAGGGCCTGTTTCTGTGTTGTGTCTCTTTATGACTACGTTCATTATTTTTTATGGTGTTGTTATAAGCAAACAAAACTCATTAGATTTGACAACACGATTTTCCCTTCATAAAACGATGTTCACTCTGCCTAAATATATTATGATTTTCTAAATACCCTGTAAACGACTCCTTGATGACAGATTGCAGCATTTTGCCAAGTAACAGCACTTGCCACATACCAGACCCCAAAACTGGAAAGGTCGGCGAGCCAATTACCTACAGTATTGAAATTAACCATTTCTTCCTCTTTTCCACATCGTGGTACTGCAATATGACTAAACCGGATAAGGTAGCACAGTAGTGATAATACTGGTATTGTGCAGCTCACCTCCTGACAATGCGGCTCAAATTACCCTGGCTCGACCTGACGTCGGGCTCCGCTCACACATGGAAGTGAGGTAGCGCAGCTGGCAGGAAGCGTCTGCCTGTAGCTGACTGATCCCAATCGTCACGCACATTTTCTCTTCGGTAGCTTCTACCGGCTGTGTTCATTTAAAAAAAAACACATATATCCAGATTGGTAATAAGATGACCTCCAAGAGGAGCGAAGGCGAATGGCAGGGGCTAGTGAACGAGGTGAGCCTGCATTAAATGAGTCAATGCAAGCAAGGCTGGGGTCCGGAAGGGAAATGTCCTTCAGCCATCTGGCGGGAATTATATTAAATAAATATTGATCCTGACAGGGACACCTCGGAAGTTCGAGCGTTTACTCGGCCGAAAGCATCCTTTTTTGAAAAAATATTCATTGCTTTGGTGTGAAGTATACTGGATCTAGGGTTCAGGGTACAGTAACTGGCGGGGCTGCGGTTCTCTTCCTGTCACGGTTAGTTGGGAGTGGGAGCTGCGCGTTCTGGCACCAGGGATCAGGGTTGCACCTGAGTGCGGGGCCAATAAGTGGAGCAGCATCTGGAACTACCCCTTCGTGTGGGCAGACCCCAGAGTGTGTGGCAGTGTCTAGAACTACTCCATTGCGTGGAACTACCCGAGTGCGGCGCCAGTGTGTGGTGCTATCCCAGAGTGTGGGTTAACCCCAAAATGTGGGGCCAGTGTTTAAGACAATCCCAGAGCATGGGTCAGTATGTGGAACTAGTCTCGAGTGTGGTTAAGACAGTGTGTGGGTCTGTGTGGAACCATTTAAGAGTGTCGGGCAATATATGTAGAGCAGCGCCCAAGTGAGGGGGCGTTATATGGAATTACCTCAGCCTATTGGGCAGTGCATTGAACATACATGGGGCAGCACTAGAGTGTAGGACTGTACATGCGGATCTATTCCTGAGGGCAGGGACAGTTCCTTAACCTACCCCAGAACATAAGAAACGGGAGCAGGAGTAGGTCATTCAGCCTACTCCATCTTCAGTACGATCATGACTGATCTTCATTTTCTTACCCTACCTCCATATTGCTTGTTTCCTCTAATATGTAGACATTTATCAACCTCTGCTTTAAATGGAATCAATGATTGAGGCTCCACAGCCATCCAGAGTAGAGAAATCCAAAGATTCGCCACCCTCTGAACGAGGAAGTGTATCCACTTCTTAGTCTTAAATGGTCTACTATTTACTTTGAGACTAACCCTTGGTTCAAGACTACCCAGCCAAGGGAGACATCCTCCCCAGCCCATCCAAACCCATCCCAGTCTACCCTGTTGAGCCTGCTAATTATTTTGCACGTCTTAATGAGGTCACATCTTATAGTTCCAAGCTATAAAGAATAGGAGCCTTCAAGCTTCCTTTGTTTGACAAATGTACCATCCCAGCAACCAGTCCGCTGAATCTTTGCTGAACTCCCTCCACAGCAAGTATATCCTTCGTTAGGTGAAGAGATGAAAATTGTGCACAATACCAGGTGCAGTCTCACTGAGGCCCTGTTTAATCTTTCCTCTTGTACTCAAATGGTTTAGGCCAACATGTCATTTGCCTTCCTGAATGCTGCATCTGCATGTTAGCTTTCAGTGACTTGTGCACAAGGCTTCCCAGGTCCCTTTGAAAAGCAACCTTTCCTAAATTTTCACCATTTAAAAACACTAGCTTAGGTTCAGGGAACACGTGTCAACAGCAAACTTGGAAATGCTAATATTTGGTCCCCTCAGCCAGAACATCAATATAGATGTGAATAGTTGGGGCCCAAGCACCAATTCCATTATTGCTCCACTAGTCACAGTTTGCCAACGTTCATTCCCACTTTTGTTTTCAATCTGTTGACCAACTCTCAATCCTTGCATGCGTTTTATTCCCATTTTTCTATGTGTCTTAAACTTGCTCGCCAGTCTCCTCTGTGGGAGCTTATCTAAAGTCTTTGCAAAATGTGAATGAATTGATATTCCAGAACTGTGCATGGAACTGCCCTAGAATGCCGGCAGTACATAGAAGTGCGGGAGAGCGCAGGGGAGTGCACAGAACGATCCCATAGTGCCCGGCAGTGCATGGAGCAATCCCAGATGACAGGGCAGTGCATGGATTTGCTCCAGAGTGCATTGGCAGTATATATAATTACCTTAGAATTCGTTATCAATATATGTGGAGCAGCACCAGTGCAGGGCAGAACTACCTCGGGGCATAGTGCCAGTACACGTGGAGCAGCACCTGAGCATCTCCGGGCCGACCTGAGCTCCAGATCCGGCTCTGGCTCTGATCCTCGACGTCATGGTTACTGTTGCCGGCAGTGCGCCTGCGCTCAGCTGGAGCGGGAGGGTGTGCCGGGGAAGCTGGTGCTGGCGGCTGGGCTCAGTGCAATGTCAGTCACATTGTTAGGTGCTCTGGCATCGGAGCATGACTATGGTAAAAAAAAGTAACCAGATATTTTTTTTGAAAGCAAGCTAATTGCCTGAACGGCTTCATTACTTCGCCAGCGTTTGGCTTTTAAAATTTCCTAAAGTTTAGCTGTTTCCTTTGGTACTGGATTGTTGGGTATAAGTAACCAAATTATTCGAAAAACGTAAGAAAGTGGCTTTAAAACGTAATATGCTGGAAATACTCAGCAGGTCGAACAGTCTCTTATTACAAACAAGAGGCCATTCAGCCCATTGCATCCATGCCAGCTCCCAGCAGAGCAATCTTATCAGACTCTTACCTCCTCTCTTTATTTCCATTTGGACAACCAATCAAGTTAAAGGGGAAGTAAAATAGTATAAATTTATTTGATGTTTTAAAACTTTTTCCAATAAACAAGATTGAGGCATGCGCAAAGGAATATGGCAGAAGCTAAAGTGTCTTAAACATAAAATAAAATATTTTTCATTATTTTAAAACACTGCAAATTATAAATGTTATGATGATGGAATGATATAAAATTAGGGCTTTGTCTAGAAGAGGTTATTTAGCAGTACATTGTTTTAAAAATAAAATTACACCTCAGCACAGATTTTCAGGTCAGCAATTAAGGAATGTCATGTGCTGCTGACCTTGGTGAATCTGCCCTGTGATGAATGGATTCTGTGGTGTGGATTTCCTATTTCTTGATTGTGAATTATAGTCCAGTGCCTTCTCAGAGATGGGACTTGAGGTGTCCAGAGCAGTGATTATTACTAAGTTGCTGACTGAGATTGTTTAGTCATAGTTAATACTTGGCATGGCATTAAAATATCAGTTACACCTCATTCAACAACATTTTCATTGTTTTTTTTCAGTAAGAATAATGCATGAAAGATTAAGTTCACTTCACTTTGCTGATCCTGTTGATTGCAAATCTGATACTGCAAAAACCCTTCCCATTAGTGATTAAGCAAATTTGGATCTTCACATTTAACTCCATAACTGCATACTCAATTTATATTGGTATTGGTTTATTATTGTCACTTGTACCGAGGTACAGTGAAAAGCTTGTCTTACAAACCAATCGTACAGGTCAATTCATTACACAGTGCAGTTACATTGAGTTAGTACAGAGTGCATTGATGTAGTACAGGTAAAAACAGTAACAGTACAGAGTAAAGTGTCGCAGCTACAGAGAAAGTGCAGTGCAATAAGGTGCAAGGTCACAAGGTAAATCGTGAGGTCATAGTCCATCTCATTGTATAAGGGAACCGTTCAATAGTCTTATCACAGTGGGGTAGAAGCTGTCCTTAAGTCTGGTGGTACGTGCTCTCAGGCTCCTGTATCTTCTACCCGATGGAAGAGTAGAGAAGAGAGAATGTCCCAGGTGGGTGGGGTCTTTGATTATGCTGGCTGCTACACCAAGACAATGAGAGGTAAAGACAGAGTCCAAGGAGGGGAAGCTGGTGTCCGTGATGCGCTGGGCTGTGTCCATAACTCTCTGCAGCTTCTTGCGGTCCTGGGCAGAGCAGTTGCCGTACCAACCCGTGATACATCCAGATAGGGTGCTTTCTATGGTGCATTGGTAAAAGTCGGTGAGAGTCAAAGGGGACAAACCAAATTCCTTTAGCCTCCTGAGGAAGTAGAGGTCGTAGCATCTACATGATTTGACCAGGACAGGCTGTTGGTGATGTTCACTCCCAGGAACTTGAAGCTGTCAACCCTCTCGACCTCAACACCATTGATGTAGACAGGTGCATGTACACCGCCCCCTTTCCTGAAGTCAATGACCAGCTCTTTTGTTGACATTGAGGGAAAGGTTGTTGTCATGACACCATTGCACTAAGCTCTCTATCTCCTTCCTGTGCTCCGACTCGTCGCTGTTTGAGATACGGCCTACAACGGTGGTATCATCTGCAAACTTGTAGATGGAGTTAGAGCAGAATCTGGCCACACAGTCATGAGTGTATAGGGAGTAGAATAGAGGGCTGAGGATGCAGCCTTGTGGGGCGCCAGTGTTGAGAATAATCATGCTGGAGGTATTGCTGCCTATTCTCACTGATTGTGCTCTGTTGGTTAGAAAGTCAAGGATCCAGTTACAGAGGGAGGTGTTGAGTCCCAGGTCTTGGAGTTTGATGACAAGAATTGTTATACCAAGAATTGTTCTTGTCTCTTAATTTGTGGTGTGGTGCTGAATGCGGCAAATCATCTGTGTATTCCTGAATTTGCGATCAATAATACAGAATAATAACAGGAAGTATAGAAAGTTTCACCATCATTACAGTCGCAAACTAACTTGCCTCTCCTCTCCCACTCTATCTTCTTTCAGCATTTCATTGTATATTTAGTCCACCTTTTTAATACTGCACTTGCCACCTCTGAAGGGTCTACCGGTCATTATATGCTTTTGGAAGTCTATCCAATTGATAAAGAAGCCTGGAACTGTCCTAGTATGAATTGAAGTTTCTGCATGGATTATTTTAGATATTCAACAAATTATATAACTTCTGAGAGATGCTCACTATGGAGTTGTACTGATCCATTCTAAAATAAGTTTTGTGTTATTTAATGAAATAAGATCGGTAAATAAGTATGTTAAAAACAAACCCTACTTTGTTGTAGTAGTATTTTTTAAATTATTCTTATACAGAACCAGTGTCATACTGTGGTAGTTTAAGAACATTGTGGCTTTTGAGCATGAGGCATTCCTAAAGAGTTGAAGAAGGATGTGGTGGGGTATTAGTTTTATTTTGTTGTTGATTTCATTACGATAGCCTACTGGCATTTTTGGTATTGCTTCCTATTTCATTGTGGTGGATAATTACAATTATTCACATATGCATAAGTCTGTCTATAATATACTTCACTTTGTGGTGTTCATTTTAGATATCTAGTTTCTCTAAGAGTTGCCCTGGCTGTAGCTGGCTCCAAATGAGTGATTCCAATTGAGTTATTTTCCACATTTAAAGAATGTGAGATGGTTTATTTTTTTTATTAGCAAAAATATTAGTTTGAACCAATGGCTTTTACTGACTGAGAATCATCTAAAACAGTCATTAACTGAGCAAGTGATTCCATGCCTAGGAGAAATTCTACAGTGAACTGCTATTCTCAGCTCTTCAGATAGACGTCGGTTGAGTTTGTCCATGCCTTTACACAGGCTGATGCCAAGGGTTTGAGGGAGCAATAACAGTCCAATGGATCTTGTTAGGGTATAAAGATTTTAGTTTTTAAAAAAACACAAACACCTCTTTGGGAGCATTATGTATATACTTACTCAATAATAATCTGATGTATACTTTCCAAGATTTTCCTAGATTATTTAAAAATACTGTATTACTTCAGGGTAATTTTACTGACATGGAATTCACAGGCATATATACGATCTTTCTGATAAGGGTTGCTAAATAACTGTTTAAATATAAATTTGTTCTTGAAGGCTGAAGTGTTTTACTGTGATTGTTGGTCTGTGAGATGGTATAGAATGATGTTTCCCCTACCTTAATCCCAAGGTTGCAGAGTTTGTCAATAATTTTTTGCAAACTTGTTGTAAAAAAAAAAGTCCAGATTATTGTTATAGAGTGTCAATAACTTTACAATAGCAGGTAAGCTGAGTGTTGACAAATGCCAAAAACAGTATTTCAATGACAAAAAATATTTGTCAGTGATAAAGCTGTACCATGTCCCAATGGTAGCTGGCATAATATAAATCAGGAACTGAAAAGAGCTGAATTTGTACTTTCTTGGCTCCCTCTAAATAGAGCTGTTGTAATTGTGTGTTAATCCAAGAATATCAATGATTAAAGAGGCAACTATTAAAAATAATAATGTTTGCTGTGTATTCCAACTGTCAAAGTGTCCGTGACATGTTAGCTCACCATGATCCAGTCCAGCTAAACCACGAATCATAGAATGGTCACAGCACATAAGGCCTATTGTGATCGCACCGACTCTCTATCAGAGCAACTCATAAGTTCCACTTCTCTGTTCTTCTCCATAGCCTTACAAATTTGCCTTTACTGGATATTTATCCAGTTACCTCTTGAAGTTCGCAATGGAAGCTGCCTCCACCACCTCAGCAGACAGTGCATTCCAGTTTCCAACTCCATACTGCCAAAAAAAAGAAATTTCCTCTTGTCACTCTAAATTCTCTTGCCCTTTATTTTGTACCTGTGTCCTCTAGTTCACAACCCTTCCACCAAAGAGAACAACCTCACAGTATCTACTCCATCCAGACCCCTCATCATTTTATAAACTTCTATAAAATCTCTCATCCTTCTCTTCTGTAAACAAAACAGACCCACCCTCTCTAATCTATCCTTGTAACTGTTTGATCTTTATCCCTTCTTTCTGAACTGTCTCTTATTCCTTCACATCCTTCTTATAAGGAGGCAACCAGAATTAAATACAATACTTCAGTTTAGGGCAGACCAATATTTTGTTAATATTCAGCATGACTTCCCTGTCTCTGCTGATAAAGTCCAGTATTGTGTATGCTTTTTTAACTGCTTTCTCAAGTTGCCCTACCACTCTGTATGACTTGTTCATCCATATCCACTACTTATGCACTCCTTTGGACCAATGTCCTACATTCTATATTGTCACTCCATTCTTCCTTCCAAAATGAACCACCTCACATTCCTTTGCATTAAATTTCATCTGCCCACTCCACCAACTTGTTTATATCCTGCTGCAGTTTATCACTATTCTTTTCACAGCTTGCAATATTACCAAGTTGTATGTCATCTGCAAATTTAGAAATTGTGATTTGCACCTTCAATTCTAAGTCATTAATATATATCAAGAAAAGGAATGACCCTAACATTAATTCCAAGAAAATGCCTTTTTTCACTTTCCTTCAGTTTGAAAAACAACTGTTCACCACGACCCTGCATTGCCCGTTACTTAGGCAACTTTGTATCCATGCTACCAATGTCCATTGTTGGCCACATGCTTCAAATTTACTGATGTCTGTTATGTGGCACCTTATCAAAAGTATGTAGACCACATCAACTGCATTAACCTCATCAACTCTATCTGTTATCTTATCAAAAATTATATTAAATTAGTTAAACATGATTTGCCCTTAATAAATCTGTGCTGGCTTGCCATAATTAATCCATTTTCCCCCATGTGACTATAAATCCTGTACTGGATCACTATTTCTCAAGCTTTCCCACCATTGAAATTAATCTGACTAGTCTGTAGTTTCTGGGCTTATCCTTGCTCTCTTATTGAAAAAGAAAGTAACACTTACTACTCTCCCATATCCAAAGAGCATTGAAATATTATGGCCAGTACCCCTTCAATTCCCTCCCATACTTCCCTAAAAATCCTAGCATGCATCCACTCCCCTCCTGGTGATTTACCTATTTTAAGTTTGACCAACCACTTCCATGGTATCGATGTTTTAACATATCTAGGGTCTCGACTATATGCTCCTTCTCTACTTGTTTGGAAGCAACTTCTTCCCTGGTGAAAAGAGAGTACAAAGTACTCATTTAATACCTTAATAGTGCCCTCACCATCCATGTGCAAGTTCCCATTTTGTCCTTAATAGGTTCCACTCCTCCCTGCACTATCCTTTTACTATTTATATACCTATACAACACTTGGATGCTCATTTGTTTTGGCAGGTAATCTTTTCTCATATCCTTTCTTTGCCTCTCTTAGTTTCGTTTTAACTTTCCCTCAAATTCTTCTGTAATCAGCCTGATTCTTGTTGGTATTTACAGTTCAACACCTGCCATAAGCAATCTTTTTTTTGCTTTATCTTCCTCTGTATCTCTTTGGTGATCCAGGGATGCTACTCATGGGATTGTGCCTCAGCTGTACCTGAACCATCTCTTCCTTAAAGGCAGCCCAATTGTTATGCCACAGTTTTGCCTGCCAACTTTTGGTTGCAATTTACCTGGACCAGATCCATTCTCATCCCATTGAAATTGGCCTTCCTCCAATTAATATTAATTATACTTAAATTGATCTTATATCAGAAAAGTCCATAAGCAGAAGTAGGTTCAAGTTTATGCCTATGGCATTATGGTTGGAGTTGCAATGTGTTTGGAAGACACAATGTATTTCCTGTGGCATAAGGGAACTAGAGCTAGACCCGGAGGCTATAGGCAACAGGAGGCAATAGGCAAAGGGAGCAATAATGGAAGAAAAATTCATTTTTTGTCAGCATTTTTATTTCAGTTCCCTCCCTCCACCACCCCTCCCCTATCTCACTTCCCTTACTTGAGGATGGTAACTGGAACATTAGTCTTGGATTTCATTTATCCTCCAACAACATTTGCATTCATCCTTCTCTTATCCAGGGATGTGGCCTTTTGTTTTTTCCAGCTTAGATTTCTAAGAACTTTATATCAAAATGCTTAGAAACTTCAGTGCACCCTAAGGAGTCTTTTACATGCCTGCAGGCTACCTAGATCGATGTTCCATTTTAAAGACCATCATGTCCCAGCAGTGTCCTACAACTTGAGATCATGATGCAAGTTCCCCTGCAGCACTCTGATGGGGAATGACATCATCACATATATCACTGACTCAGAAGTCATGATGGGCTTGCAAGGTTGTCTCACAATGGGGGGTACCTTGTCAAAAATTTCATTTGGCTAGTTTTGAGCTGGAATTGATTGGAAGTGTGATTCGCTTCAGGTTAAATCGATTTTCAGTTGAAAAAAAGCAGCACTATGTGATACAATTTCTAGATGATAATATTTATCAGCAGTACCATAGTAAATGTGGATCAGTTATTGACTGTTCATAGAAGAGTTAAGAATGTGGGCTTGCTGTTTACTGGAGATCAAAATATCAGCATTTTTTACTGCTCATTGGTATTTTAATTCTGTCTAACTTTATTATTTGTTGTGTGAATTGTAGTGTGACATTGATCGACTACCAAAAATGTTAAATAGTTATTAACAGAAATACTTTCTCCAGCTATTTTTTGATAAATACTACTAAAATATTTGTTCTGGAGGTAAAAATATTGCCAGGTATATATAATATTCCTGACGCAGCAATGCTGTTTAAAACATTTGAAATCTTACTGTTGCAGGACTATCATTTTGCAGTAAAGATATTGACTATATAATCTCTCAAATATGTAATTTTAAAAAACAATTATATTCACTTAATTGTTCAGTAGCAAATTTATTGCTTTCCAGAACACTTTAGATAGGATGGAGCAGCTGATTTCTATGATAAACTGGGGTTGTTTGAACAAATGCTCTCTGTAACCTATGAGGCTAAAGGTCAATGCATTCAACATTTGGGGTGGGCTTTACCCCTTCACTACTATTGCCGACCTCCTTCAGGTATGCAGATTAAAGGAAAATTTCATGAGGTGTAAACATAGCCAAGGCTTTTTTTCCTCCAATCATAGAATTGTTACCAGACAAAATGTCATTTGGCCCATCATGGCCATACCAGCTCTTTACCAGAGCAACTCTAGTGCTTTCTCTACAGCCTGTTCTCCGACTTATTTCCAACCACCTACTAGGCCATTTACCACTCTTTCCCTTTGCCCCCATGCCAATTCTATTCCACCATTCAGTCAGATCATGATTGATCATGATCAAACTCCATATAGCCATCTTGTCTACAAATTTCTTCTGGTAAACAAAAATTTGTCAGATTTAGATTCAAAAATAACAATCTGGCATTTGCAGAAGAGGTCCAAATTTCTATCACCCTATACATGCAGAAATGTATCCTTGCTTGTTTCCTGAAAGGGCCAGCTCCTATTTGAATGCTCTG
Source organism: Pristis pectinata (assembly GCF_009764475.1). Lineage (NCBI taxonomy): Eukaryota > Metazoa > Chordata > Chondrichthyes > Rhinopristiformes > Pristidae > Pristis > Pristis pectinata. Next base: position 75,807,126 of record NC_067406.1, read on the forward strand.
CTCCCAATCATAAAGTCCCTAATCAATAGTAACCATTTCAATCCATTTATTTAGTTCCCTTAATGATTTCACCTTATAGTCTTCTAAATTACAGAGAATACAACCCAAATTGAATAATCTCTCCTCATAATTTAATACTCGAAGCCCTTATATCATTCAGGTAAACTGTGAACACCCTCCAAGGCCAATATATCCTTCCTAAGGTGCTGTATCCAAAACAGCATATCATGCTAGTGGCTTAACTAGAGCTTCGTATTGCTGCAGTTTAACTTCCATCCCCTTATAAAGGGCTCTGTTATAAAGGCCAGCATTCCAATTAATCTACAAACAAAATATTGTAAATTCCAGAAATCTAAAATAAATCAGAAAATACTAGAAATATTCTGCAGGTCAGGTAGCTTTTGTGGAGAGACAAATGGAGTTAATGTTTCAGGTTGATAACCTCTCATCAGAATTGGGAAAAATTAATAGATTAATTCCAATTAGTCTTTTAGATTATTTTCTCTATCCATTTTAATGATCTACATACATGACTACTAAATCTGCTTGGACCTCTTCTTCCCACGTTTTGCCATTTACCCTAATTTGTCCTTTTCTGGTCCAAATAGATTACATTGAAATCTGTTAACCTTTGGCATAATCTGCTGATAACCCTTTGTGATGTTGTATTTTCATCTGCACTGTTTCCAGTGCCTCATTTATTTATGCCACTACTTAAGCAGTTTATAAATATGGTGAATACTTGCAAACACAATATAAGGCCTGGCATTGCCCTGTCCAGTAAATTAATCACCCCCCTCCAAAATTCAGTTTTCTCAAGCACAACCTACTCTTTTACAGATCCATTCTGACTGTCTCTGATAAGGTGAATATTTTCATGGTAGGTCACTTTGGTTTTAATTACGGACTCTGGTTATTTCCCAAGAACTGATGTTTGGCTGATTGATCCATGACTTCCACTTCTCACCTTACTTAAGTACAATGTGCTGTTTTCCAATGTAAAAGAATCAAGATTATACTGAAGGCATCGTTAACCTTCTCATCTATTTCCTTTAAACCATGGAGGAAATCATCTGGTCCAGGGGATGAGTCATTCTTGTTATTTTGACAGTGAAATTTGAAATTTAGTTAGTTTTCTTAGGAAAATCAAGATGCTATTTTCTGTAAAGTAATTAATCAACATATGTACTATTTCCTTATTTAGTTACCCCTTGCACATTTCTTTTCATAATCCTTTTCTGTATCTCTTGCCATCTGTTTTGTTACCTTCTGCTTTTCTCTGTTTCATTCTTTATGGCAGAAGACAAAAAGAACATACCATGCACAGTAGAATCATCGAATTGTACAGCACAGAATTGGGCCTTTACGGCCCACCTCGTCCATGCTGACTGTGACGCTAATCCCATTTGCCTGCACTAGGCCCATATACCTCTCTGCCGTTCCTATCTAAGTACCTATCCAACTGTCTTTTAAATGTTGTAATTGTAAGGGCCTTTACCACCTCTTCTGGCAGCTCATTCCAGATAGGCTTATCCCTCAGATCACCTTTAAATTTCTCCCATCTCACCTTTTAAACCTGTGCCCTCTAGTTCTAGTCTCCCCTGCTCAAGGAAAAAGACTATGACTATCTACCTTATCTATGCCCCTCATAATTTTATAAACCTCCATAAGGTCACTGCTCAACTTCCAAAATCTCCTTATAACTACAGCCCTCCATTCCACGCAATATCCTGATAAATCTCTTCTGCACTCTCTCTGTTGCTACCACCTCCTTCCTGTAGTGTGGTAATCAGAACTGTACACAATATTCCAGAAGCAGTCTAACCAATGTTTTGCATACCTTAGACTCAATGCCTCAACCTAAAGCAAGCATACCAAATACCTAATTCACTACCCTATCCAGCTGAGACACTACTTTCAGTGAGCTATGAACTCTGTGGGTTATGGAGGTCCCTGTATGTATCATCACTCCTGCCTTTTATTCTATATATTTCACCACAGTTTGACTTCCCAAAGTGCACAACCTCAAACTGGTCTGGATTAAATTCCATCTGCCATGGTTCCGCCAAACTTTCCAGCTGATCTATATCCCGCTATATCCTTAGACAACCTTTTTCGCTATCTGCAACTCCACCAATTTCTGTGTCACCTGCAAACTTACCAATAGGACCACCTACATTCTCATTCAAGTCATTTATATATATTACATACAACAAAGGTCCAGCATCGATTCCCGCAGTACACCACTTGTTACAGACTTCCAGTCAGCAAAACACCCATCCACCGCTACCCTCTGCCTCCTGTCACCAAGCCAATTTTGGATCTAGTTTGCCAACGTGTCTTGGATATCTTGTGCCCTAACCTTCTAGACTAGCCTACCATGTGTTGCCTTGCTGAAAGCCTTGACAAAGTCCATGTAAACCACATGTATCTTTTTGCCTTCATCAAGTCTCTTAGCAACCAAAAATCCAGTGTTTTAAATTATTAGTAGCAGTGGAGAAGTTAAAATGCTAATCCTGGTGTTTTAAAGGGGTGATGACAAAAATATGTCTGCACTGGCTTTGTATTTCACACTCCCCCATATTTTTGAATGGTTCCCATTGATTCAAAGGGAGACAACTTAAATATGTCAATCATGAAACGAGGGAGAGATAAAAGGGGCAAATATAAGGCAGGTATCCTGACATAAATAGGAGGAATGGTGTAATATAATATTAGGGGAAAAGCAACTAGACATTTAAAATCTAGTCATAACATAATTGTGAAGTCAGTGCAGACTGATGAAAAAGAAACTGTGCTTGACAAATTGATTGGAGATTTCTGAAATTGTAACCAGCAGAATAGATAAGGGGGAAACAATGGACGTAGTGCATTTGGATTTTCAAAATGCATTTGTTCAGGCATTATACTGGAAATTGTTAATAGAAGATTAGTGCTCATGGGACTGGGAATAATAGCATGGATTAAGGATTAATTAACATACTAAAAGGTAAATTATTTTGGCATTGGCAGGTGCTAACTAATGAGGTAGAAAGAGGATCGATGTTTGGGCATCTGCTGTTTACAATCTAAATCAATGACATTGATAAGGGGAATTGATTGTAATGCATTCAAAGGCAGGTGAGAAAGAAAGCTCTAAGGCTGGAAAGGAATATGGGAAAGTTTAGTCCATGTACAAGAATGTGGCAGGTGGAATACAATGCGGAGAAACATTACTTACATTAGTGAGGAAAAAAAGTGAAGTACAATATTTTTTCGATAGTAATAAAATGTTGGTATTTGGAGGGGTCTGGATATCCTTTTACATCAATCACATAAGATTAATGTGGATACAACAAGCACTTAGAAAAACAAGTGGTCTATTAGCACTTCACTGATGAAGGATCAGAGTATAATTCAGAAAATTTACTTCAAATGTATCGAGCTTTGCTAAGACCACACTTGGAGTATAATGTACAATGCTGGCATCCTTGCCTAAAGAAGAGTACATTTGCTTTAGAGGGTGTCCATTGAAGGTTCATGAGATTTTTGTGGGTCTAGGAGAATTATCCTATGAGGATGAATAGACAAGATCTGTATTCTCTACAGAATAAAAGAACAGAAGATGACAGCAACATACAGAATTCTCAAGGGATTTGACAAGATGGTGGTTGAGGGGTCTGGAGCAGATTTTTCCAAACCTTTCTTTATGGCATAACCTTTCCAGATTTACCAACTTCCCAAAAATCCTACTAGCCTATGTTTTATATTTTAACCTCTTAAACTATCACCAGTCTGATACCTCAGAGGATGATCTTCCTTTATGCTCTCTACAGACCTTACCTACTTACGCCCCTGTTTCCCAATCCACCATCACACAATTTCTAGTACCTACTCTGCAGAAATATTGAGTGCATCATGAGAGAATATTAGTACAGTTTGGAGACCTTTGATCAAGAAGAAAGAGTCACAGTTTCAGACTAAGAGGTGAGATATTCAGTAAGGAGATGAATAATTTCTCTGTCTCGCGAACTGTAGGTGTTTGGCTGTTGGGTATGTTTCAAGCCCCTTGTCAATTATTTTTTGAACACTAAGGGTACCAGGGGATGTGGGGAAAGTGAGTGAAGGAGGAAGATGGAAAGCAGAGTTGAAGTGCAAGATCAGGGATGATTTTATTGAATGACAAAGTATTCTCAAATGGCTGAACGATCTACTCCTGGTCCCATTTCTGGTGTTCTTACTGATCAAATAGACGACAGCTGTATTACAAAAAGTGTCAGCAGGGTACTGGAGCTGTTCAGTACCCTTGCACGCATCACCATATAGTATAATATCTAATCAGCCAAGCTCTGTGAGTATAGATTTTTTTTTGCTGTCTCGGTCCTCTATCTAAATTAACTTTATAGCCATGTAGAAATGGTAATGAGACTCTGTTACAGTGGTTGGTCAACTAAATTGATGTTCATTAAATAGAATGTTTTACTGTGTTTGAATAAAGAATTATGGATATCCAGGAGTGATTGCAAAGCAGAAATCCCATCAAAGCTCTTCTTATATTTTCACGAACCAGGAGGGTGAAGCTTGAATGGGTTTTAGCAGTCATTTTGAACCCCAGTATTTTTTCAGTGTTATTCTGTTGTGTTAGCTCACAACAGGTGGAGAGAGGCTACTGAATTCACCATCCAGTGGAGGCATGGTGATTTCACAGTTGGGAAATAATTACTCTAAGTTTATCAGGGGACGATCAAGAATTAATGAGCAAAATTTAATGCAATGGACATGATATGTGAATTGAAAGACTGAGCGGATGTCAATTGCCAAATTTCATATTTCTTGACAACCTGCAATTGAAAAATCTCAACCCTATGCCCTTTGATGGACACTGTATAACTTGAATTCAGTGAAATCTCCTTTATGTCTTTCTCCTAGCCCTTTGTTGGTCTCAGTCGACAGTATTTGAAAAGAACAGCAGTCCTGCAGCTGCAAAAGAACAGCAAATGAACATTATACCAACAGGAGACTTTAAACCAGTATACCTTAGCATACGAGTTTTTGTAGTCCTTGGGATGTAATCCAGCACACATCCACTGTATCTCCAGCATGGCAGGGCCAGATATTAGCTTGGAAATTAGGCTGAATTCCGACCTTAAGGCCAGTTTGGTAGGTGGAGTTGTGGCTGAAGACTCCCATCAAAGGGAGGTGGAATATCAACGGGGGAGTGAACATGCCCCAGGGATGGCCAGGCTGGCTTGGGTACTTGGAAAGTAAAATGCTTGTGACCTCTTGTCATTCCCCACTCCATATAAGGTGGTGGAGGGAAAAGGTGTTTTACTGAAATGAATCCTACACTGCCTATTTCTCTTCATTACCATCAGGTGGTCTGCATATTACCCATTTTAGAATGGCAGGCATTCCCAGTGATTGACATGGAAATTCAAGCAATTTCCTCTTAACCCTGCTCCCTGATGACCAGGAGAAAATTTGATTAGTTTAATGGAAACAAAAGTGGGTACATCCCAGCATTTAACTCAGATGTGCACTAAGCACCTATCATCTGCCTCTAGATGTTTCATAGGTATGTATTGAAGGCCTTGTTGATACTAAATGCATTTGATTTTCTGTGACATTGTTGTTTAAAAAAGCGCAGGCAATTATTGCAGTGTTCTAATATAGTCGCTTGAAGAAAATGGGGTAGGTTATTTAAATGGTGGCATATCTTTCAATGGATAGTAGAAGCTACCTGCGGTAAGTTCGAGAGTGAAAATGACTGCTTCTTTTGTAAAGAACAAAACCTGAACTTTGATCACTTTTACTCCTTGCTTTAACTTAACTTCAAAATGTTTCTTCTGTTTCAGTATTTGATTTGCAAAAGAAAGCTGGAGAGTAAGAAGGAAGCTCTGTTGATCCTCTCTAAGGAACTTGATACATGTCAACAAGAACGGGACCAATACAAACTAATGGCTAACCAACTACGGGAACGGCATCAATCATTGAAGAAAAAGTACAGGGAACTAATGGTAAGTTCCTACTTAAATCTACAAAACCCTGCTCACCAGATGAATTTTGGGAGCTGTGTCAATTTCATAAACTGCTTTTTGAAGTGTTTTCTCTTGTTACACAAAGAAGTTTTGCAGCCTGAAAAATGCAAATTGGCAAAGAGTACAAAGAGGTGCAGAAGTTTAAACATTTTTTTTCTGTTAAAACTGTTCAGTACTTGAAATCATACAGAGCTTTTTATGCTGCTTTTACTGCCTGTTAAATATAATCTCTTACGGTACATGTGAAATAATCAAATCTTCCACTAAACCACATCATTAGCATCATCACAGATAAATTTTTCCATGTTTTCCTCTCGGTGTATGCTAAACATATAGGGAAGCTTAACGTCTGATTGCTGAAGTACATTGACTGATGCTCCATCACAATAATCCTTCTCTTTAAAGCATAAACATAGTTATAATTTCCATGTAAGATTGCCTTGGTTAAAAAGCACAAAATTAATAATTATTCACATTCTCCTTGCTGTGCTCATTTTAAAAAAGTGAATAAAGATGAATTGAGGAATATCCATTCAATCCTCTTTTACAGTCAGTGCGTTCTATTACAGACTCAGATCAACTCAGTTAATCTTCTGAGATCGGTTCTCTACTTCTAAGGGTAAAATAAGCAGAGCTGCTGTAGAATATCTAATCTTGTGCCCTACACTATATCCTCGACTAATTGTTTTCCTTGATGCATTTTTAATATCCCAGCAGTCTTGAAATTATATTCCGTGCAGTATTTTGTTAACTGAACATTATTTTTCGAAACCATAAGGAGAAGATAATTTGTAATCTTGTCTTACTGAAGGCTTAATGTTTTAGGGTAAATATACACCAGCTTTAGCATCATTAGATTTGACTTACGAACCTCTGGTAGAGGTTGTTGTATAAACCAGTTTGCAGCCTGGAGGTTTTGGAGTGATTAACACAGAAGCAATCCAAGTAAAGCCCGTTGTAGCCCATGGTTTTGTACCCACCTGCAAATGACAGACTGCAACATAAATATAGCTTGCCAAAATTTCTAATTGAAATACAGAATAGAAGTGCCCAGTCCAAGGCTATTGCCACATCAGAGTGTCAAAGGCCTTTAGTCAATTACAACGTCAGTAGACTAGAATCAGTTAGGAAGATGTTATAGATCAGCATTTCAAACCTACAATGAATTTGGGGGGAACTTGTGGACTATTTGTTTTATGAAGTATATAGATATTCCTACTTACATCATCTTCTTCTGAATTTGTAATTCAAATTAAAGTTATGCTTGCATGTACATTCTGTGTTACTCATCGGGCTTTTAAACATCTGGATCTATTGCCATTGTGCCTAACATAATCAATTTTAGCACTGGGAATCTCACATAATAACTTGGAGCACAAGCCCATAAATCATTTGCTTCTTGCCAAATCAATTTCGGTGCATTTGTTTTAAACACGTGGGTTTGAAGATCAGTGGCCCATTCAGAGGGTCCACTTTTGAATCGGCCTTAGCTGCCTTGAAACTCCTTTGAGACAGGAGCTGTCCATAATCCACCCTCAGTGGTGTGGAGATTGACCCATTGTATTAAACTGATGTGACATCCTCTCCCTGAAAATGATGGGCAAGTACTTCCTGATCCGTGGGCCATGATGGAATTCCAGCTCAAAGGGATCTGCTTTGCCCACAGTATGTCAAATGTAATTTACCAATGACCAGTATGAAGTTGAACTTACCTGCAGATACCTTCTTGTTTAAGCACCATCAAATGCATCACACAATCTGCTGGAGGAAGTCAGCGGGTCGAACAACATCTGTTGGGGGGGAAAGGACAGTCCACTTTTCGAATCGGAACCCTGCATCAGGAGTCACGGTTTTGACCTGAAACAGAATCCTGATGCAGGATTTCAAGCAGGACACATTTAATATCCCACCCTGTCCATTTGATTTTTGACTAAATATGCTTCTAAGGGCAAGAAACAGTATATAGGTCTAAAAATTCAACCACATAATTTTGTTTTTGGTGTCAGGCAATTGAAAACTGGCTTTAGTCAAAGTGAAATGCAATATAAAAACTATCTCCTGATTGTTTCCACTTGTTTTCACATTACTCAGGAAATTCATCCAGGCATTATCCAAAGTGATTTACTTTCACATGATTAATGCCATTTCAATGTCAGCTTTTTCCACTCCCTCATCATCACTGCCTTGTCCCCTGAACCTTAATCTTCCATGCTGCTCTTATCATGGAAAGTCTGCTCTTGTCAGGAGGCCTATTTTGTTACTTTTGGCCTTGACTTTAATTACAGTGTCAACTATAATTGTATTCAATAATTACTGGAACCCATGTCTTCACTCAGTTTGAGTTTACTGATCAGTTGTGGTAAACTGCTGAATACTAAGGACCTGCTTTTGTATTCTGTTATCCTTTTCTAAGAGGAAAATCACTGTTAGCAAAATTGTTAGCTATTCTGTTTGCCCCTGTTTTGGTTCCTCTTTGGAAATTGAAAAGCTTTTCTGGTAGTCACATCACAGTTTCCTTTAGCTTCTCATACTTAAGAGAATAGCTCTGTAAGGCCAAAAAGTACTGTCACAGAACATAATATTTTTATGTGCCATAAAATGAAATCTGCTTTATAAACACAATAATTGGACAATTGATTTGATGTCACTTGTGCAGATGAGACTAGCAAACATTGAAACAGGTCTCAACCAAGGAAGTGAGTTGTGCTTCAACACTCATTGAAGGGCATAACTCTACCTGGGCCATCCAAGGACTACAAGGCGTCCACCTTTTAAGTTTTCGTGGTTACTGACCACCCTCATCTCTCCCTTGCTACTGATGTCCTCCTGCACCCCAATTTTCTCTCCACCAAAACTCCCTCTCCATCCCCTGCACCCCATCTCCACAGTTAAACCTCAGCAGCAATAATCGCAGATGGCATGGAAGAAGCCCATTCTGCCCATCTTTACTGTGCTGGCTCTATTTAAGAACAACTCAATTTGTCCCACTTCTATGTCCTGTCACCAAAGTCAGGCAAATATTTTTTTTTCTTTCAGGTACTCATCCAACTCCCTTTTAAACACTACAATTAAATCTGGCAGTGCCTCCTTGTCCCTAACTACCTGCTGCATTTGAAAAAAAAATTTCCTTATAATACTTGTGGTTCTTTTTGTTGTCACCTTGACTCCTTCCATCAAGTTTCTCTACCTACTCTGTTTATATCCTTCAGATTTTAAATTCCTCTATCATCCCCTCCATTCCAAGGAGAACAATCCCAGCTTCTCTGGTACATTCATTTAATGAAAGTCCCTCATCCCTGGATTTCTTTTGGTAAATCTATTCTGCACTCTCTTGAGAGTTTGGCATCCAGTGGCCGAAGAAGTGTTTGTTAATGGTTCGTCAAGACTTCCTTGCTCTTGTATTCTATGCCTATATTTATAAATCCCAGGATTCCATATGTTATAAAGTACTCATTTGGTACATAAGCCATGGCTTCTACCCTCTAGAATAGATTTCCTTTCTGGTCTCTGCTCAACACTATCTCTCCTCTTCCAGATGTAAACATTGTTTACATGCCTATAGAGTATTTTTGAATTCTCCTTTGTGTTTGCTGCTGGTCTTCTCTCATCCTCTCAAGTTCCCCGTTTTCACCTTTGCACCCACTATAACTTCCTTATAAGTTTGCTCCTCAATATCCTTTCTATATAATAATCCCAGCAATGTAAACACATCTCTATGGTTTCCTTACTCAAAGCAAATAAATGGATTTTGGCCTTGATCATTCCAGGATATCCTCTCACTCCACCATTGCAATATTCTCCTTAATTAACACTGCCCAGCCCATGTCCCCTCTCCCTACAATCTTTTTCTTCCCTTACCTATCTTTCCTGAACACCAGGAATAATTTGAGCCGTCTCCTATATTTTTAGCCAGGTCTTTGTTGTTGCCACAACACTGTAATTGTGTTTGCAGCTCACCAAGCTTGCTTAATGCACTGTTTGCAATTATATGCATGCACTGCAAATCTATATCTGACCTTCTAATACTCTCTCTTAGTTTGGTCCTATCTAATAATTTTCTGTTTCTTGATCTGGTGCTGTTTATTTCTCCAATTGTGTTTGCACTATTTGTTTTCTTTTCAGCTTCACCTTGCAGTGCCCATCCTACTGCCAAATTATTTTCAAATGCACCCCTACAGCTTTAGCAAACTACCCCACAAAAACATTGGTCCCAGCACTGTTGAGGTACAATCTTTCCAATCTGTACAGGTCCCACCTTCCCCAGAACCAGTCCCAGTGCCCCTGGAATGTAAATCACTCTCCACAAATGGTCTTCCTCCATTGTCCAGATCATCTTTTGCCCCATTCTCCATATCCCCAATCTCTTCCCAACTCACTATCTCCAGGAAGGCATGGAGGCCAGGCCTTTGTGCACAATTCCTTGTGAGATGCCATGCCACACATTGGGACTTGTGCACAATGGTATATCCAAGCCTGGGGTTATCACACATAACTGGTGTAAGCCTTCCACACAGATGTAACTCTCATTTTTAAACCTGTTACATTTTCTAGGTCTGTGACTGTTCATAGAGTCATACAGCATGGAAACAGGCCACTGGGCCCACCACATCCATGCTGACCAGTGGGCACCCATCCGCACTTGGCCTGTAGCCTTCTATGCTCAGGCAATTTAAGTGCTTGTCTGCTTATTGCTGCACTTGCCCTTCCACTGTTTATCTTTCCCTTTGATGCACACTTCTTAAATGCTATCAATGACTCTGCTTCCACCACTCCAGTAGTGCATTCTGGGTATTTCAGCACTCTCTGCATGAAAAAGGTTCCCCTTAGATCCCCTGTTAATCTCTAACCCCTTATCCTAAATGTATGTCCTCTAATTTTATCCACCTCTGATAAAGAGAAAAGCTTCCTGCAGTCTACCCCACCTATACCCATCATAATTTTACATACCTTAATCATGCCCCATTTTAACTTCCTCCGCTCCAGGGAAAACTGACTTAGCCTCTCCAGTCTCTCCTCATTGAAACTTGAGCTGGCAACAGGAATTCTCAATTTGTACTTATACCATTCAACAAAATTACCTTTGATTCTTATTGCTGAACTTGCCCGTCCACTGTTTATCTTTCCCTTTGATGCATACTTTATCCTCCATTATCATTAGTTCCACTTCTCTTGGTTATAGAGCAGTATACAGTCCAATCCTTTCCCCCCTTTTGCATAGTAAAATGGGCCTTAATGTAGAAATAGAAATTGCTAGAAACACTCTGGAAGTCGGGCAACATCTGTGGAAAGGGAGAGGGCGAATATTTCAGATCAAAGACTCTTTGTCCACTGATACTGCCTGACCCACTGAGTGTTTCCTGTTTCCAGCCTCTACATTTCTTCAATTTTCAGGACTTAAAGTAGAAAGTATTTCAGAGGATCATTCTTTATACCCATCCCTATCCACATACAGCCTCAAAAGAAAGTTAGAAATGGGAAACGACTCATATGTTTACTTGTGAGAATGACTTATAATGTAAGAAATTTGGATTCAGCTTGCAGGGTAGAATGGAAACGTTTTATCCAGTAAAACTAGAAGCTCTCAATTATGAGATGCCGATGCAGTGCATATAATGCGCACAAATGAGTCATATGAATTCTGGTCATGCTGCATACTGCATGCAAATATTAACTTCAGTCCTGCTCATGTCATGGAAAGCTGCTTTATTCTCTTTTGAGACTGACTACACATCATACATTTTTAAAATTGGACATAATCAGAATGTTGGTAATCCACACTATTTATGCACTGACATTTAATATAATTGTGCTGCATTCAATATTAGATCAGGAAAATTGCTTCAATTGCCAGGTAAACTAAATGATTTGTATTTTTCTTTTTTTAATAGTAAAATGATTAAAATGGACTTTTTCTGACAATGAAGGGAAAAGCTAAGGTTCCCCTTAGATCCCCTGTTAATCTCTTACCCCTTGTCCTAAATCTACATCCTCTAATTTTATCCACCTCTGATAGAGAGAAAAGCTTCAGGGAGCTAAGGAGAATGACTTTCCACAATTGTCTTCCTTGTTCTTTTCTACTTTCCAATTCCTTCCATATCCCTTCCATGATTTGACATGTTCTCATTCTATTTTGGAATGGTATTTTATGGCATCGGGAGCCTATGAGTACTGGGAGGAAGTGGTGCTGAGATTGAGACAGGCAATTCTTAGTTTTAGAGCTGGGATTGGCTGGCATCAACTTTGATATTCCTGGGATCTGTGAGAATATTGAAATGGGAGGAAGTTTGCAGAGATTGGATTTCAAGAACATTTTGAAATGTGGGAGACCTTTGGTCTAATGTGGATTATGGAGTCCACATGCACTCAGAATGGAATGAGAGCATTTTAAGACCTCTGATGCTCAGAAGGTCTGAGGTGTGGAAGGAACCAGGGGTAGCCTGATAGGAAATGTAAGAAGAGAGCTTCAGAGAGAGGAGACAGAAGGCCAGGCCATATCAGAGGTGCTGAGCAGAGTACTTAGCTAGGTGGCACATGATGGGAAAGTAAGGAACATGAAGGGCAAGCAAAAAAAGAAACAAACTCCTGTCCAGGTTTGGGGTTGGCCTCCTTCAAGCTCTTTGATATCTCTTTTGGTCTATCACAACCATAAGCCAAGCTTTTGACCATGCATCTACATTGGCCATATGCACTCTGCTGCCATCTTCATCTCGGTACTCCTGGTAGCACTAATGTGCAAATCTTCTTCTGGGGCCTGGCACATTTATGTTTTTAGCCTCTGACTTGACTATAGTCATTAGTGCCACGTGTGTCTCTGCAGGAAGTACACCCGTCTATCTTGATCACTTCAGCCCTCATGATGCCTGTTTCTGAGCCGGTGCTTTGCAGGGTCTGGTGCCCGTTTCCCTCAGTTCCTCCTCCTCTATCGCCTCTTCCTCAGTACTTGTTGTTCTTTGTGTGATTCGGGTTGGAGACAATTGTCAGTGAGTCTCCACCAGTGCCTGCATTGATGAAGATGCCGAGAAGAAAGTGGTAATGTATAGTCCATGATGCTATTTGTGGGAGGGGCCAGTACACAAAGGTAGAATGGATCCTCAAGAACCAGAAGATACCTCCATATCAGAGGGATGAAGGGCCCCCTCAGCAGCATTATAAAGTTGGAGAAGAAATGTCATTCAAAACCACTTGGAAATGATAGAGCAAACATTTCATGGTCATAGTGTCATACAGCACAGAAGCAAGCCTTCAGCTTACCATGTCTTTGCTGATCATCAATTACCTCCCTATACCAATTCTGTTTACCAGCTGTTGGTTCACAACCTACTATGCCTTGGCAATTCCAGTACTCATGGAGATGCTTCTTAAATGTTGTGAGAGTAGCTGCACCCACCACCTTCTCAGACAATACGGTCCAATACACAACCACCCTCTGGTCGACTAGTTTCTTCCTCAGACCCCCTCTAAACTTTTTACTGCTCACCTTAACTCATTGCCTTATTGCCTTAATTACCTCTGCCATGCAGAAAAGTTTCTTAGTATCTGCTCTATCTATGCTTCTAATAACTGTGTATACCTCCATCAGGTCCTCCTTCAGCCTTCTCTGCTCTAAAGACAAACCCAGCCTATCCAGTCTCTCCTCATAACTGAAACATTCCATCCCAGGCAACATTCTGGGGAATCTCTTCTGCACCATCTCCAGTGTAATCACGTCCTCCTTGTAGTGTGGCAACCAGAACTGCACACAATATTCCAGTGATGGCCTAACCAGTGCTTTATAGGGAAGAGGTTTACCTGTGGATACACAATATTCATGCAGGTCCAAAGACTCCAGAAAAAGATTTTAAGGCTCACTGACTTCATCAAGAGCATTGTATTGAAATCATGAAAATAATTTTTTTCAACTGTGATTTTTGATTGGGTGAAACAGGTGAGATATTCTGGGCCTTGTGGATACTCCTTCACACATCATGTGAAAGTGTCCTTGATATAATTATAGATAATAAAAGTGAATACTTGTCAATTACTTTTTAATTCAGAGCATCTTCAGGGCACCTATGCCATTCAGCTTATGGTTCTGGCTTACAAACTGATTTTTCTTCTTTTTTGTGCTCTTTCACCTAGTTAGATTTAAATACAAAATTAAGGAGTACTTAAAATTTCTTTGAATCAAAATAGTGAAATGTACTAGGTTGTAATTACTACTGTGCCATCAGTGTCTTGTCACCTTCTGCTGAGCATCTCTCAATGTGTAAGATGAAAGGGCACCATCAATACTATTTTATGGCCATTGTCTCACCATCTGAATTGTTGCCCAAAGAACTGGTATAGATTTAAATGTCCCATCACTGTTTTCCACAAGTAAATTGAAAGCTATGAGGCAATTATTGATGGGATCATTTTTGTTTACTGAATCTGACAGCACAATCAACAGGGAGCTACATCTTCTGTGACTACAACTGCCATTATTGGCTCGTGCCTCTTCAGATCTACTACCTGTATTTTTTCAGTGTTCTCTCTACATTTACTGACCTACCTCCCTGCTGAGCCTTTGTCATATTTGCCAATAGCCTTCTCGTCAGATACTCCTTGGGAGCTACTATCATCATCCGTCGTAGTAAAATGAAGCAAGAAGTGCCATTGATTGCAGAGATATCAAATAATACTGGCCTAGCATACATTAACATCATTGATAAGCCACTGATAATATTTTTAGTAATACTGCTGTTGTTTGCTTCCCTGAGGTTATCAGCCACCTTCTGACCTTGTCTAGAAGTGCTGCTATCTTTCCTGAGGTTATTATCGACTTCTTGATGATGCTATCTGAAATAGTGTAATAAATGGAATACAGAATGAAAAGCGCACTGTCTGGTGATTTTAATAATAGCAATTTTAAATTAAGCTGAAGTTAATCTGGGGCTTCAGTTTATATATAAAAAAATAATAATTCTCAGAATAAAAGAGAAAATGCTGAGGATTTTCAGCAGGTCAGGCAGCATCTGTAGAGAGAGAAACAGTTAACATTTCATGTTGATGACCTTTCAACAGAATCATTTTAACAACTTTGGTTTTGCTGGCAAGATCAGAACTATTGTCTGTCCTTAGATGTCGTTGGATGTCAGGCTTAGGAATTTGGAGCAAAAGTAGGTAACGTGGCCATCATTCAAAAAGGTCATGGGTGATCTGATCTTGGTCTCAGCTCCACTCCCTTTCTTGTTCTCCTGAATGCTTGATTCCTCTACCAACCAAAAATCTGTTTATTTCACCCTTGAATGATTCAGCCTCCACAATTCCTTCAGATAATGAAGTCTAAAGATTCATGACACTTTGACAGAAGAAATTCCTAACCAGTCCATCTTATATGGGCAAGGCCTAATTCTGTAACTAAGTCCCCTAATTCCAGATACCCCAACCAAGGCAAGTATCCTCCCAGCTTCTACCATATCAATTCCCTTCAGAATCTTATGTTTCGATAAGATCACCTCTTACTCCAATGCATATGGCCCAACCTGATCAACTTTTCCACCTACATCAACCTCTTCATCCCATAAATCAACCCCATGAAACTTTTCTCATCTGCAATGCACCTTCCTTAAATAAGAAAAAAAATTGAACAGAGTACTAAAAGTGTGGTTTCACCTATTTTGGTTATGTAAGATTTCCCTATTTTTGTACTCTGTCCCCATTATGGTAAAGTGCAACATTTCACTTGTCTTCCTGGTTATCTGCTGTACCTTAATGTTAATTTGCTGTGTTTCATATGTGAGGATACTCAGATCCCTCTGTACAACTGTATTCTGCTGTCTGTCTCCATTTAAACAATATTCTGCTTTTTTATTTTTCCTACCAGTAGTATAATGTCACATTTCCCTACAATGTACTCCATCTGCCAATCTTTGCATCATCAGCAAATTTGGCTACCGCATACTCTGTCTTTCACTGCAATCAACTTTAAATAGTTGAGGCCATTGTGCTGATCCCTGTGGTACCCACTATAATTACAGCATACCATCCTGAAAATGATCTATTTATCCTGACTCTTTTCTGTTAATTAACCTGTCCTCTATCCATGGTAATATATCACCTCCCTCCTCATATATGTTGTAAGTAACCTTTTCTGTGGCACTTTATCAAGTGTCTTCTGAAAATCCAAATATCCTACATCTACTGGTTTCCTCAAAGAAATCCAATATTTTTATTTCATTAAACCATGTTGACTCTGCTTGATTTTTCTAAATGTTCTGATTCTACTTCCTTAATAATGGTTTTCAACATTTTCCCAAAAATAGATGTCAGTCTAATGAGCTGATTGTTTCCTTCTATTTGTTGCCCTCCTTTTCTGAATAGGGACATTACATACGTGGTTTTTCAGTCAGGTGGTTTCTTTTCGGAATTTAGGGAATTTTGGAAGATCACAGTCAATTTTTCACTTTCACTGCAGCCATTTGCTTTAATTCCTGAGGAGACAGGCCATCAGGTCCGGGGACTTGTTAGCCTTCAATCCCATGGCTTTCTTGTAATCCTGCAGTACCCTGTGCTGGATGGTACTTCCACAGCAGAGACTTCCAAGTTGGAATGTGAAAGATATCAAGAAGTGGAAGGGTTCTTATGTATGCCTTTATTCTCTTAATGAAAAGTTTTGTGTTTGGGACCACTGTTATTTCACAATTGTATGGTTCATGCCATAAACCTTCATTCTCAAGATGTATGATCTTTTTTATCACATACTATTTCTTCTTTGTTATTTTTTTCTTCCCTTAGTTCTCAAAATATCAGTCAAAATATCATTAATGATTCAGTCATCAACAATTGCAATCTCATCAATTCCTAATAAGAATGCACGAAAAATCTAAATTATGAGGTTAAATATGTAAACACAGGCCTAGGTTAATATATGGAAAGGATCTTAATGTTGTGCAGTTCCACTGAGGGAGAAAAAGTCTCAATTTTCAAACCACCAATACATTGTCAGAGGAATGTATTAAACGAATGGATGATAATCAGCACTGATCACAGAACAGAAAGGAGCTCCATTTAAACTGCATCTTAAAATTTTAGCACCAAGTGATTCCACAAGACAAAAGTAAATAAAGCTTTCCCAATGAAAAGTCTGTGATTTTGTTTTTATCTGATATAAAATTACCCTCTCATACATTGCTGATACTATGAAAATGGATATGTGCTGCCTGCGGAAGTATATATTGTTAATCAGCGGTAGATTTTATCTCTAAAGCAAACATAAGTGTGTGAGCAAAAGATGTAACTGAAGATAGTCACTGCTCGTAAATGAGTAGGTTAGATATAATCCAACACAGAAACCCAAACAATCTGAATAAAGAAAATGGAATTAAGCTGCAATGCATATAGAGCTACAGATAGAGGGGGCTTTGACTGAGACAATGTTGTATCCTGTCTTTACTTCTCATAAGCTATATATTGCATTTGTAATACTTCTCATATTATCAAAACCTCTCTAAGCAAGGGAATGAATGAATAAAATGTTAATTCTGATTCAAACTTTAATTATATAAGCACACTTTAAAGATACCTTTTCTTTGTAAAATAATAAATTTAAAGTAACAGCTCATTTAATAAATTGGCTCTTATTTACCTCATCATTTTTTGTAATAATTATCAACATTCACAGTGCCTGCAAAGGATTGTGTTGGTGGCAGTGCAAAGCAGAAAATGCACACATAGAGGTTAAAATATAAGATCAGAGTGAGAATACCCTGATTTCTGGATGTGCCATTTTCCTGACTCTGTTATTCAAGCAGGTATAGCAGTGTGCCTAGTACAACAAAACTGAGAATATACTGTAACCATAAAAGCTAAAGTGTGTTTGAGGTATAGGGAAGGCAAGCAGCAAGGTGGGTTTCAAGGAAATTAGACTGAATTCTGTATTTCATCTTGTGGGCACATTGATTCCGAGCATTAGAATTTGCCCAAAGCCTGCTGTCCAGTCCTCTTTTATTTTCTTCGCTCCCTACATATTGGGAAGACACAAATAAACATTGGGTCTTCCTCTTCATTTGGTGAAAGCTCTGAATATATTTTTGTGTATAGCAGTGAATGTTTTTAATGATTAACAGGACCTGGTACAAGTTAACAACTCACTTAATGATCAGTATCCGTATCCACGGTTCAAGTAAATAACTGAATCAACGTACTTCCCTGCTCCATTTTCTTTTCTCTTAACACTTTCCAGAATCCTGCCAAACTTCCCTAGGATGTGATTTGCTGCTTTGTCTTCAGACCCCAGACTGCATGTTGTTACAGCAAATTTACTCATCTCTTTTCTTTTGTATTTTGCCTATTATTACTTTTTATAAAGGCATATAGATGAATTCACATTGTGGTAACTTAGGTTATTTTGTAATGGGGGCAGGGGGAAATAACAAGTACAAATGAGAATGTTCTATTCTTGGCATTGTATGATGCAGTATTGAACAAGCACCAAAGGTTCACGTCTGATCCCCGATTTCTTACAGCAATACCTGAGCATAGAAATGTGAAGTAATTAGCTAACACTGTTCCTATTGAACAGCTTACAGGATCAGCTGCTTATTTCTGGATACTGGGAGGGAACAGTTTGGACTCAACTCTGGTTACAATGTGCTCATGTTTAAATAGCTTGCCAAATCCTCATTGCATTGTTTTCTCACGATTGAAGAACAAAGAACAACATCTCAAGTGATTTAAATGAGGATTGGCAATACTTGTGGAACCAGCATAGTACAAGCTCTAGGAATGAAGAAGACATTTTGAATCAAATATATGAAGTGACAGAAAGTTGAAATGAGAACAAAGAACATGGAAGAACAACAAGTTACAAGTTAAAAAAACAATTAATGTAACATGAAAAAGCAACTGAAAATCTGTAAAATAAGTGCGAGGATGAAACAAGAAATTGATTAAGACCTATGATGGAAACAATGAGAAAGGAAGGTCAATAGTGAATGTTTGATGAAGGAAAGTGCAAAAAATAATTAGCTGAGATGAGATCTAGTAATCAGTTTATGTTAGTATTGTATGTGCATTAAAATATAATGGGGCTAAATTCATTAGTGCACAAAAAGGAGCCAAGGGATCATAGTATATGATTATCTTGCCCCTATTGACTACAGTGCTAACAACAAACCAAACTCATACCACCTGCTTATTTCAATACCTGGTCAGTGCTAACTGGCTGCTGAGTGGCTGTGACCATCATCATGGGGACCGACATCATGAGTAGCATCTTTAGCTAAAGCTAGTCTCTGTCTAAAGGAGCAGATATCGCAGAGTTGGAGCAAGTACCAATGAGCATTCTACATGTGAAGCTGATGTGGGAAACATTGTCGATGTAAGTATGTGGGAGAGCATGGGATCCAGGTTTTTGGATATTGCACTGGAAGCATGCACGTTGCACCTGTGACCGGGTGATCCAGCTTCCTCCCAGCTTGCAAAGACATGCAGGTTAATTGGCCATTGTAAATTGCCCATTTATAGGTCAGTGGTATAATTTGAGGGGAGCTGATGGGAATATGGGAGGGATTAAAATTTTGGGAATAATGTAGGATTAGTGTAAATGGGTGACTGATGGTCGGCATAGACTCTGTGGGCTGAAGGGCCTGTTCCATGCTGTATCTTTCTCTGACTCTTGTAAGCCTGCTCTCTTTCACTTCCTTCTCATGATCCCATTGAAATTCTAGGAACACTTATGGCATCCCATTCCAAAAAAAATTGAGCTTTACCAATCATAATTTCTGTTGCCTGTTGTTTAGGATTTTGTTCAACAAATTCTTTGCCATACTATGAAAGACTTACCTGACTCAGAGTTCAACATTTTTCTTGTGTGACTTAATTTTTATGGAACATTCTTTCTTTATCCTGTTCTTCATAAATGTTGTAACTTAGAAGGATGATTGTCATTTTGCTTCCAGAATTCCATTTGTAAATGACTCGCTGAAATATCTGATGGGAATGACCCATGTACATCATTGGAATTCATCTTCTTGTGGAGAATTTTTTTGACCCCATGGTTTCATATTTGTAATGCAACTAAGATTGGAAACACCATGCCTACGGCACCACTTATGGTACACCATCTTAACCTGTCTTGGAATCTATTGATGGCCATTCAGCATTGTTGCTTTGCTTTCTCAGATGGAATAAATAACCCATGCTACAAAGAACATAGAAAAATTACAAATGAAAATGTTATCAATAGCATTTGAACATCATAACTGAAGTATTTGATAGATGCTGCATCTATCATAATTTGTGAAATTGAGTTGATTGTTTCAATTTTTTAAACTCCTTAGGATGGTGATCCCACACTCCCTCCAGAAAAACGGAATCAGGTAAGATATAAGATAATAAAACTGCTTTTGACAAAATCCAGTTTATTGTGGCTGTAATTCCGTTATATAATTAGATGCAGCACCAATTCCACAAAAGTGAACTAGACACAGCATGCATCAAATGGGAATAAGCCCTACCTAGCATTTGAAATAAATGCTAGCTGTGATCAAATTTGCTACCAATTGAGTTCCTAGGATAAAACATGAGCACTGCCTGTTATTGAATGCCAGTGAAAAAGGAACTCAAGGTAGAAAATTGCAAACAAGGATTGCATGGCATCAGAATTTAAATTAGTAAAAAAAAATAGACTAAAGAAACATACCAAAAAATACATATTTTCTATTTTTAAAATAAATTGGAACATATTTTTAAATACAGGAACCTCCTATTTCAGTGTAAGCCGTGAATTGTGAGCCACGCTTTATAGATGAGGACTTTTGCTTTACTCTGATTAAAGATCTCATCTATAAAGCATGGAGGGTGTTTGGTATTTATATGTATTTAATGATGATTCTGGTTGTTTTACTGACGCTGAATTCTGATGACCCAGCTTGCCAATAGTGATACATACCTCAGGCTCTGCAAACACTCCATTACTTTTATAAAGTCTCTTTTGTCGTGGCCCATGATGCAAATGAACACGGTATTTCATTCTGACATTAACTGTCTTTGTTAGTATTAATTTTGAGGTTAAAGTTTTACCAGCAGTTGAAAAGGCAACTCAGCACAATCTTAATTGTTAACTCTCAGCTACAAGTAGTTCACATTATGTTTTGTGCTATGTGTCAGTTATTCCCCCATACATCTTGAATTAAATAAATCATATTGCCATTGATTTTTGTCTATGTGGGGTGAAAAAAACCACCTTTGAAGCTGAAGATAAAAAGATTGTGTCACCAGTGAACAATTATAGCATGGAAGTAAATGAACTCAAACTACATTTTGTTCCCCAGGCAAATCTGGCACAACTACTGAGTAGTTCTCGAGAGCGAAATAAACAACTCACAGAGGAAATCAAAGAAATCCAGCAGAGACTGACTGAGGCACAGGGTGATAACAAGGTATAGTTTATAAGGGTGGTTGGTGATTGGAAAAAAGAAGAAAACCATGAGTCTCATCTACCTGAAATAATTCAAGGAAAGGGAAGGAAGCTTTTAATCCACTATAATAATAGTGACAATTGGAGCTAAAATTAAAAAAAAGTTGCATGGGGGAAGTTCATATGATGCAAAGGATGAGAAATAAATAACTGTAGCTCTGCAAGTGATTAAAATGTTCCAGTTGACTAGTTTTTGTTATTAGAAGCAGTATGCATCTCAGTCCAATAAACATGCTCATTTACTTGTTGGGAACTGTCAGAAATTCACTATCAGTTGCTGGAATGTTCAACTGCTTATGCTGCACTGTTGTCAGTATCTCCCTTCAGGTCTGCTGAACCTTACAGCCCATTTGCTTAATTTGGATAAGTGACTGAAAGCTGCCAACAGTTTTGTTGGAACTTGCCTTCTGATGATTGTGCAAAGAACTTGCAAGTTTCCCTCTCTAATGAAGAAATGACTGGAGAAGACAAAATTATTAATTACTAAATGAAATCAACAAGTATGAATTCATTTTCTGAGTTTGTGTCAAGGGTGGGTAGTCTCCTGCACTGGCAGCAGATGTGAGAAATTTGGGGATGCACCGCTCATCTGCGATCTGAAATTTGCAGCCTGCTCATGTCCTTATTTCCGATGTGTGCTGGCAGCCTTGAAGATCCTTCTAAGAAAATTATCCCAGTTGATGTCAAATCTGGTGTGACTGAATGTTATAGTTCTTTCACTGAATGGAAATTCATTACTCCTGTTTCTGTGAAATCCTTGGAGATCAAGGAAATTTTTGCAGAACAAAGTTTCCCTTCTCAGTTATTACAGGTCATTTACTGTTATCTGTTCATTGTCCCAGCTTGTCTCATTATAAACTTTATTAATTATTAACATTGGGCTTATAGACCCATCATTGCCTTTCTCAATATAGTAACTACATGCACTTGCAACTGAGTGAAATTCTAACAATGCTTAATATTTCTTCCATAGCAAGAGTCAACTGCCACATATTTCTTCCCTGTGCTCCTTCATTGAGCTAGGATATGTAGCTCAATGGAATTCATGGTTTCTGTCTTCTACCATATCAAATATTCTTCCAATCTTAATGCCAAAATCTTTAAGGATTCTGGATATAGTAAAGTCAATATATTAGTCATTTAGTAATTCAACCAATTTATCTTCTACAACCTTCTTGTCACATTTATCTTTCAAATGCTCTTGTGCTGCTTTGTTGCTCTAAAAACTTTTGAATATTTTGCTTAGCCTTTTTAATGATACTCATCTCAATTGTCCTCTTTGATATTTTAATATATCTTTTAATATGATTTAGTAAATTATTTTTTTCCTTCTGAAGTTTGATATTCTTCCCTCTAGACTTAGGTTGTGTTTTTAATAAATGTTCTCTTTTAAATTTATTCAGCCATTTCAGGGGATGTCCATTTAATATGCATGCTTTTTCTTGACTATAAACATCTTGCAGACTTATTATTCTGAAAGTCTTTCATTTTCCTACACCAAAGTATCTTTCAATAATATTATCCAATTTATTTTCAGCTTTCATTTCAAACATACAAAATTTTCACTTTATAAAAAATAATGCAGTTTTACTCTGGAATGTAGATACAGGTGGTGACCATTCAATCCTTGAACCTGTTCTGCCATTCATCTGGGTTATATCCGATCAGTATAGTAACTTTCTCTACAAAACTTTGTTTTATTTCCATGTTCCATAATTAAGATAGGATTTCTTTATTAGTCACAAGTACATCGAAACACACAGTGAAATGCATCTTTGTGTAGAATATTCTGGGGGCAGCCCACAATTGCCGCCACGCTTCCGGCACCAAAATGGCATGCCCACGACTTCCTAACCCCTACGTCTTTGGAATGTGGGAGGAAATCGGAGGACACGGAGGAAACCCACACAGTCATGGGGAGCATGTACAAACTCCTTACAGACAGCGGCCAGAATTGAACCCGAGTCGCTGGCGCTGTAATAGCGTTACGCTAACCGCTACACTGCCATGCCTGCCTAACAAGAATCTTGTTCCAAAGCTTATTGTTTTTATTTTCAATTGACATAATTCAATCAATGTTTTGAGGAGTTCCAGATTTCCATTATCCTTTGTGTGAAGATATGTTTCCTGACATCACCACCGAATAACCTAACTTTAACTTTGTTTCTGCCCTCTTGGTCAGGACTCCTAGCTTTCTCCAACAACTGTATAACTACTTTACTCATATAAAATATCTCCTCTGATCACCCCATGAACCTGCAAATGAAAAAGTAAATAACCCAAATCCATGTAACCTAATCTAACCATTAACAATTTTCGCCATGTGTAATTCTGATCAAACTGTGCTACACCTTCTTTGAGACTAACATATGATTGTAGTACTCCAATTGTCTAACCAAAGATTTATTGGTCATTATTAGTGTTGACTGGCTGATCATTTGTGATGTTATTCTTGATAGGTTTGATATTCTTTCCTGTGGATGCCTTTCTGATCACTTGTTACAATCAATCCATGTATAAGAATCTACACATAAAGCATTCTTTACTACCAAACAAAATCACACTTCAGTTCCTACTTCCACTCTGTTGTGACATTTTCATTCTGCACATTGGGCAAGACCTTACTCAACCATGCCCATGCTTTGCATCCATCTCCTGTGCAATTCCTGCAGCCACACTAACCTTCAGAGGCTTCCTGGGACAAATGGAATTCCAGGCCTCGCTGCCATGAATATCCTGTGATGCAGAGTGGTCCACAAGTGATGACTCAGCCTCAGACAATATATCCTGAGACCTCATCCCAGGCCATCCTGTGCAACTGTTTCTAAATCTCTTATAATCAGACATTTAAAATTGGATGAAATGAATTTAAACAATTAAATATTTTAAATTATTTTAAAATGATCAGAAATAATACATTTATTAACTAACATACTATCAGAATCAGGTTTATAATAACTGACATACTATATGTCGTGAAATTTGTTGTTTTGCAACAGCAGTACAGTGCAAGACATAAAAATTACTATGTTACCAAAAAATAAATAAATAAAATAGTGCAAAAGAGGATTAATGAGGTTGTGTTCATGGACCATTCAGAAATCTGATGGCGGGGGGGAAGATGCTGTTCCTGAAACGTTGAGTGTGGGTCTTCAGGCTCCTGTACCTTCTCCCGATGGTAGTACTGAGAAGAGGCCACGTCCTGGATAAAACTGTAGCTGAGCTGAGGCAAAGACAGACAAAATAGCAGCAGAGCCATGTTTATATTTAATTGAAATAATTTGCATCGGTCAGGAGGCATATTTATTTTTGAGGGGGAAATTGACTACAAAAACAATTATAAACACCATTATTACTTCTTAGACTATGCCTTAGGAGTGTTTTGCCTCAGTAACGATATATTTTCCTTCAATATTCCTCCCTTGCTGCACTGCAGTTAATTGCTCCAATCCAAGAACATGATTGGTTTGGCTCATTTGGTCTGTTGCAGAAACAGTGAGCCTAGAATATGGAATTGGGTAGGCAGACCACAAGCCCTGGGAATGGCTGAGAGGAAGCTTAGAGGCACTGGAAATAGAAACGAGTCAGGTGATCAAGCCCACTGTGGTCCAGGTTTGATATTACAGAATCTGCAAATTGGCTTCATTTATCTTCTTCATTCAGGTCAGATTCAAACAAATGGGGCCATGCTACATGGGGATAAAGCTGAGTGTCCAAAAATGAAGTGAATTCAGCCCCTCAACTCAGCATGACTGAGTTCCATCCTGGACTAGGTGCTGAATCTAGCAGTTGAGTGGGAAGTCAGATGCACTTGCGTCTGACCTCCAGTATGTTCTTGACTCCCTTCCTGCTGTGTATTGGTGTGGAAGTCATAAACACATGAAGAGGACCTAGGCAGCAGTCCTCTTCTCAACTGCCAGCAATAGCGAAGTATGTTTCAGCCCATTACTTTGTGCCAATCAGCGTAATGCTTCAAGTGCACAGTGGAAGGAAATATTTGTCACTTCTTACAAATCTATTCACTAAAGAAAGGAAGTTCAGTGATAAACATTTCCTGTCATTAGGAATGTTAATTAAAATCTGGTTGGAATAGCACGGTTGAATTATAGATAGGAAAGAAGAGAGAACATCATCTTTCTTTCTCTTTCTCCAGCCTCCATTATATGAGAAATTACTCTAGTTTGCTATTATCAATGCAGAGGAAGCCATGACCTAGAACACATGTCCTTGGGAAGGAAAATCATTTATTTCTAAGTGTCACCTGCATAAAAGACAAAGGCAGTGATGCACTAATGGGAAATGATGTAGTCATTATTAACACAGAGGTGGGATGGGTATGTGGGTGGTAGAGGCATGAAACATGGCAGATAGTGGATCATTTTGTTAATCATTTTCATTCTGGGCTTCTTGTCCTTAGTACATGTGATTGAAGATGATACGCATTCAGATTCTCATTAGATGAAGAGTCGTGTGTGTTGTGTTCCTCTTACATTTTCTAGTTCTCACTTCTGTGTTATGTTGTGCAGAATACAGTACACCAATATCATCCTGGAAATGTTAGCTAGGTGTCTCTGGATTTGTCCAAGTATCTGAAGTGCAGCCTGACTAATGAAGATGGCTTACTCAGGTTTTTAAATGGGTCACAATTTAATGGAGTGATCATTAGTGGGGTTGCCCAGTATATCATCAGCCAGAGTCGTTGCCGAACAGCTGTTGTTAAAGGATGGTCCAGACATATAAGCAGGTTGGGAATTAGGGCCGTCACAGTATGAAAGTAGCTCCAAGCAAATCTGACACATACCTGGATGAACTTTTTGCATGGTTTTAGACATCAAATAAAGAGTGATGCTCCTGGTTAATCAGGGGATACTTGCAGTGCAGTTGATAGTGTCATGCACCGGTGGAAAGTTAGCTGGAGATGTAAATCCATGTGCCTTCTCATTTTGGTTATTGTCATCATAGAGGACAGTACATAACCTGCAATACCAGAAAACAATCCATGTCTTCAGCATACATTTGGATCTGGCTCTGAAACCCATGATATGTCTCTAATATCAACCTGAAAGATGCCAGAGGCAAAAAACTTGAAAATGGTGGTGTCTTTGAAAGCTAATCACATTGAATAGCCATTAGGTCTTCTTAGAAGCTGATAATCTTTGTAATCAACTGACCTGATGATCCCAGCTTCTGGAAGACTGCTCTTCTGTGAGGTCAAGAAGCTGAGCTGAGCCTGGATGGGTAATCCTGTGATCTCGACCTTTCTGTTGCTCCCCCCCCCCCCCCCCTTCCTCAATATAGCTATGCTGCTTCAACTGAGGAAGACAAGTGAAAGTGATTAGTGTGCTACCAATGTTGATGTTATCTGTGCCCATACCCTCAGTGCCTTCAACTGAGAGAGTAACCCCTCTCAAAACAAGTAATCCCACCAAACCATTCTCCAAAGGTAATTCAGAGAGTGACTGTGATTACTAAACCTTGATTCATATCAGGACTGCTGACCACTAATCATCCCCATGAAGTACTGCTTGATCTTTCCTTTTTTTTACTGATGAGATTCCTGAACCTTGGGATGGCTATGCAGGATTTAAGATATCTTTATTAGTCACATGTACATCAAAACACACAGTGAAATACATCTTTTTGCGTAGAGTGATCTGGGGGCAGCCTGCAAGTGTCGCCACACTTCCAGTGCCAACGTAGCATGCCCACAACTTCTTAACCCGTATGTCTTTGGAATATCTTTAGAAGTCATTGCCAAATTCCCAGGAAAGGAGCCTCACTTAAAAATTGTGATGAAGTACCTTGCTTTCCTGGATCAAGTTCTACGATGGTTGAAATAAAAATGGGTGGGCTTGCATTGGGTTTGAGACAGATTTAGCAGATTCATCTCTCACCTGCTTAACATGGAGAGGGGTTAATTAAAATTCCCCAATCTTTCTAATAGGCTGTACAGTTTATAATCCACATTTTCTATTTTATAGAGTAAAGAAAATAGTTTCTATTCTGTCAATATAACACACAGGGAAAGTATTGACAAAATGCTAAATCTCAAAATTAGTTTTTTAAGAATATTTGCATGGCTACATCAGTGAGCTACTTTAGAGAGTTCATAAATCAATGTAGTTAGAGGACCATTGATCTTTACAAGCAATTGATATCAAAGGTCATAAAACGATCAGTAAATATCCTTATGAAAATCAAAGTGTTGCACAGACTAAAACTCTGTTTTTGATGGTCAAGGCCATTAGTTTGTGTTAAATGAATAGTTAACTGAAATGCTGACCAAAATGCTATTAGGAACTCTACCCATTGAAAATTGAATTGGATTTATTCACTGACTTTTAAGCAGAGTTTGCGATGATGATTCTCTATTTTCTCTTTCTTTGAGCTTCTAAGAATGACTATTGCAAAACAACGTTTAGGTGATGAAGAAGTTGGGTCTCGCCATTTTCCTGCACATGAACGTGAAGATCTTGTTCAGCAGTTGGAAAAAACACGTGAACAGGTAAAGAAGAAACTACTCTGTTCAATGCTGTCATTGAAAATCATGTAATACACTACTGTCCAATCTCTTGTGCTCTTGTTAGAACTCTTCCTCCATCCCCCAGAACTCAATCTTTACCCACCTAGAGGACCTAGTCATTATCAGTTACAATAATTTTTAACATCCTATGTGTCCATGTACTTTAACAAGTAGGCATAAGGTCAATGTTTAGTTCTGCTCCCTCCATTTTCCAGTTTTTTTATTCTCTAACTAACTCTCCAGCATTAAAATATGTATCAAACAGTTCAGTGTAGATCTCACTAATACCTGCTTGCATCTGTATTCTTCTCCGCCATCCTCCCATCAACCGTAACTTCAGCCCAAGTCATAAACACGTAGTGCAGCCGTGTACCAAATGCAGCTGCTGTGATATATCTGGCCAGCCTGTCTATTCATTCTTAAATAGTCAAGAGAAAGTCTTTCTATTTGAATGGTTCAATGAAAAATGAACAGACCTTATGGAGTCACCAAACCAGGTCATCTGCTGTGCACTGCAGTTTTATGGAATCTGATTGTCCTCCAGATTGGATTATTCAATTAAAATATACCCTCTCCTCACTAATCAAAGGGATTGTAGAATGTGTTGAAAAAAATGTGGGGAATGCTAAGAATGTTAGCAAGGTAGGTAGGAACATTGCATGGGGTGAAGGTTGAGGAGTGGGGAGCAACAGTAGGGAAATAGAGCGGAAGGTGGGGGAGGGGTGACGTAGAGGGCCAAGGTGAGAATGTTACCACAGAAGATGATGAGCACTGAGAAGTGAAAAGATGCCCAGCAGAGCAAACATTAATGGAGAAAAGGGACAAAAAGTGATCGCAGGTGCCGTAAGTTCCAGGAGGCTTATTTGGAAGAATACTGCTTTGCCAAGATAAAACATGTTTAATGTAAGTGGCTCTCTGAAGTGTTTTGGGTTGTTGATCTGGTCTTCACAAAAAAAACTGTGCACCACTGATTTAGTGTATTGCTTGAGTGTGAGCTGAGCACCTTCCACCTACACAACATTGCCTGCCTCCACCATTACTTCTCCCGACCCCACCATCACACTGAGACGCCCTTCACGTCTTTATCATCTCATGGCCTGACTTCTCGAATGCTCTCCTCGAAAAGTACCCCTTTACAAATTGTAATCCATTAAGAATGGCACAACTGTAATCTAACCTGTATAAACCCCCATATTTCCATTGCCTAATTCTATCCACCTACTACTCCAATGCTAGTGCATTGTGTTCAAGGCTGTACCCTTTGACTTCAGATCCTTGCATTGTCTCACAACCTTTTCTTAGTAATTTCCTCAGGTTGTGCAGATGTGTGGCCATCCGACATTAGGAACTTTTTTGTTCTGTTTCCTGCTCTCTCTACTCTCCATTCTTTTAAGCTAATGCTCCTATACTTCTCCCTCCATTAATTCCATCAATTACCTCCTCAAAAACATTTCTTCGATCATACAGTGTCTTTCAATTTGGTTACCTTTGAGTTTCTGCTGCTTGGTGCTCACAAATATTCCTCTTTAGTGTTAAGCAATTTCAAACATCTTCCTGACCACAGAAGTCCAAGATGGTGATGTTGCAAGCTTGAAGGTCATTTCATGTAAGCTATTATTTCCTGTGACTCTGTCACTGGATATTCTCTTATGCTTCAGCATACCTAATCACTATTTTAATGGCTAACAGGGTGAGGATGAAAGGTAGTGGGGGATACTGCAATTACCTGCCTTGGCTACTCCAATTGCACCTCTGAAACTTGTAAAGGACATGGGCTTCAGGAATGTGCAACTATAACTATGTACCCTTCCAAATTTCTCACCACCCTGACTTGGAAATACATCGCTGTTCTTTAACCATGGTGAATCTAAATCCTGGAATGCCCTACCCCTCAACACTGTGGTAGTACCTTCACCAGAAAAACTCTGGTGGTTCAAGAAGGTGGCTCTCCATCACCTTGTCAAGGTCAGTTAAGGATGGCCAATAAATGCTGGCCTTGCTAGTGACATTCAGTTTCCAAAAAGTGAAAGCACAAAGGGTAGACCGAACCAGTTTGTTGATGAATTATTATTTAATACAACACAGAAGGAGGTCATTCATCCCATAAAGTCTATGCTGGCTCCAAGCAGAGCAATCCCATCTGTCCCTTGCATTCTCTTTATTTCCTTGTAGCCCTGCAATTTATTCTGTCACACATGCCATCCTCTTTGACTATTTTGCCAGATACACGAAGGGCTAATTTATAGTGGCCAATCAAACTAAAGCACCTGGCTGAAACCCACACGTTCACAGGAAGAACCTACGAACTCCACTCAGACAGCACCTGAGATCAGAATTAAACCTGGATCCCAGGAGCTGTGAACCAGCAATGCTAACTGCTGTGCCACAGTGCTGTCAACATGATTGATAAGCCATTGTGCTGCCAATAAAAAGACCAGGATCACAACAAAGTTCCGTAGTTACACGGTTGACCACATGTACTCAAATATAAACTCAATGGCCTGCAATCAGAATTTGTCTTAAGGAAATTATTGCAGAATAAAGACTTGTAAGAAATTATTAAGTTCAGTTTTAAAACTGAATGCTTTTATTACAAGGGGCCTGTAATTTAAAATTTATTTCCAAATCTTTTTGCAGTGTTTTGGGTAAATGGTGTAACTATGTCTTCAAATATCAGTAACTTGCCAATAATTTTATTTTGTTACAGATTGAACGGTTGGATCATGATTATCAAGCAGCAGTGGATGAGCTTCAGGATGTTAAGGCTGAACGCTTTTTTTACCAGGAGAAATCTGACCGTCTAAATCAAGAGATTAACCATATTCTTGGAGGACATGAAAACCGTATAATTGATGTTGATGCATTGTGCATGGAGAACAGGTGACTCTGAGTCATTCTCTTTAGTCTCATTCTTTTGGCAGCTAGGAAATGAATAATACTTTATACTATATGTGTGGTCATTGTCAGAAAATAAAAATATGTAATTTATTATTGACTGTTGTTAGCACATGGTTGCACAACATCCACTCACTGTTGGCACTTTACTCAGTGTTCATTTTTCACCTGTGAGATTGGACACAGAGGGCTGGGTATGAAACTTGAATATGTAAATTACCATGAGCAAGTCTGATCATGTCCTCATCAATTTACTATGTAGACATAATTTCCAGTGGATATTGATGAGGACTGTTAAATTAGCTGCTTTCTTTTATTCTCTTCAGGATATTAAGATCTCTAAAGCTAGCTTCGCTGAGAAGTAATCTGAATCGCAGAGACCACTGATTGATCCTTGTCCCTCAATCAAACCATCTCCATTTAGAGGCATTTTCAGATGGCATCTCCCTGAGGAAAAAAATGAAAGGCAGGACATGTCGTCTTCTGAAAGCTATCAGAGCACATTCTGTGCTGTAATTGTGTCAATTCTAAAAAGGAATCAAGACAGAAGCATCCATTGTATAAATACTCAGTGGGAAACAAAGGAGAATTAATTCATTAATGAGAAAGATGTTGGGTATTCCTCACTCATGGAGTATATTCTTTGTTCCATATTTTTACACTGAAGATTATTTTTAATGTACTGCAGAAATAGAGCATATAATCTTTGATCGTGGGGGTGTGCACAATGAAACATCTGAAATTTAATTCCATTCTCCTGGTGATTTACATTTATCCCATGGTGTTCTGATTTTGGCTCATAAAATTCAAGCAGGGCGAACTAGCAAGTAAATGAAATGTAAATTCCATCAGGGGCAAATTGCCATTTGCGGGTCTCTGATATATTCTGTCAACAGCAGTTAATGTTGGAATTTAAATTTGCACAACTTTAACTAAAGCTAATTTAACCTGAATGTCCCAATAGGCTAAATATTATACAATTACAAAATATGGTTGAGGACGAAACCTTGCTATCAACTGAGTAACCACAATTAAACTTGAATTAACAATGGAAAATTTCTTCTGATAATGGCACTTAAAGATGTTGTATTAGTTAATTGCCATATTATCATTACTTGATTGCAGGCATTTTTAACTGATGTTTATAGACTATTTTAGCACAAATTTATAACTTAAATGGTTACCTCTGATCACAGATTCTCTTTCTACTGTGGAGATAAATGTAAATTACTGAGTAGTTGGACTTAAATTTCCTTTATGCACACCCACACAACCAAAGATTAGAGGGTCCAGAGTTTCTGCAACACATCAAAAAGAATCCTCAATGAGAAAATGTGAAACACAGAATATATTTGAAACTTTCCCAAGAACCTCATAGTACCAATTACTGAAAGAAGGTGGCAGTCACTGATTGTCAGTATCTTTCCCTTCTGTCCCAGACCACCTATTTCATGTAAGGCTTTGCATTTGCACCTAAGAGAAAGGACTAGTATCCTATTTTTAAACTTAATTTTCAAATCCTGAATTTTTTTCTTTCTGTTTAAAAGGTCACGTCTCACAATAAAACTCATTTTTCTTTTCACTTCCTTTTGACAGTCTCATTCCCACTTGAATATTTCAGCCAGTGAGTGATGTTTTGTAAGAGTATAAATGTCATACTTAAATAACAAAAGCGTGAATTTCCTGAGATGAGTGCAGTGTACACTCATGATTTTGAATGGGATCAGTTCTAGTGTGAATCAACAGTGCTAGTTTCACTTAGTTTAATTTCAGAGATAACCTCGCTATCATAATTGCATAGCTTCAGGAAGAATAAGGGAGGCGGCTATGCTGTTGGATATATAGTAGAGAGAGAATCCATAATCAGAGGAGGCCATGTAAGGCACTTTTTAAACTTCCATTGTGGGACAAATGTAATCCACTCAGCACCAAAAAGGAAAGGTTTTAAGGCTCTCTTCCTCTTGGTTCCCATTCACAAAACCCTCCTGAAGTACCCTTTCTACCCACATGTCTGCCTGTGATGTACCTTGCTTAAAGGTCAATTTTGTGAAAGAGATCCATTTTGTCTTGAAGATCAATTTAGCTAAGAGCTAGATGGATAACATCCACGGTCACTTTAGGTGGTAAGCATTATCTAAGGGTCTGTCTCTGAGTTAGATGTTGTGTATAGGTCTATCTTGAGGATGGATCTTGTTCCTAGGTCTCTGCCTGTAATGGATCTTATTTAAAGGTCTGTCTCTGTGATGGTTCTTGTCTTAAAGTCTCTCTCTGAGAAAGAGCTTGACTTCACTTCTGCCTCCGTGATGGATCTAGTCCACATGTCAGGCTCGTGATGATGATAAAGAAATTGAAAGTAGAAACCCCTGCTGATTATGCTGAATGAAACTTAGAATATCAGTGCAAGTGATTCAAGTAATAAGAAAACCCAGTATGAATGGTATCACTTATTCTAATGAGAGATGATTTGACGTGTGATTGATGAAGTTCCAAAGGAAAGTTTCATGCAGGCAGCAGAACTGCATGAGAACGGTCTCATGGTAGCTATCTTTAGGCCTGGTTTGGAAACTAACCAGTCTGGTTTGACATAATGAAACAAAGAAGCAAAATCTTTTTTTTTCTGTGTCCAGGTATCTGCATGAGCATTTGAAACAGATCCAGGAAGAAGTCAGCATCCTTAAAAATAACATTTCTAAATACAAGGTATTGTTGTTGATTACTAATTAATGCATTAAATCTCATACCATCACATTTGGAGTAAGTAATAGCCAATAAAATTTGTAATCAGCTCAAATTGTCATCTGTATCTGTGTTGACACTCGTTCATCGTGGAAGTCACTAGGGACACCTAGGTACTGAAGTTTATGAGCACTGAATGACCACAGTAATACCTGCCCACAGACATCATTCCCTCTACAGTAATCCGAATTACAAAGTTCTTATGCCACCCTGTATGCATGTATACTATTTTGGTGTACGTACATCTAGAATAAGGGACAAAATGAAAATCGTAAAAAAATGTATATTTGTGGCACATAAATCAAAGGTCTCTTCATCACTTCAGCTTCTCATCACTAGTTCTAGCCTGTGAAATTTACATTGGTAGATCTCCATGACTTTAAGGCCTAATCCATAAAGATGTGCCCAAAATTGTACATTGGTAAATTGGATTTACCTGCACTCAGATTTTCAAGTTTGTGTTTGAATCTATGAAGGTGAACTAATGTTTTCTATAAATTGAGCATTACAACTTCATTGAACTTTTGCGCTCCTGTTTATAAAACCCAAAATGCACTTCGCAATTTTTAAAAATATACTTGGCTTCATAAACCTGTGTTCACGCTGTTAAGGAATTATTGTTTTCTGTCCTGTTTTCATTTCTCTCCTATCAAGAAAATGTTGATATCTAATAAAAACGGGAAAACATAAAATACCCAGCAGGTCAGGCACCAACGACAGAGAGAAAAACAGAGTTAATGTTTCAGGTCGATAACCTTTCATTGGAGATTTTCTGGTGAAAAGGTCATCACGCTGAAACGTCAGCCCTGTTTTGTTCTCCACAAATGCCCTGCTGAGGATTTACAGCATTTACTGTTTTTATTACAAATCAACTTCTTCCTTGCCTGACTTGCTGAATATATTCATCATTTTCTGTTTTGATTTCAGATTTCTGGCATCTGTAGTTTTACTGGTTTTAGAAATTGACTTGTCTTTGGGTAGCCAATAATATTAGCACTACATTTGTGGAATCACAGGGTAACCCAGTAGCTGTACGAATGCTGAGTTAGCATGCCTCATTGAGAATGCTTTTTCT
This sequence comes from Pristis pectinata, assembly GCF_009764475.1. Taxonomy (NCBI): domain Eukaryota; kingdom Metazoa; phylum Chordata; class Chondrichthyes; order Rhinopristiformes; family Pristidae; genus Pristis; species Pristis pectinata. The sequence continues at coordinate 75,841,811 of NC_067406.1, forward strand.
ATTTATCCATTATTGAAATCTGCTTTGCAGATTGCTGTGTCTTCTTAACTCTGAGCATAATTTGAGTTTATAATGGTGATTAAGAATCTTGATTAATTAACTTCTCACCTGCACTGTATTATTCATTTAATGTTGTAATCTGTGTGTTATGATTGGATGAAACTATTAAAATAAATGATTTCTTCACAGCATTTCATCATTTCTGTTTCACATAGAATGCTCTTGAACGTAAAAAGAACACAAAGTCAAGTGGAAGAAGCAACAGTAGCGCCCTTACAGGGGTTCTTTCTGCTAAACAAGGTGAGGCATGCCTAATGTGGTCGAAGAAAGTTTGAACCAGTGTCCACCATTACTTAATGTAAAGGAGAGCAGATTAGGAGTGACACATTCATTTAATCTTTGAAGGTGAATCAGAAACCCTCTATCCAGCACATCATAAAACTCACTGAATTCTAGTTCCAGAAAATTATCCCTGCGGCTGATTTCACCTATTTTAAGGATATTTGAAAGGGACTGCTTGGACCCACCCCCACTACACAAAGATATTGCTTTTCCCACAAGACCTTTAATTGAATGTATCAGCAGGAGCAGAGGTCCTGACAGCTTTCCCACAAAGTAAGTCTGAATCTGAAAAAGTAGATTCAATACAACCAGGTATCACTCAGTGGAAGTAACTGTTTATGTCCAAAAATGCATCTTTGTTGTCTGTTGCTCCTAAAGCAAATATAGTTCAATTTTGTATTCTCTTTCATAATATATTGAATCATTATGATGTGATGCTCTTGGTACCATTGCTGTAAGTTATTTACTGAAATGTCTGCTATTATTTAATCCTTGCTTATGAATGGTGATTATCCTATTCAGGTTGTTGTTACAGCCAAACCTGATTCTATCCACATCCAGACATTTACAAAATGCAAATTAAAACTCTGTTGTAAGATAATGATCAGGAGCAGGAGCCTACATGAGTTCCTCCCCCACCCCTGCTAACTAACGCAGAGCTCAGAGGGCTAATTATAGAGCCTCCATTTCAATGAGCCAACAGCACTGGGGATCAAATTTTGACTTGTCAGATTATATTGTTCAGCATTTCACTGGATAAATGTGCTGAACCATTGATAAAGCTGAACTCCATATGTTATTCACTCTGCTCGCCATAAATGTCAACATCTTTGAAATGTTGGTGACAGCTCTATTTTTGAGATTAGATCTGAGTTTCCTCAATGAACTTGCATGCCCCTACCCTTAGAAACCACTTCAGAAATTACAAGAAGAATGAAGTTGCTGTTCTGTCCTTACAGCACTTTGACAATAAAATTCCCTTTCAAACCCCCCTTCACAGCTCACCCCTATCCACTCACAAATCCCCCCCGCCCCAGTAACGCCTCTCCCTGTAATTCCCATGCAGGGTTTACATCGAGATGCAGACACAATACTGGATCTGCAGCATTATGAAACCAGGGTCCAGAAATTAGTATTGGTATTGGTTTATTGTTTGTATTGGTTTATTATTGTCACATGTACCAAGATACAGTGAAAAGCTTTTGTTTTGCGTGTCATCCAGGCAGATCATGCCATACATGATTACACTGAGGAGGTAAAATGAAAACAGAATTCAGAATATAGTATTGCAGTTACAGAGAAAGTGCAGTGCAGGTAGACAAATAAAGTCCAAGGGCCACAACGAGGTAGATTGGGAGATCAAGATTTCATTTATTAGTGTATGAGAGATCCGTTCAAGTATCTGATAACGGTGGCAATAGAAGTTGTCCTAGGGTCTGGTGGTTCATGCTCTCAGGCTTTTGTATCTTCTGGCTGATGGGAGAGGGGAGAAGAGAGAATGACCAGAGTGGGAGGGGTCCTTGATTATGTTGGCTGCTTTCCAGAGGCAGCGAAAAGTGTATGCAGAGTCAGTGGAGGGGAGGTTGGTTTTGCGTGATGGACTGGGCTGCATTCACAACTCTCTGCAATTTCTTGGAAAGAGCAGTTGCCATACCAAGCTGTGATGCATCCAGATAGGATTCTTTCTATGGTGCATCTATGAAAATTTGTAACAGTCATCAAGCCACACTGCCTTATTACTCATTAAAAATGTGGTGCTTCATCCTGATGCTGTTTGTGAGTCACATAAAAAGCCAGAACTTCAGTTGTGAGGTTCAGTGCTGTTAGATTTCCCCGAGTAGTTCTGTGTTAAAGATGACCTTATGGGCTTCAGCACGACATTCCCTGTTGCTATATTACAAGTTCTTGGAATTGTCAACAAAGAGTCCAACAGGTGTAATTTTTTGAAATCAACACCTAAAGGGACCTACAAGGATACAAGAAAAATTCTTCCTGCTGCTGGGGAGAGTTGCTACTGAATGAATGGATGCTGCATTGATGGTATGGGTTAGGACAGTCCTCTCAGGGGGTCAGGGAGACTCAGGTTACTGAAGAACAGTGCCTGCTCTTTGTGTAAGTGGGCCAGAGAGACCCTCCACAAGAGAAGCCAGACACTCCTGGCATGTGGTGGCTGGGGTGGAGGGGGGGTGGGGTGACTTGCGTGCAATATATAAATGCCAGCACATACCCACACTGCCTGTGGGCTCATGATAAATTGGTGAAATCTCCTCTCCTTGAGTGTGGAGGTTGGGTGATCTCTCTAATGTACCAGTGAGCTGCAAACTGTGAGATGTGACAGAAATCAGCAGCGGCAGCCTGGAGTGATCCTTACTTGAGAAAGCTGAGAGTGACTGACCCTGACTTCATTGTCCAAGCAATCAAGGGATACTTGAAATTGTATTTGAGATCGTGGGAGATATTGCTAATCCAGATTCCCCTGATACTGTGCATTGAAGGGGCCAGCAACCAAACTGCATTCTAGGTCTACTCAGTGAGGACAATGAATACAGTTTGATTGTTGGTGCTTTAGATGCATGGCATTAGGGAAATCTGGATTAGCAATACCTAGATGTTCTGTGAATAAATAAGGACTTTTTTTTACATCATAGAGGTTGAAAATCCCCTTGCAGATGTTTGTCGCACCACTGCCGCTGCCATTTGGGGCAATTTTATTCCAGAAAAAATGTGCTTGGAGAATGAAAATCCAGCAAGGAAGTGGGGAGTCAAATTTCCCAAAAGGGCTAAGATGCCTAAAAGTGTGGGTAAAATTGATCTAGTGTGGGTTAACCTGAATTTCAAGAGGTGAATGTTGTTGTTTTCATTGTTGTGAATACAAATCTCTACCCTGCATCTGAAATAATATGTCATTTTCCAATTTTCTCCATCCAACTTAGAAAAGAGGTTGTATATCTCAGTAATTGGATGCAGGTGGGATAAGAGTTTAATTGGCTTTGGGATCGTTGATTGGCACAGTCTCGTCTTGCTAATAACTTGAGTTTCTGTCCTTAGTGGTTAGAGGGAATGCTATTATAGTGATAGTAATTGCTTGAAAATTAGATTTTATGTTGTTTTATGCAGGCAGCTAACAGTAATAAGTTGTGCTTAAGAGATACCAGTAAAGATTGTATTGATCGGTCAATGGACAGTGTTTAGTGACCAAAAACAACTGAAATAAGTTTAGGATTAAAAGGATGCTTCATGATACTGCAGTAGGGTAGAATGATTATTCACTATCTTTCTGAAAAAATTGCTGGTGCCTGTGTTTAATATTGTTAAGTCAATATTGTGATGCTTCTAAAAACATGTTATCTGCCTTGTAAGTCATACCTGAATTTAGTATTGGAACATAAATTTTGGTCAGATTGCTATCTGATTATTTCTGGTTGAAAAGTATACATTCTTCTTCTCTTCCACTAACACAAGTTCATTGGAATTATTAATCAATTATGAAATGTGTTTTATTTTTGACGTAGTTTAATTTAAGTTACTGGATAGATTGATCTTTTGTGAACGTAGTGATTCTGAATAAGCAACAACAGACTTTACGTTGACATTGGTTAAACTCTAGATAAGCCATGGCTGTGATAATCCAGCAATTGAAAAGCCTCTTAACCTGACACTTGCTCTGCAGGAATGCTCATTATAATAGAAGGCTTTTTATAAAACGCTACTAGAATCCATGCAACTGCTTAGTAGCATCAATTGTCACCTCAAAGGGAGGAAAGAAAATTAGAAATTTTAGTGCATGTGGTGGAGAGGAAATCTATGCATTCCCAAGGATTTAAGGCACAGCAATAGTTCTGTGATGTTTTTATATTGTTGACTATTTTCTTCGTTCCTTCTCTTCCTATTCCATAAGAACCAAGTGAAACATCATGTACAGAATATACAGCCATCCCAGAGTCTGATCCAGCCATTCTTCAAATAATGATTTGTCATACAGAGCAATATTCTACACAAAGAAATAAGTTAAGTCTCATATATTAAACTGTAGTCATGATCCTGGAGGGAGGACACTTTCACAAATGCCCTCTCTCTGCAGTGGCAACACACACATTAGGAACACAGGAAAAGGAGTCATCTAGTTAGTCCCTCAAGATAATTTTACCATGCTGTGAGATCGTGGCTGATCTGTAGTCTAAATGCCTGCCTTGGCCCCACATCCTTTCATTCCTTTCATGAGCAGAAATTTGCTGATCTTGGATTTTAAAGTCAATTGAGTTGGGAGCTATTTCTTTTGCAGGAGACATTGCACATTTCAGCCATCCTTTCTGTGATGACCTGTTACTAAATTTCTTTCTGGAGGAGCAAAGTTCTAATTTGAAAATTGTCCACTTGGCCTTTACCCCCTCACCAATGCAAAAGTCTTGTACCTGACCACCACATTTTAGTGCTCTGTGTACAAATACCCCTCAATTTCTTCAGATTGTCAATGTTCCCAGTTTTCCACCATTTAAATAGTACTTGGATCTATCCTTAGTTTGGACCTTTTTGGATTAAGGGTTAAAGTTAGCCAATATTGATTCATATTTTTATCTGACAAGGAATCATACCCCTCAAAAAATTGCTATCATCAGAAAAAGGGAAAAAAGTCAGACCATGCAGAACTATAAACTTGAAAATAGCTGAGAAAACAACAGCTCTTTCCTCCACAAAAGCCTCGGCATAAATTGGAAGCAAAAAGAACCAAGTCCAGATACTAACGACGTGCAATCCCCCCCTCCCCAGTTTATCCTGGTTGGCAAGACTGCATGAAAATATGAGCTATCTGATGGAAATTAAAGTTGATGTAGCATGGAGCTTCTTAAAGGCAGTTTTGGAAAATTAATTTTTTTACAAAAAGAATTACAACGCATGTAACATTTTGATGAGTGACCTGATGCTAATTTATGCCAAGGGAAATTTGTCCCAGTTGCCAAAAGCTATTTGTGATGTTCGATTTTGAAGTGCTGCAGGATGGTTATCCTTGAATAAGTCTGTGGTGCAGCAACGTCACTGAAATACATTATAAATGTGATGCAGTGAAATTTGGAGGGTCACTTGTCTCAAACTGCTAGTGGGGAGTTGTACTCAAAGCGAATATGGTTCAGAAAACTAATGTTTGTAGGCATGTTTGCAACCCATTGCCCCTTTTGAGCACAGCTCTTCACCGAGAGTATTTGAATTTATTCTCACATTTTAACGGGTGAAGCAACTACCAATAAGTTCACTAGAAATGTTACCATGAGTGCAAGATGGAAAATTCTGTTTTAAATTTACTGAGTTTATTAAGATTGGCAGGAGGAGTTTCAGTTGCAAAATATCTATTTTTTTTCCTTTATATGTATCATCAATGTAATTGATGTTATTTTATCCATTTCGGTTGCAGTCCAAGAGCTATTATCAGAAGGTCATGGCTGCAGTCTGCCAGCTACTCCACAGTCCATCTCAGATCTGAAATCATTGGCAACTGCGTTACTTGAGACAATTCACGACAAGAACATGGTCCTTCAGCATCAACGTCAGACGAATAGGCATGTGTTTAATTCTACTCGATAACCAAGGGTTTCTTGTACTGCAGTTTTAAATCTGTTGATTTCATGATGGTAAAGATAAATAAATTATTACGGTTGTTATATTATTCCTGGAAACAAGGAGATTGAATTGAGGAATAATTGCTTTGATAACAGATGTAATACTTTGTCACGACTGAACTGAAAACCAATTACAAAGTGGTTGTCTTCTTACAGGATAAAGGCTCTTCATCAAGTAGAAGAGCCTTTCCCTGATTTTCTAAATGAAAATAGAGAATGTTTTGGCATGAATAGGAACTTCATACCACTTGGAAACATATTATCTGACATTTGTAATTTATTTTAATATTTGCAAATAGGTCTTGACTATTTTAATCAAGGTGTTTAAACAATATTTAATATTATAAATGAACAATGATAATTTCCTTACATTCTAAAATCAGCACATTTTGCTTTTGGTACTTCCTGAGTACTCTGTGTTATGAAAGGGTGCATTCCTAGAAAACCATCTGTATCACAGTTTTCCATAATGCAAACCCTTTTTTTCCTATTCAGTCCCATGTTATAAATGGAGATGCATTCCTACGGGAAGTTTTTCTCTCAACAGTATCACCCACATAGGTGCGCAGTCTTTTGGCGAGGGAATTCTGATTGTATTGTAGCCAGAGGAGAAAGGATTGTTGTTTTAATTAGCTAGAGTTGGATGTTACATTGTTTGATCAAGTATCATTGTACAAGTTTCAATAGAAGAGATTGCCTTGTTAGTTTCCAAAGCAAATCTCTTAAGTGGCCTCAGGCTGTGAATGGGCAGCCTACGATCATTGTCCTTGGTAAACTAGTTCAGTTCTCTGTATACATTTGTGTTTATTTATTTATTTTTCACATAAATTCCATAAGAGTGAATTTTTATTCTGCATCTCAAATTTTTATTAGTGATTTGTGAATTCTGTAAGGATGAATTTCTGTTACCTGAACTACTGTAACACAGGAGTACCATAGAACTATACAGCACAATACAGGCCCTTCAGCCCACCATGTTGTGCCGACCTTTAAACCACACCTAAAACTATCTAACCCCTTCCTCCCACATATCCCCCTATTTTAAATTCCTCCATCTGCTTATCTAACAACCTCTTGAACTTGACCAACATATCTGCCTCCACCACCACCCCAGGCAGCACATTCCATGCACCAACCACTCTCTGGGTGAAAAACCTCCCTCTGATATCTTCCTTGTACTTCCCACCCATTAATTTAAAGCCATGCCCTCTTGTATTGAGCATTGGTGCCCTGGGAAAGAGGCGCTGGCTGTCTATCTATTCCTCTTAATATTTTGTATACCTCTATCATGTCTCCCCTCATCCTCCTCCTCTCCAAAGAGTAAAGCCCTAGCTCCCTTAGTCTCTCCTCATAATCCATACTCTCCAATCCAGGCAGCATCCTGGTAAATCTCCTCTGCACCCTTTCCAACGCTTCCACATCCTTCCTATAATGAGGCAACCAGAACTGGACACAGTACTCCAAGTGTGGTCTAACCAGAGTTTTGTAGAGCTGCATCATTACTTCGTGGCTCTTATACTCGATCCCACAATTTATGAAAGCTAACATCCCATAAGCTTTCTTAACTACCCTATCGACCTGTGAGGCAACTTTCAATGATCTGTGGATATGAACCCCCAGATCCCTCTGCTCCTCCACACTCCCCAGAATCCTGCCATTAACCTTGCATTCCGCCTTGGAGTTTGTCCTTCCAAAGTGTACCACCTCACACTTCTCTGGATTGAACTCCATCTGCCACTTCTCAGCCCAGCTCTGCATCCTATCAGTATCCTTCTGCAAGCTTTGACAGTCCTCCACACTATCCACAACACCACCAACCTTTGTGTCATCTGCAAACTTGCTAACCCACCCTTCTACCCCCTCATCCAAGTCATTAGTAAATATCACGAAAAGTAGAGGTTCCAGAACCAATCCTTGTGGGACACCACTAGTCACAGCCCTCCAATCTGAATGCACTCCCTCCACCACAACTCTCTGCTTTCTACAGGCAAGTCAATTCTGAATCCACATGGCCAAGCCTCCCTGGATCCCATGCCCTCTGACCTTCTGAAGAAGCCTTCCATGTGGAACCTTATCAAATGCCTTACTAAAATCCATGTAGACCACATGTACTACACTACCCTCATCAATCTTCCTGGCTACCTCCTCAAAGAACTCTTATCAGGCTTGTGAGACATGATCTGCCCTTCACAAAGCCATGCTGGCTGTCCCTAATCTGTCCATGATTCTCTAAATGCTCATAGATCCTATCCCTTAGAATCCTTTCCAACAGCTTGCCCACCACAGATGTAAGGCTCACTGGTCTGTAATTCCCTGGACTATCCCTGCTACTTGCCACCCTCCAATCCTCTGGTACCATTCCTGTGGACAACGAGGACTCAAAGATCCTAGCCAACGGTTCAGCAATCTCCCCCCTCGCCTCGCGAAGCAGCCTGGGGAATGTTCCATCAGGCCCCGGGGACTTAACTGTCCTAATATTTTCTAACAACACTGTACTGTTGCCCATATTACATGGCTACCTTGACTTGTGATGAATTGCACACTATCAGTTATTTAGGATTCCCATTAAATCCTTAAGCTCTTAGATGGTGGAAAAATTTTACAATGAAGCATTTCTTTGCTGGCTCAAACAAATTTATTTACATTTTTTAAAAAAAAAGGATGCTTCAAAATATTAGGAGTGTGATGCAATATAAAATTATATCTTCTAATATGTACAGCTGGAATGTCTCCTGAAAGAATGAATTGCCCTGTCAGTTTCTGCTTGAAAGTTTTTGCTTGAGTTGGAGAATTATACATCAAAAATATGTTAAATATTTGGAACTTTCTTTAGGAGTCCAATTTGATCTGAGAAACACAGAGGTCCATTTATGTCATCATTTCCTTAAAGAACAGAAAAAATAATACCGTTGTCTCATAATTGTTTTAACTTGTCTTATAATTCCATTACACAAGACACACATGAAAATTTATGCACACGCATGCATGCTCATACACATGCAAACACACACAAAATTCTTAGTCTTGATAAAGAGTGAATGGAAGTTGCATTTGATTCAGATTACCACAATTTTTTAAGCCCATTAATAAGTCAAACAAGGCAAATTCCTGTTTTTTCCATCGAAGCTAACCACTAATCATACAGTCGCAAATGACAGTAAGTGCAATAATTGCTGTTACTAACATCCAAAATGTGATGTTTTGCCTTTAATGAGTCCACATGCAATAATACCTGTTGTTAATTATTCTTAATGTACCAGATATTTCCTCATAGGATCTGTTTTCATTTGTGATGAAAATTTTAGTTATTTACAAACCCATCTTTTAAATAAAATTTAACTAATGACAATTTCCTTATGTATTTCCTAACTTTCTGAAATATGGATCTTTTATGATATGTTTCATGAAGTCTAGATGTGTATTTAATGCCAAGCTAACTATAATAACAGCTCAGCAAACTCTGCATCTATAGAAATTTTTCATTTATATAAATTACAATCCAATCAGAAATATCTAAGACTACAATAGATTTTATTTGTTTTATTTTTTAACAAGTTTATAGAAATAGAAAAATTAGAGCAGGAGGAGGCCATTCGGCCCTGTGAGCCTGCTCTGCCATGGCTGACCTTGCAAATATATTTTGCTTGGAAAAAGCTTCTAAATTTTTAACTAAAAATTGTATTTTTAACCCTGTGGAATGGTGATTCTGAGAATTATTCAATGTGGTCAATTTCTTTATGACATCACTGTTGCTGTACACCAGAGGTTCTCATAAACTGATAGCGACCAATATTGGGAAACCTGAAATCCATAATTACCAAGTAGTCACATACTTGAGGACAGCTCTCTTTGAGGTCCACAGCTTATACTGTTACCTTGCTGCTGTCTGCAAAACCCAGAACATAATTTATGATGTATTATTGATGATTATCATGGCCATAAACCAATTCATTTAAGTTATAGTCTGCTGTGGTAGTCTTTTGAACTTATTCTTTTATGACACATAAGATGATTGCCTGCAAGAAACGTATGATGAATGCACTCATTACAGTTTGAACATTTCACATAAAGAACAAATATCTTGTTATTAATAAATGAATAATAATAGTTATACCATGGTTTATTTTCTTGTGGCAAGGTGAATGCATAAGTTTATTCTCAAATATGGGGTTTAGGCAAGAAAGTGGACTTGAGGGTTAGGATCAGCTACGACCTTATTGAATGATACAACAGACTCAAGGGGTCGTCAGACAAATTCCAACTTTTATTTCTTGCATTCTCTTATTCCCATTTTGAAGGCAGCATTGTTCTCTGAAAATCTCTCTGAAATTATTCTCATCTCTGCAGGATTCTAGGCAATCGTGTGGCTGAGCTGGAAAAAAAGCTAAGAACATTGGAAGTTTCCGGTTTGTGGAGTCTTCCAGGTAAATGCCAGCCAGTGGAACCTTTCCTTCTCTTCTTTAATGTTCATTTATTTGCAACATTTTTCAAATTTTTTTCATCTTTATAAATTCTATCTACAAACAGTTCAGAGGTGAAATTATTTAAAAATATTATGAGCCACTAAAAGTAATTTAGATTCTAGTATGCCAGGGAATCTGACATCGAAGGTAACCATAACTATATAGACCAGCTTTCTCAATTATATTATGTTATTGAAACTGACATTGGAAAACTGCTGTTCCATGTATGTTTCTGCTTATGACCATTAAAAATATTTCAGGACTTCTGTCAATCCTTTGTGTTTGTGCTTTAGGAAATGTCTGTATTTTACATGTTTGATTACACACTGTGATCTGCCAATATTATTTTCAAGATCAGTGTATCTCTAGTACTTAGTAAAGTTAATGATCCATACATTGCACAATAATGTGTTATTTTGTATGGTGTCCTGTACATTGTCTCAGACCATTGCAGAGTACATATCTGAAGTTTCATTTGAATAAATATGGGCTCCAAACTTGTGCCATGAAAAAGACATATTTGAATACCCAGCATTTCCTTTTCAAATTCTGCTCTCAGCTTTTACTGGAACCATGAATCCATTTATTTTAAGAATGCTAACAGTCTTGCTAGAATAAGGGCACAGCACTCCCACTGAATGATCTAAGTACCATACACTTGCATCCCAAATTCTAATAGCTAGATCCTGGTGTTAGGTGCCCTATGCATTGTAATCAAGAGTTCTTCTGGAATCTAGTTCCTGGCTGTTTGGGAAGATGCTGAGTTGGAAAATGGTGTGAGTCACAGGAAGCTCACAAAAAATTAATTTTTAAACAATTCTTTCTCAGGGCACTGATATCAGATTGTAGGCTGAAAAACAGCCCACAATCTGGTATCAGTGCCCTGAGAAAGTGAGCTTCCTGTGGCTCAGACCATTCTCCAACTCAGCATCTTCTTCAGTTTAGTTTAGTATTACCTTAGTTCATCTCTGGGCCAAAGGGGGAGGTTGATAGAATACAGGATTTAAATTTGAAGTTAGAACTTGCGGGCTGGTGGGAAGGGATAGTGTGTGGGGATGCTCGTGGGTGTCATTTCCTATTTACGATGAAATAAGCCATGGCCCAGTGAAAATTTTCCACCCAATGGAATGGCATTGTGGGCATTCATGCATGGATTGGTTTCTGATAGGGCAGGGCTGATGACTGTTTCTCCATGCCAGGATGGTTTGGAGAGTGAGGGTGTACAATGTCAGTCTTCCTCCTCAGGAAGGAAAAGAGTGTTACTGAAATTGTTTCTCAGAGCTGGTAGAGGAAACACATTGCCTTTCTGCAAAGGGGCAACCAACCTCTCTTCTGTGTGGGAATAGTGTTCATTTGCTTATCTGAAATGGAGAATCATCTGGACCCGGGCAGGGAACAGAGGTATGAGTGTGTGGAGAGCCAGGTGTGGGGCTGCGGACAAGGAGTTATGAAAAATGGGAAGAGCAAAAGCACGACGGTACGTAAAAGGATAAGTGGAGATTATGGAAGATGGAATGGGAAGAGAGGACAAGGGGCTGGCAATGGATTGGAGCGGGGAAAGATAGGGATTTGAGTAGGGTCGAAATTATGGCAAGAATGCTGCTCCTTGTGTGTTGTTTCAGGTCAGTATGCTCTCATGTAGAGAGGGGAAGTAACTCAAAATCAGAATGCTCCAAGGCTTTAGCGCTCCTTGGTGTTGATGAGAGTTGGGTCAACAGGTTTCCAACTAGAACTGGAAACTCCAGAAGGTCCTCTATGGAGGGGGGGAGTTACTGAGACCTAATATTTTCCTCAGTTTGTTGGGTTGGTGGTTTGTGCAAGTTTTTTAGTGCAGTTATTCAGCAGGTAATTTGCTGATTCATTTACAATCAGGTGTTGTCATTCAAGCTACTGCATTGGGGGGGGGGGGGGGCACTTAATATTATGGATGACAGTTCCTATTTCTTCTCTCTTATTTTCTGCTTTCATCCAGATAAATTGCCAATGGGGATAACATCAACACGGATGGAGAATGCTTTAACTTAGCCTGAGATAATTTGCATGATGGGCAGAATCATTCCAGTGTGGCCTGGATCGACTTAAATTAGCTCAAAATAGTATGCATTATTTGGAAAATTGCAGTATTTCTCATGCATAGCATACTGATGTGAATCATCAGCTCTGAGGAGATGTCATGTCAATACTGGATTCAATTTAAATTGATCATAAACTAACAGGCAAACTTCCACTTATCTAGCAGTTCTTACCGGTCAAATGATCGCTTTGAGGCAATTTTCCGTTGATTTTTTTGTTTGATTACTATTACTTATTATTGTATAACCAAATTGAACTGAATATCAACACTAAAATAAGGGCCAATATTGCATATCTGAGAAGTTCTTTACAACCCTGATATTGAGTATGCTGTTGAGAGCAATCACACTGCAAAGGGAGAAAATGTGCAGTATAAATGATCACACATTTACCATGTGTGGCATCAGAGGTTTTAGTCAGTGGCTTCAAGTAAAAATCAATTCAATTGCAAAGCTAAATATACAGTATGTTACAGGCAACTCTTACAAAGTCTGCTACCTTGAGTCCAGGTTTAGGTAGGATGGACCCTGAGGTCAGGCAATCTGGTTTCATGTATATAAAACTGTTCCATCCTGTTCATAAACTCTCAGTCCTATGTGTACATTCTTCAGCACTGGTGCTGAATGCATCTGGCATCAGGTTGAGCAGTGCTTACTCTGTCCAATCACCATTCCTTCGAATTTACTGAATTGGATTCACCAAACAAACTCGACCGCAGTATCATAACCTTGTTCACAGTGAGGAAAATATGCCTCAGCAGATCTGAATTAGCAGAAAAGTAAATATATTAAAAAGGCACTTATTTAAATATTTCAACCTCATTAAAACATGAACCAAAAATACATTTCTAGAATACAGTTGATGAAACAAAGATATAATTACACTCTTGCTTTTTACAAATTTAAAAATCTCTTGATGAAGTATCTAATCCATGAAAATTATTCATCAAAAATCAAAAAAAAAGAAAAAAAATTCATCAATCATACAATCTCTCCAGCCTCCCCAACAAATGATCTATTTTTCAAATAATAAAACCATAGCACACAAATTATTGTCCCTGATATTTATAGATAAGATATACAGGGGCTCCCCAGATTACGAATGACCCGACTTATGGGAATCTGACTTTACACAAACTCTCCCATACACTTTTTAAAGCATTTTTCAAGCTAGTAATAATAATAGAAATATTAAAATGTCTCATGGCATTCATTCATGACTGAATAAAGTATATATTCCATTAGTTTAATTATGGGTAGTGTTAGAATGTTTATTCAATGAAAGGGAAGAGTTACAGCAAGTGCATGTAGAGTAATGTGATATGGCTAGCTGTGGAAGACGGACTATTAAATCAGCTTATGAACAGTTCTTAGGAACGAAACCCTGACACAATCCGGGCACTGCCCGTATCCCTTGCCCTGGAACCATCCTAGTAAATGTTTTATGCACCCTATTCTTAAAGTTTAATGACCAAAATTGGACTCAGTACTCCACTTATGGCCAGTCCAATGTTTTATAAAGGGTCATCATAATTCAATCAGCTTTGCAGTCTATTCCTCTGTTTATGAAACTCTGGAGCTGTGTGCATCTTAACCACTTTCTCAGTCTGCCCTTCCAATTTCATAGACCTGTTCACATGTACACCCAGCTCATATATTTCCTGAACCCCACTTAGAATTGTATCCTTGCAATGTATTGCCTTTTGCCTTTCTTTCTAAAACAGCAGTACCTCACTATCGTTGCTTTGTTCCATTTCCCACTTGTCGGCCAATCAAATTAACAGGCTGACTCATAATAAGAAGTGAAACCAGTAGCATGGATCTCTGTGATAGACTCCAAAAAATGAGAAATGGGGAGGAAGGTCATTAATTGGGGCTGGAGGCTAAGGTGACCATCCAGTTCCAATTGAATGAGATTACCTCCACCAACAGGCTCATTCCATTCTACTCCGTTGTTAGATTTTGTCCTACTGTGGTGCATAATGTTATTTTAAAATGAAAATGTTTCATTGAATTGCCTAATTACACTGTTATTGGGAGCTGAGGGAAATACTGAGGTCATGGCATGAATTGTGAGTCTTGCATCATTAATATTATGCATAATATAGAATGCACTTGTGGTTGCTTAAATAAATCATTTGAAAATTTGTAAGTCTGTAATGTTATAGCACTGTCAGTAAATGATTATTATGGTGCTGGTGAAGACAGGTGAGCAGTAGTGGAAATCGTATGAAACAAACCTGCTAGATATCAAATGTATTAATTTTCATTAATGTAGTTTTTCTCTTTCCTCAAAGTAATGGCCATTTTTTGTTCTCTTTCCTCGCTACCCAACAGGTCTGAGCTACAGTATCTCTGTGGGAGTAGGGAGTAGGTTTTGTTTGTACTATACTAATTGAGACATGGCATGTATAAAATTGTTTAATTCCATTATTGACATAAAAAATGTGCCTGAAAATTTAACCTGACACTCAAAATGCAACACCTGCATGTAGCATTAAAATGGTCAGTAGCATTGCATAATCTCAGTAATGCAATTAAAAATGTACATTTAACAGTGTGATTATAGTATGCATATTTGCATACATATATATGCATACAGATTATAGTATGCATATTTGCATATTATGAGTAAATTAAGTATTGGGTGTTAATACATTAATTTCCTCACTCTGCAACCTACCAATTTCAACTGTACACAGAAGAATGCAA
Organism: Pristis pectinata; assembly: GCF_009764475.1. NCBI lineage: Eukaryota > Metazoa > Chordata > Chondrichthyes > Rhinopristiformes > Pristidae > Pristis > Pristis pectinata. Next base: position 75,857,012 of record NC_067406.1, read on the forward strand.
GCAGACCATTGATCACCCATGAAAGGAAAAACTTGTGGGCACATTCCAGATACCTTGTGCCTGGCTACCTATCCAGCTGGCTAATGCGCAACATACTCAAAACAGGAGGAAGAGGAGAAGAAGGGAATAAGTAATGTAGATGAGGATAATTTGCAGTTGTTTTCTCCTGGTGCAGTATATCACACCATATAAGGGTATGGGAATTTTAGAGTGCAGCTTCTCCCCCTCTCTCCACCACATGATTTTCCATTTGTTAACTTTATTAGTTGAAAAATGCACAATGAAATTAAATTGCCAGTGGAGAAAACAATGTTTATATAATACACATGTAAGATGATCTCAATAAGCATAGCAGTTAATATTACTTAATTAACTGAACTCTTTCAGTATTAGAATACATTTTACACTGCTTTTATCACTGTCTAAGCACTTGTCATGTGCTTCAATGTTCCGGGAACCAACAAGTGCTAATGTAGAGTACCTTGGATCTGAGTGTAATCTGACTCCAAACCTCTGGAACATGCTTACAGTCAGGTACATTCTGGGTACTGATAAATGAAAATCCACTTGAATATTAAATTTGGGATTATTTACTTGTCCAGTGTCAGTGCTACATAGAGTACATAGTTGTTGATAATGAAGAAGGGTATCGTAGGTTGCAGGGGGGATCTTGATCTGTTAGGGAAGTGGTATTTTGGAAAGTCAAACCAATGTAGGACTTATACTATGAATGGTAGAGCTCTAGGGAGTGTAATAGAACAGAGGGACCTAGGAGTACAAGTGCATAGTTCGCTGAAAGCAGATTCACAAGTAGTCAGGGTGGTGAAAAAGGCATTTAGCACGCTGGCCTTCATCAGTCAGGGCACTGAGTATAGGAGCTGGGACATTATTTGCAATTGTATAAATTGTTGGTGAGGCCACTGTGTACAGTTTTGGTCACCCTGTTATAGGAGAGACGTGGTTAAACTGGAAAGAGTGAAGAAAAGATTTATGAGGATGTTGCCAGGACTAGAAGGCCTGAGTTAAAGGGAGAGGTTGGCCAGGCTAGGTCTTTATTCCTTGGAACATAGGAGAATAAGAGGCAGCTTTATAGACATGTTTAAAATTATGAGAGGCATTGATAAGGCGGATGGTAACAATCTTTTCCCCAGGGTAGGGGAGTCCAAAACAAGGGGGCATAGATTTAGGGTGAGAGGGGAAAGATTTATAAGAGACCTGAGGGGTAACTTTTTCACACAGAGGGTGGTGAGTATATGGAATGAGCTGCCAGAGGAAGTGGTTGAGGCAGGTACAATAGTATCATTTAAGAAGCACTTGGATAGGTACATGCAGGGGCAGGGCTTAGGGGGATATGGGATGAACGCAGGAAATTGGGACTAGCTGGATGGGCACCGTGGTCGGCGTCGACTCGTTGGGCCGAAGGGCCTGTATCCATGCTATATTTCTCTATGACTAAGAGTATAATTTAATACATTAATTTTGGTTACACTCTTTGATTGACAAGATGTGAAAAATGCTGTAAATCATTGTAACACTTTGATTTTAAGTAATTATATTGCAACTTTTTTTAACTTTCCACAACTTTTGATGACAACAGGAGGGAGAGAGACTATAACATTAACTGATGCTACCATTCCTGAGGATGTAGGACCACAATCACCTGTGTTTGAGGGCATTGAATCACAGATGCAGCAGAATGGTAAGTGAGATGAAAATATGGAATTTCATGATATTGCTGTGATTTTTTAAAAAAGTTTTTGTGTACCAAACCAATATTCCTTCATTTATTTAAATATATTAATGCCTCAAATACAATTACACCAGAATATGTCATTCATAAATATTAATTATTCTTTGCATTGCAATTCAAAATAGAATGGGGAACTCCCTGCTTGTGATGTGATGGCTGGAGGATTAATGGTAGTTCAAGGAATTAAACATAGATGCATTTAATGGGAGGCTTAACATGTACATGACCATAAGATATAGGAGCAGAATTAGGCCATTTGACCCATTGACTCTGCTCTGCCATTCAATCATAGCTGATTTTTTTTAAACCCCATTCTCCCTGAGTTCTCCCCATAACATTTAACCCCTTTACCACCTTAAATATACCCAGTGACTTGGACTCCACAGCCCTCTGTGGCAAAGCATTCCATAGATTCACCACCCTCTAGCTGAAGAAATTCCTCTTCTTCACAGTGCTAAAGATACGTCCCTTTATTCTGAGTCTCCTTCTAATGGAAACATCCTCTCCACGTCCACTCTATCCAGTATTTTCAGTATTCAAAGGGGAAAGGAAGAGAGAAAGGGGGCAAGTTAGAGTAGGAAAAAGCACCTGGATTATATAAACCATTTGAGCCACAAGGCATGCTTCAGCACTATGGGTTATGTAATTCACCCTCTAATAATACCGAAAAATAATTTTCAGGATATAACTACTGAATAATGCTTCAAATAGTTATGTAGTCAGCAACATTTTATGTTCTTATTGCATTGACCTGACAATAATATTACTAGGGATATGAAAACAAAAAGAACTATATTGATCTATTTCCATTTTTTGGATGGATGCTGTTATTTGATTTCAGTATTAAAGAATAGGTTATAGCTGTTGATCTCCAGTACAATTAGTAGTAGAATTATTATTTACCATTTGTAAGCATGAACACTGCATGGGCTGGGCCAAATAATTCAGGAAAGCCCTCCTCCATATCAATAATTGTGATTGTGAACAACAGTGGTCCAATGTCTTTCAGTTGCTGCATAGCTGTTTGCCATCTATTCCCAATGATGACAACCCAATACTTTTCTCAACAAGACATTGGATTGCCAGTCCCATACAATGTTATCTCTTCCAGCAGATTTCTATCTGGTGTATTAATAAAGCCTTTTGAAAATCAGATATAAAGAAAATTAACTAGGTTGGCCTCATACACGTTTTACTTATTTCCTCAAGCAAATCACGGCACGGTAGTGTAGCAGTTAGCGTAACACTATTACAGCATCGGCGACCCGAGTTCAATTCCGGCCGCTGTCTGTAAGGAGTTTGTATGTTCTCCCTGTGTCTGCGTGGGTTTCCTCCAGGTGCTCCAGTTTCCTCCCGCATTCCAAAGAAGTACAGATTAGGAAGTTGTGGGCATGTTACGTTGGCACCGGAAGCGTGGCGATACTTGCAGGCTGCCCCCAGAACATTCTCAGTAACGCAAAAGATGCATTTCACTGTGTGTTTAGATGTACATGTGACTAATAAAGATATCTTATGTTATCTAATCAGTTGGGTTTGTGAGGTAGGACACATTTTCCTGAAACAAAGTTGATCATTTCAGATTAAATCCCCACTCTCTGGGTGATCATGAACTACATCCCTTAGAACAGATGTCAAACTGGTAGGTCTATTAATTGCCAGGGTTTTATCCACTTCTTTACATTTGGACCACACAAGCCTCTCCCGAGTTAAGAACATAATAAATAGGAGCAGGAGTAGGCCATCTGCCCTGTCAAGCCTGCTCTGCCATTCAATAAGATCATGGCTGATCTGGCCATGGACTCAGATCCACCTACCTGCCTTTTCCCCATAACCCTTAATTCCCTTGCTATGCAAAAATCTATCTAACTGTTTCTTAAATATATGTAATGAGGTAGCCTCTACTGTTTCCTTGGGCAGAGAATTCCACAGATTCCCTACTGCCTAGGAAAAGCAGTTTCTCCTCATCTCCATCCTAAATCTATTCCCCAAATCTTGAGGCTCTGCCCCCTAGTGCTAGTCTCACCTACCAGTGGAAACAACCTTCCTGCCTCTATCTTATCAATCCCTTTCATAATTTTATATGTTTCTATAAGATCCCCTCTTATTCTTCTGAATTCCAGTGAGTATAGTCCCAGGTGACTCAATCTCTCCTCATAGGCTAACCCCCTCATTTCCATAATCAACCTGGAGAACCTCCTCTGCACCACCTCCAAAGCCAGTATATCTTTTCTCAAGTAAGGAGACCAGAACTGCACGCAGTACTCCAGGTGCGGCCTCACCCATACTCTGTTCAGTTGCAGCATAGCCTCCCTGCTCTTCAATTCAATCCCTCTAGCAATGAAGGCCAACATTCAATTTGCCTTCTTGATAACCTGTTGCACCTGCAAACCAACCTTTTGCGATTCATGCACAAGCACTCCCAAATCCCTCTGCACAACACCACGCTGCAGTCTTTCACCATTTAAATAATAATCTGATCTTCTATTTTTCCTTCCAAAGTGGATGACCTTTCATCTACCAACATTGTACTCCATCTGCCAGACCCTTGCTCAGTCACTTAACCTATCTATATCTCTCTGCAGACTCTCTGCATCCTCTGCACAATTTGCTTTTCCACTCAATTTAGTGTCATCAGCAAACTTAGGTACGCCACACTCGGTCCACTCTTCCAAATCGTTAATGTATATCATGAACAGTTATCGTAATGTATATCGTGAACCAGCACCGACCCCTGCGGCAACCCCCTCACCACTGATTGCCTACCAGAAAAACACCCATTTATCCCAACTAGTCGATTGGAAATGACCCCCAAACTCAAACAGCTGTTGAACTAACAAGCCTTTGCCTCTCATAATAAATCTGCCATTTTCCCCAGTACTCCGGGATGAATTATATCATTACCTTGCAGTATGGTTAGTCTAAATGCTTTAATCCTGGTTTAGACCATTGCCACCTTGACTTTCACTAAATCAATTTCAGCAACACCATTGTCACCTTAGCATTGCCTTCAGTAATGAAAACCATTGCAAATTATCCATTCAGCAATTCAGCCATATCCTGATCCTCTTATCTAACCTGCCATGCCTAATCTCTGAAAGGGCCAATGTGGTTTTTCATCATTTTCTGGGTTTGAACACAATTGAGAAAGCTTTATCATTGCTGGTATTCCTGCCCTTAAATCCTTTTTCAAGCACTTTTTTAGCATCTCCAATAGTGGCTTAATTATCCTCCCTGTCAATCTTCCATTGCATCTACTTGCTTTCTGCAAAAGATTTTCTTAGGATGAGTGCCACATTGTTTCGCCATTTAGGCTTCAATGTGCACTCCACTTGCATTTTTATTTGAGGTGTATGTATTTATATTTAAATAAATAGTTTCTACTATTTCTATTTCTATGTACCTCAAATTTTCCCTTATTCTGAGCACAATCTGCTACTCAAATATCTTTTGCCTACCCACAAGATAATATATCATCCTAAAATTATTGTTAAAGGCTAAATCCAAAAGATTATTCTCCCTCGTATCATCCCCAACATCTTAAATTGAGAAGCAGTTATTGACCATATTAATAAACGTTTTCCCTCCTCACTATTTGGCTGCTTAATGATTGGATAATTGAGAATCCATCTGACAATGGTTCCATACTCATTTCTTGCCTTACAAGTCACACCAGCATTCTGATCCTGTTTGTACTTGAGGCCTGTCATGGGCACCAACTTTAAAACAATTCTCTGATCCAGCTTGATTATTTGACTCTATCGCAGGCAAACGTAACGAGCTCAGGTAGACATCTTGGTCAGCATGGATGAGTAGGGCCAACCCTATGTCTCTATGGTTCTTTGCTTATTTGTCCTATCCTATTCAGAATCCCTTACGTTTTCAACTGAAGGGATATGTGTTAGATCCAGCCACTGTTCTAGAATTACAAGTGGATGCATTAGCGCCCATTGCTGCATCCACTTGTAATTCTAAAACTTGCACAGAGCCCTTTAAGAAATTCTTTCATGCCTCATGTGGTTTTCTCTGATTAAATTGCCTTGTTCCTTTTAATTAGAACTAACTAAGTTTTTAATATTTCCATCAATAGCACTTTGGTTTCCAGTCCTAAAGGAACTGTGTACAGAATTAGCTTTTTATGCCTTAGTCTTAATTTAGCTCAAATGTCTCTCAATTGCACTTTCCAAATTCAGAACCTAACATGGAGAAACATATTGCACTGGTACTTTTCCTCTAATTGTACCTAAAGACCGTGCTCCCCTGTACTCAAAGCTTCTGGCCTTTTATTAAAGCCAACCTTTCTACTTTATTTTTCTCTATGCACTTGAGCAAAATGTTTTTAAGTAATTTGAATAGTAATTGAATTTTAATTAGAATCGGAAATGCTTTCTTAAGTTGGTTTCAGAAAGTGTATTAAATTGCAAGATTAAAACATGATTTTTTTGCTACCTGTTCGTTTATTTAATTTGCCTCTGCACACATTGCGAAATAAATCAATAAATTTAATCAGAACTAAAACGTCAGGTGCTGATAATACTCAACAGGACAGGTAGCATTTGTGGGGAGAGAAATAGAGCTAATGTTTCAGATCTATGATCTTTCATCAAAACTTAATAGCATTCTAACGAAAGGTTATTGACCTGAAATATCATTTTGCTTTATAAATGTAATAGAAAATTGTTTATGATAATCTTGCTATCCGTGTTTTTTGTGGACTTCGTTATTTAATGGATATAAGTTGCAAAATGATGGTATGTAATCTTGCTACAACTAATTCTGCGCAATTAAGTTTATTTTCTTATTTGTGGTAAATGATGAGTTTCAAAAAATATATATAAAGCTGAATATGAGGAGTACAGACAAATGTGGCAGCAGGGAACAGGAGCCAAAATGACATTGGACCAATCAATTGCACCTGTGATAAACTTTGAAAATTAGAGACAGAAGACACCAGCAGCACAACATGTTAGAATCAGGCAATAGATGATTTAATTTAATGGGAAATAGGCTTTTAAAAACCAGCAGACAGTGAAACTAGGTTAATCTGGCAGCACTCCATAATCAAGATCCAAAAATTAGGTACTGAGTGGTGATTGGACCCTGCTTGGATAAAGAGTAAGTCAGCAGATGTGAATAAGGCAGGCAGTGAGTCACCTGTGGGTATTATGGCATTCCTAAAAGTGAAAGGGGAAAGAGGCCAAACAAAGTTTAAATGGAAGCTCACTACAAGATTGAAAGAGAGAGGGGCACAGACACGGCATACTAAATTCCAGGAGTTTGGTTGCAAAGATAACAGTTGGGCTTCCCCGTCTTCAAACTTCTTTTTGCAAGTTTCATTTTGGGAACACAGTAGAATGTACTCGCCAAAGAGCTGAAACTGAACTTGCTCGAGGGGGAAAAAGTTCCAGAAACACAACTTGAAATAGGAATAGTGACAGAAATTTCAAACCTTTGCTTTCCAAGTTGGCTGCAATGGCTAGTTCTGTGTCACTGGCTAGAACCTTGATCGCATTTCCTTCAAATATGACTAATGTAAATAAAATCATGTGAAAATTGACAGGTGAAATATATCTTCTACCTTTAATCAAGGAATTTATAATCCACCAATTGTCTTTTTTAAACAAATATTAACACCTTTATTATCTGTGAAAATCCTGATGTTTGGTACACTTAAAGTTTGTTAATTTTGTTTTATTTCGGGATCTAATGACTTTTGCAGGTCAAGAAATTTGCTTGCATTGATATTGTAGGTTTGTCAGTGTTTTAAAAAGCAACACCAACTCTATCACGGAACCTTACTTCCTCAGTTGGTAACACCAGACTGCAGAGAATGGTGTTAGAGACATTGGAAGTGAGAAGGCCAACATTAATATGTTGGGAAATATAGAACTAATTGGGATCAACAAGGTTCACCATAATTAAAATGAGGATTGTAAAATGTCACTGATACTTTGTCAATTTACAGATCAATTAAAAGATCATGGTTCTCCACCTCAGCCTGCAACACTTGAGTTGACCAGTGAAGAGCAAAAATCCACAGGATTTGAAGAAATGCAAGTGGAACAAACTAATAATTGTGGAAGTCCAGTATTCTTGCCTTTGGAAACAGATGCCCAAACAATAGATATTTATTCATCAATATCCCAATCTCACACAGGAAATGAAATAACAAAAGTGACTGAAAAGTTAATTACTACTGAGTTAGGCGATGGCTGTAATGAAACAAGTGCTTCTGAGATGCAGTTTATTGCAAAATCTCAGAATCATGATGCTGTTTCATCTGTATTCAAATCCCTTGTAGCCAGTCCAGAATCAGCCAACCAATCTGATTCTGAATGTGACCAGTGGATTCAAAATAACACAATTAATGAACCATTGGATACTCTTGAAAATAACATTACTTGTGTGTCATTAAACATGACTTCCAAAAGAAATTCAGATTCTCAACTGGACAACCTGCTGACTACAGATCCACAGTCAATATTTGAGAGTGGTACAGAAAATACTGAAGAAAATCATGAAGAACAGGTGGCATAGTTCATACTTGGTTTACTTCTGTAGTTTAAAGATTATGATAAAATTTCCAGATTTAATTTGAGATCAACAAGAAAGAGTAGTTCCCTTGAAAACTCTTTTTCAGTTGGATGTGATGTGAAGTTTCTACATTGTATGCTGAGATCTGAATTTCATTAAAAAATAAAATTTTCCAATATTTATAACTGCAGAATAGAATAAATAACTACAATGATTAATAATTATTGAAAAACAAAGTTAGGATACAGTGTTCATCAAAGTCATTTTATGTCTTCTTACGAATGGGTTTCAATTTTTAGCACTTTTTTCTCTTCTTTAAACAAAGTAGAGGAGTCATGTTTTCATCATTCTATACTGTAAGCCAAAAGGAATCTGAGGACAAAGTTTTAAGAGGAGTGTGATATTTACTCTGTTCTGTTTCACAATGTTTCTCCTGGGTACATGTTTGTTCACAGTCTTTTGCACCAAATATATAATATTGAGATGGCTATGTGTTGTGTGCTGCTTCCAGATGTGGTTCCATTGACTTCAATGGAAGCAGAGTCCAACAAGCAAACACTACTTTGTTGTTGATTTAGTTGAACAACCCAGCACGAATTTCTACTCCTTTCAACTATTTTACTCTGAATGACTTGAACTACCAGGAAAGCTAAGTGCTGCTTTGTAACAACAATTTGTAATTTGAAAAATTGGTTAATGGCTTGTGAGTGGATCTGTTCTCTGAACCACTTTCACATAAAGCACTATTTTTTTTCTCCACAGATCCTGACTAACTTGTTGTGCATTTTCAGCACCTTCTGTTTCTGATTTGCAGCAAATTCTATTTTAATTTTTACAATTCATGACTTCCCTGTAATATATTGCTGTATTACAAGAAGAGGGGGTATGATATAGGATTGTCATGGTGATTACATAAATAAGATTAAGTTTTTCTTGGAATAAATAAAAGAAATTTGTTTTATCAAGTTTTTTTTTAAATTTTCTGCTGGTGATGTACAGTCACTATTATTGCTTATTGGCAGGCAGCAGCCAACAACACCCAAATGTAAAAGTTTTATTATTCTTGAGTTTAAAAACATGCATTTCACACTTCTAATTTTAAGAAAAACAGAGACATTAGCAAGAGGAGGAAGTAGTGTTGTCAATATTGCAAATTTTCCATATTTCATTAATAATCAAGCATATTGCATCTGGATAATTTGTCCACTGTGGTAATATGAATTATTTATTTGTATTATTAATTAAAATTACTAATTAACATGGATTTTTTTGCAACAGACAAGAACCATAGATTTTTAGAGCACATATGCTGGAAGTGGGAATATAGTAATGAAAACTGCTAATTATCAAGGGCAGGGGAGGATAATGTGGGAGAAACAGCAGTAGCTACCTGTTGCTTCAATGCAGCGATTCAGCAACAGGGCTATTGCTTCATTTGGATTGGTAATTCTTAGTTAATTTTACATGGAGTTATGTTTTCATGACATTCCAAGAATCATTGAGGTTCAAAAACTGTAAGTGTTTTTAAAAGTAATAATAGCAAAAGTAACTGGACAACCAGCTATAATCAGGTAAAGGTATAGCAATAGCATTTAAAATATTATTTTCTATGCCATTGATTGTATAATCAAATATAATTACTGTTTTACTTTGGCTCCAAGCCATGCTATTTCACGCCTTGCAGATAAATTAAGAGCAGCACTCCACAAGATCACGGTCTGGAAGAAAATAACCATAACTTTTGATTGAATCTGAGGGGAATATTTGTCTGAGTAAATGAGTACCCTTTCATGTTAGTTTATGTGTTGTTTATAACTTTATTGGTGATAGGAATCATGTTTGTCATAATATTTATTATTTTCTTCATTTCGTTGTGTATTTGATGGCCTTCACAACAGAAAAGGACTGTGCTATTATTTTACTTGGAACTTGATTGATTGAAGTTTTATTATTGGCTGCATGTCTTCATCAGTCTCATATCAAAAGATTTTTTTCTGGTCAACTCAAACTGAACACAGGTGGATTCTCTTCTAGATATCTTTGTCTCAAAATAAGGATCATCTCCATGGGGAAAAATACATTTTAAAAAGAGAATATTGCCACTTAGAGTTCTTCAATAAGTTTAGTTTTGGAAAATTATTTGGAACAGCTTGTCAGGTATTGTGAATTGCCCAAAGCCCTTTGTATTATTGTAGAACTTAAACAAAAACATTATTTTTATTTTAAAATACTTAATTATGAGTAACAAATTTTGTAAAGATAGTAAATGTTGTCACTTGCATCATCATTTTCTGTAAATGATCTGCCCATTTTAAAGCACATTTAGGGGTATTTATAATGCTATTTACTTTTCTGTTCCTTTTATTAGTTTTATGTTTACTTGTTCTTGTGTTGCTCCTTTATATATTTTGAATGACCAAGTCAAGCATATTGAAGACAGTTTGTAATTTTTTTCAGCTGTGATGCTTTCTCAGTGTTATCATTTGGCTAAAAGGTCGGTAACAATAATACTGTGGTACCTGGACAGAGTTAAATCATTGCCTTGTCCTTGAAATGGTAGATTTCTTTAGATTGAAGGATTGTGAAGGATTGCACTATTCCAATGTGTTTATTGACCGACATTCTCAATTAGATGAAATGCATTTTAAACTACAGTGTACCCCCACATTACGGAGGGGTTGCTTTCCAAGAAAACCAGCCATATTGTGATTTTCCATATAATGAACCCTTATTTTTCCCATTGGAAATGCTTCTTATGGGAAGTTTTTTTCTCAACAATAGTGCCCCCACGGATGCGTGGTCTATAGGAAAGGGAAACCTGATTGTATTGTAGGCAGAATAAAAAGGGTTGTTGTTTTAATTTACTAGACTTGGATGTTACAGTGTTTGATAAAGTATCATTGTACAACTATCAATAGAAAAGATTGCCTTGTCAGTTTTCAAAGCAAATCTCTTAAGTGGCCTTCCCCCGTGAACCGACAGGCTGCAATCATTGTCCTTGATAAAATAGTTCAGTTCTCTATTTTCATTTTGTGCTTAAATTTTTTATATAAATTCTGTAAGACCAAATTTTATTCCATATCTCAAATTTTTTGGTAGTGATTTGTGAATTCTGTAAGGGCGAATTTCCATTACCTGCACAGCATACCCCTGCGTTACGATAGTATGTTGAAGCTGTCTTTGTTTTTTTAAAAAAATGTATGAAAATACATTACTTGTTTCAGAGAACAGCAAATTTTGCAGAGCATTAGTTTGATCTGAAGGTTTATACCACATGCACAAGGGTGTGAGTGTGAAATTCCTGTGCATTTCTTCCACCATTTCCTATCATCTTTATGTGTGTCCTGTGCCCTCCACTGAGACTGTCATATTACTGATTTCCTTTTTTTTAAGTTGACCTTTCTTTTCTTGCCCTATTTTGGTTCCAGCTGTAACTGTATTTTATCTTTTGTTAAAGGGGGGGCAATTATCTTTTCCTCCTCCAGGTGGTGTTTTATTATGAGGCATGATTCCAAGGCTACTGGCAGCTCTTTGATAGACTAATTTTTTTATGCCAAGCCATCTCAATTGCCATTGACCTATTAGGTTTAATTGGGTTTATGCCAGTTTTGTAATGTCAATACTGAACTGTCACGGGAGTTACATCTGTACTTTCTCCCAACCAATCCTCTGATTTTCTCCACTGTCCAACATTTACCATTTAACCAACATCACTAAAGCATTATGTTGGTCATTTATTGCCTTTGCATACAAATTGTCTGGTCCACCTGCCTAGTTTTTCAGCAAATATACATAAAAATAAATGAGACTTTATCAGCCATGAAGCACTTTCAAACTTGATGAGGTTGTAAATATTGTCACGTAAATTCATTCTGTTTTTTGTTCTGCCTTTTGTCCTCTCTGTTTCCTGTCCAATTCCCTAGTGTGAGCAATGTCTGACATGATGGCACACTGAACTCCACTGTCAGATGGAACATGGAGTCTATATTAATAACATCTATATTTCTGCACAATGTACATGAGAGCCTTCAAAGCAACCCAAGAGAAACAATAGTCATATTGAAAACACAGACATATATGTGGTATTAATAGAATTAGCAATTAATAGTTCTGAGGCATGAAAATAAAGCATTCATTAGGTTATAACTTGCCAATGCATACTTCCTATGATGCACTCCTAATGGTTTAACATATAGTGTATGTTGGAATTCAAACTCTTGAATGTAAATCGTATCTTTGAACTTTGCAGATTTCAGCCTCAGGAATAGTTAAGTACCTCTACTTCCTCTCCCATTTATTTCAAGTTGGATGGTATAAAATGTGATTTTTGTCAATGTATGTCTTCTCAGAAGGTATTTGATTTGTCTGATTGATTTTAAAATTATGTACATTCTTTTACTCAGAAAACTGGCTGGTTTAGTCATTTCTAAAATGTTGGCAGTGTTGTACATCATCTTTCATGTGCTGAAAGCTTAGTTTTTCTTTTGTGGCTTCCATTTCTACTGAACCAATAATCGATATTTATTTTAAGTTGAATTTAATCACATGAAAGGTAATGCCATAATGTTGCACTTTTTTTGTCATTTTCTAAATAAATTAGAATTTGCTTTTTTTTTCCCTTGGGCTAAATTTAGTTAATTTTTGTATAGATTAATCTCAAACACCAGAAGTGCATGAAGGGAATGTTGTAGGTGTCTGGGCTTCGATGGAAGCATCCAAGGGCTTCTCTTGCCTGTAACTGCTACCATGTTTTCCTGTTCTATTGATACAATCTAAAATGCAATCTTACCTCGGCAATTTCTGTAATTTAGTTAAAGCCACAAAAAAAATCATTACTGTAATGAAGTTTTAAGAAACTGATTAGGCATTTAATTTCCTTGCCCATTTAGAATAAAGTGTTGATGTGATCCTTGTCTGATTCATCATTCTCACACGGCTCCTCTCGCCAAGTCTGACTGATACCCTTGGCCCCTTTTGTGTTTGCAGTCACCTTTTGCTTTTGTTGTAGAGCATGGTTAGAGCAGTTTTCCTCAGGTTTTGCCCACATGCATTTAAAGGAATTTAAACAGGATATCAAACCATTATCTTCACAGACATAAATACCAAGTCATCCGGTTTTCCAGTATTCACTAAGCTCAGGCTCTCCTGTACACCTAAATGCAGATCCAGACGAACATACTGACTCGGATGGATACAGCTAGTTCTCTGTGCTAATCCACAAGTTCAACCAAAAGGAATCATACAAAATTCCACTTTTTCACTACTTCGTTGCAACCATTATGAATGATGCATCAGGTGGGAATGAGAATTGGGACAGGGAACTGAAAGTGCCAACGGAACAGTACTAGTGCAAAGGCAAGATAAATACTGGATGAAAGAGTACTCAGACATGATGATATGGGAGGGAAGATCCTGACACTCGGGGGAACCTCCCTCAGTAAAAATTAAAGTTTCCCTCAGCATCATCTTGCTACTCTGCTCGCAACGTCCTTGTAACGGTGGTGCTGTCTGCAGCAATTTCTTTGTACTGAAATTTTCTGCAGTAATTAACTGACTCTATGCAATTCCTTTTCTTGCTTGGAGTTGCATTGATTGCAATGCATTTGAAATCCAGCTGCAGCAAAATGCTACTGCCATCAAATATTAGGTGTTTAATAGAATTCTTTATATTGTAAATTTTGTGGATGACATTGTATCCAGTCAACCTCTTGAAGAATACTTAATGCAAAATTCAATTTAGTAAAAGAGACTAACTTCTTTTTCATTAATGACTGTTTTCTTTGACCTTAGCCTAAAAAGCACTTAGGTTGATTTTTAATTTGCTCCCACCACATGGAATGGGTCTGGAAGAGGGAGATAAAATCAAGAGTCAGTTCATTGTTGCAAGTTGCCTGGTCACATCTTGGCCCATTTCTCTTCAATGATTTTAAAACTGGTCAAGGTTTCATATTTTCTTACAACATAGAAGGAGGTTATTTCAGCCCAGCGAGTTTATGCCAACTCATAGGCAATTCCAATCCCAACGAATTGTCCCTTCACCTGTTCTCCCCACATCCCCGTTAACTCTCTCCAGTAGGTTCCAATTGCAAGTAGGTAGGGACCATACTAAGATTTAAAAGTCAGGATATTCCAAAGCACTTTACAGCAAATGAAATACTATATTAAGTGTGATTCCTGTTGTAGCATTGAAAGAGCAGCAATTAAATTGCACATGTCTTGTTAATAGGCAGGATCGTGCTGGAGCAGAGCCGTTGGCCAGAATCATTGGCTCCAAAATGCTTCATCCCAACTTTCTGGACCAAATACAGAGGCAGTGTCTTACTGGCCCAGAGCTGAGCATTAGTAGGTAACCTTTAGGCATCTGCTCCAGGTGTCCCACACATCAGAGCATGTGAACATGCAGCATAGTTCAGCCTGTCTGCAGGTCAGTTGTTTTTCATGATTGGTCATCCATCCAATTGACTCCAAAGACCTTGCTGAGATGGTGAAGGAAGGAGCTGCTCAATCCCTTCTGACTGGAGTACCTCATCCAGCTTTCACGGGCATTAAAAAAAATGTCTGATGGATTGCTTCCCCTTGTGTTCAGGGTCCACAACTTAAGTCAGAAACGAGAAAAATTTGCCCACAGAAGGCTTCAGCAGATCTTGCATGTCATATTTCCATCAAGTCTAAGTGAATTGGGAAGAATTAAGTTCAGATAACTGACTTCGTTCACTTTGCCCAATGTTTCATGAAAGACATAGATTTTGAACAGTCCCTTGATACGCTTTACAGAGCCTCCACATTCTTACACGGAACATAATACAGCACAGGATCAGGCCCTTTGGCCCTCAGTGTCTGTGCTGACCACAATGCCAATTTAAATTGGTCTATATCCCTCCATACCCTGCCTGTCCTTGTGTCTGTCTAAATGCCTCTTAAGCATTGCTATTGTATTTGCTTCCACCACCTCACCTGGCAGCACGTTCCAGGCACCTCCCACCCTTAAATACAGCAGCAAAGTCAGGACTTCATTGCAGCCTCAGGCACTAAGGGGCAAAGGATTCACCCCCTAAAGGCCCCTGACAGGAGGTAAAGGCAGGAGTGGAGTTTTCTCCTCTGTCAAAGATATTCAGAGATATTTGTAATTCGATAAAATGAAATCTGAATAATTAAATACGAATTTTAATTACACTACATAAAAATGTAAAACTAATTAAAAGCATTGTTATAAAGCAAAATATTTTATTAAGGAAACTCACCTTCCCTCCTTGCCTGCTAAATCTGTGCCCTGCAAACCCCATTGAGGTCATGGATTCCAACTCAGGACAGAGCCAAGCAGCATTTCCTTGGTGAAATGCTGGGGTTCCTGGCTGAACACTCAGGATAAAACGTACAATGATGCTCAATCTGAGAAATAAATATCGGCCAGGGAGCAGTGGGTAACTTCTGTTTTTCAAAGTAATGCCTTTGGTTCTTTTACATTCAAAGGCAGATTGGGTTTCATTTTAACAGGTAACAGCTCTGATACTGCAGAATTCCCTAGTTATCCTCTTGATGTATGTATAGAATTGTGATGGATATTCACCTTCCAGGCCCCCTAAAGGCTTGGTGCTAACCTCAGCTTTTTAGCACAGCAGCATGACCAGTCCAAAGGTCAAGAAGTGGTTGCTCATTAAACTGAAATCCCTTTTGCAAAAACAGCAGACATTGTCCAAGGCTCAAGGTGTTTGTTGTTTGCTA
Source organism: Pristis pectinata (assembly GCF_009764475.1). NCBI lineage: Eukaryota > Metazoa > Chordata > Chondrichthyes > Rhinopristiformes > Pristidae > Pristis > Pristis pectinata. The sequence goes on from NC_067406.1 coordinate 75,873,015, forward strand.
AGTTAAGCTTCTCACCAATATTTCCTGGTCAGCTCCTTAACATAAACAAGAGAACAATTAGATCCACGTTTACTTAATTAAACACTCCAGTCCCCTGGCCTGAAAATGTGGTTGAAAAAACATCACATGCCAATGTTGTCAACTAAGTGAAAAAACAGTATAAATGTTAAAAAGCAGTCAGGGTAGATGGGGAATGACACAGAGAAGGGGTTATAGAAAGAAGAACTCAAATTCATTCCTCAACCTTTGGTTTTTGTGACGGACGACTTGTTGGTCTGCAACTTTTTAGCTTGTAAGGATTGTACTTGTGTTTGGAAATCCTTTGTAAGTTACAAGTCATAGTTAAGAATCACTTAATAGAATTCAATGTCTCTCACTTAAAATAAAATAAACTGTGTTTAAACTGCTTCATTAGCTAGAAGTATCTTCTCCTTGGTTGGGAGGAGGGACTCATCACTTGAAATAGTGATTATTGACAGCTAGACCTTCCTGTAGAGACTAAAGTAGTGAACTAAACTAGTTCTTGAAGTGTAGGATGATACATTATAATCTCCCTATGGTGAGGGTACTTATGCTAGATAGAACTTAAAGTCTTGACTTAAGTTTAGAGCTCTCGGACGGTACACTCAATATCATCACAGAATGCCTTAGGATTCTCTTTAATCCTACTTGCCAAGGACTTTTCATGGCCGATCCTAGCTCTCCTATTTCCTTCTTGAGTTCTTTTCTAGCTTCTTTATAATCTTCAAGGGCTCCATTTGATTTTAGCTTCCTAAACCTTACATACACTTCCTTTTTCTAAATTCACCACCTCTCGACATACAAGGTTCTCTTACCTTGCCATCCTCGTCTTTCCTTCGTACTGGAACATACCTGTCCTGTACTCTGTGCAGTGGGTCTTTAAACACCCTCCACATGTCAGATGTGGACTTGCCCAGAAACAGCTGTTCCCATTTAACTCTCCCTAGTTCCCGCCCAATGCTCTTGTAATTTGCCCTGCTCCAACTTAATACTCTCCCGCAAGGTCCATACTTATCTATAGCTATCTTAAAACTTAAGGAGTTGTGGTATCTTAACACTTAAGGAGCAGGGATAGTGAGGAAGATTGTCAAAGGATACAACAGAATACAGATCAGATTGAAATGTGGGTGGAGAAACTGCAGATGAAGTATAATCCAGACAAGTGTGAGGTGTTGCACTTTGGGAGGTTAAATGCAAGAGGAAAGTAAATGGAAGGACCCCGAGGAGCATTGATGTACAGAGGGATCTTGGGGTGCAAGTCCATTGCTTCTTGGTAGTGGCAACACAAGTTGATAGGCAATGCGACATGCTTGCTTTTATCAGTTGAGGCTTTGAGAATAAAAGTTGAGAAATCATGTTGCAGCTGTATAAAACTTTGGTTAGGCCATATTTGGAATATTGTGTGCAGTTCTGGTCACCATACTCTAGGAAGGATGCGGAGGCTTTGGAGAGGGTGCGGAAGAGGTTCACCGGGATGTTGCTTGGATTGGAGTATATTAGCTATAAGAAGAGGTTGGACAAACTTGGATTGTGTTCTCTGGAGTATCGGAGGCTGTGGGGAGACCTGATAGAAGTGTATAAAATCATGAAAGGCATAGATAGGGTAGATAATCAGGGTCTTTTTCCCATGGTAGAAATGCCAAATACTGGTGAGATGGGGAAAGTTTAAAGGAGACTTATGAGGCAAATTTTTTTACACAGAAAATGGTGGGTGCTTGGAACACAGGAGGTGGTAGAAGCAGATATGATAGTGATGTTTAAGAGGCATTGAGATAGACACGTGAACAGACAGGAAACAAAGGATGCAGACCACGTGGAGGCAGATGGGAATTGTTCAGATTAACTCCATGGTCAACATAGACATGGTGGACCAAAGGACTTGTTCTTGTGCTGTACTATGTTCTAATATCCTCCCCTCATATGTGTACCCTTACACTTCCAGAATCATCTTTCTAAATCTTTTCTGTATTGGAGAGAGTGCAGAGTGGATCTGGTAAGATGAAACCAAAAATATAAGGGTACACATTTTCAGGGAAGGATAAACAGACTGGGTATTCTTTCTCTTGAGAAAAGGCTGAGAGAATGATCGAATAAAGGTGTTTGAAATGTTTTGATAAGAGTGCATACAGAGAGAACAGCGACAGCCACAAATGAGTCAAATGTTTTTTCTTTGTTGTTCCAGATATGCTCTTGCAGTATTCAGTGTTTTATTCTTGAAGTTTTCCCATAAGGCGTCAGAATCAAATGAATCAAAAACTGTTCACATGCACTTTAAAGATTTACACAAGTGCTAAAGTTCTTCACATTAATGATACTGAAGGGAGGTTTGCCTCTTGACTTGGCAAGATGGATTAGTTTAAGGTGTATATGGGGCTTGGTCTGGACAAGGATTTGGTCATTGTTGCAAACTGTGCATGGTATTGATCAAGCATGCGACAGGTCACAAATATTTCTGCAATGGATGAGGATGAGGTCAATTGATGTCATTGTCTTGAGCAATGTTTCTCTAAGTGTTTTACCTGCAGAACTGATGTTTGGGAGCAACAGCTCACAGGAGGCACAGAGATAAAAAAAACTTGTCCAGTTTCCTTGAGGCTGGGTACAGCATATTGATCAATGATAAGACCCCATGCTCCCATCCTCAGCCGCACAAGAGTTGAAATCACTGAGAACAGCATCTGTATTTTTCTTGATGTTTCCTTCCTGCTGAGGATTAATTTATCTTTATGCTGTGTAGAGTTGTGTTAGTCTGTAGATGGATTGGAGAATCGAGCTTCCTGAGTCTGTTCACATTCAGCTCCATGATTCTTCATGGATGGATACAGGACAGGTATATGTTTGACAGCAGATCAGACACTGTGTATCCTTGAGTCATTGTCAGATTTCCCAAACCAGCAAAAGTGGCAATTTACTTCATTAACTGACCGAGTTTCCATACTAATAGTGCCCAGTTCTCTGTCAATTACATAAATTTTACACGGTTTGTGTTCTTACACTTCAAGTCCATTGTTCCAACGTACAATGATTAGTTACAAACGGGGATGAAGTAGTTAGTCAAAGGTTCTTCTAAGACCCGCTTTCCCAGTTGCATGCCATTTCAATTCCCCTTCCCACTCCCACACTGACTCCTCGGCCTTCTCCGCTGCCAGGGTGAGGCCCAGTGCAAACTAGAGAGACACCAACTCATATTCCACCTGGATAGTCTACATCCCAATGGTAAGAACATTGAATTTTCCAACTTCAGGTAACACTCACCTCCAGTGTGTTCCCGCCCCATCCCCCCCCCCCACCCTCTTCTCATCCTCCTCCAGTCTTCCCATTTTGTCCCCTTTCCCATCGCCTCCCTCCAGTCCCCCAATCACCTATTTTTGTCCCCTCCCTCTTCTTGGTTCCATCTGCCTCATTTTTGTGCCTGCCTCCATATATCATCCACCTGCCTCCATATATCATCCACCTGCCGTCCCACCTCCACCTCTCCCCATCCCCTTCCTGGCTCAAACTGCCCGTCATCCTTCCCTTTTCTCAGTCCACCAATCACCTCTGGCCCCTGTCTCACCACTCCCCCTCTCCTCTTTATACTGGTGATCTCCCCTCTCCACCCTCAGTCCTGATGCAGGGGCTTGACCTAAAATGTCGGCAGTGCTCCCCCCCCCCCCCCCCCCCACAGATGCTGCCCGAGCAGCTAAATTCCTCCAGCAGATTGTTTGTTGCTTCAACTTTTCCAAGGCCTTATCCATAAATGGACAATCAAGCCATCCTTAAAGGAGAATATGATTGACTTGGAGGGGATGCAGAGGAGATTCACTGGGATTTTGCCTGGGATGGAGCTCTTTAGCTATGAGGAGAGACTGGGTAGGCTGAGTTTGTTTACCTTTGAACACGGAAGGCTGTGTGGGGACCTGATTGAAGTATGCAAAATTATGAAAGGCACAGATAGAGTAGTTAGAAACCTTTCTCTATAATTAGAAGAAGGCATGGGTTTAATGTAAGGGGCAGGACATTTAAAGGGGAATTGAGGATTTTTTCACCTAGACGGTCACTGAAACACACTGCCTGAGGAGGTGGTAGAGGCAGTAACTCACAATATTTAGGAAGTATTTTTATGAGTACCTGAAACACTATGGCATAGAAGACTTCAAGCTGAGTGCTGGAAAAAATGGGATTAATATAGATAGTACTTGATGGTCATCATGGACATAGTGGGCCAAAGAGCCTGTTATGTGCTGCACGACTGTGACTCCAAGGCCCCCATTGCCTCAGAAGCCACTGCTTAATGCCAGGCTCCTTAGCCCACCCCACAAGGACGATGACCATTGATGTGTATACCCGGACAGAACAGAAAGGAAAAGTTTTACCGTGGGCCATCCACTTATCTCATCAGAGACCATAGAACTTAATTCAGGACAAGTCAAAGGTCCACTGGTTCAGTCCTGCAATGCGTTTAGCCAGAATATCACTACAAGTGGAAGGAAAACACTACAGTGATGGAGGAACTCAGCAGGCCAGGCAGCATCCGTGGAAAAAAGGAGGCGGTCAACGTTTTGGGTCAGGATCTTTCTTCAGGACTCAGTGCCTAACTCTCGGACACTTCCTCCTACCTACCGCTGAACCATGACCCCACCGAGGACCAGCAGGACATTGTCTCCTGCACCATCACTGACCTCATCACCTCAGGAGATCTCCCCACCCACAGCTACCAACATGATAGTCCCACAACCTAGGACTCCACGATTCTATCTCCTCCCCAAAATCCACAAGAAGGACCGTCCCAGCAGACCTATTGTCTCTGCATGCTCTTTTCCCACAGAGTTCGTATCCTCCTACCTGGACACTATCCTGTCCCCCCGGTCCAATCCCTTCCCACCTACATTGGTATTGGTATTAGTTTATTATTGTCACTTGTACCGAGGCACAGCGAAAAACTTGTCTTGCATACTGATTGTACAGGTTAATTCATTACACAGTGCAGTTTCATTGAGTTAGTACAGAGTGCATTGAAGTAGTACAGGTTAAAACAATAACAGTACAGAGTAAAGTGTCACAGCTACAGAGGAAGTGCAGTGCAATAAGGTGCAAGGTCACAACAAGGTAGATCATGAGGTCAGAGTCCATCTCATGTACATCTCTGACACATCACACGCTCTCCAACTCTTCCATGGCTTTAAGTTCATCATAGTGTTTTTCATCTAGATTTCAGCATCTGCAGTCCTTTGTTTCTCAAGTGGAAGGAAAATCCCACTGTTATGCATTGGCAAACACACCTACAGAAACTGATCTCAATCACGTGGATGCCATTAGTCAACATGATTCTGGCTCATCAGCTTTTCTCAAGACATTTCCTCTCCTTAGGGAATTCTCTACCCCACCCTTAGGCTCAGGGGCAAGAATGTTACCATGAGGCATGGACGGCACAGTTATACAATAGGAAATACAGCATTGATATCACTGCTCAATCTGAGATCAACTAACTCAGCACAGATGGATTTGACTATCAGATCTTCCTGTTCAGCCATATAGAATAAATGCTCTGAGCCTTTGGAAGAAATAATCTATATTGCATAAAAATCATTTAGATTTATGCTATTTCAAACTGCACTATGAATCTTGGAAGTGATAATACAGATGGCTGCTTCTAAAACACTAGCAATGATGTTGATCTAATCTACACCTAATTAGAGATCAATGATGCAATACAGGAACAGTGAATGTCTGGCTGCACCTTAGGTACTTTAATGCTCTTTGGTGATAAGTTTAGTTAACTAGTGTAATTTTCCCATCTCCCATTGTACTGTATTCTCCCTCCAAATCAGTATAATCCACTCTTGAGCAAATATAGTGTGTACAATTACAATTTTTATTACAAAAGTGTTGTCTAAGCCATCACCAACATTATGAAGGGGTTTTCACCCAAGCAATAAGAAGTTTACTTGCTAAAATGAAACTTATACAAATAAATATGTTGCTTTCAACCACTGAACTATGTTGTGTTTTTTTCAACTATTTAAAGTTGAATAAAGATAAGAAGTTGTAAAAGATCATAAGAAGATCAATATCTTTTTGATGTTCTATTGGAAACTAATTCCATCAATAACTACTTACATGGTCATGCTTATGGGGAAGGGTGAACATTAGTCCCAATCTTTTATTATAATAGCTTCAATGATTAAATGGACATGACCCATTTATTAATAAGATCAGGAAAATACAACTAGTTTGTTTCTTTCTGAAAAGTTATGAGTCTTAATTAAGAAAAATAAATACCTTGTGCAACACAAGAAGATTTTAGAGTCATAGAGAGATACAGCACAGAAACAGGCCCCTTGGCCCACTGAGTCTGTGTTGACCATCAACCATCCAAATACACAAATCCTATATTAATCCCATTTTTTTTATTCTTCCCCCAGATTCCACCTCTCATCTACCCTCTAGGGGAAATTTACAATGGCCAACCCACACATCTTTGGAATGTGGACATAAACCAGAGGAAACCCATGCAGTCACAAGGAGAACATGTAAACTCCATGCAGACAGCACCCAAGGGCAGGATTGAACCTGGTTCTCTGGCACTGTGAGGCCATGACTCTACTACCTGTACCACCATGCCACCACTTGCTGTTTTGTTGTAATAAACTAGAAAAACCTAATTTATCAATATTGAATGTAAAGTGGGAAAGGCTTTTGTTTTTGTGCAATATTATTGCACTGAAAATTTGTGAATTTGTAATTAATCATTTACAAAAGCCAAAAAAATGAACATTGCAAATGTATTTGAATATCTTTGCCACCTTGATTGAATTACTGTACTGTAACTTATTCCTATTAAATAGTTTAATTATTGTGTATGGCTTCTGGTTTACTGGACAAAAAATGAACACATTTTATATTTCTTCAGTTCTCCTTATTGACTAAATTCAAAATCTAACCTTTAAAGTGCAAGTTCTAATACTAAATCTAAGAAAATTTGATTCATTTAGTCATGTTGCTTTCACATGGTTAAAATCCTTTTGAACTATGCAGAAAAACTTACTGGTAAAGAAAAGCAGACGAAATATAAAACAGGTTTTTAACTCACACTCATCCCAAGACAAATATCATCCACAAATAATTGCAGTAATAGTTTGCAGCTTCAACTGAAATCTGCATGAAATACAGAAAGAGTTGTTTTGTTTTTTGAAAGATTTTTAACTGTCTAAAATTCGACAATATAACTTACAACCTATTTTCCACAGGATGCTCCAGGAGTCAAACAGACAATTAGACTGAGGAGATGTTATCTGCACTTGGACATAACATTATAATTGATTCTGTGCAGCACATTTTAATCAATCAAAAGACTTTTATTCACGAACTAAGGGATGCAGTGGATGCAAATATTGGCTTTTTTGCTTTTTGGACCAGTGATTCAAATCCAGCATGGATTGATGGGATGAAACTTTAATCTGTTTTTGCCTGCATGGACCAATGTGAAGTCAGTTTATCTATCCCCAATTAACATAAGTTCACTACATTAACTTGCCTAGAATTGAACTGATAGTAGAATTAAGGATACATTTGGAAGGATGGTGTGTGAACTATAATGGTTATAGAATAAGTGCAGAATGTTTCTCTGATTACGACTACAATGTACCTTAAATTTATATAAAATGAGCTTTACAGCTATCCTGTGGCAAATGGCTTTAGATTTGTTGGTACCACTAATCTCTCCAAATATTTGAAAAAATGTTGTTTCCCATTACTCATTTTGTTCAGTTTGAACAAAGGCTTCAATTTAGAAAAATCAATTTTGCTCTCAGAATCTGTGCTTGATTATTCACGATTTACTATAAACTGATTTGAAAAGAATAACATGAAAGGAATATTCCTGGAACATTAATAATGGGAACCATTTGTGTACTTACCATCCACCCTGTTGCATCGAGGATTCTCAATTGATGGCAATCTGCTAACACTAGTTTATGAATAATTTGAAAGAATTGCAACTTTTGTGCAATTTTTTCAACATATTTAAATATCAGTTGGGGTGAAATTAAACTGAAGTTGACAAGCAAATCAGTCATTCTGCAGAATGGACAGCTGTTTCACAAACACCCATTTTGTAGTACTTCTGCTCTGATTCCTAAAGACAAGTGACGATCATGAGCATTTTTATTCATTTTTGTAGTGTTTGTTATTGTGTGGTTTCTCTCCTGCTTGATTTCTTCTGTGGTAATAGATACCTGTAACAGTAATGTCAAGCAACTAATCAGTATGTCAGAAAACAAATGGGGAAAAATCTGCTTTGAATACTGCTACCAAATTAGTTTCAACTATTACTTTGATGAAGGGATTGTTGATGGAGTCTGATATTCACAAACAAGGACTTTTTTAAAAATAAAATCTTGGTTGCGCTGCTGAATGCACTCCATTTTTTAGCAGTACCAAGCATTTTCAGACCACTCACTCTTAATGCAGACATTGGCAAGCTTATGTTGGAGTTCTATGACAATATACCTTGAAACTAATATTGGAGGAATATTCTATAAACATTTTCTATCACCTGTGTGTCAGCCATGACTCAGATTGGTAGTGTTCGTGCCTGAATCAGAGGGTTTTGGTTTAAGTCTTGCTCCAAAAGCTTGACACAAAAATCTATGCCAATAGTTCACTGCAGTACTGAGAGAAGGCTGCACTGTTGGAAGTAAGGTTTTATATATCAAACACAAGCTCCATTTGACCTTGGGTGATCATAGAAGATCTAACAGCACTGTTTTGAAGAAGAGCAATCTTGGCCAATATTTAATTCCCAGCACATCAATTATCTGATCATTAACACCTTGCGGCATGTTGGCACAACATCATGGACAGAAGGGCCTGTACTGTGCTGTAATGTTCTATGTTGGCCCTCAATGTGTGGATGCTACCAATAACCTATCCTACATGTTAGTGATTAGACTTCAAAACAACTTCATGCACGTAATGTCCATTGGAATATTGAAAGGTTATGAAAGGCACTATATAAATGCATTTCATTATGCTTCCCTATTTTTGTGGGTTCTGAGCAGATAGAAATTGGATCTGTAAATTGAATCTGCAAACAAATTATGTGTGTCCTGATGCAGGGTTTTGACCCGAAGCATCTACATTTCCTTTCCCCACAGATCCCCTGACTTTCTCCAGCAGATTGCTTGTTACTCCAGATTCCAGCATCTACAGTCTCTTGCGTCTCCAAATTCTGATTTGATCATTTGGGGCATGCAAAGTAAAAAAAAATCTATAAAATAGATTGTGTAGCACTACTTCTTTCAGTGCTGTGTGTTTGAAAATCACAGGATGATGACACTGCTGGGTCATTTCTAGAGGTGCAGCCAGGTAGTTCCTGATGTGTGTCAAGCTTGTGTGTTTGATGTGACTTCCCATACAATACCCCTTTGAAGGAGAAGTTATACTGAGTTGTCCTGGGAATGACTATCATTGGATACTCCCATGACAACCAAGACTTCCCAATAGATTGCCAGAAGGAGGTCCCACCTCACGAAGGTAAGTCCCATACTTGTCTTTTATTCTCTGGCCCTCACCCCATCCACCAATCTCTCCCCCCACCAACTTCCTCACTGGACCCAGCTGCAGTTCACTGCCCACTCACCAACTGTTTTACAGGCATGGTAGTGTGGGCAGGCATGGTAGTGTAGCAGTTAGCATAACGCTATTACAGCGCCAGCAATCCAGGTTCAATTCTGGCCACTGTCTGTAAGGAGTTTGTACCTCCTCTCCGTGTCTGCATGGGTTTCCTCCGGGTGCTCCGGTTTCCTCCCACATTCCAAAAAGACGTACGTGTTACGAAGTTGTGGGCATGCTATGTTGGGGCCAGAAGCATGGTGACACTTGCAGGCTGTCCCCAGAACACTCTACACAAAAGATGTATTTCACTATGTGTTTTGATGTACATGTGACTAATAAAGATTTTTTTAAAAATAATTTTATAAAAATTTTATTTACAGCGTGGTAACAGGCCCTTCTGGCCCAACAAGTCCGTGCCGCCCATTTTAAACCCAAATTAACCTACCCATACATCTTTGCAATGTGGGAGGAAACGCAGACACGGGAGAACGTACAAACTCCTTACAGACAGGGACGGGAATCGAACCCCGATCGCTGGCCCTGTAATAATGTCACGCTAACCGCTATGCTACTGTGCCGCCCGTAAATCTATTCAAATGGCCCAATCGCCAACCCCCAGCCTCTGATCTCTTCCCACTCTCCCTCCCCCACCACCCATCGGTCCCCATACAACTTACATGACCAGCAGCCTCGTCCCAGGCCCCATTGAGGTCTATAAACCCCATGTCCTTCTTCTTTCCACCTCCCCCAAACTCAGTTCTGTGCAGCACAGGTTCATCTCTGGAGGGTCCAACACCTTTTCAGAAACATTTGAGGTCTAAAGCCTCAGACGCTACTGAAGTTCAAAGTGGTGAGCCCTTGATTAAAATACTCACTGGTACACCACTGCTGTGACCATCTAACATATCCATTAGAGTGCACTAGAACTTCTGGGCCTGTGGAGGAAGGCAGACAGAGGTTGTAACTTGTAAAGTACATAAATTAAAAGATTGCTGACTTAATTCAAAATAATACAAGTAACTTTATATAATCTGCAATAAAATGCTAATACCGTCAACACATGTGACCATTCTGATTGGCACCAATGTAAATCCCGAGGAATAGTTGCTCTTTGATATACATTATTTAATCACAATTGATGGCAAATGCATTATTTATCTGCAGTGGGTTGCAATGTAGGTCATTAGAGTGTTGATAAATGTGTCAATTTCAGTTTTTACATTATGTTTTCCGTCAGCTCTGCTTTTGAATATGTTGTTTATATTACCATGCAATACCATGAGGGCATTAAAGACAATTACTGTCTAGGTCAATGAGCAAATATCACAAAAAACCAAATTGCACCCTAATATATACTACTGGTAACTCTAATAAACCAATTTCACATTTCATTAATGGAAGAGTATCTATTTTAAAATTCTATTTTTTCCCCGTTTTTTCCATCCTCTTCCCTCCCTTTCACACTGAAGTAAAAGTTTCTATTTGAAACACATTCAAGTACAGAACACATGAATGGATTGTAAATATTTATTAAGCTACTTCCTTGAGAGTTGTATGCAGAGAATTGAAACCACACCCAATATTCAAGTTATCTGGAGGCATGGAAATCAAGGAAGAAAGAGAGAGGTGGATAAACTGTAGAGAAGGGAGGTAGAACAAAAATAAGACAGATCAGAGGGTACAATATTGGGGAATGAAGGATTCTGTGATACTGAATCAGACCCTCCTTGCATGCAGACTGGAAAGGTGAATGTGAAGATGGAGGGTACAAAGGAAGAGTCTTGAGTGCAACAATATATGGGTTGCATTGGGCTCGGTGCAATTTTCGTCAGTGGGGCTGGTACCTGATCGAAAACTACCCTGGGTAAGGGCTCAAATCCGACCGACCAGTGGCTCTGACATCCACCATCATGAAGTGCTTTGAGAGGCTGGTCACAGCACACAGCAACTCCAGCCTCCCAGACAACCTCGATCCACTGCAATTCGCATTCCACTGTAACAGGTCGACAGTGGATGCCATCTCCCTGGCCCTACACTCATCTCTGGAGCATCTGGACAGTAAAGACACCTATGTTAGATTATTGTTTATTGACTACAGCTCCACCTTCAATATTATAATTCCAAGCAAACTCATCACCAAACTCTGAGACCTGGGGCTCAACACCTCCCTCTTGACTTTCTGACCAACAGACCACAATCAGTGAGGATAGGCAGCAATACCTCCAGCACAATTATTCTCAACACTGGTGCCCCACAAGGCTGCATCCTCAGACCTCTACTCTACTCCCTATATACTCATGACTGCCTGGCCAGATTCTGTTCTAACTCCATCTACAAGTTTGCAGATGATACCACCATAGTGGGCCATATCTCAAATAATGATGAGTCGGAGTACAGGAAGGAGACAAGAGAGCTTAGTGACATGGTGTCATGACAACAACCTTTCCCTCAATGTCAACAAAACAAAAGAGCTGGTCATTGACTTCAGGAAGGGGGGGGGCAGTGTACATGCACCTGTCTGCATCAATAGTGCTGAGGTCGAGAGGGTTGAGAGCTTCAAGTTCCTCGGAGTGAACATCACCAATAGCCTGTCCTGGTCCAACCACGTAGACACCATGGCCAAGAAAGCTCACCAGCACCTCTACTTCCTCAGGAGGCTAAAGAAATTTGGCATGTCCCCTTTGATAACAATTTTTATCGATGCACCATAGAAAGCATTCGATCTGGATGCATCACGGCTTGGTATGGCAACTGCTCTGCCCAGGACTGCAAGAAACTGCAGAGAGTTGTGGACAAAGCCCAGAGCATCACAAAAACCAGCCTCCCCTCCATGGACTCTTTACCTCTCACTGCCTTGGTGAAGCAGCCAGCATAATCAAAGACCCCACCCACCCGGGTCATTCTCTCTTCTCTCCTCTCCCATCAGGCAGAAAATACAGGAGCCTGAGGGCACATATCATCAGGCTCAAGGACAGCTTCTATCCCACGGTGATAAGACTATTGAATGGTTCCCTTATACTCTAGACCTCACAATCTACCTTGTTTGACCTTGCACCTTATTGTCTACCTGCAATGCACTTCCCTGTAGCTGTGACACTTTACTCTGTATTCTGTTATTGTTTTTACTCTGTACTACCTCAATGCACTCTGTACTACCTCAATATATCTGCACTGTGTAATGAATTGATCTGTACAAACGGTATGCAAGACAAGTTTTTCACTGTACCTCAGTACAAGTGACAATAATAAACAAATACCAATACCAAATCCTCTCTGACTGGAATTGATGAAGTAATGCAGGTGTATAACCAAATAGATGCATGAAGGGAAATGAAAATTCTGCAGCATTAATCTGCCTGAGTAGGCCTGACCCCAGAATGCCTGACTGCACATTTTATGTGATATCAGCAGCCCCAGCCTAAGGTCAGGGAATTCAATGCATAATTTTCAATATTAATGAAACACAGCTTGTATTTGCCTTAAGTGAGGCTTCCTTTCAGAAAAAAACAGAAAAAAATGTGGTAAAAATGAATCCTGGAAAATTCAGCTCAGTGCAGTTCAGATATCCAGCAATGAATGCCAAATGTTCTGATCCACACCCACAGTCAACAAGGTACCCATAAGCTTTAGGAAATAAGGACTAAACCAAAAAAAAAGCGTGGCAGTAGAAAAGCCAATAAATTTACAAATGTCCTGTCGTTCTGAAATTCTGGATTGGTTCTGCAAGTCTCCCATGGATATTGCAACAAGGGACTAGAACTTTAGGGCCTGCATGCTTGGGTAAAGCTATGGATTTTGTCAATAAAAAAAATCTCATGAAAAGTCATCAGTATCATAGAACTATCAGAACCAAAACAGAGCTCATTTTGTCTGTTGGCTGTTTACAAGAAAATTCCACAATGTATTCCATATCGAGTTCTCTCCTGTGGTGCCCTGTCATTCTCTGCATCAAATTTAACCCAGTTTCCCTTAAACTTTACAGTCATCTCTGCCTCAACTACTCCTGATGGCAAAAAGTTCTACTTTTCAATTAACCTTATCATAAAGGAATCTTTCCTCGTCTCATTCTCTTCATGATTATTTTTGTCTTATATTATAATTGATAATTTATTTTATTTTAATTGTCTAATACCAGTACATAAGAAATAGAAAGCACAAGTAAGCCATTTAGCCCCTTGTGCCACCATTAAATAAGATCATAGGTGATTTTTTTTTCAGCACCATTCCATCTTAGTCCCTGATGCCCTTAATATGTATAAGCTGTTTATTGGCATCTTATCTTGAGCCAGTTTAAGTTGATAGTGTCCAATTAATCAGTGATAAAGCATGATTAATCATTCTTTAGTTATCACAGCTGGGATAAACCTGCTACCATGTTACCCATAAAAAGGTTCCACGAGATGAAAGAGCACTAGTTCAGCTCTGCTTCACTTCTTTCTCTATGGACAATTCGCAGAGTATGATAGACCATTGTAACGGTAAAGTTTCTCAGAATTTCTAAGCCCCGGAATAGTCAAGGAATAAGGGGATAGTATAGGAAAAGGGCACTTAGATAGATTAGCCATGATGTTGATAAATGCCAAAGCAGACTTGAAGAGCCAAAAGCCTACTCCTGCTCCTATTACTTATGTTGATATGTTCTTTGAAACATTTTACTCTGTTCCCTTGTCCAAATCATTGTTACGGTTGTACTGACACTGAACTTAGAATATATGGAATGCACAATTTAGTGTGTGGAGGACTACTTAAAAATAACGTAAAAAGAGAGAGCTAATAATACAACTTGAAATCCTGATGGCCTAATATACCTGCTTTGTCAGGAAGGAGTTTTGATCTTTGTGGTCATCTCATGTGGGTACAGTGTTTACATTGGCAATAGGAGCAGTTCTAGCATTCAATATGATCGTGGCTGATCATCTCAATGTCATATTCATGCTTCTTGATGCTTATTGTGTCTAGAACTTTATATATTTCCTCACTGATATTCAGCAATTTGTTCCCTACAGCCCTCTGTAGTAGAGAATTCCACAGATTCATCGACCTCTGATGACAAATTTCTCTTCATCTCAGTTCTAAATTGCTTGCCCTGTAATCTGACACTGTGACCCCAGCCAGGGGAAACATCCTTCCCACATTCAGTCTGTCTCGCCCAGTTAGAATTTTGTACATTTCAATTAGGTCCCTTCTCATTCTTCTAAACTCCTGTGATACAAATCCAGTCAACCTGATCTCTCTCTTACAGCAGCCCTGCCATCCCAGGAATCAGTCCGGTGAACTTTGTTACATTTCCTCTGTGGCAAGTATACCCCCTCTTAGGTAAGAAGACTAAAAATGCACACAATGCCCCAGTGTAGTGTCACCAATATCTTGCATAATTGCCGCAAGACATCCTTTCTTCTGTAATTAAACTCTCTTGCAATGAAGACCAGAATATTGTTTGCCTTCTTAACTGCCTGCTGCACATATGCATGTTTGCTTTATGTGACTAGAACAATTTACAGTGGAAAATGTGAAGTTATCCAGTTTGGTGTGCAAATCAAAAAAGCAGAGGAATTTTTAAAGATTAGTTAATGTTGATCAAAGTCACCTATATATTGTACACAAATCACTGAAAGTCAACATGCAGGTGCAGCTAGCTACTGGATTGGCAAATTGCACATTGTCTCTTATTTCAAGAGTGTGTGAGTACTGAGTAAAGATGCAATTATTTTGGGCTTTGGTGAGATAACACATGGAGTATTGTGTATCGTTTTGTTTCCCTTACCTAAAAAAAGGATATGGCTGTCATAGAGGGAGTACATCAAAGATTCACTGGACTTATTCTTGGGATACATTTGGCCAATGAGGAAAGGTTGGGTAGATTAGGGTTTAGATGAATGAGGGATAATCTCAGTAAAGTTTACTAATATTTTTTTCAGCTGTTTTACATATTGGATGCAGGGAGAATGTTTTCCCTAGCTGAGGTGTCCAGAACTTAGGGTCACAGTCTCAGAAAAAGGGGTAAGCCATTTAGATCTGAGAAGAGGAGACGTTTCTTCACACAGTGTTAATCTTTGGAATTTTCTACCCAGGAGGACTGTGGAGGCTCATTTTTTGAGTTCAGTCAAAACAGAGACTGATAAATTTCTGGATATTAAGATAATCGATGAATATGGGGATAGCGTAGGAAAAGGGCACTTAGATTAGCTATGATCTTGATAAATGCCAAAGCAGGCTTGAAGGGTCAAAAGGCCTACTTCTTATTTCTTATGTTCCTATGTTCTTATTATATTGTATATCATCAGCTTAACCAGATAAATACATGCTAGAACCAAAGGTTTGCTCATCCTCGACTAACGCTACTGTTTTCAAATGAGCTGCACATTGAGAAAATACCCAGTCCTCTTTGCCAATTATCAAAATGGCACCATTCTATTGATCCAAATAGACACAGAGACAAAGTCCTGATACATTTTGGTCCAACATGAGGAAGCTATGGGAACCCAACATAATGAAGGAGGACACTGATTAAATTGAGGGAGGAAATAGATATAGTAATGTGTATACTGTGATTGAATTTGCTATTGTATATGGAATAGCACTGAAAGACTACATAATAAAAAATATAATAGTAGTTGCAAGCCCACAGCCTGGGCTAGCAGAGGCTTGCCCTGTTTATGCATCCTCCGTATCTTCTTCCTCTTCGTAGGAGGACCCTCAGGAACAAAGATGCCTGGATTCTGAGCTGATTAATGAGGCCAATGTGAGAACTGCAGTCTCTTCCACTGATGGTGCAGGAGGTAGGCTGACGGTACGGGTGCGTAGTTAGTGAGGTGATTTCCCACTTCCACTACTTACACATGACCCTCTGTCTGCTCCTGATGCATGGCCTTAAGTGCTCACTACCATCCCAAATGTTCCTTCTACATTTTGAGCAGTCATGGGCCAGAGATTCCCAGGAGTCAGTGGGGATAGTGCATTTGAGCACATCCTTGGATCTTCTCCCCTGTCCACCCAGTAACCTTTTCCCACGACAGGGCTCAAATAGAGTGTCTGTTTCAGGAGTAGGGTGTTGGGCATGCAAATGACATGGCCTGCCTAACACAGTGGACAGAGTGTAACCTGAGCTCAGTACTGGGGACATTGGCCTGGGAGAGGATGTTGCAAAGACAGCGTGGTGGTACTTTTCAACTGCCTTGAGATTCCTGCTCAAAGTAGTCCCAGAAACATATTGGAGGGCAGGGATCACTGCTACCTGGTAGACCATGAGCTTTGTACTAGATCTGAGGTCTTGGTTTTCAAAATCCTTTTCCTTAATCAACCAAAGACTGTGCTGGCAGATTGAAGGTAGTGGTGAATTTCATCGTCAATGTCTGCCTTCACCGAGAGGTGAGAAGTAGTCCACATTTTTAGGGTCTTTCCATGGGCCTTTATTTCTGGAAGGCAGTGTGGTGTCGCAGGAGCAGGTTGGTAGAGGACCTGTGTCTTGCAGATGTTGAGTGTAAGTGCCCAGCCTCTCGTATGTTTCAGTGAAAGCATCAGTGATGTGTTGGAGCTTGGTATTGGTATTGGTTTTTTATTGTCACTTGTACCGAGGTACAGTGAAAAACTTGTCTTGCATACCCATCGTATAGATCAATTCATTGCACAGTGCAGTTACATTGAGTTAGTACAGAGTGCATTGATGTAGTACAGGTAAAAACAATAACAGTACAGAGTAAAGTGTCACAGCTACAGAGAAAGTGCTGTGCAATAAGGTGCAAGGTCACAACAAGATAGATCGTGAGGTCAGAGTCCATCTCATCGTATAAGGGAACCGTTCAATAGTCTTATCACAGTGGGGTAGCAACCTTCAGGCTTGACCTCCAGGTAAAGGAAGTGTCATCTGCGTACTACAGCTTGATCACTGAGGTTTGATAAGCTTGATTCTGGAGTGTGGTCACGGTAAGTTGAATAGGTTCCCATTAGTTCTGAAGGGTAGCTCCACTTTCACAGGAGGTGCTTTTGGAGTTGAGGTGCAAATTGCTGTGAGAAGGATTGAGAAATATGCTAAGGCAATGATGCAGCCTTGATTGACACCAGTCTTCACTGGGAATGGTTCTGTTGTGGACCCATTGGTTAATATCATGGCTTACATTCCTTCATGGAGCAAGCATAAAATGGAGATAAATTTGTGGAAGGGACTCAACTCTCTGGCAGTGCATAAACAGCAAAGAAGGAGTAGGGAAGACTAACTCCAAATGGGTCCTTCTCTTAACAAAATGCTTGGAGCGTGGCTTTGTCATAATGAACACCCTGTTTTATCACACAGACAAGAGCAAGATGTGATGGCAACATCTCTAGTCCAAGCACTGGCACTGCTAGGTTATATTGTTGTCCGGGCAAAGAACTCCAAATTGAACACAATACCCCTGCCATGATCGGCAGTTAACTGCTGGACTGAGCACAGCTTAATCCTCTCTATTACCTCCATCAACCTACCCCAAACAATAGCATCAACAGAAGAGTTGATGAAGAAGGTCAATGTCAAAGCTCTCAAATGCCTCAAAAAGCTTGCTCTTCTCAGTCAGTCGAAGTCAAAGTTGAGTTTATTGTCATGTGCACAAGTACATGTGTGCTCAGGTGCAATGAAAAACTTACTTGCAGCAGCATCACAGGCACATGGCATCAGATAAGCAGCATTCACAAGAAAAACATAAATTAAATATAAATTAAACACAATTTTTACAAGAAAGAACACAATCAGAACAACAAAAACACAGGCCATTTTAGTGCAACGTGATCAAAGTGGTCATTGTGTTCCTAAACTCTCTTGATTAGGGTTGTGCCGGTTAGTTCAAAAATTTAATGGTTGAAGGGAAATAGCTGTTCTTGAACCTGGTGGTGTGGGATTTCAGGCTTCTGTACCTTCACAACCAACCTGTAAGCTAGCTTACAGGAGCCACAGAGTGTCCATAACTCATGGGCTACCATAATTGACATCCGTGAAGAGATACTTTGAGGAACCAAGTTTGTTTTGATGAGAATGACCAGGAGATTGAGGAGTAAATTAACCACAAAGGTAAAATGTTCCAGAATTCAAAGTTCCACAATTCCTCAAGGAAACAGCTTTGCAGGCACCTGAAGGCAGAGATCCAGCAGACGACCCATGAGCTGAAGAACAGGTGGTGGATGGAGAGAGTGAGGGGGGATCAGCAACTTGCAGATAACCTGAACAGAGATAAAAGCCCTGTAAAGCTCCAACACCCATGACCCCCACCCTTATTGAAAGCCAGGAATGTGAAGGGGGTGGGGGCAACTCATCAGGAACAGAGAGGCAGTCAACACCTGCTGGAATGAAAACTTATAAGACCACCTCAACTGCAACTCTGTCCTTGGTGTGAGCATCCTTGACTCCATCCCACAGTTATCAGGACCAGCTGCGCTGTCATTTCTGACTGACAAGACATCATGAAGGCCAGATCCCAATTTAAAAGTAACAAGGCCTTAGGAGCAGACGTTATCCCTGCTGAGATCCTAAAACTTAGCAGTGAAGAACTTCAGTCACAAACCTGCAGACAAATTGCCCACATCTAGGAAGAGGAGTATATGCCACAACCTCGGAGATGTCATGATCATGATCACCTTAAAGAAAGGAGACAAGTCTGACAATGGTAACTACAGAGGGATCTCCCTTCTGTCTGCCACAGGGAAAGTGATATGAATATATCTGGAATTACTGTCTCCAGTGCAGGACAAGATCAAATAGATTTAGACCAAAGCATTGATTGCCCCACACCCAATGACCTATGTTCTTAAAAGTAACCTACTGCTTTTCCTAACGCAGAGGTAGAAGTGTGTGAGATGTATGGATGCCGTGCTGCAATCTGAACCTCCTAGGAATGAGATGACCCATCCCAAGTAAATAGAGTCATAGTGTCATACAGCATGGAAATAAATCCCTTGGCCCAACTCGTCCACGCTGACCAAGATGCCCATCTAAGTTAGTCCCATTTGCCCACAATGGACCCATATCCCTCTGAACCTTTCCTATCCATGTACCTGCCTAAATGTCTTCTAAATGTTGTTATTGTAACTGCCTCAACTACTTCCTCTGGCAGCTCACTCCATATATGTACCACCCTCTGTGTGAAAAAGTTGCCCTTCAAGTACATATTAAATCTTTTCCCTCTCACCTTAAACCTATGCTTTCTAGTTCTTGATTCCCCAGCCCTGGGGAAAAGACTGTTTGCATTCACCGTCTCTTTACCCCTCATGATTTTGTGCCCTATTTTATACGCCTCTACAAGATCACCCTTCAGTCTCCTACGCACCAAGGAATAAAGTTCTAGCCTGTCCAACTTCTCCCAAAAACCCAGTCCCTCAAGTCCTGGCAACATCCTTGTAAATCTTTTCTGCACTCTATCAAGCTTAATGGCATATTTTCTATAGCAGGGTGACCAAAACTGAACACAATATTCCAAATGCAGCCTCACCAACGTTTCGTACAACTGCAACATAACATCCCAACTTCTATACTCATTACCCTGACTGATGAAGGCCAGTGTGCCAAAAGCCTTCTTCACTACCCTGTCTACCTGTTACACCACTTTCAGGGAACTATGCACTTGTACTCCTGGGTCCTTCTGACCTACAACACTCCCCATGACTCTATCATTCACTATGAAGTTCTACTCTGGTTTGACTTCCCAAAATTCAACACTTCACATTTATCTGAATTTAAATCCATTTTCCTACTGAACAGCCAATGAACAGAGTGGGTAAGTCCTGAGTTATATCTGCTGCAGGGTGTACCTCTCATGCTGATGCATGCGCAAACTCGCCATGTCCTTTCTGGGACATGTGTGGGCATTTTCATAAGTTGGTTCTGTGTATGTGCTCTGTATAATTGCTAACTCCAAATGTCTTGATTGACAGTACTACAGCCCTCTGTTAATTAGTAGCTCAGCATCATGAATGAATGAATAAATTTATATTAAAATCATTCTGTTACTTTTTGTGTCGATTCTTTTACCATAAGTGTTGAATAATATATTGTTTCTGGCATGTTTCTAATTCAAACATAGGACCAAATCAATTTCCATCAACTATAATTAGAAGTAATTATTCACTCACATATAATCCTCTATTCAATGGTGCTTATTATTTATTTAATTCTCATTCTACTTATCAATCATTTGCTTTGGATTAATTTCATACAGCTTGCGATTAATATAGTGTTTTAAATTTATGTTTAAATAATAGATATGAAACATTCTGTGGTCCGAATGAAGACTGTGCCCCATTATTCCCAACCTTTCAATTCAGCAGCATCTGACTCTCCATTCAGCAGTCAAACTGAACAGAAGGAGCTCTCTGGTTTACAGACCAAAATACTAATGGCAAGTAGAAACCTAGAAATTCTTTTAGTTTTTAGCAATGCTGTTCTATAAGAATGGTAAGTAATTTGCACCATTCATTAATGAATTAATGATAAAATGAATAGAATTTACTTTCAGTTTGAGCACATTAACAGTCTGCAATGGCTCCGGAGGAGGCTTTTTGATTCTTTTTATCGTCATTTTACTGCACTGTGAAAACAATGCTCCCAGTAAATGAGTGAAAGTTACTGAGAAGCCTCCGTCTGCCTTCTGTATGGAATCTTCTTCAAGACTCATTTCTAACACAACCTGGATTCCTAATGTCAGGTGAATGCTTCAAGCTGAGTTGTTTTTACTTAACATCATCATCAGCATTAAGTACCTGAATTTGCTTGGGGCAAAGAGGGTGAGGAACAGCCTGAGGAACATCAGCAACAAGGAATAGAAGGCCATCAGACACCTTCAGCCATCTTCCTTCATGCTAAGTATGGCTTCAGCCAGTGGGGATTTTTTCCCTTTGACTTCCATTGATTTCAACTCTATTTGGGCTCATGGATGCTGGACTTAGACAGAAGTTGATCATAAAACTAAAACTACAGATGCTGGAAAACTGAAATAAAAACAGAAAGTGCTGGAATCACTCAGCAAGTCAGGCAGCACCTGTGGAACGAGAAACAGTTAAAGTTTCAGGTCAAAGACCTTTCATCAGAACAGGGAAAGAGAAAAACAAGCCAGTTTTCAGAAGCAGAGAGGGTGGGGAAGGTATGGGTAGAACTAGCAGAATATCTCTGATAAGGGGAGACTAAATTACTTAATGCGGCAGTTAAAAACACATTGTGCTTCTTTGTCTGTGTTATGTGTTGCTACAACAGGTCAGAATATACAAATAAAAAGAGAAAAGCTGAGCTGAAATGGTTGGTTAAAATACAGACAGAAAGAAAGAGTGAGTTGGAGAATTCAGTGCTGAGTCCAGAAAGCTGTCATGTGCCCAGATAGAAGAGGAAATATTGCTCCTCAAACATTAGACCTTGTTGTAACAGTGCAGGAGGCCACAGACAGATGGAGTGGGAGTGAAATGGGGAACTAAAGTGACAGGCAACCAAAAGCTCACTATCACTCTTGTGGACCGAACATGGGTGCTCCTCAAAACAATCGCCCAATCTGTGTTTTGTTTCTCCATTGTAGACGAGACCACATTGTAACACAGGCACGTAAACAAACTGTTCTTCTTGTGGCCACATTAAGTCATTTGGTCTCACCCTAGCAGAGAAATTCTTTTCTTGTTTTACCCAAACTAGGGTTCATTCAGTGTCCTTGCATTGCTCAGAAATCCTTTCAACTGATGTTTGATATAGAACACATTGATTATCAGCTGAGGGAGGGCAGTAAGTTGCTTTGCCAATGTTTGACCTGATGTCACAGGGCCCACCTGCCCACTACATCCCACCCAACTGTGGACAAATAACTTATCTTTTTTTTATCTTTCCTACCATGATTGTCAGTGGGTGGAAGCGTCTAGACGAACATCCTCTTGCATGTTTAGCAATTCCTCACCTCTTTCAGAAGTTCAACTGCATCTAAGTAGCAACAACCAATCATGATATCAGGACTTTTGCTGATGGAAACAGCCAATGAACAGAGTGGATAACACTGGCCATGTAAACCAGCAGGTAGCACTAATTCAGCATCCTGCTTGAAGTGCAATAAATGAGCATGGGTTACTCTCATACTACAATCCCCATCACATTTTAAGCTATTTTCCAATATACCACCTCTAACATGTTCCTCATTAATAGGTCACCAGTAGATGGTTGCTGAATTATTATGCATCAGCTGTATAAAAACCAGACTAATAGTTTTATTAAATGTTATTTGATCACTAGCAGTCTTATTGTGAACTACATAACATGGCCCTATCTCTGTTTTCAGGGCTAGTCAATTCTTCCCCCACTGACTAAATACATAGACATTTTTCAGCAAGGAATAGCTTATATAGAGAGAGATTAACTTGTCCTGGGCATAAGGTTTTATGTCCATTCAGCAATAAATGCACCCCAGAGAACTTATGATAAAAATATTTTAAGCAGGTCATAAAGTTTTATTCACATTTTAAATAGGTTTAAGTGATTAATTAGCTGAATGCTCATGCCATGCTCACTTCAAAAAGGGGTCAATGTGGAAATGACAATCACAGTGAGTCTGCTGCTGACCACTTGCACAAGCAATTTGTTAGGAGCTGTTGATTCTGGTGGATGTAGCAATTATTGTTGCATGTAAATGAAATAGTCACAAATTTCTCCTACCCTAATACACATTGCACATTAAGCAAATGATGGCTTTCATGCATTTGAGTTTTGGCTATCAAGAAACAGAGATATTAGGAAACATTACTGTGTCAGGAGTTTTATAGGCAGGTGAAGTGATGCATGAAACTGCTATTATTCAATGGGGAGTTTTTCAATTGATAGAGAGTTTTGAATTTGAATCATATGAACTCTAATGCTCCTTTCAGAGGCACAAAGATCAGGCTCACATCTTGGTAGTTCCCACTATGTTATCTCAGTCAATAGTAAACAAATATTGTTGAGAAAGAATTTCAGGATTAAGCTGCACTCCAAACATTTTGTTCACATTCATCATAAGAGGCATCTTCCATAAGCAAGCACACATATCTTACAAATAGAAACTTAACCTTTTGAGTAAGTTACAGAAAAAGTGCACTTGATAAATAAAAATAAATACAAATGAGAGAGAGTTTGTGGAATGTCTATGGGATGGCTTTCTGGAGCAGCTTGTTGATGAGCTAACCAGGTGATCGGCTGTTTTGAACTGGGTGCTGTGTAATGAACCTGAGGTGATTAGGAAACTAAAGGTAAAGGAACCATTAGGAAGTAGTGATCATAATATGACTGAGTTCCATTTCAAATTTGAAAAGGAGAAGCTGATATCAGGTGTATCAATATTTCAGTGGAACAAAAGAAATTACAGTGGCATGAGAGAGGAACTGGCCCAAATTGATTGGAAATGTAAGCTAGTTGGAGGGACGGCAGAGCAGAAATGGATGAAATTTCTACAAGAAATAAGGGAAGTGTGGGACAGATGTATTCCAAGAAAAAAGAAGGTGTCCAAGAAAAAAGGACAGATAAGTCTCTCAGACCGGATGATGTGCACCCTCGGGTTCTAAAGGAAGTGGCTTTAGAGATTGTGGAGGCATTGGTGATAATTTTCCAGGCATCAATAGACTCTGGCATGGTTCCGGAGGACTGGAAGGTCGCAAATGTAGTTCGCTGTGTAAGAAGGTTGGGAGGCAGCGTAAGGGAAATTACAGACCTATTAGTCTGAGATTGGTGATTGGAAAGTTAATGGAGTCGATCCTCAAGGATGAGGTTATGGAATACCTAGAGGTGTATGACAAGATAGGTCCAAGCCAGCATAGTTCCATGAAGGGAAGATCCTGCCTGACCAACCTATTGGAGTTTTTTGAGGAAATCTCAAGTAGGATGGATAAGGGAGAGGCTGTGGATGTTGTGAATTTGGATTTTCAAAGGCCTTTGACAAGGTGCCGCACAAGAGGCTGCTAAATAAGATGAGAGCCCATGGAATTACAGGAAGGATATTAGAATGGGTGGAGCATTGGCCGATAGGCAGAAAACAAAGGGTGGGAATAAAGGGATCCTGTTCTGGTTGGCTGCCGGTTACCAGTGGTGTTCCGCAAGGGTCTGTGTTGGGGCCGCTTCTATTTACACTGTATATCGATGACTTAGATTATGGAGTAAATGGTTTTCTAGCTAAGTTTGCAGATGACACCAAGATAGTTGGAGGAGTAGGGATTATTGAAGGAATAGGAAGGTTGCAGAGAGGCTTAGACAGTTTAGGAGAATGGGCAAAGAAATGGCAGATGAGATTCAATGTTGAGAAATGTGCGGTTGTACACTTTGGAAGAAGAAATAAATGGGCAGATTATTATCTAGATGGGGAGAAAATTCCAAATACAGAAGTGCAAAGGGACTTGGGGGTCCTCATGCAGGATACCCTTAAGGTTAACCACCAGGTTGGATCGGTGGTAAGAAAAGCTAATGCTATGTTGGCATTCATTTCGAGAGGTATAATATATAAGAGTAAGGATGTCTTGATGAGTCTCTATGGGGCACTGGTGAGACCCCATTTGGAATACTGTGTGCAATTTTGTGCCCCTTATCTTAGGAAGGATGTGCTAATGTTGGAGAGGGTTCAGAGAAAATTTACAAGGATGATTCCTGGAATGAAAGGTTTTACATACGACGAGCAATTGTCGGCTCTTGGACTGTACTCATTGGAGTACAGAAGAATGAGAGGGGACCTCATAGAAACATTTCGAATGTTGAAAGGACTGGACAGAGTAGATGTCGTTAAGTTTTTTTCCTTGGTGGGTGAGTCCAGGACTAGAGGGCACAGTCTTAGAATTAGAGGGTACCCATTTAGAACAGAAATGAGAAGACATTTCTTTAGCCAGAGGGTCGTAGATCTATGGAATTCGTTGCCACATACAGCTGTAGAGGCCCAATCATTGGGGGTGTTTAAGGAGGAGATTGATAGGTATCTAATTAGTCACGGTATCAAGGGACATGGGGAAAAGGCTGGGAATTGGGGCTAGATGGGAATAGTTTAGCTCATGGTGAGGTAGTGGAGCAGACAATGGGCTGAATGGCCTACTTCTGCTCCCTTGTCTTGTGATCTTGTGTTCTTGTGAACTGAAAAATGCTCTTGGTACTTCTCAGAAACATTAGCAATCAAAATTTGAAATGGAGCCACATAAAGAAATTTAAGGGTAGAAGGGTGGCACGGTAGCGTAGCGGTTAGCGCAACGCTATTACAGCACCAGCGATCAGGGTTCGATTCCCGTCGCTGTCTGTAAGGAGTTTGTACGTTCTCCCGTGTCTGCTTGGGTTTCCGCCGGGTGCTCCGGTTTCCTCCCACATTCTAAAGACGTACGGGTAGGTTAATTTGGGGTTTAAAAATGGGCGGTGCGGACTTGTTGGGCCGGAAGGGCCTGTTACCACGCTGTAAATAAAATTTTTAAAAAAGATCAGAAATTTAGTCAAAGAGATAGATTTTAAGCAGCATCTTCAAAGAGGAAAGAAAATTAAGAAGAGGACAGAGTTTTTTAAGGGGGAAAGGGGAGTTCTGGTGCTTAGGATCCTGATGGAAGCCTCCATTGGCAGAAAGATTAAATTCAGGGGTGCTTGAGAGACCAGAGTTGGAGGACCTCAGATATCTTGAAGAGGTGTAATCCTGGAGGAGCTTACAGAATTGGGGAAGGGTGAGAGAATGGATTGATTGGTAAACAAGCTTGAGAATTTTAAAACTGAGGCAAGGCTTAACTAGGATCCACTTTCAGTCAGTAAGTATAGGGATGTAACTAAGACTTGGGCAGAGTTTTACACTCTCTCAAGTTAACAATAATTAGAATAAAGGAAGTAAACCTGTTTTGCATTGGAATAGTCAACAAAGGCATAGTTTTAGCATCAGAGGGAATGCAGTGAGGCAGAACTGAGCAACACTGGAGTGGAAATGGATGATTTTACTGATGACATGAATATGTGGTCAGAAGCTCAATATGAGATCAAAAATATTGCAAATCAGTTTCTGTGGTAGGGATGGAGTTGGTGTTTAGGAAAAGGAGTCAACTGTGTGGTTTCATTCTTCCCAATATTCCATTGGAAGAAACCTCTGCTGATCCAATACTTAAATAGCAGACAAGTAGGTTGACAATTTAGAGACAGAGGAGAGGTTGAGAGAAATGGTGGGAAGGTAGAAATGGGTATTGCTCCTGTGCATGGAAATTGACATTGCATTTTGACTTGATGTTATAGAGTCAGAGTCAGAGAGTCATAGCATGGAAACAGACCCTTCAGCCCACTGAGATTATGCTGACCCATTTACACATACTATTTTAACCCCATTTTATCTTTCCCACAGTCCCATCAACTACCTCGTGCCTACATACCACAGGCAATGTCCAAATAATCTACTCACCCCTGGGTCTTTGGGGCAGCATGTAGGTAAGAACTAGGAAGTGTCAAGAGTAAATTCTTGGTGACAATGGGGGTATTTGGTATTGGTATTGGTTTATTATTCTCACTTGTACCAAGGTACAATGAAAAACTTGTCTTGCATACCAATCGTACAGGTCAATTCATTACACAGTGCAGTTACATTGGGTTAGTACAGAGTGCATTGATGTAGTACAGGTAAAAACAATAACAGTACAGAGTAAAGTGTCACAGCTACAGAGAAAGTGCAGTGCAATAAGGTGCAAGGTCACAACAAGGTAGATCGTGAGGTCATAGTCCAGCTCATCCTATAAGGGAACCATTCAATAGTCTTATCACAGTGGGGTAGAAGCTGTTCTTAAGTCTGGTGGTACATGCCTTCAGGCTCCTGCATCTTCTACCTGATGGAAGAGGAGAGAAGAGAAAATGACCAGGGTGGGTGGGGTCTTTGATTATGCTGGCTGCTTCACCAAGACAGCGAGAGGTAAAGACAGAGTCCAAGGAGGGGAGGCTGGTGTCCGTGATGCGCTGGGCTGTGTCAACAACCCTCTGCAGTTTCTTGTGGTCCTGGGCAGAGCAGTTGCCATACCAAGCCGCGATACATCCAGATAGGATATTTTCTATGGTGCATTGATGAAAGTTGGTGAGAGTCAAAGGGGACAAACCAAATTTCTTTAGCCTCCTGAGGAAGCAGAGGCGCTGGTGAGCTTTCTTGGCTGTGGCATCTATGTGATTTGACCAGGACAGGCTGTTGGTGATGTTCACTCCCAGGAACTTGAAGCTCTAAACCCTCTCAACCTCAGCACCATTGATGTAGACAGGTGCATGTACACTGCCCCCTTTCCTGAAGTCAATGACCAGCTCTTTTGTTTTGTTGACATTGAGGGAAAGGTTGTTGTCATGACACCATTCCACTAAACTCTCTATCCCCTTCCTGTACTCCGACTCATCGCTGTTTGAGACACGGCCTACAACGGTGGTATCATCTGCAAACTTGTAGATGGAGTTAGAGCAGAATCTGGCCACACAGTCATGAGTGTATAGGGAGTAGAGTAGAGGGCTGAGGATGCAGCCTTGTGGGGCACCAGTGTTGAGAATAATCATGCCGGAGGTATTGCTGCCTATCCTCACTGATTGTGCTCTGTTGGTTAGAAAGTCAAGGATCCAGTTACAGAGGGAGGTGTTGAGTCCTAGGTCTCAGAGTTTGGTGACAAGTTTGCTTGGGATTATTGTATTGAAAGCAGACCTGTAGTCAATAAACAATAGTCTAACATAGGTGTCTTTACTGTCCAGATGCTCCAGAGCTGAATGTAGGGCCAGGGAGATGGCGTCCGCTGTAGACCTGTTTTAGTGATAGGCGAATTGCGGTGGGTCAAGATTGCCTGGGAGGTGGAGTTGATGCGTGCCATGACCAGCCTCTCAAAGCACTTCATGATGGTGGATGTCACAGCCACTGGTTGGTAGTCATTGAGGCATGTTACCTTGCTTTTCTTCGGTACCAGGATGATAGTGGTCTTTTTAAAACAGGTGGGAACCTGAGATTGAAGCAGGGAGAGGTTAAATATGTCCGCAAATACTTCTGCCAGCTGATCAGCACAAGATCTGAGCACACGGCCAGGGACACCATCTGGGCCAGATGCTTTCTTTGTGTTCACTCTCCAGAAGACTGATCTTACATCCCCAACGGTGGCCACAGGTTCAGTTGCAGTAGGAAGAGAAACCATTGAAGGCAATCCTCTGTCTATGATGGATAGGTAATATTGGAACGTATAAAAACTGACAGTAAGAGCTTATATATGAAAAGGGAGAGGGTAGCTCATATATGCATTGGTCCCTTTGAGAGTGAGACTGGAATTAAAAGAGGAAATGAACAAATAGTAGAGGTTCTATATACTTATTTAGGATCAGAGTGATTAGCAACTGCTTTGCTGCTATTGGAGAGAATGGCTTGGGAAGCAACTACTGGAGGGAGAGCTGGAATTCTAGTTCTGCTGGAGTGAACAAAGATGAAAACCTTAGAGTGAGAGACAATGTCTGCTGTCATTGAACGTAGAACAGTACAGCACAGGAATAAGCTCTTTGCCCCACGATGTCGGAACCGACCATAATGCCAATCAAAACTAATCCCATTGGCCTGCACATGGTCTATATCGCTCCATTCTCTGCCTGTTCATGTGCCTGTCTTAATGCCTCTTAAATGTTGCTATCATATCAGCTTCCACCACTTCCCCTGGCAGTACGTTTCAGGTACCTACTACCCTCTGTGTAAAAAAACATGCCTCGTAAATCTCTTAAAATTTCCCCATCTCACCTTAAACCTGTGCCTTCTAGTATTTGACATTTCCACCCTGGGAAAAAAACTCTGACTATCCGTCCTATCTCTGCCTCTCATTGTTTTATAGACTTATATCAGATCGCCATTCAGCCTCCAATGCTCCAGAGCAAACAATACAAATTTGTCCAACGTCTCCTTATAGCTAATGCTCTCTAATCCAGGCAACATCCTGGTGAATCTGTTCTGGACCATCTCCGAAGCCTCTACATCCTTTATGTAATATGGTGACCAGAACTGCACACAATACTCGTTCTGGAATTTGTGCATCTGACTGCTTGTCATAAAACTTACTGAGCGGTGTCCAGTGTGGAGGAATCTAACACACAAGCAATAACATTCTGCAGTCAAGCGTTGAACGTGTGGTTAGCTCTGTCTTGTGAGCAAGCATTTAGAACATAGAACATTACAGCACAGTACAGGCCCTTTGGCCCATGATGTTGTGCCGACATTTTATCCTGCTCTAAGATCGATCTAACCCTTCGCTCCCACATAGCCCTCAATTTTTCTATCATTCACGTGGCTTTCTAAGAGTCTCTTAGATGTCCCTAATGTATCTGCCCCCACAACCTCTGCCAGCAGTGCATTCTATGCACCCACCATTCTGTGTAAAAAACTTACCTCTGACATCCCCCTTATAGCTTCTTCCAGTCACCTTAAAATTATGCCCCCTTGTGTTAGCCGTTTTCACCTTGGAAAAAGTCCCTGACTGTCCACTCAATCTATGCTTCTTATCATCTTGTACACCTCCATCAAGTCACCTCTCGTCCTCCTTCTCTCCAAAGAGAAAAGCCCTAGCTCGCTCAACCTATCCTCATAAGACATGCTCTCCAATCCAGGCAGCATCCTAGTAAATCTCCTCTGCACCCTCTCTAAAGCTTCTATATCCTTCCTATAATGATGCAACCAGAACTGAACACAAGTGCTGATATCTCTTACAAAGCTCATATTGGTGTCTTGTAGCCACTGGCCTACACCTTTTCATGGGCATGGTCAGGTTGGGAAAGTAGGAAATGTGGCTTCAGTCACATCACAGACCTCCTGGAATCTCCTGCCCTTCAAATTAGTTGGTGTGATCTGGAATTTCAAGACACATTAGGAACGACATGGATTTTCTTTTCTTTGCATAACTGACCATCTGCTTCGCCATCAGATCCTCAACCCTTTGATACCAATAATTCACCTGGGAAGGACTGGTCCAACAATTATTGCAGTCTGAGGTCACTTCTGCCAGACTGGAGATACTTTTATCTATAAGGATTAATCACATGTTGTATATTGCGTTGTGAGTGGAATATTGTGGATTAAAAAAAACTTTTGGTGATGCTGCTATGCTCTTTGTATAGATAAAGAATTGTTTTTTTATTGATTAAATCGCTATTAATTTCAAGAGTTTGATGTTTGGTGATAATACCGCACAAAGCTGATTGCTGTAACATTTGATGGAAAAGTTAACATGTAATAGGAATTATTCAGAGCATGGCTGCGGGTTATGAAATACTTAACCGCACGACAACAGGAATACTGAGTATTTTATTAGGGATGGTTTTCCAAATGCAGTCATTACTTTAGATTAATGGTTTAGATTTAAACAATTATTTATGGTAAAATTCCCGATGTTATGTTACATAGCTACAAAGTAGACTTTAAAAGGACCAGGTTCAAAGGTTCAGTTTAGGGTACGCGCAATGCATTACACAGCAGCAATTATTGGTTTCAGAGATTATGCGTCTAGAGATTTATTTTGCTACTATAGGGTACCTCTCGTTGGTACAGGAAACACAGAAAACGTTATCCCAAAACCTTAAAAGCAATTTTAGTCACTCAGTGAGTTAAAAGTAAAACTTTGCTTCTCCCTTGCACAAGCCAGGAATGATTGTCAGATTCTGAGGCATCTCCTACAATCCCATAACTAGAATGAAAAGGCGAAGAAAAACACAAGTTGGAAACAATACTTTATGTGTTTAAATTTCCGTTTTTATGATCGAGCCTAAGTTACCAGAACAATCATCATGATCTAACAAGGAATTGAGGCTTACATGCGTTTGTTAAGAATTCTTGCAGTTGTGTTTTAGAGATAAACTTTTGGATACATGCGTGACATTGACTCCTCAGGAAAGAAGAAAAATAAATATTCCGCTGAATATCCTTATGTTTAACTTGAATAAGGACATTCACGCCAATCAGAACGCTGTTGGTTTATCCAGTCAACTAATTGCCAAGAATATTCGTCTCGTCGGTTGTTCTCCGCCGCAGGTTCACGTCCGGATAAGTACCAAGAAAACAATTTTGTTTTTTTCTCTGGGAACATAGTAGCGGAAACTCTCAATGAGAAGACAAGGCTCGGCTGCACCGGGTAACGCCTGGTACTGTACAGTGAAGATGAGATAGATTATACGTGTTGCCTCTTACCCTTTAAATTCTGCGGTTAAGTATAGTTACCCAGCACATTTAAATCAGGACGCTTATAACCGCGCGGGAAATTCATACAGCAAGAATTAACATTATGGCATTTCCGAAGCCTACAACACAAAGAATTAGGTACTTGAATCTAACCCGGCTTTGCAAGCGTTTGCAAGTTGTTACTGCATAAACCGTGATCAGTGTGTGTGTGTGTGTGTGTGTGTGTGTGTGTGTGTGTGTGTGTGTGTGTGTGTGTGTTTGCGTGCGCTCTAACTTTTAAACTTTATTTTCCGTGGTGGAGGACCGGTGAGGAGAGAGAATATAACAGGTTGAATTGCCAAACTGCTCGCCTTGCCCTGGAGGTCCGGAGCTTCAAAGGTCGGGCACCATCCGTCTCCAACGGTCACCTTTGCTGAGTGTGATGGTGCCGCACGCCAACCTCCGGCCAGAATTCCCAGTCCGCAGACTCGCCTGGTTGCCGCCGAGCCCCAGGTCATCTTCCTTCTCGTGGAGCACCAGCCCACGGCCGACGATCGATTCCGGTCCGAACAGGTTGGCTCTGAGGTTTGTCCTAAAGGCCACGATCTTGCCGCACAGCACCTGGAAGTTGTTGAAGTCTCCGGGGTGCAGGGGGTGGTTGACATTTCGGGGATTGTAATGCGGTCCGGTGGTGGAACAGTTGCCGTCCACCACTCGGTACTGGTGGACGTGCATAGCGCGGAGGGCTCGCGAATCGGACAGCGGGAAGCCCTTCAGGTTGAAATAGGCTGTGAGCCTGCCGTTCGGGTAGGTCTGGGAGAACAGCACGTAGCCCCTAACGGAGGGCAGGTGGGCGCCGAGGTCCGAGCTGGGCTCCATCCGACAGAAGGCAAAGAGCTGGGCACTCGAGTGGGGCGGTGAAGGGTTGGGTAGCCCGATCCACAAGCCCAGAGTTTGGTTCCTTACTTTGTTCAGTTGGTTGTTCAAGTTCCCGAACAGCCCATGCATCTGAACCATAATTGAACTGGTCAGAAGCAACAGATTGGTCAAGGAACCCTGAATGCTGCTCGGAATTGAGACCAAGGGACCCCGCAGTTCACCGGTATCGATGCCTCCGCGGACGTAGATCGGAGAGTCCATCTGTACACCTGATCCGGAGAGATGACGGGAAGCACTGACTGTGTCAGGAGGAGTTCCCAGACTTTTAAGTGCGATGACTGTTCCTGAAACTGGACACCCCAGGAGGAGGGGGATCTAGGCATATCACACTCCCGCCTACTGCCGCCCCCGCCCCTCCCCCCCCCCCCGCCCAAAACATCAAGAAAGGAAGGAGACAAAGCAAGAAAGCATTGGCCAGATGGTTTAAAGGCATTGGAAAATGCTGAAATCCATTACTAAGGAGGTAGAGATCCTCCCCAGGTTACCAATGCCCAATTTATGGACGTACGAACAAGCATTCATGAACCTGGCACGGTGGACGGTGATGAATTTGCCGGCTGCTGCAGGACTGCAGGCACCTTCTGCCGGCTGAGACCGGGGCACTTCCACGTCTTCTGTCCGCACACGCCACCGCACACATCTCTCCGCCCAAGCCACAACAATCTAGGGCTGGGTCGAAGTGAGCAGAGCTCTGGCAACCCTGAGCGGACTCATTCGCTCACTCACGGAGCTACTGAGATGAGTTGGTGGCCACTCTTCCCGCGCCTGCTCGCTCTCCCATCACAGCTATTTCGCACACACGGTTTTTGTTCACTTGGGAGGTGGGGGCGGGGGGGGGGGGGGGGGGGGTGGGGAATGGGTTACGAACGGTGCCCAGGAATGGCGACTGCCTGTAATAAGATGACATTTAAAAACAATGAGAAAATCAAGCAGAGTCAGCATGACCTTATGAAAGGGAAATCTTATTTGACAAATTTTCTAGAGTTCTTCAAGGGAATAAAATGCTAGGGTAATCAGTTGATATAATGTATTTGAGTTTCCAGAAGGCACACAAAAGATTATTACACAAGCTAAGAGCATGGGAGGGGAGTTGCTGATGGATAGACAACAGATAGTTCAGATAAATGGGTCATTTACAGAGAAGAAATCTGTAACTAGTGAGCTGCCACGTGGATTAGTACCGGGTCTTCAACAATTTATAAGAAATATGAATGGTTTGGATGAAGGGACTGAGTGAACTGTGAGCCGGATTTGCTGATGATACAAAAATTGTGAGAAGGACACAAAGTGTCTGCAAGGAATAAAGGTATGTTCAGTGAGTGGCAAGAAGTTTGCAGATGGAACATGATACGGGAATATCTGAGGTTACCCATTTGGAAGGAAGAATGACAAAGTAGATTGTTGTTAAAATGGAGTGAGACTCCAAAATGTCGTGATAAAGAAAAGTCCGGTAGTCCTGCTGCACAGAACAGAAAAGATTAGCCCGTAGATAGAGCAAGTACGTAGGAAGGGAAATGGAATATTGCCCTTTATTGCAAGTGGTATGGAGTATCAACTTGGGGAAGTTTTGTGCAACCTTACAGGTCACTGATGAGACTGAACCTGAAGTACTGCATACGGTTTTGATCTCCATTTTTAGGCAGAGTATACTGAGGTGGTTTAAAGAGGTGGTGCAAAGGTTGATTCCTGAGGTAAAGCATTTACATATGAAGAAACATTCAGTGGGTTGGCCTCACTGGAGTTTAGAGAAATGAGAAGTGGTCACATGATTTTCAGAGGGAGTGACAAAGGGAAGATATTTCCTCTGGTGGAGGACCGGTTTTCCTCAAGGTCCTCCAAGATCGCCACGTCAAGAGCCCTATTAGTCACCCTACCCTATCACCTGCTGGTGACAAGAAAATTAATGATCTCCTGGAGCATCTTGTTGCCCATTAGTTTCAATGTATGTGTTATTTTTAAACATACAGACAAGAAAAATGATGCATATTGTGTTGTGAACAGAATTGTGATTTTTATCTTAATCTTTTGGTGATGCTACAATAGCTTTGGTGGAACTAACACACTGCAGTTTAGAAGGAATGGAATTTGGACTGCTCTTGGCTGCATAGATAAAAATAGCTGAAGTAAACCACTTGTCTATCAGCTAGCACTTTCTTATCTTCCCTGATATTTCCTCTTCAACATGCTTTGCCCCACATTCCACCTATTCTGTTGCCTTCAGGTGCAATCTTCACTGCCTGGCAGAGTTGAGAAGGTTGCACCATATCAACAATCTTCTGTGGATTGTGGAGCTGTGTGCCTTGGTACTGCACAGATAGCAGTGCCACTGCAGCAGAAGCCCAATGATCTGCTCAGTGAGGGTTTCATCTCCCTGCCAGAAAAACAGTGACATACCTGTTGTTCTTAACAACATCTAGACTGGATACACCTTGTTGTTCTTGATTAACCATCCTTTGGTTGCTTCATCTGCTGTAAGTATTGTTCTTCTGCGTATGTTTGTGTATGACTATCTACATCCACACCTGTGTGGTGCACATCTGTATGGTACAATGGCAGTCACTGCAAGCCACCATCCTATTAAGTGAATGTTCCTACTTGCTAACCACCACGATATTCCTTTAGAGTCTATAGGGCAATGTAGCTGCACTTGACTGCACTTTCTCTATAACTATAACACTATATTCTGCATTCTGTTTTCTTTTTACTACCTCAGTGTACTTATATATGGAATGATCTGTCTGGGTGGAGTGCAAACTAAAGCTTTTCACTGTATCTCAGTACATGTGACAATAATAAACCAATACTAATACCTAAGAGGACCACTAGTTGTCTTGGAAAACCATGGATCAGGAGTTCAGGTCAGATCAGCTAAGGCAGGAAAAAACAGATTTGGAGATAGAGGTCAGTGGTCTTTGTAATGAGAGAATGTGGGATTACAAACTCATCTCATGGTTAAATTGAATGCAGATGGTGTTCAACAGGCCCGTTCAACTATTAATAGGGAGTAGGGAGGGGGATGGCATTGTTAGGCTGCAAAGTTTTGCTGCACAAAGAATGATTGGCAAAGGAGGTGATGAAAGAGATGCTGGTGAGGCTGTAAAAACTGTTAATAAGCAACCTGACATACTTTTTGGTGATGGTACTTGTGGCAGGATGTTGACGCAAAATAAGAGACAGCCATGGATACAAGTGTGGTGCAGCAAGGTCAGAATGACGTAATTTTTGACTTTTATCAGAGTAATTTCAGAATGTAGTGAGTGGAGACCTGATTGGAACCAGTTAAACATGGAGTTGTAGAAAAGGTGGTATAGATTATGAAGACAACAACATATTCAAGTGTTTGATATGAAAGGAGGTTCAAGACAGGATTTTAGTTTGCAAGGGCAGGTAATGAAGAGCTGGAGTTAATTTTTAGTAACCTGGTGTGTTTATTTTTGCCAGTGAACCTCTGGTTCAGAGAAACTAAAATATCCCCTGGAATGTTACTGGGAGTGTAAAAATGTACATTAAAATTGCAAATAATTTGAAGATAATATGATTGCAAGAGGTGACACATTACAATAACTTAAGGAAGTTGATATTGCAATGCAAATGATTATATTCGACATTCAACTGAATACCACTATTCGTGTTATTAAAGACAGACGGGAACTATTAAGAAACTTCCTAATTTTTGAAAGCAAAACATGAAGCTCACATGATAGTGAAGAATGAAATGAAGAATTGATTTTTATTGGCTTAATCACTATTAATTTCCGAGAGTTTGATATTTCCTAATAGCTAAAGTTACAACGCACAACGCCGACTGTTTTAACAGCAGTTTGAAAAGTTAGCATTGTTAACTAGAATACTTCAGAGAAGGATCGCGGCTTAAGAAAAAACTTAGCCGGGCAGCAACACAAATACTGGACATTTTATTAGCCACGATTTTCAAGATGCAGTCTTTGGTTTAGATAAGTAGTTTAGAATTCTACGACTATTTCTGATAAATAGCTACGGAGTAGGTTTTAAACGGTCCAGGTTGAAAGTTTTGATTCAAGGTATGCCAAATTCATTATACAGTTTAAATAATTATTGGTATTATAGAGCACACGTGTAGAGGTTTACTTTGCTACTGTAGGGTACCTCACATTGCTTAGAGGAGATACAGAAAACATTATCCATAAAAGCAATTTTAATTACTCAAAGGATTAAAGCAAAGCTTTGCTTCTCCGTGTATTTGTTCTTGCACAGGACTTGCACAGGACAAAGTATCTATTGTGAAACTGCTAATCTTTTTTTCGCTGAAATAAAATAAGGGAACCGAAGCAAAAGATGGAAACAAAAACGTCATTTGTTTATATTTGTTTTCATTTAAAACAGCTTCAGTTACTAGACCGATCATAATAACTTAAAGTTTTGCGGCTTACATCTGTAAAGAGTTTGTTAAGAACTTCTGCGGGAGTATTTTAGAATTAAACTTTTGAATACATACGTGACAATGACCCTCGGGACAGTAAACATAACTTTTCGACTGAATCTCGTCATGTTTAACTTGATTATGGGCACTCGCGCCAACAAGAGTTCTGTAAAGTTTTTCCAGTTAACTGTTTGCAATGACTTTCAGTTTATCGGCTGTTCGCTACTGCAGGTTCATCTCTGGACAATTTTAAAGCAACCAAAAGGACCAATTAAACAACCTTACACGGATATTAAGGCAGAAACAATCAATGAGAGACAAGACTTCACTGTACCGAGTAATGCCTGATAAACATGAGATATCAGTTGGTTATACTTGACTTTATCTTACCGTCCTAATTCTACGGCAGGTACGGTTACCCAGTACATTTAAGTCAGGGCGCATAAAACCATGCGGGAAATTCATACAACAAGAATTAACGTCCTGGTATTTCCGAACCCTACAACATAACGAATTAGGTACTTGTGTCTAACACAATTGTTTGCAAGTTGTTACTACTTAAATCGTATCAGTGTGTGTGTGTGTGTGTGTGTGTGTTTGCGTGCGCGCTATCTTCTGAACTTTATTTTCCGTGGTGGAAGACCGGTGAGGAGCGAGAATGTAACAGGTTGAACTGCCAACCTGCTCGCCTTGCCCTGGAGGTCTGGGGCTTCACAGGTCGGGCACCAACCGTCTCCAACGGTCACCTTTGCTGAGTGTGATGGTGCCGCACGCCAACCTCCGGCCAGAATTCCCATTCTGCAGACTCGCCTGGTTGCCGCCGAGCCCCAGGTCATCTTCCTTCTCGTGGAGCACCAGCCCACGGCCGATGATCGATTCCGGTCCGAACAGGTTGGCTCTGAGGTTTGTCCTAAAGGCCACGATCTTGCCGCACAGCACCTGGAAGTTGTTGAAGTCTCCGGGGTGCAGGGGGTGGTTGACATTTCGGGGATTGTAATGCGGTCCGGTGGTGGAACAGTTGCCGTCCACCACTCGGTACTGGTGGACGTGCATAGCGCGGAGGGCTCGCGAATCGGACAGCGGGAAGCCCTTCAGGTTGAAATAGGCTGTGAGCCTGCCGTTCGGGTAGGTCTGGGAGAACAGCACGTAGCCCCTAACGGAGGGCAGGTCGGCGCCGAGGTCCGAGCTGGGCTCCATCCGACAAGCGGCGGTGATCACCCTGTCCCCCTGTGCCACGATCCTGCCGCTTTGCCCGGTCAGCGGGAGAATCGGCTGACCGAACCAAGGGAGCGGAATTTGGTCTCTTTCTTTGAGGGACCGGTCTAACCTCCCGTGCACCCGCAGCAGAAATGAACTGGTCAGGAGCAACAGACTCAGCGCGGAGACCTGCATGGTTGTCTGCTCCTGAGACCGAGGGATCCCGCAGGTTCCACAACGCTGCTGCTATTGGCGCTGGGAGAACTCGGAGAGCTCGTTTTGTGCGCCTGATCTGAAGAGATAACGCGAAACAATCTTTGTGCCAGGAGGGGTTCCGGGATTCAGTGGGCAATTGTTCCTGAAATTGTTTACCCGGAGAGGAACTCCACCACTGCCACCCCAGCGACACGGTGCACAGAGTCAAAATCGACCCAATGTGGGTCGCCCGGTTTCAACGGGGTGAGTGAGGGCTGGGTGGTCGCCGGCAACTTCGCGACGGTGCGCGGGGCGAGCGTTTCACGGAGGTTTCTCTGGAACTGGCACCAGTTTGCCAAGGGGGCAAGGTGGTCACAAATGGGACAGCGGTTTGGAGCAGCGGATTGCCAGGCTGGCCCCGCTTTTCAAGATAAAGAGAATTAATTTTTCGTTTAAAAAAGCACCAAGAGGCAAACTGAAGTTTTTATTTTGGAACTGCGGTTGATGCGTTAGGTAAAGACGAGAAACAAACATGTTGGATTAGTTTTAACCATGGACTTTACTGATAGGTCGATCATGATGTGTTTGGTGTCTTTGGGGAAAAGTCAAATCAATGAAAATGGCATTTTTGAAAGGAGTTCAAAACTTCCAAAAACTGAAACAATGGTAACAACATCAAACGAAACAGAACGACCCCAAAGCTTCAGCGATCCGGGTTCGATGCTAATCACTGGTGCCGTGTGTGCATGTGCGTGCATGTGTGTGTGTGTATGTGTGTGTGTGTAGAGTTTGCACGTTCTCCATGTGACCGTTTGACTTTCCTCCGGGTGCTCTGGTTTCCTCTCTCATCTCAAAGTTACGCGGGTTGGTAAGTTAATCGGCCACTGCGAATTGCTCCCATGTAGGTGACTGGTAGTATTTGGGAGGAATTGATGGAAATTTGCAAAGGATAACAAGGGAAGAGTGTAATGGGGGCTTGTGTCAGCGCTGTAAGACTCTGGAGCAAAAAAGAAAATGAGCTGCTGGAGGAACTCAACGGGTCAGGCAGCATCTGTGAAGGGAAATGGACAGTCGACGTTTCGGGTCGAGATTCTTCATCTGGACTTCAGTTTCCAGCATCTCCAGACTCTTCCGTCTCATAGAGTCATAGAGCAATACGGCGCGGATACAGAACCTTCGGCCCAATGAGGCTATTGCTGACCACAGTGCCCACCCAGCTAGTCCCAATTTCCTGCATTTGGCCCATATCCCTCTGAGCCCCGTCGGTCCACGTACTTATCCAAGTGCTTCTTAAATACTATTGTACCTGCCTCAACCGCTTCCTCTGGCAGCTCGTTCCATATACTCACCACCCTCTGCCTGAAAAAGTTGCCCCTCAAGCCCCTTTTAAATCTTTCCCCTCTCACCCTAAATCTATGCCCGTTAGTGCTGCTCCATCTTTTGTATGACTCTGACTCTGTAACTCTAAATTAGCTTTGCTTTTTGTGTTGTCAGTGAAATCCAGTTTTTATTTTTTGTGCTTCGATGGATGATTGGAGGGCCAGATGACCCTCTCCACCTGCACCTTCTTTGCCCTCTGCTTCTTCCTCTCTACCATCAGATTTCTGAATGGTCTATGAACCCATGAACACTACCTTATTATTCCTTTCCTTTTGCATTATTTATTTATTTGTGTAATTTATAGTAATTTTATATCTTTGCAGTGTACTGCAACTGCAGAATAACAGATTTAATGTCTTATGTCAGTGATAATAAATTGCATTCTTTTTCTGATTAGGAACCCCCTACCCAGCAACCGGATGCCTGAGGTTCACTGTCCTCGGAACCCATGACTCAAAATTGCATCTCGGTTAAGTCATCCAACAGTGGTCACTCAACCCGAATCAGGCAGCTCAAGAACTCCAATCTGCGTGTCAGGGAGGTAACTCACGCTCAGGTTGGGAGATGGGTGGAGTGATGTCACCTCCACACGCTGGCAGTTGAAATTGGGGAGCACTTTCCTTGGTCACTTGCAGAGAAGCGTGCGTTCTTAGAATTCTGATGACTGCAGCCACACACTTTAAATAGCTGCATAGTCGACGGATTCTTAATTCTGCAGAAGGTGCTGGAAATATTCAGCTGCTCGGGCAGCATCTATGGAGAGGGGAACAGAAACGATATTTCAGGTCATTGACTCTACATCAGATCTAGGAAAATGAAAAACAAAAGATATGTTCTAAGTCAGTGACAGGTGGTGAGAACAAAGGGAATGTTTGTGACAGGTGGAGACCAAGGTTGTCCTTCAGGGCCCCTCCCTCAATTCCTTTACCAGTAAATTGATGACCACATCATTGGTGCACTGGTACAGAACTTGGATTTTTAAGTCTGAGGGTGAGAAACAGGAGTCTGAAACTTAACTTAAGTGACCTAAACTAAATAAAGATAATTACAATGGTGTGAGGATGGCATTGGCTAAAGTGGACTGAGAAAATAGATGAAAGAATAAGATGGTAGTTCATCGATGCAAGGCATTTAAGGAGACAGCTTTGCTGAGATTTATGAACTATATTCCAATGAAAAAGAAAGGTCACACTGTGCATTGTTAACTAAGGAAGTTAAGGATGGTATCAAATTAAAAGAAAAAGAAAACTATTTTGTGATGATTTGTGGTGGCCTCAGGGTTGGAAAATTTTTAGAATCCAATATTTGGATGAGTTAGAAAGTATAACAGTCTTTTTCCCAAGGTAGGGGGAGTCTAAAACTAGTGGGCAGGGTGAGAGGGGTACAATTTAAAGGGGTACAATTTAAAGGGGACCTGAGGAGCAGCTTTTTCACACAGAGGGTGGTGGGTATATGGAAAGAGCTGTCAGAGGAAGCTGTGGGGCCTGGTACAATTGCAATGTTTAAAAGACATTTGGACAGGTGCATGGATAGGAAAGGTTTAGAGGGATATAGGCCAAACTCTGGCAAATGGGACCAGCTCAGGTAGACAACTTGGTCGGCACAGACAGTTGGCTCAAAGGGCCTGTTTCCATGTTGTATAACTCTATGACTCTATTTCTCCATAAAGAAGGACAAGATAGAGTCTGAGAGCGTATCAGCAAGTACAGGAATCCACAGTTAACAAAGGGGTTAAATTCCTAAAGAACCCATGGTTATGTGAAAATTCTTATGGTAGGTACAATTACCCTTAACTTTTATGGGGGGCACCAGTTTATGATGGTCAGAAAAGTTATCAGAAGATAATCTCCTGCCAGCAAGCATGCAGTAAACAAATACCAAACCATGTTTGTTTATGTTATCCATTTTAAATAGTTTCTTTCTTTCCCATTAATCTGATCAGAAAGTTAAATATTTAAGTCAAATGTTTGAAAGAGGATCTCTGAATGTGTTCCCTCCCCTTCATTGTAGCGAGCAAAACCTTCATTAAGTGACAAATTAAATTAAAAAAACCTTTCATCATAGGGAAGATTTGTTAAGTGAATGCTTGCTAATCATTAAGACTTCTAATATAAAATACTAACAGTGAGAATTTTTGCAGGTGTAAAAACGAGGAAGAGAATAGCTAAACTAAATATTAATCCCTTAGAGGATGAGACAGTGGAATTAATTAGGGGAAATAGAGAAATGGCAGAGATTACAATTAATTATTTTGGATCAGTCTTCACAGGGAAAGACATTACATACATCCCAGTAATAATAGTTAATCATACATAGGGAGGTTCTGTTACAATATTACAGGGACCGGAGTACTTTGTACGGTTTTGTTCTCCTTATATACAGAACAATTTGCTTGAATTGGAGGCAATGCAAAGATCCACCAGGTTGGTTCCTTTGATGAAGGTGTGATCTATGAACAAAAGTTGGGTAGTTTGGGCCAAAACATCTGAGTTTAAAAGAATGAGACGTGATTGAAACACATAAGATTCTGAGGAGAATTGACAGGGTGGATACCTCAAGATGTTTCCTCTGGTGGATGAATCTAGAACCGGGAGCAGGGTTTCAGAGTAAAGGGTCGCCCATTTAAGAAATAGATGAGATGGGATTTCTCCTCTCAGAGGGTCATGACCCTTTGGAATTCTCTAACGCACAGAGCTGTGGAAGCAGAATCATTGAATATATTCGAGGCAGGAATTGACAGATATTTCAACTAGAAGGGATTTAAGGGTGTGGGAAAGTGGTATTGAGGCCAAGATTAGATCAACCATAATCTTATTAAATGGCAGAGTAGGGTCTGGGTCCTGCTTCTCATGGCTACTATGGTCATCATTTTTGCTGCCAATTTCCACCCTGCTCTCACTTTCACAAGGTCTGTGTCTGACTCTTCCCTTCCTTTTTTTGACTTTTCTATCTCTGTCTCAGGGAACAGGTTTGTGACCAACATCCATCCTTTAAAAGCCAACAGATTCCCAGCTATATTAACTGCACTTCTTTCCAACCCTGTTTCCTATATGGACTCTGTTCCATTTCCGCCGTTTCTATTCTGATCATGAGAGCTTCCACAGCACTGCCCCAGAGTTATCTTCCTTTTTCCTTAACCATGGTTTCCCCTCTACCATAATCAACAGAACTCTTAAATGCATCTTCCTTACTTCCTGCACTTTTGCCCTCACCCCTTTCCTCAGTTAAAGCAAAGAGAGGGCCCCCCCTGTCCTTGCTTTCCCCCCAATCACCTTGTGCATTCAACCATCATCCTCCATAATTTCTGCCACCTTCAATGAAATTCCACCACCAGATACACCTGCCCCTCCCCACCCCTTTCAGCATTCAAAGGGATCATTCCTTTCGTGACTCCTTGGTTCATTATTCCATCACCATCAATCCCTCCTCTGCTCAAGGTACTTTTCCATGCGACTGCAGGAAGTGCAGCAGCACTTCCCACCACCCAGGGATCCAAACAGTTCATCAGCGTGAAGTAGCAGTTCACTTGCACTTCTTCCAATCTACTGTATTGTATTCTGTGCATATAATGTGGTTTCCTGCACATTGGAGAAATCAAATGTAGATTGAGTGGTCACTTTGCAGAGCACCTCCACAGTCTACAAGGATGACTTCTGAGTTTCCGGTTGCCTATGACTTTAATTATTCATTCTACTCAACTCTGACTATTCTGTCTTTATCCTCCTTTGTTCCAATGAAGCACCAAGTAAACTCAAGGAACATCATGTCATCTTCCATCCAGAGAAGTTTCTTTCCTTGGGTTTCAATACTGAGTTCAAATAGCGGTTAGCATAACGCTATTCCAGCGCCAGCGACCTGGGTTCAATTCCGGCCGCTGTCTGTAAGGAGTTTGTACGTTCTCCCCCTGTCTGCATGGGTTTCCTCCGGCTTATCTGGTTTCCTCTCACATTCCAAAGGTGTATTGGTTAGGAAGTTGTGGGCATGCTATATTGGC
Organism: Pristis pectinata; assembly: GCF_009764475.1. NCBI lineage: Eukaryota > Metazoa > Chordata > Chondrichthyes > Rhinopristiformes > Pristidae > Pristis > Pristis pectinata. The sequence continues at coordinate 75,916,822 of NC_067406.1, forward strand.
ACTGGAAGCGTGGCAATACTTGCAGACTGCCCCCAGAACACTCTACGCAAAGGTGCATTTCACTGTGTGTTTTGATGTACGTGTGACTAATAAAAATATCTTATCTTATATCAACCTTACTTGTTTGTATCAAAAGTGGCCAATTCTGAAGTCTTAGTTCAGTCTCCCTCCCTTTCTCCCCCCCCTCTCTCTCTCTCTCCTCTCTCTCTCTTTCTCACTCTATTTATCACTCTATCTCTCTCTCTCTCCATGATCTGCTGGGATTTCCAGCATTCTTTTTTGTTTTAGATTTCCAGCAACTGCTCTGTTCTGTACCTCACAGATCCTGCAAGTTCTCGCGGCCCCCATTCAACTATTAGCCAGATGACAGCACAAAACATTGTGCCACCAGGAAATCCTCAACCTCTACCTTATTGCACCATTCCCTTTGTTCTCTTCACCCCTCCCCTCATTGCAACTTAAAATGCACTTGTTTCCCCAGTTTTCCAGTTTCAATGAAGGGTCATTGACTTGAGACTTTAATGCTGCTTCTCTCTCCATGGCTGCTGCTTGACCTGCTGAAGATTTCCAGCACCTTCTGTTCTTAATTTCAGATTTCTACCATCTGCAGTTTTTTTGTGATTTTCCTGTAATTCTGCAATCCATGGCAGAAGAGGTTGCCTGGAGGCTTAGGAGACCACTGCAACTGTTAATGTGACCTTGAGAAGTACACTGCCATGTCTCCAGTTTGTGTCTTTCTGCCAAAGGTGCTCATGTAGTGGTCCCACAGACCGTACTGCACAATCTGGAGTTGTAGTACTGATGTCAGAGGCAGGGGTGACAATACTCCAGGATCCTGAGGTTGGATATGAAGAAGAGCTTATGTCTGTGTCCTCAATTCCCCATGATCCATGTACAACCACACATCTTTCTTTTCCTCTCTGAGGAGCAATGTATCCGCAGGAAAAGATTTTCAAAATCCTTGGCGTTGGAAATCTATAAACTTCTGCCGGCAATGCTCTAACCACCTGAATTGTTCTGTAGACGGAGATCAAAGTCACTGCCACCCTTAACTTTCATGTCTGCATAAATTTACAGGTGGCAGCAGCAGATGCTCCATACCTTATATCACAGTTTGCTGTGCACCACATCATCAGAGCAATCATAGGTGCTTTCTGTGCAAGGAAAAGTGACTTTGTTCTAAAGACAGAACCAATGAAGAAACCAGGGCATTCCATTTAAAACACTGCAACTCCCTGTTGTGGCATCACTTTGTGATTTCACTTACATGACCAAAATGAACACATTTCCTTTAACTGAAAAGGCAGTGTAAAGTTGCATACTCAGCTTAATGTGAGCAAGTGTCCTATCCTAGTCATGCAGTCGCTTCTGCTCCATGAAATTGTTATAACTGATTCCCTTGTCATCAGCAAAAAAACTGCTGGAGGAACTCAACGGGTTAGGCAGCTTCTGTGGAGACAGGGGGTAGTTGATGTTTGGGGGGGTGGGTGTTGAGGCTTGATCCCTTGATTCCTTTCATAAACAGAAATCTATCAATCTCTGCTTTGAATGCAGTCAATATCCAAGCCTCCACAGCCCTCAGGGATAAAGAATTCCAAAGATTCCTCACCCCCTGGCTGAAGAAATTTCTCTTGATCTAATAGCCAACCCCTTATTTTCAGATTGTGATACTTATTTTTAAACTCCTTAGCATGGGGAAACATCCTCTTGGCATCAGCTCTGTTAAACCTACAACCATCTATTCTGTAAGAATTTTGTCTGTTTCAATGTCACCTCTCCTTCTTCTAAACTCTAGAGAATAAAGATCTAGACTATCCAATGTCGCCTGATGTAACAGACCCACCATCCCTGGGTCTAGTCTGGTGAATCTTCACTGCACATTTGCTATTACCATAGAACCATAGAACAATACAGCACAATACAGGCCCTTCGGCCCACCAAGTTGTGCCAACCAAACCACTCCTAAGACTATCTAACCCCTTCGTCCCACATATCCCTCTATCTTAAATTCCTCCATATGCTTATCTAACAATCTCTTGAACTTGACCAATGTATCAGCCTCCACCACCACCCCAGGCAGCGCATTCCATGCACCAACCACTCTCTGGGTGAAAAACCTCCCTCTGCCGTCTCCCTTGAACTTTCCCCCCATTACCTTAAAGCCATGCCTTCTTGTATTGAGCATTGGTGCCCTGGGAAAGAGGTGCTGGCTGTCTACTCTATCTATTCCTCTTAATATTTTGTATACCTCTATCATGTCTTCCCTCATCCTCCTTCTCTCCAATGAGTAAAGCCCTAGCTCCTTTAGTCTCTCCTCTTAATCCATACTCTCTAATCCAGGCAGCATCCTGGTAAATCTCCTCTGCGCCCTTTCCAATGCCTCCACATCCTTCCTATAATGAGGTGACCAGAACTGGACACAGTACTCTAAGTGTGGTCTAACCAGAGTTTTGTAAGGCTGCATCATTACTTCGCGGCTCTTAAACTCGATCCCATGATTTATGAAAGCTAACATCCCATAAGTTTTCTTAACTACCCTATCCAGCTGTGTGGCAACTTTCAGTGATCTGTGGATATGAACCCCCAGATCCCTCTGCTCCTCTACACTGCCCAGAATCCTGCCATTTACCTTGTATTCCACCTTGGAGTTTGTCTTTCCAAAGTGTACCAGCTCACACTTCTCTGGATTGAACTCCATCTGCCATGTGTCAGCCCAGCTCTGCATCCTATCAATATTCCTCTGTAAGCTTCGACAGCCCTCCACACTATCCACAACACCACCGATCTTTGTGTCATCTGCAAACTTGCTAACCCACACTTCTACCCCCTCATCTAAGTCATTAATATCACAAAAAGTAGAGGTCCCAGAACTGATCCCTGTGGGACACCACTAGTCACAGCCCTCCAATCCAAATGCACTCTCTCCACCACAACCCTCTGCTTTCTACAGGCAAGCCAATTCTGAATCCACATGGCCAAGCCTCCCTGAATCCCTTGGCCTCTGACCTTCTGAAGAAGCCTACCATGCAGAACCTTGTCAAACGCCTTACTAAAATCCATGTAGACCACATCTACTGCACTACCCTCATCAATCTTCCTGGTCACCTCCTCGAAGAACCCTATCAGGCTAGTGAGGCAAGATCTTCCCTTCACAAATCCATGCTGGCTGTCCCTAATCAGTCCATGATTCTCTAAATGATCATAGATCCTATCCCTTAGAATCCTTTCTAGCAGCTTACCCACCACAGACGTAAGGCTCACTGGTCTGTAATTCCCTGGACTATCCCTACTACCTTTTTTGAATAAGGGGACAACATTCGCCACCCTCCAATCCTCCGGTACCATCCCCGTGGACAACGAGGATTCAAAGATCCTAGCCAACGGTTCAGCCATCTCCTCCCTCGCCTCATGAAGCAGCCTGGGGAATATTCTGTCAGGCCCTGGGGACTTATCTGTCCTAATATTTTCTAACAGCTCCAACACATCCTCTCTCTTGATATCTACATACTCTAGAACATTACCCTTACCAACACTGTCCTCAGCATCATCAAGACTCCTCTCCTTGGTGAATACTGAAGAGAAGTATTCATTGAGAACCTCACCCACTTCCACAGCTTCCAGGCACAGCTTCCCACCTTTGTCTTTAATCGGACCTACCTTTACCCTAGCCATCCTTCTGCTCTTCACGTATGAGTAAAAAGCCTTGGGATTCTCCTTAACCCTACTCGCCAAAGCCTTTTCATGTCCCCTTCTTGCTCTCCTCAGCCCCTTCTTAAGTTCCCTCCTTGCTACTCTATATTTCTCATGAGCCCTGTCTGATCCTTGCTGCTTATACCTTATGTATGCTACCTTCTTCTCCATAACTAGTCGTTCCACCTCTCTCGTCACCCACAGTTCCTTCACCCTGCCATTCCTTCTCTGCCTCACCGAGACAAATTTATCCCTAACATCCTGCAAGAGATCTCTGAACATCGACCACATCTCTATAGTACATTTCCCTTCACAAATGTCATCCCAATTTACACCCTCAAGTTCTCGCCTTATAGCCTCATAATTCACCTTTCCCCAATTAAATATCTTCCCGTCCTCTTTGCTCCTATCCCTGTCCATGACAATTCTAAAGGTTATGGAGCAGTGGTCACTGTCCCCTAAATGCTCACCCACCGATAGATCTGTCACCTGACCCGGTTCATTACCTAAAACTAGATCTAATATGGCATTTCCTCTAGTAGGCCTGTCAACATACTGTGACAGGAATCCGTCCTGGACAAACTCTGCCCTGTCTAAACCTTTGGCACTAAGCAGGTGCCAATCAATATTTGGGAAGTTGAAGTCTCCCACTATAACAACCCTGTTATCTTTGCATCTTTCTAAAATCTGCCTCCCAATCTGCTCCTCAGTATCCCTACTGCTACCGGGGGGCCTATAGAATACTCCCAGTAGAGTAACTGCTCCTTTCTTGTTCCTAACCTCCATATATATTGACTCTAGAGAGGATCCTTCTACATTATCCACCCTTTCTGCAGCTGTAATAGTGTCCCTGACCAGTATCGCCACCCCTCCTCCTCTCCTCCCCCCCATCCCTTTTAAAACACTGAAAACCAGGAATATTCAATATCCATTCCTGCCCTGATGTCAGCCATGTCTCTGTGATAGCCACAATATCGTAGTCCCATGTACTTATCCAAGCTCTGAGTTCATCTCCCTTATTCCTGATGCTTCTTGCATTTAAGTAAATGCACTTTAGCCCATCCGCCTTACTACTTTTATAGCCTGTACTCTGCTTCTCCTTCCTCAAAGCCTCTCTACCTGTTAGATCTGACTTATCCCCATCCCCTTCTTCCTCTGACCTACTCCTCCAGTTCCCATCCCCCTTTCAAACTAGTTTAAACGCTCCCAAACCTGGCTGCAAGGATATTGGCCCCCTTCAGGTTTGGGTGTAACCCGTCCTCTCTGTACAGATCCCACCTTCCCCTGAAGAGATCCCAATGATCCAAAAATCTAAAACCTTCCGTCCTGCACAAACTTCTCAGCCACGCATTTATTTGCCATCTCCTCCTATTCCTACCTTCACTATCGCGTGGCACAGGCAGCAATCCCAAGATTGCTACCCTTGAGGTCCTGTTCTTCAGCCTTCTGCCTAGCTCCCTAAACTCACTTTTCAGGACCTCATCCCTCTTCTTACCTATGTCATTGGTACCAACATGAACCACGACTTCTGGCTGTTCTCCCTCGCACTCAAGAATCCTGTGGACCCGATCAGAGACATCCCGGACCCTGGCACCTGGGAGGCAACATACCATCCAGGATTACAATTATATCCTTCTTAATTCTATATCCTTCTTAATTCTGCATCCGTTCACAACAGGAGAACGCACCGACACTGCTCTTTTTCTTCCTGAGGTGGAATAATTCTGTGTTGCAAAACCCATACATTTATAAATGATATAATTTCAATAATTTACATCATGGCATTGAAGAAACGGTGAAGTGGTACATAGTAATCTTCTATGCCTTAGGCGCAAGAAGCAATTATAAAATTCTGGGAGAAAGCCTAATCACAAGAGTATAGCTATTGGCGTACACTACAATCTTGCTAAGCAGATACTTTGGATGAAGAAAAGAACTGAGATGCACAACAAATCATCAGAAAGTAATATGGATCTTTGAAGGAATGCGGTAATTGTCAAAGACAGAGAGACAATTCTAGTGGATAAACCTTCTCACCATTGTGGAAAGCCACAGGCTCTGTGAAAGAATTTCGGAATTGGAAATCAAACTAGTTTTCAAACAACTAAATAAGCTGGAGATGGTGAGACAAGAAAGCTGGGCTAACTGCAGGTTTACTGGAATCATTAGCATAATGTACGATTTGAAAACCTATTAATATTTGTTAGAACCCTACCCGGTCTCCCTCAAACCCCTGTGTAAACAACAGCACGGTTGATTCTCTCTTCCTCGCAATTGTTTATAAAGAAATGTGTTGTGAAGCTTTGGAAAAATGAAATGATATTTATAGTAGGGCGATTGATATGGCATCTTTGCTTTGACTGGCAGATGATTTCAACCAAATCAAGCCACATTTTTATGTAGCAGAATCACAAATTCTTTAGATGGAAACAGAGCATTTGTGAAACAGGCTTTGGTTGTGTAGGTGTAATGATGAGTAATAATTTTCATCACTCATAGAAATGATAGCAATTTTGGGATTGTTGCACATATATAGTTCAACACAGAAATCCTGAAGTTGCTATCAGTGATCCAGCAAGTCACCATACTGTTTGCACCTTGTTCAACAATATCATTTGAACTGACCTGAATTTCAGGTATTTACAAAACAGTTCCCAAATCTCCTGCACTTAGTTATATAAATTCCATATGAGTCAGGTTTCCTGAGTTTCCTAGCTAGCAAACCATCTGGCATAAAATATCTGTCATAAAATATCTGTCATAAAATATCTGTCATGATTTCTTTACATAAATATTTAAAAATGTTAGGTTTTAGTTTTAATTTAAATATATAATTCAGCATCTAATTTAATTGCATTCTCCATTTAGTACTTTGTACCCAGTGAAATTAATTAATATCTTTTTAAAATATTTACCAGGGATCATTTCCAGGTAAAATCTTAAAATCTAGTAAACATCTGGAAATGATCGACAGGAGTATCAATGATTGAAAGGTGTATTAGTGATTGAAAGGCTATATTGCAGTGGGGTTGCATAGTTTCTTACTTTTGTGGTTGCTGGCAAATGATTGGATGTAAATGTAGAGTTGATAATTAAGAATTTTGACAATAATAGCAAAATGGCAAAGTGGTTGATATTGAGGAAAGAAGTTCTAGCCTACAAGAAGTGATCAATGAATCAGTCATGCCCATTGGGAGAGTGGATCTTGCACTGCTGTGTGGAATTTGTTGAAGAATATTTTCTGTTCTTCTGACATCATGAATGTAGCTGATAACATCACTATTTGTGCAACGGCCATTTCCACCCTTACTGATACACTCATTGAAGCTTTTGGATGAAACCTGTGACCATCAATAAACAGTCATAATAGATATCTTTATTAGTCACATGTACATCGAAACTCACAGTGAACTGCATCTTTTGTGTAGAGTTTTCTGGGGGCAGCCCCAAGTGTTGCCACGCTTCCAGCGCCAGCATAGCATGCTCACAACTTTCTAATCTGTATGTCTTTGGAATGTGGGACGAAACTGGAGCACCCGGAGGAAACACACGCAGGCATGAGGAGAACGTACAAACTCCTTGCAGACAGCGGGCGGAATTGAACCCGGGTCACTGGCACTGTAATAGCGTTACGCTAATCGCTACACTACCGTGCCAACTAGGAGCACATGGTACTACTTCATTTCATTCTTCACTGTTTAAAGAGACACTCTACTGACATCAGGAAACTTGAATAGGCAGCTACAGAATTGATTGCAGGCTGCTCAGACATTCTCCACAGAGTGTGCTAAACTAACATGGAATACTTCCTCCAGCATTCAGCTCATTCAATGAATGCCTCAGCAGCAGTAATCCATCCGAGCCATCCACTCATACAGCACAGAAACAGCCCTTCGGCTCATCATGTCCATGCCAACCAACATTCCCATCTACAAGCACTTGCTCTGTAGCCTTCTGTCATGGTGATGCAGTGTTCACCTGGATGCTACATAAGTGTTTAGAGTACCTGCCTCATCACCTACTCAGGCAATGCGTTCCAGATTGCAACCACCCTCTAGAGTTAAAAAAATTCTTCCTCAGGTCCCCTGTATATCCCTTATGCCAAACCTATGCTCTCTGGTTTTAGACACCTCTGCTATGGGGAGAAATTTCCTTCAACCGTATCTATGCCCCTCATAATTTTGCATACCTTTATCATGTCCTCCCCAGCCTCCTCCACGCCATGGAAAACAAACACAGTCTCCCTCATAAGTGAAATGCAACATTCTGATGACTCCCCTCTGGACCCTCCCCAGAACATTCAGGTACTTCCTACAGTGTGGTAATCAGAGCTGCACACGGTACTCCAGCTGTGGCCTAACCAATGTTATATAAAGTTGTAGCATAACCTCCCAGCTCTGATATTCTCTGGCGAGAAACAAACTGCTGGAGGAACTCAGTGGGTCAGGCAGCATCTGTGGAAGCAGCGTGACAGTCGATGTTTCGGGTCGAGACCCTGCGACATGACTGAGAATGTGGATGGGAGATAGCCAGTATAAAGAGGTGAAAGGGAGGGGCTGGCAAGCTATAGGTGGAACCAGCTGAGGAGGGCGATGAGGGGCAGATGGAGTCAGGTAGGGGAGGGGATGGGGTGGAACTGGGAGACAACACCTGGTGGGTGATAGGTAGAAACAAATGATAGGAGAAAAAAAGAACAGGGGCAGACGAAGCCAGATTGGGGTGGGTGTGGGGGAGAATGGTGTGTCGAGGTAGAGATAGAGGCTGAAAGGTGATGAGGAGACAAGAGAGGCTGCAGGTGCTGGAATCTGATAAGTGAGGAAGTGATAAGTGGAACCAGTAAGGGAGGGATGATAGGCAGATGGAACCAGTTGGGCGGGGATAGGAGACCCAGTGGGTTAAATGTGTGGGTGATATACAGATGGAACCAGGTGGGAGAGGGGAACAAAACTGGGCAACAAGGGGCTTGGGGGGGGGGGGGTGGGATTGGATAAAGGGTGGGGAGGGTGAGAGAACCTGGGTGGATCAGGGGGTGCGGGTTACCCGATATTGGAAAATTCAATATTCATACCTTTGGATAGGAGACTCCCCGGGCGGAATACTAGATTCCCTTAGTTTGTGCTTGGCCCCACTCTGTCAGTGGAGAAGGCCGAGGTTGGACAGGTCAGTGTAGGAACGGGAAGGGGAATTGAAATGACATGCAGCTGGGAGCTCAAGGTTTCCAATGCGGACAGAGTGCAGATGATCTGCACAATGGTTGCCTAGTCCACACTTGGTCTTGCCGACGTAGAGGAAACCACTAGTGCGGTAGACAAAGTTGGAGGAGGTGCATGTGAACCTTTGCCTGACCTGGAAGGACTACTTAGGGCCCTGGACGGTGGTGAGGGAGGAGGGGTAGGGACAAGTGTCACACCTCCTATGGTTACAGGGGAAAATGTCAAGGGATGGGGAGTGGTAGGTGGTGAGTGTTGAGCGAACCAGGGAGTCACGGAGAGAGTGGCCCTTGCAGAAAGCACAAATGGATGGGGAGGGGCAGCTGTAACTGGTGGTGGGATTGTGTTGCAGCTGTTGGAAATGATGAAGAGTGATGTGCTGAATGTGGAGGATGGTAGGATGATATGTGAGGATCAAGGGAACTCTGTCTGGGGGGGAGGGCTGATGAGAGCACAAGTCTAGGAAATGGAGGAGCTGCGGGTGAGGACTCAATCAATCACAGTAGAAGTGAAGCCACTTTTCCTGAAAAAGGAGGACATTTCAGATGTCCAGGAACGGAAAGCATCATCTTGAGAATGGATGCAATGGAGACTTGAAACGCTGACATATTCCATATCCCTGCTATACCACCTTACCTACCTGAAGGTGTAACCATGGAAATAACTGGCCATGCAGAGTGGGTGGAGAACCTCAGGGCAGGAAATATGCCCATTTACTGAGCTTCCAGTCCCACATAGTGTTTAGAGACACCACTTTTTAGTGGATCCCTCTCATGGACTCAGGTTGTATAAGGTTGTCACCACCGAGATATGTACCTTTGGTCGTGTTCTTAAGCTGGGACTGCTCCCTCCATGGATATCACGGTCACTTTGACTTTCAGCTACCTTGCAGCACCATCCTTCCAAGCAAAATAGACCTTTGCAATATGGCACAATTTGGTGCACAGGAAGGTCGCATAGGCACTGTATTCACATTGAAAATGTTGTTTGTACGTATCATAAGAAGATTACAATTAGGAAGAGGAGCTGGCCTTTGAGCCTGATCTGCCATTAAACAGCATCATGGCTGATCTTCAACCTCAGCTCAATTTCCTGCACTATCCCCATATTTCTTTATTCCCTTAATATCTAGAAAACTTTTGATCTTGGTTTTGAACAGACTCAATGATTAAGCCTCCACAGTTCTCTGGGGTAAAGATTTCCAAAATTTCCTACCCTCTGAATGGAGGTTTCTCCTCATTTGAGACTTAAATGAGTCTGCTAATAACCCTTATTCTGAGACTGTCATCCCTTACCCTTCAGCCAAGAAAAACGTCTTACCTACATGCAACCAATTAAGCCATGTAAGAATTTTGTATGTTTTAGTGAGATCAGCTCCATTCATTCATAACTTTGGAGAATATAGGACTAGTCTGCCAGATCTCTCCTCAATGGGCAAACCCAACCTCCCAAGAACATGCTTGGTGAATCTTTGTTACATTCCCTCTATAGCAAATGTATCCTTTTCTTGTAAGGAGGTCAAAGCTGTGCAAAATACTCCAGGTGTGGTTTCACAGCAAGACACTTTTACTAGTATACTAAATTCCTCTTGTAATAACTGCCAACATACTATTTCTTAGCTGCTTACGGCCATGCATATTAGTTTTCAGTGACCTGTGTAGAAGAATACCTAGGTCCTTTTGAACAACAACATTACCTAAACACCCTGCTTTATTGTTTTCTGTGCCAATGCGGATGAACTCATTTTTTTTCCATCAGCCATGCTCTTGGCCATTCATTTAGCTTATCTATATCTCATTGAAGCTCTTTACATATTATTCCCGACTCATAATCCCACCTAGATTTGCATCATTTAGCAAATGTGGAAATATGACATTTAGTTGCACCAGTCAAATCATCATGTACATTGTGAATACCTAGAGCCCAAGCAGTGGTCCCTGAATGGTATTGATATAGTATGTAAGCTGTTTCCAGTTGCAGAAGGGCTGGTGACTAAGGATGCAGATTTATGGTTACCAAAGGAAAATACTGTAAATATGAAATAAAAGCAAAAAGTGCTGATAGTACTTGGCAGATGGGACAGCATTAGCAGAAATATCTTTGGTAATTTCGAACAATAATTCTGCATTTTCACATCTTCTAGATTTTTATTAGGTTGCACGAGACACCCTTGATATCATTAAATCTCTTTCTTCCAGCCTATCACACCTTGCTTTTTGTCCTAATTTCAACCACGCCAACCATTTTGTTACATCTTAAAATCTGTCGATCTCTAACTATTCCTAATTGTGATAAAAGTTCATGAAATGCTAACTGTTCCTGAAATGCTGTGTCCTTTTCTGTATGTGTTGTTTTACTAGGTCAATGTTCCAGCAATTTCTAGATTTTCACAGATTTAACAATATTGATAAAAGAACGAGAGACAACATGAGAAAATATTTCTTTTCACCATACGCTATCTTGCTCTGCAAAGTGTTGCCTGAATTCGGAAGCAGTTTCAATTGTAAATCTATAAAGAGAAATACTTGAAGGGAAAATTTGTTTACTTGAAGGGACTTTGGTGAAAAAAAGGAGTAGGGTTAAGTGGGGTGTGATTTGATTGTATAAAAATGGAATAGATTATAGGTCTTGTTTTCATTTCAGTTTTCAGGTCACTTCACACCATTCCCTAAATTGTGCCAAATAACAGTGTAGCATCCGTTACTACTAAAAAAATGACAGTGTTTGAACCTACCAGAACAAGATTCACATCGCACTGTAGGGATATTTTGTGCGCTAATGGTGTTACATCCAAGACTGCATATTTATGGATGAGGATCTTTTTTGAAAGCATATGAAGTAATGCTTTAATTCTCCAAATAAATGGCATCCTCTCCAATGTATATTCTACTTTATTACTTTTTCTTACAAATTGAAATTTGACATGGCTTTGTTGATATTATTCCTGTTTATGCAGTCACCATCTGTGAAAATTGGAAATGAATTAAAATAGCCCTTTCACAGATTTTTAAAATATTATGGATATTAAATAAAGCCTAACTATATTTCAACTCCAGATTGTGACCATCATTTTGCATACAGTAAATGTATCCATGTGGTCTAAATAATAGCCCTATGACAAAATGGTATTGCTCATTATGTAATTCGTTCCAAGGTCAGTATGGTTAATTTTTCAAACAACTGAAAAATAACTGTATATAGAGGGGAATGAAATAGGTTTAATTTTACTCCCAGAAACGGTAAATAACGATTATCCAGAACTCACATGATTTAGTATAGTGTACATTAAGTGACAGAAGGCTATAAATACAAATGTCCTTCAAATATATATTTATATTTTAAAAAATACCCACAGCTCCCTCCCTTATTGTGTGACCCGTAGCGTGGCCGTACGAGAACGAGGTACGTCTTTGGTCTGCGACCCGCCATTTTGTGGAAGTGTTAGGAAGCCGGGCGTGCTTTGGGGCCTGTTGCTGGTAGCGGTAGCGCGGTTGGTGGGAGAGCTGGCAGTGACGGTGGTGGTAGCAGTAGCAGCAGCAGCTGGTTATTATTCCAGGGCACGAAAGCGCCTGCTGGAAAAAAAAGAACCGGTAAGGAGGGGGGTGGGAGGAGAGGCAGAGCCGAGCAAGTTAATGCAAGGAGGTGCTGCCGGGGCACCAAGTTGTCAGGCACGCGGGTGAGAACCCGGAACAGAGGGGATAGAACGGCGAGACAAGGATTAGAACGGCGAGGCAGGATCGGAACGCTCCGGGACCGTTCTAGAACGCTGAGACATGTCGAAGCGGCACCGCGTGGACCTGGGGGACGATTACTCGTCCAGTAAGAAGCGCGTCACCTCGGACGGGTAAGTTAATCCGCGGTGCACGGCGCCGGGCTGCAGCCGAGCCGCCTGCTTGAATGTAGCCGCTCGGCTTCAGGTCACGCCAAAGCAAGGAGCATCGCGGCCTTGTCCGCCAAAAGTTTTTTTTTGGTTCGGGGGGGGGAAAAGGGGGTGAGGGGGTGGTGGTTGTTGTCGTCGAAGAAGAAGCGGCAATCTCAGCTGGGCAGCGCGCAGACTGACTGAACGAGCGGAGCGGAAGGGGTGGCTGCTGCGGTTCCGTTCCTGCCTCTTGCGGAGAGAGAGTGAGTGCTCGTTGGTTATCAGGAGCGGCAGCGCCTGCGAGGCCCCACGCCGAGGCCTCCGAAGTCTCGAGTACCGGACCGTGCGACCCAGTGTCAGCGAGCGGCCTGCGGCTTTTTTTTTCCCGCCCATCCATGTCTCGTTTCAGGTAACTTGTTTTCATTCTGCTGCTAGACCTGTTTCCAACCGCCGTCTGGGTGGCTCGACGCCTTCTGCATGGTCGGATAATGGATGCAGCCTCCTGAATTGGCGCTGCCCTGCTCTTGTTTATTCACATGGCCGGGCCACGTTTCCAAGGCCACACCGGCTCTTTTAACGTTTTTACAGAAACCTGGAGTGAAGAGGAAGAAACGCAGCAGTAAAGTTTTTCGCATCCCTCGATATGGCGGCGGGATTCTTTCTACATATTGCTAACATTTTCTCTTTCAAGTTTTATTTTTCGTATAGGTGCTCCTTGATCGTACCTAGAGGAGGCGCAGAATGGCTGTCAATCCTGTTCACTTTGCAAAGAATAAGGTTTGGGGACATGGGGAGATAGCACGAAACAAATATTTTTAGGCTTATTCAATTACAAAAAGATGTATTTTTCCCCCTCTATTCTCCTCCCCCACCCCCGGCCCCGTGCTAGGACTGCTGGGTAGGCCTTGGTAATCTTCATTAAAATGGTGTCCATCACTGTTTTGTCTCGCGTAGGAACATAAGAAATGCGGGTAGGAATAGGCCCTCCGACTCAATAGCCTGAGCCTCCGTTCAGTAAGGTTGTGGTGTAGGAATTGGTTGTTTTATTTCTGAGGAGATAGTATATTATAATTCAAAACTATTTTATTTTGTATTTTGCCTAAATGCTGCTATTCATTTATTCATTGCTGATCCAGCTATGATATTCTCCATAACAACAAAAAAAGCAGAGCAATTAAATAAGGACTTTATTTGTGTCCTCTTCTGTGAAGACAGAACTAATGTGCCAGGTATACTAGGGAATAAAGAGTCTACAGAAAAGTAGGAAATGGAGGAAATTATCACCCCTTTCAAAAAAAAACTGCTAGATAAGTTAACACTGAAGGGGATAAATCCCCTGGTTCTGATAATCAGCATCCCAGAGTCCTGGGAGGTAGCCATGGAAATAGTGGATGCATTGGTTGTCATCTTCTGAAATCTTACAGATGATGGAACAGTTGCTGTAGATCAGAGGATGGTGAATGTAACTAACCTATTATTTAAAAAAAAGGATGGAGGGATAAAAGCAGGGATCTAGATTGGTTAGCCAAACACTAGGAATAAAAAATGGTAAAATCTATTATGAAGGATGTGAAAATGGGGTATGTAGATGGTTGAAGAAATAAAATGTATTATTTTTCAGTTTGCTGACAGTTTGAAACTGGTTAAATTGTGAGTTGCAAGAAGGATGCAAAGAACCTTCAAGATTTGGATAAATTGAGTAAGTGGGCAAATTCATGGCTGATGGAGTATAATGTAGAAAAATATGAAGTTACTTGATAAAAACAGAATGGCAGTATTTTTAAATGGTGAGAGATCGGAAAATGTTGACATTCAAAAGGACCTGGGTATCCTTACACACTTTTCACTGGAAGCAAGCATGCTGGTGCAGAAGGCAAATGATCACATTGAATGACAGAGCAGGCTCAAAGGCTTGGCTGGTGTACTCTTATTTCCTATGTTTCTTTTGTCAACAAATTCCAATATTGTTAAAAGAACATTTCAGATCCGAAAACTTGCATTTCTATTTTAATTCACAAATCTAACTGACGTTAAAAGGTTGATCATGGGTTGGGGGGGGGGATGGAGAAAGAAATAAGAAAGTAGTTTCCTACAGTGCCCAAGCAATAATCAAAGATGTAGTCTGCCAATATGCATGATTATAACAACCACAAGATATAAAACAAATGGTTATGTTCTTACAGAATACCTGCATTGTCTAGAAGAATAATGTATTATAAGAACTCAGTTGTATTAAGTTCTTAATCAAATCTTGGAATTATGCAGAGATCTTGAGAGATTATAGGGCTGGATGTGATTGTGGAGATGGGGGTGACAAGACCATGCAGTATTTTTAAAACAAGAATGAGAACAATGAAATTGGGTTGCTCTGCAACTGAGGAACTAGGTTAGATTAGTGAGTGCAGAGATGATGGATGAATGGGTCTTGGTATGATAGAGGATCACTGTTGTTCTAGATGAGCTCAAAATTGGGGAAGATGGAGCTGGCCAGGATAGTGTTTGGCATAATGAAGTCCATAGTTAAATTTTCTTAGAGTTAAGGTCTTGGCACTCAGCGAGGCAGGAGTGTAGTCAGATGATGTTAGAGATTGAAATAGTTGGTCTAGGTGATGATGTGGTTGGAATACATCATGGGGTTAACTATGACACCAAGGTTGAGAACTATTAGGCTTGGTGTTTGTGGCTGAGGCAAGGAGTCAAGAGCTGGAGAATGTTTTGTGACTGAACTTAAAAAAACATAAAGCCAGAAAAGGCCATTTGGCACCTTGTATTTGCTCTGCTACTTAATAAGATTATTGTTAATCTTTTATCTAGGGGCCACTTTTGTTCCATAACCCCATTTCCTTGACTCCCTTTACCACCGTTTCTCTTCCTTCAAGCCCACCTACACCCTTCTCCCTAACTTTCTATTCTATCCCCCTCCATCCTACTGTCACCTGACAGAAACATAAAGCACAGGAAGCCATTTGGCCCATGGTGCCCATTGGTGAATCATGCCTCCATCTTTTCATTGGCCACTTGCGAAAAGTGCTTTTCCTTTTCCCACTCCTTAGCCTTTCCCCCACTGTGACCAACTTGTGGCTTCCAAGCTGCTATTGTGTGTTCAGGGGATTTTTTTTTTGCATATTATGCTGAATGTTGGGCAAGCTGACGAACTGGAAAAGTATGGTTCAGTAGCAGTCATTAATGCCTGCATGCATGTAGGTGAGAAATAAAGTGGTGTTAAAGATGTATCCTTGCAAAGCCCCGTGGTAATGGTACCAGTACAGAAGAAGCCTTTACAGGTGATTTTCTGGCTATAACTGGAAAAAGGGCAGTTCGATGCAGTGGGGTGATTTTTGAGGTACTGCAAAAAGGTGGTGTGGTCAGCTATGGCAAAAATGGTTGGCAAGTCAAAAGAGATGTTAATTTAACCTAATCCTAATCGCAGCAAAAGGTAGTAGGTAAGATGGTTAGGAAGGTGTGTGAGTTGCTTGCCTTTATTGGCTGAGATACAACTCAAAACCAGGGAAATTATGTTAAAGCTTTAACTGATTATTGCACAGAAAGGCCATTCAGTCCATTGGGTCTTCGCTGCCTCCCAGTAGAACAACCCCACTAGTCCAACTCTCCCTCTTTTGCCCATCAAGTCCTTTTTGATTCATTTGCCACTTATCATTGCTAAGGTGTAGTTTATAATAGATGATTAACCTATCAACGTGTCTTGAGAACCTGGAGGAAATCCACGTAGTTAGAGGGAGAAGGTGCAGGTTCCACACGTGGCACCTGAGACCACTGAAGATGTGATACGGCAGCACCAATTGCAGCCACTGCTCTGTTCACACTCACAAGAGTCTTGCCTACAGTTCTGGTCACCAGATCAAAGAAAGGATGTGATACTACTGGAGAGAGTGTGGCGCAAATTTAAGGATGTTGCCAGGGCTGGAGAATTATGATTGAGGAAAGACAGGCTTAGTTGTGGTGTCTTTTTTTTTGGAACAAAGGACACCTGAAGGGAGATTTAATCAAGGTATATAAAGTTATGAAGGCCAAGACAGGATGAACATGAATGATCTATAACCTTTTGCAGAGAACATAACCTACAAGCTATGTAACAATAGCTAAGCAATGGGATTAATTTTAAGTCCATTTTTGGTTAGCAGGCACAGAATGGGCTGAGTAGCCTCTGTGCCATAGGTTTCTGTCATTCCATGAAATATGCTGTGACTTTGGTTAGGATCTTTCATATCATGGAGGTGGTAGAAGCCTGATTTGAAGCAATCAAGTATGGAAGTCGGACAGTTTTGGAGAGGAGGAAACTGAATTGACTGTGAGGCTGTAATTTGCAATCGGTTGAGGTGTTTTTCTTTGGTGAGAGTATGGATGATTGCAGATGTGATGGTGATGAGGGCCACATCCCAAGGAGCTGGAGCTATAACAGTGTGAAAATAGGATCAGCAAGGGAAAAGTATGGCAGCAGGAGATGGAACAGCTAATTATATGGGCATACAAGATTAGCTAGGGAAGGGCATGGTGAGGAGTAGGAAAAGAACTAGAAAAAGGCATGAGTTCAGAGTTGGGGCAAAGGCATCTTGTGGGAAGTTTGGCCTGGTGCCTGTTGGTAAGTGGCAGAGGGAGCTGAATGGTTGATCTGAATCATTATGGACAAAGGTCTCCACAAACTCCTTGTACTTGCTTGGTGGGGTGGTGGAGGTTAAAGTTTTTTATCGTGGTGAGAAAAAAGCAGGTAGTTACTGTATTCCAGGGTGATCTTTGGGTAATGATCAGTTCTAGGAGAGAAGAGTTTGAGTGCATTATGCAGTCCTTTCAGGGGTTGAATGGGTACTTATGTTGGAGATCTGGACCAGCTTTGCTGAAATTGTAGATGCTCAGACTTCGGGTAGTCAGGAAACTGTTTTAGGTCATTTTGAGAAAGTGGCAGTGAAAGAGTTGGTCATTATTGATCCTGTAGAAAGTTGGCATGCATTGGTTGGGTGACCCCTTACTTGTACCATAGCAAGTTGTCATTGATATCAGCAGTATATTGGAAGATTGTAATTCCTTATTTGTGCTGCACTGATATTTGGTGTTCTTCACTTCACTAAACTAGTAGAACTGGAGGTTACAATATTGCTTATAAATACAGTAGTTTCCTATAAACTTATTGTAGTTAACTAATCAGGAACAACTAGCTATCAATTTGGCTGCTTACTAATAAACTGACTTGTATTCTAGATCAGTGTGATGAGATTCCATTGTACATTTTTAGTTCAGATTTGCAGTGGGAAGTGCGTTTCAAAACCTGAACCATGTGTAACCTTAATTGTTTTAACAAAGCTTGATCTTTTTAGATAGCATCATTATTGTAGTTCCTGTAAGTGGGAAAGTGTGAAGAAAATTTCTTTCAGTCCAAGGTTATTGTAAAATATGGGAAGAAGGTCCTGCTATCCTTCTTCATGGGTTTAACAGACCCAAATTGTATCAGTTAAAGCAGACTTTAACCCTGAAATGGTGAGGATACTGTTCATATGATGGTCAAAAAGACCAAGTTAAAAAGAGTAGCAGCAAAGATAATGATCTGCAGCTGTGTGAGTGGTGGGTCAAAAGTATGTGTAGGTGGTGCTTGATGGTGCTGGGGGTGGGTAGATTGTATTGTTGAACACTCCTGTTGTTTGCCTTTGGCCTTTGCTACTGACTGGAAGAC
The DNA here is from genome assembly GCF_009764475.1 of Pristis pectinata. Lineage (NCBI taxonomy): Eukaryota > Metazoa > Chordata > Chondrichthyes > Rhinopristiformes > Pristidae > Pristis > Pristis pectinata. Next base: position 75,935,264 of record NC_067406.1, read on the forward strand.
TCTTGAGTGCTTGGAGTCTTCGTGGGTAATTCTCAACCAGTTTGGCCCTGGGCTAGTGTTTCCCATGAGTTGGTGAGGATTTTGTATTTTCTTTTCTATGAAACTTGGAGGATGTCCTTCATGCACTTTCTCTACTTCTTGTCACAATTGATTACAGAGTTGAGTGCCTGCAGAGTGAGTTTGGTGCAAGGGACGTGAATCAAGTGGAGACACAAGAGACTGCAGATGTTGGATCTGGAGCAACAGAAAAAGCATCAGAGGAAATCAGCGGGTCAGGCAGCATCTCTGGAGGGAAATGGACAGTCAACATTTTGGGTCGAAACCCTTCATCTGGTCCAGATGAAGGCTCTTGACCCGAACTGTTGACTGTCCATTTCCCTCCAAAGATGTTGCCTGATCCGCTGATTTCCTCCAGCGCTTTGTGTGTTGCTCCAGATTTTAGCATCTGCAGTTTCTTGTCCACTGAGTTCAGAAGATGTTGGATTCATGTCCTACTCTCAAAGTTTCAGTGCACATCTCTATTCAGTGTCTTATTGGTGTTGTATAAGCTTGCTTTGTGCAAATTGTCTATTGTGTTTCCTACGCAAGTGTTAAATTGCACTTCAAAGCTACTTGGCTTTAATTAGATCATATGATCCTGATTTGAATGCATAAATCTTTCTTCTAAATCTTAAAATGAAGAGATTTTTCTCTGTTCAAATACTTGTGTTCTAGTGCTAGGCATTGTGTCTAATTACTGCTGCTGTTTCTCCCTTTTATTCCTCTCATGTTACCCAGCTGTAAGCACGTTCTGAGTTTTTAATGCAGTCCTGAAACTTGCATCAATAATGGATAAAAGAATAAAACATTCCTGAGAACCTACAATCTCCAGGCATAAATCCTTCTATCTTTTCTAATAATAAATGTGCCTGTTAAATGAATAAAACATTTAACTGAATTGTAAATGGCATTTAATCATTTAAGCCATACTGCCTGCTAAAGTAAATGTGTTGAGCCCTTTTACCAATCAATGTGTGTTTGTTAGGTGTGAAAAATCACCTAGTAACCAAGTCACTGCTGTTCTAGATCTCTTAGCTCATTGGATACTAAGGCTCAAGGGCTTTGAGCAATCAATGTGATTTGGTTTTGCTTTGTAAAATAACCCCTTGGGCACTCAATGCTCCACCTTTGTGCTGCTGTAGACTTAACATATTTTGACATCCATAACATTTCTTTATAATATGTGACCCTTTCACAGTGCTGTAATTGCATTTCATTGTCCGCTGCTTATCAAACTTGATACATCCTGCTTAAGTGAACATCATTGGCAAGATCATTTTCTTTAAAACGTTCATTTGTATGAAGTAGTTTACGAGACGTTCTCATTTTTCAGTTTTATTCCTTGTATTCTGTGTGTGTGTTACTTATTTTTGAGTCCCATTGCTCTTTTGATGTTTTTGCTCTCTATCGCTCCTTTTCCATTTGCCCACCTTGTCCCCATTCTGATTAGCTGTTCAACTTATTCTCTGGACATTTTTAAAGCCCATGTTCCAGCCCAGAGTCTTGTCTTTTCCCTTTCCTGACTTGCTGGTTTATGTTTTCTCTCTCTTGACTCCCAGCTTTTGCAACTTTTTAAGTGACCCAAAGAAGCATCTTCCTCTTCCACCCCATGCAAGGAATGAAGGGATCAAAGAAGCCACATTCCCACTACCTGCCAAAATTATGCTGGAAATTGTGAAGTTTATTTGTCGTATTCTATATCCAAAGTGGAAGTGAACAGTTTGACTTTTAGCAGTGTTAAGTTTGGATCAGGACAGCATGGAGAAGTGAAGATTTGCATTAGCATCCAGCTGTAAGTATTTGAAATTGTCATACTTTATGTAAGTGTTTTTATCTGCAGAGGAGAGTGTTGCAGCAGTCTCATAGGTAAATTGTCTATTAATAGGCAAGTGAAACGGTATAGATGGCAATAAGAGATGATAAAAGCGGGCAGGAAGCATTGATTGGAGTGGTTTACAGGCAACTCCTCTCTCTTTACCCTCTCCCATCCCCCTCCCAGCATGACAGGCAGCAACTGAATTGGAAAGGGAATTAAAAAAAAATTAACATTTTCTTAGCATAGTTAATAGTATTAATTGGGGGTTAATTAATTCTTCTCAGACTGGGCAAATCAACTGGGCAAAATTTGATCATAGTCCCTTTAATCCATTTGGAGCAGTTTTTTGGAACATTATGTCAAGAAACCAACTAGGGAGAAGCTTATCCTGGGCTTTGTGTTGTGTAATGAGACGAGGTTAATTAGTAATCTCAGTGTAAAGGATCCTGCAGGGCAATATTTCTCAACCTGCAGGTGACCCAGTTTTCACATTGCTGCAACCCATGTGACATCAACTTTTTTTAAATGGCAATTTGGAAATTAAGCAATGATGGTGCAGATCTTTCCTTGCCCTGAGATTACTGACTGCCTATCCTTGGGTCATGCTGTCTCTTGCATAGCCTGGAGTACACCACTGTACTGGGGGTGTTGTGGACTGCAATGTACGGGTTGTCCCAAAGAATGCCATTGGCTGTGATCATAGTGACTGACAGCTGGTGAAGTCCTGCGCACAACCTCGCCACCTGTTGCAGGCTTTGAATGTTTGTGATTGTCATTCGCATTTGGATACATTCAGAAACGTGTAGGATCGCTCAGAATAAAAGCAATTTCAAACAAATTGTTTATTAACACTACAAGCATGTAGGAAAACAGATAAATTCATTTAATGATGCAATGAAATTAAAAAAAAGTTCTACGTGCCTTCTCCCACAAACCAATTTCTTCCAAGTATTTGAGTAGGACTGCTGTAAACCTGGTACAGACTTAATGGGCAGGATTTGTTGCCTATGAGCAGAAGTTCTTGAAATCTTCTTGGACCCCACAGTGGGTTCACTGGTGCAGTGTGGGATTAGCCGACAGCCCAGGTAGCAGTAAGGCAATAGGCACAAGCGCCTGGTCAATGTCCCAAGGCAGCATTTGAAAGTGGGATTTGCACAGAGAAAAGCAGGGAAGTCCTGACATTGGTGCTGGTGTCCGATCAGGACAAAGATTCTAACATTACCTCTCTAACATTACCTATTTCACCCTCATCTGTATTTTACACCTCAGCTTGGTGATTACAACACTCGTCTGGTTGGACTCTCATCTAATGCCCTCTGTAGTCCTCAGCTTATCCAAAGCTCCTCTGCTTGTTCTTTGACTCTAACTTTGTGTTATTTGCCCATTACTGTTTTTTGTCTACGTACTTTTCCTTTCAGTCCATTGATATCTTCATTTAACCCTTACTGGCCTTGCTCCTCTCATCCTCTCATTTTCCTGATAATGCTGCTCTGACATAGTGTGGCATTTTGCTACATTAAGGATGGTTTAGCAATGTACGTCATCCCATCCAAAAAGCACACTAGCATTGAGGCGTTCCTTCCAATACTGGACGGGAGTTGGCTTAGATTGTATGTTGAAATGTCTGGAGTGGGGTTGAGAGATGGAAGTCGTGCAGTGAGTGAAGGCTATAGCATTTGTCACCAATAGTGGATTTACTATTATTGAGATTTTGCCGTAATCTTGTTGAAACTTTGAATCATGGTTTGTTCTGTATTTCTCATCAAGATGCTTACAGTAAAAGTTCTCTGTTGTGAACTTGGATGATTTGGCAGGAGCCAAGATTTTTGGTGATTTGTTGCATCCTTTATTATGGAACGAAAAGTTGCTAATTCAGACAATGCAGCACACACAAAATGCTGGAGGAACTCGGCAGGTCGGGCAGCATCTTTGGAGGGGAAATAAACAGTTGATCTTTCGGATTCAGGATGAAGAGTCTCGACCCAAAACATCGACTGCCTGACCTGCTGAGCTCCTTCAGCATTTTGTGTGTTGCTCCAGATTCCAGCATCTGCAGAATTTCTTGTATCTCTAATTCAGACAATGCCTTTGTTTACAGATACTAAATGTGAGAATTGGTTATTGCAACTTCATTTCTTTGTGCCCTGTATCTTACTTGTACAAGTTATCTGCAGCTGTGTGGGGGGTGGGGGGGGGGGGGGGGTGGAGAAAAGGGGAAAAAAATCTTATTTAGAGTCTTAAGTTGGACATTTCCAAATATTTTTGGAACTCTGCTTCTGTGGGGAAACATCTGAAGGGACAAAATTCATTGCGTAAATCTATCAAGGTTACAACAGTGTGCTGAGTTGGAAGTAGTTCATGCAAATATAAAATGTTTTGGAGATTTCATGAAGAGATCTGGCTGGTTGAAATCAGTAGGTGACATTGAGCAGAACATTTTGACCTTTAAAACTTGCGTTTGGTTAACCTATGTAAAGGGGAGTTTGAACCAGCTCTCATCTGACAAAACTGATTATTATCCCAGGATTATTGTGCAATGTGATTTGTCTTGTTGAGCTCTTCTGTTATTTTCTGACTGCAAGGAGCTCCTAGATGACTTTGTTAAAAGGGGTCAGGCCATCTAAACAGCCACTTCTGCTGCCATCTTTTCTAATCCATTAGGAAGAAACTTTCTCCAATGTGGCCCCTTCTTTCACCACTGACCCCTGCACTCCCCCCTGCATATGGCCCTGAATTTCTATTGTTCTTCTCTCTCACTTGATGCCTTTTCCCAGCCCTTCTTGTCTGTGAGATCCACCTACTCCCTTGTTCTTTCTTGGCTTCGTCGTTGAGTGAAATTTCCCATCTCCTTCAAATTGACTGTCACCACCTAACTCCTCAAGAAATCAAATTTTGATCTTCTGTCTTTGCAAACATTTGCTCCACTTCCAACACTCTTTTTCCTATCCCAAATTGTTGTATGTGCTGCTGCCTCATAAATCCATGCTGGCCTCAAGCTCTGTATGGCACAGTACCAAAAGGGTTTTCTTAAAAGATAAATGTCGTGCTGTTTTGTAATTAAAGTTCATCACCCTACATGACTGCTGTCTTTGGCACAATTGACCGCACTAGCCTTTCCTGAACCTCCTTTATCTGCACCTGCCTAGTTTGAGTGTTTTGCAGTCTTGGAGAAATACTTGAAGTAATGACTTTTCTGAATTCTTCATTGTTGCCTCTGATCTCTCTTTGATAACCTATCCTAGTCATCCTATTTCTCAACCATATACAACCCCCTGGCAATGTTTCCTGAAAATCAAGTGTCCCCACCCTTTCCCTCCCTTGCTTGTTGTGGAAGAAAGATCGAAGATTATTATTGGGGGGGATAGCTTTTTAAAAAAAAGTTGGGAAAGAGAATAATTCAAGGAAGGGCAAATTATTGTTTCCCCATATGTAAATATCAACAATTTCGAGGAACTATAGATGGAAAGATAATGGAGTAACTACCCAAGGATGTGATAGGGTACTGAAAGATGATTTCAAATTTTCCTTTAATTGAAGGATAAACAAGGTTGCGAACAAAATATTTTTTATACAGGTCTTCAGTCGGCTGCTCTGGACTCGTGATTAAGGTCAGAACACAAGAAGTCAGTGAACATTTAAAAGAGTAAACAACGTTCTGGTTACAAAGCAGCAAACAGTAGAGGTTAGCGGCAAAGACAAGTGTTTTGTAAGGATTGGCTTTAAGATAACTGTTCTAGGCAGTTTACATTAACAATTTGGAACTTGCTTCAGAAGTACAATTTTAAAATTTGTGGATGACACCAAATTTTGGTTGCAGATATTAGTCAAGATTGCAAGTAAATAAGGGAGATGATAAGCATGATGAACATCATGTGAAAGGGGAAATGATCTTGAGGTTGTATGGAATATGGAAGTGTGAAGAAGCCACACATTCCCCAGTAAATGAATGTCCAAATTGGGTGGAGGTACAGAGGGATCCAGGTGTACAAACGTGCACAACGCAAAGCAGACCAAACGTAACATAAACCATTATAAATAATGTGGAAGATCCAAGCTGCAGGTATTAGATTATTTGTTCTCTTGATCTGTTTGGAAGGCAGTCTGTTGTTGCATTATTCTGGCTTTCATAATTTGTGATTGTACCACAGATATTGTACTGTATTGAAATCTTTGTGACCAATTAACAAGGAACACCATAAGATAGGTTGTGATCCAAGGGCTTGATGAGAGAAGGATCATTAAGTTGAGGCTTGTGAAAATTACTTGTCCTTTATAGAAGCTACATTTAAATTCTGGATGATTTGGGTTTTACAGAAGAGCATTTAAAATTTCTTGGAGCTAGAGTTAGCAATTGAAAGTAATGGGGAATTACTAAGAGGTGACTGCATCACTTTAATATCACCGTCAAATGTATATTGAGCTTGTGTTTTGTAGTGTGTAGTATGATCAGAGTTACTAATCTCATCCTTTGGAATTCCTTGCACTCCAAATGTGCCTCGGGTGACCATAACAGCCATGTCCCATTTGAATCCAATTCTTCCACAAGGTAGCTTGACTATTGGAAGAGAAATTAGCTGCTTATTCCAGAAATGGTTTTGTCTTCTCAAGGCCACTGCACAATTATCTCCAAGAATTTGGGTATCTTTCAAAAGGGTTTCTGGGAGAAAACTGTAGGAAATGGAAGATTCATTAAGTCTCTGTTTTGGGGGAAGCTGAGTTCTTGTTCTCTGAATACAGCTACGTTATAGTGAATATCTTGGTTACTAATGGTGGCAAGCACTTGTAACCATTGAATTGGTGTAGACTTCGGAGTTTTGATGGTAGTACGCATTGTGTAATTGGGCATTCACATGTTTGAAATGAGAGTTTGCAGTCTAATCTTTGTGGTTGAATGGACTGGCACCATAGCCAGTGTGTGAGTGCGCCCATGTTGGCACCTCTGCTCATTCTGGCAGGTTTTGCATTGTGTTCAGTTGGCCTTTGGTGCTTTTTGGAGCTGGCCATTGCTAACTGGCCATTCCTTTCAATTGTTAACTTTAGCTCCAAGAAATGTCAAATGCCCTTCTGCAAAACCCAAATCATCCAGATTTGAATGTAGCTCCCGTAAATGACAAGTACTTTTCACAAGCCCCAAGATGGACTTGTGGTTTCAACAAAGAGTGAAAGTGACAACAATACTTGGAATTTTGTGATGGCACAGTTTTGCTTGGTACCCTGGACCGTGCTACTAAGTAGTGGTGCTGAGCCTGGATCCTACTAAAGAAAAAGTGTCGCTAATTTTGCAGGAGCCGTGGATCTGCAGGCAGGCAAAAAAAACAGTTGTCACTGTCAAGCTGGGCATAAACTCGAGCAAGCTTCTAGACAGGCAAAGTAAGCACTCTATCAGATGTGAACTCCCAAAGTTACCAAGACAAAGGAGCAGAAGTAGGCCATTCGGCCCATCGAATCTGCTCCATGAGCTAAACTAATACTATTCCTATCTAGCCCCAATTTCCGGTCTTGTCTCCTTATCCCTTGATACCTTGACTAATTAGATACCTATCAATCTCCTCCTTAAACGCCCCCAATGATTGGGCCTCCACAGCTGTATGTGGCAAAGAATTCCATAATTTCACTACCCTCTGGCTAAAGAAATTTCTCCTCATTTTTGTTTTAAACTGGTACCCTCTAATTCTAAGACTGTGCCCTCTAGTATTGGCCAGGATCTTAACTCTTGAGTGGTTTCCCAGCAAGGTGTTTGAGGCCAGCTTGAACGCAATAAAAAGAGTGAAATTTGGCTGGGTCGATGGAATCCTTCTAACTTTTTCCACCAGCTGGGACTGGTGTAGGCACATCAGCCACTAATGAACTATATTCAGATATGGTGGAAAGAAGCAAGTTCCTCAATACTGTGAAAATAAATTATTATGGGTCTGCAGAAACTGGGAGACCCACCTGACAATCCTGCAGGCTATCATCTGGCTGTTGTGTTTAAAAAAAAACCTGCAGACCACTGTGGCTTATTCTTGAGAATTAGTCTGACTGCTGAAGTGTCTATCCCTAACAAAAAAAATAGTTGGTCTTTTAAATTGCTATTACCAAGTGCATACACTTGCCAGGAACTTTGCCGACCTTTTTTTTTCAGTGCAGTCTTGATGCTCATTCTGCACTTGCAATAATGTGTGGAAGGATGTATAACCTTTGTCTTCTCCTTGGCACCTGGCTGCTTTGCTGTCTTCCGTGACTATTTCGGGGTAATTGTTGTTGTGGACCATAGTTAATAGTCTCCAGTATCCTTGCCCTTGCTGTCTTAAAGACTTATTTGAGTGATGTTCCTCATACCTACAAGAAATTCTCCCCATGTTTGGAACTGAGAAAGACTTGGAAAGAAATTAAAGATAAACTGATATCAGAGCTGTTGATCAGAGCAAAATGTTTCTGTGTGTGCAAGCTATGTTCAAATTCAACTAAGTCTGTCATTTCAACATTTTGTGCCTATGATGCATATCCATCTGTTTCCACTTATTTAAAAAGTGGTAAATTGGTTTATTATTGTCACATGTACTGAGGTACAATGAAAAGGTTGTCTTGCAATACTGTTTCAAACCAGATCAATTAATTACAAAAAGTACATTGAGGTAGTACAAGGTAAAACAATAACAGAATGCAGAGTAAAGTGTTAACTTTACAGAGAAAGTGCTGTGCAGGTAGACAATAAGGTGCAAGGTCATAATGAGGTCGATTGTGAGAAGAAGAGTCCATCATATCATACTAGGGAACCATTCGATAGTCTTTCAACAGCGCAGTAGAAGCCATCCTTGAGCCAGGTGGTTCATGCTTTCAGGCATTTGTATCTTCTGCCCAATGGGAGGCGGGAGAAGAGAGAATGACCAAGGTGGGTGAGGCCTTTGATTGTGCTGGCTGCTTTACTGAGACAGTGAGAAGTATAGACAAGAGTCCATGGAGGGGAGGCTGGTTTATGTGATGTTCTGAGCTGTGTCCACAACTCTGCAGTTTCTTGCAGTTACGGGTAGAGCAGTTGCCATACCAAGCCGTGATGCATCTGGATAGGATGCTTTCTATGGTGTATTGATAAAAATTGGTGCAGGTCAAAGGAGATATGCCAAGTTTCTTTAGCCTCCTGAGGAAGTAGAGGAGCTGGTGAGCTTTCTTTGCTATGGCGTTAACATGGTTGGACCAGGACAGGCTATTGGTAATGTTCATTTCTGGGAAATTGAAGCTCTCGACCCTCTCGACCTCATCATCGTTGCTGTAAACAGGAGCATGTGCACCACCTCCCTTTCTGAAGTCAATGGCCAGTTCTTTTGATTTGCTGACCTTGAGGGAGAGGTTTTTGTCATGTCTATCTCCTCCTTGTACTCCAACTCACTGTTATTTGAGATATGGCCCACTAAGGTGGTATTGCCTGTAAACTTGTAGATGGGGTTAGAGCAGAATCTGGCCATGCAGTTGTGAGTGTATAGGGAGTAGAGTAGGGGGCTGAGGACCCAGCCTTGTGGGGCACCAGTGTTGAGAGTAATCGTGGCAGAGGTGTGGCTGCCTATCCTCACTGATTGCAGTCTGTTGGTCAGGAAGTCAAGGAGCCAGTTACAGAGGGAGGTGTTAAAGTCCCAGGTTTAGGAGTTTGGAGATGAGTTTGCTTGGAATTACAGCATTGAAGGCAGAGCTGTCGTCAATAAACAATAGTCTAACGTAGGTGTCTTTACTGTCCGGATGCTCCAGAGACGAGTGTAGGGCCAGGGAGGTGGTGTCTGCTGTAGACCTGTTTCGGTGATAGGTGAATTGCAGTGGGTCCAGGTTGTCTTTGCAGCTGGAGTTGATGTGTGCCATGATCATCCTCTCAAAGCACTTCATGATGGTGGATGTCAGAATCACCGAGTAGGAGTCATTAAAGCTCATTACCTTGCTTCTTTTGGGTACCAGGATGATAGTCGTAGTCATCTTAAAGCAGGTAGGAACCTCTGATTGAAGCAGGGAGAGATTAAAAATATGTCTGCAAATACCCCCGCCAGCTTATCTGCACAGGATCTCAGGACACGGCCAGGGACGCCATCCGGGCTAGACACTTTCTGCGGGTTCACTCTCCAGAAGACTGATATGATGTCCGCAACAGTGACTGTAGGTTCAGCGTGACCCAAAGTTGACCATGTTGGTGTACTACTTGATTGTATCTTGATTTTATGTGATTAATCCTGTGAATTTTATAGAGTGGTAATTGGCAAGAGTAACATTTTGTATATAATAGAGGAATAATTTGGTTCAGGAGACAATTCAACAATTGTGGAATGTAACATTCATTTTGGTGCATTGGTATTTGTAAATCATGCATGGTTCACTTGGGCTTTTGAAAATGAAGTTGCATTCAGTTGGACTGTTGTCCTGTTGCCATTGTGTGCAGAACCTGGCATTAGTGCATGACTGGTCTGAAGAAAAGTACTGCCCAATGAGCTGAAATTAGAAAACCGTTCCCTTTACTGTTATTCACCAGCATTGATTTTAGTTGAATTTAATGTTGGGTCTGCAAAGGTGAACGCAAGATTCTAGATGTTGATGAAGCTAAATTTTAATTGGATGAAAAAGGTAGAAGGCACAAAATTGGATAAATGTACAGGTCAGCAGTGAGAAGTAACCATTAAAGAACTTGGACCAGGTGTTGTCAGACAGGATGTTCCCTTTCCAAGTTTTGGGGCAATGTTGACATCACTAGTGTGAATGAAAACTGATTTCTTGAGTGCTTCCTCTGTAGCATTTTTCCTTACTGCAGTATTGCCATATGCTCTACCATTGGCTCATTCAGTTAATCTTCCATATTTAAGTATTGCTCTCCTTCAGGCTGCTCCCAAGCCTCAGATTTCCTGAAAGAAATCGTGTCCCTATTGCAGTTCAGGAATAGTGTATTTTCGACGAGCAGCAAGTTTTACTTGTTTTCCAACTTGTTCTTCATTTTGTTCTGGCTCAACTTCATCCTTTTGTTTTGTTTTAAAGAAATGGTTTCATTAATCTTGTACCAAGTTTCTTTGGATCTAATAATTGTTTATTTTAACCATTTTCCTGCCAGTGATGGTTAATAGTAAGCTTTACTCTATTAGGTTTTGCACTTGGGCTTGAGAGGCTGGACATTATGCACTATCGCTTGCCTTTGTAAAGCAGCCACCTTTGATTGCAGGTCTGAGTGTATTACTAACTGCTACTGCATGATGCTCAACAGGTGTTGATTCCCACTGATTCAGATTAATCATTTTTTTTGGTAGTTTTCATATGCCATCACCTGATCTCTGTACCAGAAAGCTTTGACAAAGGTGTTTCACCTCGAGCCCGAAAGGTAATTCTAGGTCTCCCTTCTATGCTCATCTCCAATGTAGCAAATGATCCCAAAATCTGTGAACTTTCAATTGAATGAACTTTCAATTGAAACTTGAGGCATTGACAATTCCTTTCTCCCCACTCCCACCCCCCTCCCCCACCACAGATGCTACTCAATCTACTGATTTTCTTCAGCAGACTGTCAGTTGCTCCAGATTTCAGCATCTTCAGTCTCGAGCTTTGTGACAATTTTTATTCCTTTGAGTATATCTTTTTAGTACCAGAGCTAAGTTAAGGCATGTATTCAGCTGGCATCATTTTAATGCCCTTTCCCAGATCTATTTGTGAATAGGAGAGTAGTATCTCTGACTACATTAATTTTATTTCCCCATTTATTAGGCTAATTCTCATAGCAGAACACAATTGTGGTGTCCCATCCTCCTAACAATAGTGAAAACATCCTCACTTGGACAAAGTGTGAACTATTAAACCTATCTCATGTGCTCCTGTGTATATTATTGCCTGGTAAACCTGTGCAGACAAAGTGCTTTGGGGCCTGTGTGATTGAGGATATATCTATGGGCATCTTGCTGTTGTAGCCTGTACTCTGACTGGTGTTGCACCAGTCTGGCAAACGGGAGAGCGTAGAACTCTGACCCCAGTAACTGTTTGGACCACTAATCGTCATGCTTACATTCACATCCTTGGAGTCCTGATGCAAGACCCTGGCTGGTTTATTCCAATGTGCTATTACAAGCAACCCCTGCGTTATGGCATTCAGGTTACGGCAATTTGCTCTTGGAGAACTTAAGAATCGCTGTGCAAAAGTGTGAGATACTGAATAAAATTCGCTCTCATATGGATTTGTGTGGGGTGGGGTGGAGGAGGGGAGTAAATAACACACATTTTGTTTTTCAATTCACGTTTCTTGATGCACGCGCAGATGACATTGTTTCATGTTACAGAGAAATCATGATATGTCCTGTTTTCTAAAACTCCAACCCCTCCTGTAACACAGGGTCACCTGTACTATATGGGTCATTTTTATTGTTGGTATAATCCAACCATGTAATTTGTTATTTGCTCACCTCCCCCACCTCAACTTCAAGCTATGAAAAATGTGGGTGCACTCATTTCACTTATCTGCCTAAACCAATCTGAATTATGTGCAGAGTCTGCATTTAAAGGAAAACATACTGGCAGCCTGTGATTCCAATGACAATTGCAAAGGCAGAGATTACTTTCAATAATGTGTTACGGTATCTAATTCCATATGTAGGTGAAGAGATCTCAAGTTAAGTATACGGAGTCTGAATTAGTTGCTTTGCTCTGAGGTGATTGATATAAGTTTGGTAGTGAAATTTTGTGTTGGAGAAGGGGAAAAATGAATAGTTTACTGTAAAATTGCAAGACATTCCCTTTAGCTGAAACTGACAGCCATTTAATATACAGACCATGCAATCTATGTTTTCACCATTGTGATGTACTGACGTCCCTCTGGACCAATTAAGGATTAACCGAGTTATAGATGCCAGAGTTTGTTGATTGGTAGTATAGTAAGTTACAGTGTAGTTTGAAACAGAACTAAAGTTGTTCAACCAAACATTTAACTGAAGTTAGTGTCACAAGCAGTTTGTTTAAATAAATGGCAAGGGTACAGAGAGAAGACACTGAACTGCTATAGATAATGGAGTGAATATTCTACCTCTCTATCTGCAGGATGAGAGTGTATGCATTCAGAGTGAATATGTTGTACTTAACATAACACAAAAGCATTTTAATTCCTCTTTTATTTTGTGTGAGTACCCATTAGTTTTGGGTTGAACAGTATATTATGGATGTATTGCCTTTTTTATTGTCCAATATTTCATACTTTTGCAGTACTCTACTGCTGAGTGTTGGAGAGTTGGAATAACAGGCTTGTTTAGATTTCTGTCACCAGCCAGTGGTGTGGACCTTACTGGTGATGGTCACCAAATAACTGTTTTAAGTTTTTTTTGAGTAATTGGAGCTGAAGTTTTGCATGTAACATAAAGTACTGTTTTTATGTCTTAGACCATCAGAACATGCTTCATTACTAAGTATCACCTTTGGTCTATCCTCAAGTTAATGCAGGTAAATTTCTAGTTTGCCACATGTGCAACGTATGTGACAATGATACTGGTTCAGTGAGTTGTTGCATTTGCGTACAAATATTTACTTAATTACTTCACTGACATTTGGCTTTCAGAAATCCAGCAGTTAAGATGTACATCAGGTATGGTTAACTGAAGGTACTCTGGATATATCCAAATACGACAGCAGGTGCAATTACATACACTTCAAATATGTTTCTGTAACTTGGCATCTTCAGTATTCATTTATTCATGCTCAAAATTGATAGTTAGGCAAGTTACGTTAGATGAGGCACCATGTAAAGCCAACAGGTTAACAGCTTTAACTAGCAAGTCTGTTGAATAAACTAAAGTACTGTTCATATTATTCTTGATGATCTTGCAGCTTTAGGAATGACTCCAGAAGGTTATAAAATATTTTTCTCCTGAGTTGGCAGAGCAGCATTTACTTTTTCATCTTACCCTGGAATGTTGTGCTTGTCTTTGGGGCTTGGGCGCAAAGATACTCCATCTGTTAGCATCTCAATTCTGTGTTCGGATGATCCTTCTCATAGTTTAGTTTTCACAAATTTAATCTATTGGGATACAGTGGCTTATTTGCCTCTATGCACCCAAAAGGGTTAAACGTGAAAATCTACTGATCACTTCTATCCTCCCATTTTTTCACAAGGTGGTTCCGTCTGGAGCTCTTTCTCTCTCCTTTTATTTTTTTTCCCCTCACTTTTTCTTTTCTCTAGTAACAGTTATCTTTTTGTCTTTTGATTTTAATGAAAACATAGTTAATATTATCAGCTGGAATCAATATAATTAAGATTACTTCATGTGCATCACAGTATCACCTGGACTCTATCAATACTCAAGATTGTTAGTTAGGAAAGTTAGATTATGTTGAGTCCCAGAAATAAGCACAAATTGCAGTGCCAACAAAATAAGACTTTTTTTTGTACTCTTCTGCAATCTTTCCTAAATCTGCAGTATCATCAAGAATAAGCTAAAACAACAAGACTTCTAATTTATCCAACATAGTGCATCAGATACAAAAAAAACACCTATTAAGAGTTAAAAATATGTGCATGCATAACTTTTAAACTATTTTAGCTGATTATCACACAGTGTCTCAACGCTTAAAAGCAAAAAAAATTGACTATTGCATGTCTAGAGCATGCTTAGATTTTGTAAAGGTGATAAACTGGGAAAAGAGCAAAAATTGCTGAAAACTAAATGCATGTGGGGAAGCTAGTACCTTGTTAGTGAAATCTGGGAAAAGCAATAAGAATAGTCAGTCCCTCATCTGGCTTGAGACAAAGTTCTATAGAGTAATTTTTTTTTAGTGATAATATCTTAAGCATATGTGCAGCACTTGTCAGCTCACTTTTATTTATTGAGAAAAGCCAGCTTTGTCCATGGTTTGTAAAATTCTCTTTATGAAACTGCCATATTAGAAAAGTGTCCTAGACTTTGAATGAATGTGGTAAGAAAATCCAGCTATTGACTTCACTGGTTTTAGTTTTAAATATGTCTTTCTGTATATTTGTGTCTTGTTTATAAATTGCAAGGTACTACAGGATCATCCAACACAGCACAAATCTTATCAGTCTAGAAAGTTCTAGCTGTAACCAAATTTATCCACTGGGAATTTAGGTTTGAAAGAACATTTGCAATTCTCTACCCTCGAGGGTTGTGGATTCTGAGTTGTTAAGTACATTCAAGGTTGACATAGATTTTTGGGTGACGTGGGAATTGAGGGTGATGGGGCTTGGTCAGGAGAGTGGGATGACGCCAAAGACCAGATCATCCATGATGTTGAGTGATAGAGTAGGCATAGAGTTTGACCTCTCAGGGCTGTCTTTGCATTAATTCTGCACAGCGTTCAGCAGGACCATTGCAAATATTGCTCTAGAGATGTCTTGCCATTTTTAGGCACCATGAAAACAGGCCCTTTGTCCCATCGAGTCTACGCCAGCCATCAAGCACCCATTTAGGCCCAATTGAGATGACATGAATTGCACTGGGCATGAATTCACTTTTTAATTTGAAAGGTGGGAGTATGAACATTGCACATAGACTGACAGTATTTTTTTTTGTTTCCTGTGTGTCTAGTTTGAGGTCTTCAATATGATGAGACATTCATGAATCATGAGTTGACTAAGATTTTGTCTGAAGCAAATC
This sequence comes from Pristis pectinata, assembly GCF_009764475.1. NCBI lineage: Eukaryota > Metazoa > Chordata > Chondrichthyes > Rhinopristiformes > Pristidae > Pristis > Pristis pectinata. The sequence goes on from NC_067406.1 coordinate 75,950,705, forward strand.
AGTCCTTTGGGAAATTCTATTAAATAACTTTTCAGTGACAAACTATGGAAATGCACTTTCAATTCATTCTATTGTGTATCTGGGATGATAAGGAGCCAAATAGGGAACAGGCGATCCTCAATTGGGAACTGCAGTGCAGACGAGGTTAGTTAATAATCTTGTTGTGCAGCATGATAGAGTTCTTCATTAAGATGGGAAATGAAGCAATTTGCTCCAACTAGTCTTCTAAATTTAAACTAAGGAAACTACGAAGGTATGAGGAATGAGTTGACAATCGTAGATTGGAGAGATTCATTGAAAGGCATGAAAGTGGATAGGCAGTGCCAACCTTTAAGGAATGTTTCTGACATAAGAACACAAAAGAAAAGCAACCCAACCATGGCTAGCAAAAGAAATTAAGGAAAGCATTGGATCAAAAGACTCAAAAGTTGCCTGAGAATTGAGAGCAGTTCAGAACTCAGCAAAAATAGACTGAGATTGATTAAGAGTCAAAATAGACAGATTGATTAAGAGAACAAAAATAGAGTATGAGATGGGCATAAAAGCACATTGTTTAAAATTTTCTACAAGTGCGTATAAAGATTAGTGAAGACAAATGTACGTCCCTTATTGTCAGAAACAGAATTTATAATGGTGAGCAAAGAAATGGCAGAGCAATTCAGCAAAACTTCAGTTTTGTCTTCATGGAAGAGAACAGGAAAAACTTCACAGAAATGCAAGGGAATCAAGCCTAATGAAAAGGAAGGATTAGAAGATAGTAGTTTTGGAGGAATCATAGGCACACTGAAAGCTGATTAAATCAATGAACTTTGATAAAGTTCCATGAAAGAGGGTATTTTACAAAATTAATGCACATGGGATGGGGGGTAATGTGCTTAAATGGGTTGAAACTTGGTTGACAGAGTAGGAATAAATGGATCTTTTTCATGGATACCATGGGGATAGATGCTTGGGGCCCTGGCTGTAAATATATCTCAGTGATTTGAACGAGAAAGCCAAATGTAGTAGTTCTAAGTTTGTTGAAATGACATAACTGGATGGCATTGAGAGATGCGAAGAGGATGTAAAAAGACTTGAGGCGATCTTGACATTGGTTAAGTGGGCAAAAACATGACTGATGCAATTTAATGAGGATAAATTTGGTAGGAAAATGAGAAAGGCAGAGTATTATTTAAATAGTGATAGATTTGAGAAATGTTCATGTGCAGCAGGTTGTACATTACTGACTGAAAGCATACAGTTAAGATGTCAAGAGATTTTGAGTATTGGAACAGTACGTCTTGCTGCAGTTATGCATTCACGCCTGGAGGATTGTGAGCAGCCTTGGCTCTTTGCTTAAACAACGTCGTACTTACCATAGCGGGAATGCATTAAACATTAGTCAGACTCAATTCCTGGGTTGGTGGGGCTGTCATATGAGGAGCCAGTGCCTTGGCAGGTATTCACTGGAATTTATAAAGATTAAGAGAAGATCTCATTAAAACATACAAAAATTCTGACAGGGCTGGATGTTGGGCAGATATTTTCCCTGGCTAGGGGTGGGTGGGTTGGGGAGGTGGCACTTGTGTCAGGCATGAGTTACAGTCTCTGGGCATGGTGTGCAAGACTATTTTTAAGATAAGACATTTCCTCACTCAGGGAAGTGACTCGTTCTAGTCACTGCAAGTATCAAAGAAGGGGATAGATAAATTTCTGAACACCAAAGGCATAAATGGGAATAGGGGGTGGTGGGGAATAAGCAACAATATGGTTGGGATAGAAGATCTGCCATGATATATTGAATGGCCAAGCAGGTGCAAAGGGTCAAATGGCCTCTCCTGTTAGTATTTTTTTTGCTGTTTTTATGTTGTCTTTTGCTTATGAAAGTACTGAATGGTACATGGGCTTCTTTCAGGGTTTTACAAGTTTTTCCCCTCTCCCACATTCGACCCAGACATTAAATACTTGCAGACTTCCTGATATAATCAGTCAATTGACTGTTATCTGATTTGATTGTGTACATGTTTCTCCTAATGTTGCAGTTTAATTTGAAATAGTGACCTAGATTATTGCATTTTTAAAACAAAAACCTGGAAGTAGAATGCAACCCTTTATTTTCAGCATCTAGATAGATGGGAACTGAAAAGTGAGAAAGGTTATGATTGTTTGAAGCACTGAGTTATGAACAGTGATCAAAGCCAATTGGGAATGAGAAAGATTTTTAAAGAAAACATCTAATCCCACTTCTCCTTTACTTCAGAATTCTTCCACCTTTGTTCTTCTGCTAACCACTATCTGCAGTTTTAAAGAACCCTCTTGAAACTGCACCTGGACTATTATGCACAGGTTCATTACACATTGATGTATGCGATGGGGGTGGTGGTATGAGGAGATATAAAATACACTTGCTCTAATGTCTAAAGTTTCAAGGAATGAGAGGTGTCCTCGTTAAAAATAGCGTGGCTGCTTCATCTCACTGATTGTCTACAATTAGGGCTCACTGTCTTAAAATAAGGAATCAACCATTCAGGGCAGAGATAAAAAGACATTCCCTCTACCCAGAGGGTAGTAAATATTTGGAATTCTCTCCCGAAGAGGCCTGTGAAGGCCCAGTCGCTGAGTATATTCAAGGTAGAGATTGATAAATTTTTAAACACTAAGGGAATCGAGGGATGTTCAGTTTAGTGCCGGAGAGTGATGATGAGACACAAGATCAGCCATGACGATCTATTTCACTTCTTCAACCACCTCCTGCAGTTGCAGCATTCCATTCACTAAGGTTCAACCTTCACATTGGCATTAAACCTGCAAGGCAGCCTTGTATTTGTTTGAGCAACTGGCTTCCTGGTCCTAACAGGCTTGTTTATACCAGATGCAACCAATCCTGCTTTACCTCCATTCCTCCCCCCCCCCCCCCCCCACCCCCCCGATAGCCTGGGGGCCCTCTGCTCTTACACAAGGAGGTCCACAGTAGTGTTTTATCACCACTGCTTTCCAGTAGGGGAACAACTTTTGCATTGAGCAGCAGCTACTTTGGTTGTGCTCACTTTCTCCAGATTTGAAATGGGAAACACTGTTGCTGGAAATCTGAAAAGAAAGCCAAAAATGTTTGAAATGCTTTGCAGGTCAGGCAGTATCTGTGGAGAAGGAAACAATTAACATTTCAAAATGATGTTACCATTTTTCATCTCCATTGATGTTACCTACTTGCCGAGTATTTCCAATATCTGCTTTGCTTCTCCAAAGAAGAGTACGCAGGAAAATACTATTTTAGGAATTTTCATGGATCCAGGAATGTGTGGAACATCAACTTTGCTAATTTCCACCCTTTTCTAACTTCACACTGCCCATCCCTGACACTTCCCTTACTTTCCTGTCTCATAATTTGTCAATATAGGCTTGGACTTTTGTTCATTATTAGTTCCAGACTCCCATTGCCACTTTGATTACACTTGTACTTCACTTCCAGTAAAGAATTTTTCAGTTCTCTCAGATTGTCTTTTGGTCGCATCTGTTCTGATGATACTAACTTAACATTGCTTCTGCTATCTCTGTTGTCCTCAACTTAGAATTTCCTTCTGCTGTGATTGACAGGGTGCTTAACTATGCTTTTTCCATATCCTGCATTTCTGCTCTTTCTCCTCCCACCCATCCTGAAAAATTACAGTGTACTCCTTGTCCTTGCATCCACCTTGTCAGCTTCCACATTTCATGGGGTGGAGAGAACAAAAGTGAATGCCATTTTGATCACTTCCAGTGTGATGTCATGGCAAAGCACAGCTCCTCTCATTTTGATATTCCAGGCTGTTTTTTCTACCTATATCCTTCTGACAGTATGTTCCCTTGCATGTCAAAGAGATGCAATGCGCCTTCCCATTTACCTTCTCCCATCTTGTGTTTGGTGTCTGGAACAATTTCCCAATTGACATGACAAAATACTACTTTCAATTGAGTGTTCTGTATTCACGGTATTTTTGTTTTTGGTGTGGTCTCCTTTGCATTGGGAAGAGCTAATGCAAAATGATTAGTTTCTTTTTGGTACATCAGTCTTCATGACCTGCATTTTCAGATTTTTGTTTCGTCATTGACTTCCGGTCTCTGTCTCACTCCCACTCTGAACTCCCTTGTTCTTGGTCTTTGTCCTCAGAAGCTCGACTTCTGAAGTCAACTTTTGAGTTCAACATTAGCCCTTTTTAATGTCTTCCCTAGACATTTATTTCTTAGCCTGTTTTATTTAAACTCACCAACTTTTTTCATATTGCAACCTTTTTTTGTTCTTTCCCTCCTCCCTTTCTCCTGTTCCCCCATCCTAAACCCTCCTTCCATTTGTGTATTTCACTAATGGGTTCATTTTTTGAGTTTTGGTGAAAAGGTTGTTGATTAACATATTAAATTTGTTTTTCTTTCACAGATACTGCTTGATCTGAGTATTTCCAGCATTAATTGTTTTTATTATAATCATCTGCCAGTCCCAGAATCTTGTTGAACTGTAATCTAAATGGGCATGAGACTTTAAATCATGAGCAAGTTGGATTAGGCTTTTTCCCCGTTTAATTGAGTTGATATAGTCAGTATTTTCTTGGTAAATCTACATGCCTGTTTACAGTATTGAGGTTAAATGAAGGTTCGTTAATAGGCTGAAAATGTAATCTCTTAAGATGTCATAAATAACTGAAGGTGAAACTAAAAGAACTATCATGTTTGTTGGTAAACTTGTATTGGAAGTAAAATGTAAACCTTTTTTATTTCCAACAGACGAAAAGATAGAGACAGAGACCGTGACAAAGATTATGATCGTTCAAAGGACCGAGATCGGGATCGGGACAGGGATAGGGATCGTGATCGAGATCGGGATCGAGATCGGGATCGGGATCGCGAGAAAGATTCAAGGAACTTGTCTAATCCAGCTTTAACTGCAGGAGGCAATATGCCTCTCATTACAACTCCGGCACTTCACCAACAGGCTATCAATCCATTTACCAACTTGCCCCACACCCCACGCTATTATGAGATCCTGAAAAAGAGACTACAGTTGCCTGTGTGGGATTACAAGGAAAGGTTCAGTGACATCCTGACTAAACACCAGTCCTTTGTGCTTGTCGGTGAGACTGGCTCTGGAAAAACAACACAGGTTGGTAATTTTGATTTGACATGGAATTGTTATATAAACGTAAAGCCATTCCCAATGTAGTCAGAGTTGTACAGCACAGGAATGGGCCCTGCCACCTTCCATGACCATGCCGATCTTCTTGCCCATCTACACTAATGCCATTTGCCTGTATTAGGTCTATATCCTTTTATGTCTGTTTAAGTGCATGTCTAAATGTTACTTAAATAGTGATTAATATCTGACTCCACCTTATTCTGGCAGTGAGTTCCAGATAGCAACCACACTGTATATAGAAGAAAAATTCCCTCAAATATCCTTTAAAACTCTTTCCTCTCGCCTTAAACCTATGCCCTTTTGTTTTTGATACTCCTGCTGTGGGGGGGGGGGGGATAAAGATTCTGATTATGCCTCTCATAATTTTGTACACCTTTATCACGTCACCCCAAGCCGCCTCCGCTCCAGGGCGGGATAAATATGCCCAGCCTCTTCAGTTTGTCCCTATAATTGAAGTCCTCCAGTGCAGACAACGGCCTGTTGAATCTCCTCTGCTCTCTCCTGCATATCCACATCCTTGCTGTAGTGTGGTGACCAGAACTGCACACAATACTCCATGTGCAGTTCAACCAGTGTTTTGTAAAGTTGCAAGTTGGTTTGATTTGTGATTGTATTCAGATGACTGGCCACTGTCTCAAGTTGTCCACTAAGTGCACTAATTGAGGACCTGCAAGGAGGAAATGCACTGACATTTGGTTTTTGTGCAGTCCATGAGCGCTCTGCACTTTGAGAGGGTGTTTTAATCAACAAGTCAAATGAACAACCGATCACATTGTAGTTTTTTTTGAGTAATTCAGTGTGCAGTTTGTTAGTATACAGGTTACATAAAAATTCAATTTAACCTACTTTGTCCCTGGAGTTGATGTGCTACATGCATATGTGGCATTCAATTCATAAATGGTCTATTTATTGATTTAAGATGTTTTTTCTGACACCTCATTTACTGGTGATGAGGCTAGACAGCCAACTTGTGACTGGCTGACACAACATTAAGTAGACAACTCACAATGTCCATTAGCCTTTAATTCATCCCTGTTCTCTCTGTTCTCAGCAGTTCATCCTGGCAGCTGGTCAGTTACCAGTGGATTTAGTAATGCACTGGATGTGGGAGGGGAAAAAAAATAAAAGTTGACATGACTATTTTCTGCTATTGGCTCAAAAAAAAATTACCATGGCCAATTACTTAATTGATTCCAATAGAAAATTCTGGTAGATTAGCATTTCATCTACCAGAATATAATCTGGTTTGCATGCTGGATTTTTTATTTCCTACTATTTTATAATTCCAAAATTGGGTTGCCCTATTGTCATCGCCCCATAAATATAAGGGATGTCTTCATCCTCCTCCAGGTTTCACTTCATTGGAATTGAAGAAAAAGGAGATTAAATACACTTAATAGCCAATTATACTTTCGAGGTCCATGCTTCCTTCACCAGACCGGTTGGGCCATAGAACTCAAAGCAATAAAACTTGGCAACAGCTGTTCATTCTGACAGAGCATTTTGCGTTGGTGGAAAGTAATATTCAGCAGTTATTTTCTAAAAAAAAAACCTGCATTTCAAAATAACAGCTTGTTAAAACTTGTACGTAAATTTGCTGCCACTTATGCTTTGTGAGGCAGAGCGAATGGAGGAGAGGAAAATAAAGAAAAGCCGACTCCACTGTGTGATCTCATTCCCTGCTTAAGCTCCTTTCCTGATAGAAAACTGAAACTACTATAGATTCAGTGTGGTTGTGACTGATTTGTTTTTCATGCCAGGCTGGAAAATCTTTTGCTAATTGATGCAGCCAGTGTTCAGATGATGGACTGGCTAGTTCAAGAGAACAATTGTTTTTTTGTATACAAATTTCTAAGCATGCTTCAAGATTTATTGCTTTATGGATTTTGATTTGCAAAGTACAAATCTCCTGAGAATTTTTTGTTTTGAAGAACCGTGAGTTTAAATGTCCATTAAGCTCAGCTTGCCTGATAAACTGGAATTAATGCTTTCACCTTTTCTAGCTGGTTTTTCTTTGCTCTTCCCATTTCCAAAATGTGTTTCTCCAGGTTATGACAGCATTGGCTCAATGTCCATTTATTCAGGAGCTCTATAAATCACCATCGTGACTGAGTAAAGACTTGTATATGGCCTACTTACTTTATATGCTATTTTGGCATGGGTTTAACCCCCTTGAAACTCCTGAGTATTTTTTTGTTGGTCTCTTCTGCTTTGATACATAGAGTTGGTCAATAATTTAAAGAGGCTCTAACAGTTGTTCTTGAACGGATCTACAGATTCCTCAGTGGTGTGTTGACTACGTGCGAGCCGTGGTTGGACCCAAGCGGGGAGTGGCCTGTACTCAACCCAGGAGGGTGGCAGCTATGAGCGTTGCTCAGCGAGTGGCTGATGAAATGGATGTGATGCTGGGCCAGGAGGTGGGCTACTCCATTAGATTTGAAGACTGCAGCAGTGCAAAAACATGCCTGAAGTAAGTGAATTTTGTTTTTTTTCCATTGGTCACATTCAGTCAAGTTCATTGTAATTCTCAACACAGTATGTTACAAACTACTTCAATTACATTATGATTTCCTCCACGCTCTTGCATTGAAATGAAAGCATAGTAGGAAGGAGCGCTTGTTGGTGTAACTTCTTGAATACCTAAATTATAATCCTTTGCATGAAATTTGATGTACCTTGGTAATAGGCGATAGCTTGTGGCTGCCTTGTGTCTGTACAGGTTGGAAGCACCAAGACCTTTCCAGCCTGTCCACCTTCGTATAAATGATTCGGTGACTGCCTGATGTCATCCCAATCAATCACTTAAAACCGGTACCAATAGATTATTAAGTTTAGTATGTCATCCCAGGAAAGAATGAAATATTAGGGCTGGTTAGCCACTTCTTGAGTTGCACAAGTGAAGAGGTGCAGATCTCTAGACTGTTCGCCAAGTCAGAGATGACACGTGTTGTTTATGAATGAGTGTTACAGGTTGGAGCCTCAGTAGACAGACAAACCATTGGAAAATTGCAAAAGTGATAGTTAGTTATGTTAAAACTGACAAAACGTTCCTTCAGTCCTCTTTCCATATTCCCAAACTTGGAATTAATGCTGTTTTGTGGCTGGCTGCTGCTGTTGTTGGGAATTTTCATTGGGCATTGAGGGGGAATTGCAATGCACTGCTCAACCACTGCAGTTTCCACAGAAAAAAACAATTTACATGATGCATCCAGGGAGGAGATTGGGGAAATACCCTAGTTTCTATGAAAATGAGCTCTCCATTTCCAAAGTAACTGCTCAAACCTGCTCCTTAGGGGCAAGTTTAATTTTTATTCACTTCAGTAGCTGTTGGGTTAAGTTTAGAAAGCACAACTTGTAAATTCACAGGACAAATGCATCTTTGGTGAAAGATTGGGAGGAGATGAAGTGTACAGCATACCAGGTGAGCAGAAATTCTAGGAGACAAAAATTAGAAGTGTATTCTGTGTGGTCCATGGATTGAATGGCCTGTGGCGACTCACCGTCTAGTCGGGCGAACCGGCTCGGCAGTCGGGTCGTGCGGCGTCGGAGCGACGAGGCCCAACATGGCGGCGGGCCTCGTCTTTCCGAGCGACGGGGAGAACCCGCGCGCGGGAAAGTCCTGATGACGTAGGACTTACGTCATTGCCGGTTTTTTGGGCGGGAGTTTCTCTCCCTTAAAGGGCCCGCACAAGGTGGGAAAATAAACCACTTTTATTTTGGACATTGGAGGCAGGGAACAGGTTTTCACGGCGGACCGCCTCAAACCGGCCCATTTGGATCTGCAACAGCCTGTCGAGGTTGCCACGCCACGACGCAGAGGCCGCCCCCCTAAGCGGCAGCTGGCACAGCCCACGGACCTTGGGGACTGTCTCGCCGGTTCTGGGGGGGGGTTGTGTGGCGACTCACCGTCTAGTCGGGCGAACCGGCTCGGCAGTCGGGTCGCGTGGCGTCGGAGCGACGAGGCCCAACATGGCGGCGGGCCTCGTCTTTCCGAGCGACGGGGAGAACCCGCGCGCGGGAAAGTCCTGATGACGTAGGACTTACGTCATTGCCGGTTTTTTGGGCGGGAGTTTCTCTCCCTTAAAGGGCCCGCACAAGGCGGGAAAATAAACCAGTTCTGTTTGGCAATCCTCCGAGTAGAGTCTTGATTTATTCCGCGGTAGCAACCGCTACAGGCCCAAAAATCAAAACAACTTAATATTAAGTGTGGGGTGGGGGAGATAAATGTTCATAATTATTGAAGTTAAATTTATAAAGCATATATTGTAAGATAAGTATGATGCTATTTAGTTATGCACCCAAATTATGCTTTAAACACAAAATTAGAGTTCACTTCCTTTTTCTCCAAAGGAAAGCATTGTTGGCTCACTTGGTAGTATTTTTGACTTCAAATGCACAATCAAAAGTACCAACATCTAGTTAGATATGGTTAAAATGTGTTCCATCTAAACAGTTGAGAAGTGACTTGGATATTCAGTGTTGACCCTACCTACAAAGCATGAGGGATGTTGAGGCTCTGGCCAGGAAAAAGGAGGCATGTGTCAGGTACGGGCAGCTGGGATCAAGTGAAGGAGTATAGGGGATGCAGAGTGTACTGTAGCTGAAATCAGGAGAGCAAAAAGGGGGCATGAGATAACTTAGGCAGAGAAGATTAAGGAAAATCCAAAGAGATTTTTTATGTATATTAAGGAAAAAAGAGTAACTATAGAGAATAGGGCCCCTCAGAGACCAAAGGGGACACCTTTGTGTGGAGCTGCAGGAGATGGACAGAGCCTGTAATGAATATTTCTCCTTCTTTCTATTGTGGAGAAAGACATGAAGACTTTGGAACTGGGAAAAGTAAATGGGGAGGTCTTGGGGATAGTCTGCACTACAGGAGAGGAGGTGCTGGATGTCTTAAAAGGTATGAAAGTAGACAAATCTCCAGGGCCTGAAGAGGTATATCCAAGAACACTGTGGGAGGCTAAAGAAGAAATTGTGGGAGCCCTGGCTGAGATACTTGCATCGGCGTTAGCCATGGTGAAGGTACCGGTAGACTGGAGGGTAGTGAATGTTGTGGCTTTATTTAAGAAGGATGGCAAAGAAAAACCTGGGCTCTATAGACCAGTAAGTATAACATCTGTGGTAGTTAAGTTACTGGAGAGGATTCTGAGGGATAAGATGGACATAAATTTGATTAGGGCTTGTCAGCATGGTTCTGCGCACGGGAGTTAATTTCTTCTGAACTTGATTGAGTTTTTTGAAGAGGTGACCAAAAAGGTTAATGAGGGCAGGGTGGTAGACATGGTTTATGTGGACTTCAGTAAGGCCTTTGATAGGGTTTCACATGTTAGGCTGCTCTGGAGAGTTAGATTGTATGGAATCCAGGGACAGCTGGCTAATTGGATACACAATTGGCTTGATGGTAGAAAGCAGAGGGTGACGGTAGAAGGTTGTTTCTTGGACTGGAGGCCGCAACTAATGGTGTGCCTTGGGCCGGTGCTGGGCCTATTGTTGTTTGTCAGCTATATCAATGATTTGGATAAGAATGTACAGGGCACGGTTAGGAAGTTTGCAGGTGACAATAAAATAGGTGGCATAGTGGATAAAGAAGGTGGTTATCAAAAATTAGAGGGATCTTGATAGCTGAGTAAGTGGGCCAAGGAATGGCAAATGGAGTTTAATTTGGGTAAGTGCGAGGTGTTGCATCGGAAAGTCAAATCCAGGTGGGACTTCTAGTGAACGGCAGGGCCCTGGGGAGCGCTGTTGAACAGAAGGACCTTGGAGTACAAGTATATGGTTCACTGACAGGGTGGTGAAGAAGGCTTTTGCCACGCTGGCATTCAACAGCCAAGGCATTGAGTATAGAAGGTGTTACAACTGCAACAGGACGTTGGTGAAGCCACATTTGGAATATTGTGTTCAGTTTTGGTCGTCCTGCTATAGGAAAGGTGTTACTAAACTGGAAGGAGTGCAGAAAAGATTTACAAGGATGCTGCCAGGACTTGAGGGACTGAGTTATAGAGAGGTTGGACAGGCGAGGATTTTAAAGGTGTATAAAATCATGAAGGACAGAGATAGGGTGAATATACTTAGTCTTTTTCCCAGAGTTAGGGAATCAAGAACTAGAGGGCATAGGTTTAAGGCGAGAGGGAAAAGATTTAAGAGGAACTTGAGGGGCTATTTTTTACACAAAGGGTGGTTTCTATGTGGGATCAGCTGTCACAGGAAGTGGTTGAGGCAGGTACAATAATAACTTTTAGAAGATAGACAGGTATGTGGATTGGAAAGGTTTAGAAGGTTTGGGCCAAATGCTGCAAGTGGGACTAGCTTGGATGGGGCACCTTGGTTGGCATGGACCAATTGGGCTGAAGGGCCTATTTCCGTGCTGTATGACTCTGACTCTATCTTCTGAAGCTCTGATGATGCGTGAATTTTTCCTTTCACTGGAAAATTGTATGTCAGTCTGTTAAGAAAATAGAGGAGGAAATAAGGCAAATTCAAACCAGTCTGTAATAAAATTTTACTAATTTTTAATTGGGTATGGTGTGCGAAAAAACTTAAAAGAATTCAGTTGATCAAGTGTGCTGGCACAGATTTATGAAGGGCAAGTCATACTTACTAAACAATCTCTTCAAGAGTTTACTGAACTTGGGATTGTCTATGGATGGAATTTTGTATATGGACTTTCATAGTGAAAGGGCTTGTCCTGGTTTTTCGGTTTTGGCTAACTGAACTAGATTTTTTGATGAAGCAACAAAAGTTGTAACATAGATCCTTGTCACTCAGTTGTATTTAAATTATTTGTTTGAAGCCTTCTGAAATGGTCAACATCCATTCTGAGCTTAGCCAGCCTTTCCGGTGCATCCTATTCATTGGTTGTTAGCCCTTTTATTACCTCTGCCATTTCTGCTTCGACCAATATTTTGACAGCAGCTCTTCTTCAGTCAACAGAGATACAAAATACTTGAACTGTTTTCTCAAGCCTCTAAGCATATATCACCTCCTTTCTTCCCCCTGCTTGCCCCCCCCCCCCCCCCCCACCAGTAGGTATCTAACTTATCTGTTATTACCTGCCTTCTATTTACATGCTGATAGAAGATCCTTTTTGTGTTAACTGCCATGCTGTTCTCCTATTTCACTCTTTGAACTTCATTTTCCAGTTTTATTCCCATCTCAACTTGCTCTACTCTGAGCCTGGTTCCTGGTTGAAATGTTTGCCTGACATGTAGCATAAAGCTTTTTGTTTCATCACATTCTTTACCTCCCTCATCATCCCTGTACCCTTGTTTCCCTTGCCCTTCCCTTTTGTGAGAATGTACTTGGCCCATATCTGAAACGTCTCAAATATCTGATGACTCTTTGCTGTTTTTTCCTGATGTTCTGTGGCTGTACTTCACCCTGGGTAGATTAGCGCACACTTCATAGAAATTCTGCTTTAGGTTGTTGTTCTACATTTCTAATCTAAATTACTGATGCAGTGATCACTCTTACTCGTTATCTGTCCACTTCCTTCCAGATCCTGCAGTGTCTCCTTCCAAGCTGCACCAAGAACACACTGGTTGAGAAAATCTTTGCCCTTTAGAAATACCTCCTTTTTTTTTATTGGCTATCTAACAATTAGGCCAAGGTTTGTGTAAGCATCCCCAGACTTGCTACTCTGTAGTTCTTGCACATTTCTGTAATTTCCTTGCAGACTAGCTCCATTGTCTCTCACCATTTTGACTATTGCCAGTAGTATGATCGTAGCCTTTTCTGCTTGTCAGCTCTGACCAGACTAATTCTGACTTTGCCCCCTCACAGGTGTCCTGTTTCCAACACTACTGCGTCTAACCTAATTTAATGCTGCCATTCCACTTACCTTTTCTCTTCCCTTCTGTTTTTTTGAAATTTTTGCATCCATGAATATTAAGCGACCAGTTCACACCATTTTTGAGCCACATTTTAGTTATTCCATTGCATATTTCCACATGGCTATTTGTGCACGTCGCTCACCACCCTTGCTCATTTTGTGCATTTATGTGCATGCATTCTAAATCTGTCTTTTTATTCTTCATCATCTGCTCTTGGCCAATGTGATACTGCTACTTGCTCTGGTAGATTTGTCCTGTTTTTCGTAATCAGTACGTACTTGGAAAACCTTCCACAATATCTGGTAGACGCCAGTGTTGCAGCTATACTGGAATAGCATGGGTATTGGTGTGCCCCAGAAGTAGCCACAAGATGGGTTTTTGTGACAATTTTTGTTCCACAGTCTCCATTCTGGTTGCAGCTTTTTCTTGCAGATTTATTTACTTCACTGAATTTGCACTTTCCCATCTGTGGTGAGATTCAGCCCAGTAGCAAATTGTTAAAATAGTTGTATACTCATTTCTTCACAGAGTATGCAAGGAAGTTTAATACTTTTCAACATTGTACTGTTGGCTAGCTACATAATTAATAAGACATTGTTAAATAATTTAAACAAGTTCTTTTCAGTTCTAACAGCAGCACTTCATAGAAGTGCTATTGGAGAATGATTGCACTGTTAATAAAATTTAGAGTATGCTTTCAAAATATACATCTCCAACTGACAGATTTTTCAAAAGAAAATATAAATTTGTCTTCAAGTAGGCCATTAAGAAATTGTGTGTTAAGTTTCTTGGTCTGTGCATAGCACAGTGAGTAATCTATATTTTACATGTAGCATGAATAATAGAATATTAAAACAGCAATATTGTAAATGTCCTTTTTCTAAAATGTGTGTTACTGGGGGAAAAAATATACAAATAAGTCCTTTCCTGATTGACAAGATGTAATGAGTGGCATACCAAGTTAATTTGTGCTGGGGCCTCAACTTCTTGCAATTAATTGCTGATGGCACAGAGGTAGGAAAGTGAGTCCTGAAGAGGATGTGAGATTTCAATTGATAATAGGCAAAATGAATGGAAAAAGATCGGGTAAATGTAATATAATGTGGAAAGCTGTGAAATTTGCCCATTTTGGCATGGAAAATAAAAGTATGTTATCTGACTGGTGAGAGATTGTAGAACTCTGAGCTGCTGAGGGATCTGGGTGTCTTGGTGTAAAAGGCTAGCATGCAGGTACTGCAAGTAATTGGGAAAGCTAACGATGTTGTTGTTTATTGCCAGGTAAATTGAATACGAATGGAGGTTGTCCTTTAGTTATATAGGACATTGGTGAAATCACAGCTGCACTGCTGTACACTGTACTGGTTTCCCTGTTTAAAGAAAAGTTGCTACTATATTAGAAGCAAATAACAGGCTTACTAGACTAATATCTGGAATGACTGGTGGGGAGTGAGGTTGTCTTGTGAGGAAAGATGCACAGAAAGATCCACTTGAGTTTAGAAGAGTGAGAAGGCTTGATGCATATAGAGACATTTCTTGTTGGACAATCTAGAACTATAGGGTCACTGTTTAAGAGGTGGCCCATTTAGGGCAGATGTAGTGAAATGTATTTACACGAATTCGTGAGCCTTTTGAACTGTTTTCCTCAGATTGGAGAAAACAAAATTTTTGAATATTTTTAAGGCAGAGGTAGATGCATGATATTCAAAGGAACGAAAGGCTACCATGGATGGATGGGAATGCAGAATTAAGATTAAAATCAAATAAGCCATGATATTAAATGGGTTTGTGGGGCCATATGGCCTATCCTATGCTCCTGATTTATTTTTCAGTCTATCATGGTGAAGAGAACTGAAGGGATTCTTGGAGTTTAGGCATTGCCAGCAACAGAAAGAATATAGCTATATAAATATCCTGTCACATGGATGGAATTATAAACATATCTCTGGGAAGAATGTGATGTATAAAGTTTGCCTTAATCATGAACATGGAAGAATTATGGATGTGAGCTTGTAAAATCTAAGCTGATGAATGTGTGTTGTCAATGAGCCATTGTGTGTATGGAAATTGTAAATATTTAGCCTTTTGGAAGAAATTGTTTAATGGCAGTCATGAGCAAAAGTCCATTAACATTGTGTTGTTGGACCACCATCAGCAGATGTGCTGAGATTAAAGGAGAAATGTTTCCAAGACTTCTTGGGCTCGGGCCTGAAACTGAGTTGAGTATTTTCTGTTCTTTTGGGCTGAGACCAAGTTAGCATAAGGTAAAACTCTTGTTTATGCAGGGAAAACTTCACTTCTATATCTTAAGTATTACAGGGTCATGATAAGTGACTGTTTTAGTCATACAGATATCATGCATTGTACCTTTTTAATGTCTCAAGTTGCTGAATACAAACTCTTAGCACATGGCTACATAGCTTGGAATTGTTGGCCTTTCTTGGTAATGCTTTTATCTGTTGTTCACTTTTTTTATGTGCTGGCATTTATACATGGAGCAATAATTTGTTATGAAATTGTTTATAGGTACATGACTGATGGTATGTTGCTTCGAGAAGCCATGAATGACCCTCTTCTGGAACGATATGGAGTCATCATCCTTGACGAAGCACATGAGCGTACATTAGCAACAGATATCCTTATGGGTGTATTGAAAGAAGTTGTGAAGCAGAGATCAGATTTGAAGGTAAGGGTTTTCTGGGGTGGGGGTAGAGAGATTGGTGGTGGTCATGGTGCAAGCTTCAGAGATTCCATCCAGTAAACTTTGTGTCAACTGTAACAGTAAAATTATAGCCTGAAGGACTTGCCTTTCCTTTTCACTCTTTGTAATCACAGGACATG
This sequence comes from Pristis pectinata, assembly GCF_009764475.1. NCBI lineage: Eukaryota > Metazoa > Chordata > Chondrichthyes > Rhinopristiformes > Pristidae > Pristis > Pristis pectinata. The sequence goes on from NC_067406.1 coordinate 75,966,518, forward strand.
CCAGAGTGCTCGCCATGAAGTGCTCATTTGATTGCAAGTGCCCATTGTAAGAAGAAAAAACTACAGTTGCATTTTCGTAACTAGGGGTGATGTACATCATTGTAAGATCTTTGCTTTGTTTTCTGTAATGGGATAAATACTAGCCAGGGCATCCTAAGAACTGCTACACTTTGAATAGTACATAGAATCTTTTAGGTGCACTTAAGGGGACACAGAGTGCCTTGATTTAATGTCTCATCTAAAATATAGCACTTATGAGAATACCGTCCTCTTTTGTACTGCATTAGATTGTCAGCCTGCGTCACTGAGTCAAGTCTCTTGAGTGGGGCTTGCCTCCATGACCTTCTGACTTGAAGGCAAGAGTACTACGATGGCTACCTTCTGCCTTAGTTAAGAATTCGCCTGAAACAAAATCATTTGTGCTTAACTTACAAGTCTCTGGACTGGAACAAACTTGGCCTTTGCTCTTACAGGCACACCTAACAGTAAACTAGTCTGATCTTTTGATGACTGTCAGTATGTTGTTTCACCTTCCTGAACCAAGCATTTAAACTTAATTCTACAAGTAGTTATTTTTTCTTTAGCATGGTAATTGCTTCCGGAGCTGTTTGAAATGCACCGGGAATGCCTTAAAGTAGACAGGCAAAAAGGAATACTGAGTTAAATTAGTTAATCCTTGGGATAATCTGCTGCATCACAGAGCTGTGGTGGGACCAGCTGGACTCCTGTTGGGCAAACTTGTCGGTGACTTCAACCCTCAGTTGCAAGAAATGTGAAATTATGATCACGTTCTTTGAAAAGCTTTGTAGTCCCCTCCCCCCGTATTAGCTCATGTTGAAATCCAGATGATTTGTCACTATTATTAGAGGTGATACAGGTAAATCTTTGCAATCTCTTGTGTCTCTATAGGTAAACCTTGACTTGAGCTTGCAGGAATGAAAATGAGCAATATGTTCCTTTTCAAGATGGAAGCTCCTTTGCTATTGCCTCTCATTTTGCGGATTTAAAAAAAGTTGTTTTGGGCTTCTTTCATTTAATGAGGAGCAAGCAGCTAAGCTTTGCATGTGGGGATTGTTTCCAAAGCCAAATCCCCAGACTGTCAACATGGTTGATCTCAGTCAGGGCCACAGTAATGACTTCAAATTGACTTCATTCCTTTTGGAATAAGGAGGAGAAAATTACCCAAGCTTTTTTGTGCTAGTGCTTTGTTCTTTCATCTCTGTGTATGCATTGAAGTTCAGTGAGTTTGGTACCACACCAAAATGAAACTGTTTTTGGGGAAACAAATTTAACAAAAGAAAGCTAGTTCATAAAACTGGATCCAAAAAATGTGGAAGAAAAGTCTTAAATGACCTGCAATTATAATGGATCTAAGAACTGTTCTAGAGTCCCTGCATAAACGCAGCAATCCAGTCTGACCAGCAGATCTGTGTGCAGACAGCATTATTGTAACCAACTTCATTGACAAGCCATAAATGAATTGTTTGAAGGAAAGGACATCACTTCAATAAGTTTTACTCTTCAGGTTTATAACTTCAGTCTGTGTTTAATTAGAATCCCTTTGGTGCAGGAAGAATTGCTATTTAGCAGATCTTGCAATTTAGCAAGTAGTCAATTGGTGCTGTTTGCTATTTGGCATGCAAGCTTACACATTCGATGTATAGTTGTGCTCCATGCTGTGGGGTTAGGTTGTTACATTCCGCAAAGATTAGAAACCCAGACTTATGAAGGTTTTTTTTTTGTGTTCAGCAATGTTTGAATTTAGAATATGGCAATTCACCTGTTTGTCAGCTCTTCCAGAGAGAGACTGAGTTTTAATTTTATAGGTTTAGCTGAAGTCTTTTCTGATGTGGATTGAGACCAAAGTACATTTTTTTCCAGATTATCATCATGAGTGCCACACTTGACGCAGGCAAGTTTCAGGTCTACTTTGATAGTTGCCCACTGCTTACAATTCCTGGACGTACGCATCCTGTAGAAATATTCTATACTCCAGAACCAGAGAGAGATTATCTGGAGTCAGCGATCCGAACAGTTATTCAGATACATATGTGTGAAGAAGAGGAGGGAGATGTTCTTCTTTTCCTCACAGGTCAAGAGGTAAGAGACACAATTCTATTTTTACAGCTCAAAATTGAATTCTGTCATTAAGTACAGCTGTATGCTTTGCTGTTTAGTTTATTATGTACTAATACTTGCAGTTTTCTGCCTTTTTCAGGCCTACCAGACATTTGGTTTAAATCAATAACTTAAAACCTGGCATCATCTTAAATCTATTGTGACCTAATGTTACTTCTGTAATCATTTTGGGAAGGGTTTACTTATAAAATGTTAAGAAGTGAATTTGACAGAATTAAACTATTTCTGATGGGGTACATTTTATTTGAAGATTCACTTCTGAACTTAAAATCACCACAGTATTGCTTTCTCTCTCACTGTGGTGACCACATGAATTCTGTTTTCTACTCTTTTTCCCAACCCATCAATTAAAAAAAAAAATTGATTTAATCATTGAATTTTGTTTTGAGAAGGTAGCTGGGAGGAAATTGCACAATGTTCTTCTGAGGTTGGTTAACAATATCAGTTTTACAGATATGAGAGGAGAGGCAGAGTTACTTAGTTTGGAAGTTCTGGAACCTGGGGCCTAGTAGTGCAAGGCATGGAAGAGAAGGGAACATTAGATCGGATGTTATGGTGATGTGGTATTGATGCGGGTGGATGGTGGGCGTTTATAGAATGGGAATGTGCAAGGCTTTGAATAGCATTAAATGCAAATGAGAATTTAAATTTTGTTGGAATGAATAGATTAGTTAGTATAGGAAAGTGATGCTTGTTGGAGATGCAGAAATGAGGTGAATATTTAGTAATCAGTACTAAAAAAAGTGAATGGGTGAGATTGTTAGTGGCCAATAGATTGTGGAGGTACAGAATTAAATAGTGATCCTAAGCTGGAAGCAGGTAGCCTTTTGAGAGAGCAAGTGTGGATGGCACCTCTGAGGTTGACCAGAATTTCAGTATGGTGAACAGCTGGGTTCAACTTGAAATAGAGACATTGGATTGTTTGTGGTGAAGGTTAAAGATTGCATCAGTCTGCCTACTGTTTAATTGGCAAAAACTGTGGTGAATGCCAAGTAAATAGCGATCAACATGGGTGCTTCCACTGAGCAAGGTGGAAGAGTTGCCTGCCATAGCAGATTCTGACCCAATGTTGGTGTGTAAATAAAGAAATGAAGGAGGATTCTGGAAGGACTCTAGGTGAAGTGGAGTAAATTTAGGAAGGGAAGCCATTGCTGAAGGTGCTTGGTTATGATTGGGTTTGCAAGAGAGAGTCCAGATGAGAGTTGATCCATAGAAATAATAACAAAGTTCGGAGTGTGAAACAAGCGTATCCTAAGACATTGTGGGAAGCAAGGGAAGAAATTGCAGAGGCTTTGTTAAAGGCTTTTGTATCACCTTAGCCACAGGTGAGGTACTGGAAAACTGAAGGGTGGCTAATGTTATGCAGATGCTGGAATCTAGATGAAAAACACAATGATGCTGGAGGAACTCAGCAGACCCAAAACGTTGATCGCCTGCTTTTCTCCACGGATGCTGTCTGGCCTGTTGAGTTCCTCCAACATCATGGTGTTTTTCATTTGGCTAATATTGTGCTTTTATTTAAGAAGGGCTGCAAGGACAAGCTAGAGAGCGACTGGCCAATGAGCCTATCATCAGTGCTGGGAAAGTTACTGGAGGGGATTGTGAAAGGTGGGATCTGTTCACATTTGGAAAGGCAAGGACTGATTAAGAATAGTCAGCATGGCTTTGTGCATGAGAAATCGTGTCTTGTGCATTTGAGTTTTTTTGAAGAGGTGACCGAGAGAATTGACGCGGGTAGGGCGGTAGATAGTTTCTGCGTGGACTTCAGCAGAGCTTTCGAAAAGGTCCTGTATTGTAGGCTTGTCTGGAAGGTGAAGTCACATGGGATCCAGAGCGTGCTAGCCAATTGGATATAAAATTAGCTTGGTGGAAGGAGTCAGGGTGGTAGTGGAGGGTTGTTTTTCCAAATTGGAGGCCTGGGACCAGTGGTGTGTCACAGGGATTGGTGCTGGATCCCCTGTTTGTCATATATATTAATGATTTGAATGAGAATGCAGATGGCATGATTTAGTAAGTTTGTGGATAACACCTAAATTGCTTGTGTGGTGGATGGTGAAGAAGGTTGTCTTCAATTACAGTGGAATCTAGATCAACAAGGAAAGTGGGCAAAGGAATAACAGATGGAAATTAACTCATACAAGTGCAATGTGATTCATTTTGGGAAGTTAAACCAGGGCAGGACGTGCACAGTGAATGAGAGGGCCCTGGGGAGTGCTCTAGAACAGAAAGACCTAGAAGTATATAGTTCTCTGACGATGGTGACACAGGTAGACAAGGTGGTGAAGCAGGCACATGGCACACTTGCCTTCTTCAGAGCATAAATTATGAGTTGGGACGTCGTGTTACAGCTGTACGAGATGTTGGTGAGGCTGTACCTGGAATATTATGTGCATTTCTGGTTGCCGTACTATAAGAAGGATGTGATTAAGCTGGAGAGGTTGCAGGAAAGATTCACAAGGATATTGCAGGGACTGGAGAACTTGAGTTGTAAGGAGACACTTGATGAACTTGGGCTGTTTGCCTGGAGTGAAGAGCTGAAGGGTGACCTTACGGGGGTTCATGAAATATTGGGCATGGATAAGGTGTATGGTTGCAGTCTTTTTCCTAGGGTAGGAGAATCTAAAACCATAAAGCATAGGTTTAAGGTTTTCCCACGTAGAGGATGGTGGATATATGATTCAGAAGTGGTGGAGGAGGGTGCAGTTACAATGTTTAAAAGACATTTGGCAGGTGTGTGGATAGGAAAGGTTTAGAGGGATGTGGGCCAAATGTGGGCAAATGGGACTAGCTCAAGAAGGCACGATGGTCGGCATGGACGAGTTGGGCCGAAGGGCCTGTTTCCATTGCTGTATGACTCAATGGCTCTATGACAAGGCAGTCATTTAGCCCATGAATGTGTAAAAATAAAGCTGTCTGACCTAATCTCATCTTCTAGTACCTGGTTCTTAGTCCTGCAGGGTGCGGTTCTTCAACTACACATCCACGCACTTTTTAAATATGGCGAGTGTTTCTGCCTCTAACACCCTTTTAAGGCAGTGAAATTATAGATGGAAAAAAATTCTTTCTAGTCCTTCAACCAGTTACTTGCAATATATGCCCATTAGTCTTAGTTGATTTTGCTGAAAGAAATGTGTAATCATTATTTTGGAGCAGCCATAGTGAGAGTGGGTCAGTGTAGGAGTGGGAATTCTGAGGCTTTGGCGAGCTTTGGCGAGGAGGCACAGGTGAGTAGCAGGTAAGAACAGGTAAGGTCTTTTATAGTAGTTAAATAAAAAGATATCAAATTATAACTAAATAAAGTAGGGATGGAGGATCAGGTGATGTGTTGTAGCTGCATGATGTGGGAGCTGGTGATCTCTGTGGTTCCTGGTGACCACATCTGCAGCAAGTGTTGGTTGCTCGAGGAACCCAGGCTCAAAGTTGATGACCTGGAATCTAAACTTCAAATACTGTGACGCATCAGAGAGGGGGAGAGTTACCTGGATGCTTTTTCAGGAGGCAGTCACACCCATTAGATTAATTACTTCAAATTTGGTCTGTGGTCAGGGGCAAGAGGGTGTGATTGAGTGAGGCAGGAAGGGGGATCCAAGAGGTAGTGCTGGAGGAGCCTCGGCCCTTGAGCTTGTCCAACAGGTCTGAGATTCTTACTTTCTGTGCAGATGAGAGTGGGGGCTGTAGGAAGGATGAACAACCGAACCATGGCACTGTGGTTCAGGGAGCCATTCAAGAGGGGCAGAGGAGAGAAATGTAGTTGTGATTGGGGTAGTATAGACAGGGGAATAGACACAATTCTTTGTTGCAAGGGTCAAGAGACCCCAAGGCTGTGTTGCCTGCCTGGTGCCCAGGTTCGGGACATCTCATCTGACCTGAAGAGGAATTTGGAATGGGAGGGGAAAGATCCAGTTGTCACGGTCCATGTGGGTACCAATGACATAGGTAGAACAAGGAAAGAGGTTCTGCTGAGGGAATTTGAGCAGCTAGGGATTAAATTAAAAAGCAGAACCAAAAAAGGTAATAATCTTCTGGATTGCTACCTGAGCCATGTGCAAATTGGCACAGGATAAATAAGATCAGAGAGTTAAATGCATGGCTCAAAGATTAAGAGTGGGAGAAATGGGTTTGAATTCCTGGGACTTTGGCACCAGTGTTGAGGAAGGAGGGAGCTGTTCTGACAGGACAGGCTCCACCTGAACCGTGCTGGGACCAGGGTCCTGGCAAATCGCATAACTAGGGCTGCAGATAGGGCTTTAAACTAAATAGAGGAGTGAGTTCAACAGATGGAAGAGTATGGATAAAGTAAAAGGGAAGGAGAGTGCAGGAGAAGTTACTGCAATCTCCGGAATAAAGAATAAGACAGAAAGGGATAAGAATTTAATTTCAGGCAACGTGGAGACAAATTTGAGAAGAAGGGTGGGTGAATACAGAACTGAAGGTGTTATATTTGAATGCGTGCAGTATACGAAATAAGGTAGATTAGCTTGTAGTGCACTTAGAAATTGGCAGATATGATGTTGTGGGCATCACAGAGTCATGGTCGAAAGAAGTTCACAGCTGCGAGCTAAACATCCGAGGATACACATCCTATCGAAAAGACAAGCAGGTGGGCAGAGGGGGTGGGGTGGCTCTGTTGGTATAAAAATGAAATCAAATCCTTTGAAGTGACCTAGGATCAGAAGATGTAGAATCCTTGTGGATAGAGTTAAGAAACTGCAAGGGTAAAAAGATGGGAATTGTATACAGGCCTCCAAAATAGTAGCCAGGATGTGGGGTACAAATTACAACAGGAGACAGAAAAGGCACGTAAGAAGGGCAGTGTTATGGTGGTCATGGGGGATTTCAATATGCAGGTAGATTGGGGAAAATCAGGTTGGTACTGGATTTCAAGAGAAGGAATTTGTAGAATGCCTATGAGATGGCTTTTTAGAGCAACTTGTAGTTGAGCCCATGAGGGAAAAGGCAATTCTGGATTTGGTGTTGTGCAATGAACCAGATTTGATTTGGGAGCTTAAGGTACCCTTAGGAGGCAGTGATCATAATGTGATAGAATTCACCCTGCAGTTTGAGAGGGAGAAGCTGAAATCAGATGTATTGGTATTACAGTTGAGTAAAGGTAACTGCAGAGGCCAAAGCTGATTGGAAGGGCACCCTAGCAGGGATGATGGTAGAGCAGCAATGGCAGGAGTTTCTGGGAGTAATTCAGAAGACAGGATCAGTTCATCCCAAAGAAGAAGCAGCATTCTGAAGGGAGGATGAGGCAACCGTGGCTGACAAGGGAAGTCAAAGACAGTATGAAAGCAAATGAGAGGGTATATAATACTGCAAAAAATTAGTGGGAAGCTGGAGGATTTGGGAAGCTTTTAAAAACCAACAGAAGGCAACTGGAAAAGCAATAAGGGGAGAAAAGAAGAAATATGAAGGTAAGCAAGCCAATAATATAAAAGAGGATACCAAAAGTTTTCTCAAATATATAAGGAGTAAAAGAGAGGCAAGAGTAGACATTGGACCGCTGGATAATGACGCTGGACAGATACTAATGGGGAACAAAGAAATGGCGGACGAATTGGATAAGTATTTTGCGTCAGTCTTCACTGTGGAAGACACCAGCGACATGCCAGAAATTTGAGAGAGTTGGGACAGAAGTGAGTGTAGTTGCTATTACTAAGGAGAAGGTGCTTGGGAAGCTGAAAAGTCTGAAAGCAGATAAATCACCTGAACCGGATGGACTACACCCCAGGGTTCTGAAAAAGGTAGCTGAAGAGATTGTGGAGGCATTAGTAGTGATCTTTCAAGAATCTCTAGAGTCAGGAGGACTGGAAAATCGCAAATGTCACTCCATTCTTTAAGAAGGGAGGGAGGCAAAAGACAGGAAATTATAGGCCAGTTAGGGTGACTTCAGTGGTTGCTAAGATGTTAGAGTCCATTATTAAGGATGAGGTTTTGGGATACTTGGAAGCTCATGATAAAATAGGCTGAAGTCAGCATGGTTTCTTTAATGGGAGATCTTGCCTGACAAATCGAGTCTGGAATTCTTAGAGGAACTAACAGGCAGGATAGACAAAGGAGAGTCAGTGGATGTTGTTTACTTAGATTTTCAGTAGGCCTTTGACAAGGGGCTGCACATGAGGCTGCTAAACAAGATAGGAACCTGTGGTATTACAGGAAAGTTACTAGGATGGATATAAGATTGGCTGACTGGCAGAAGGCAAAGAGTAGTAATAAAGGGGGCCTTTTCTGGTTGCTGCTGGTGACTAATGCTGTTCCTCTGGTTGATGTTGGGTCTTTTTGCGTTATATGTTAATGATCTGGACGATGGAATTACTGGTTTTGTGGCCAAGTTTGCGGATGATACAAAGGTAGGTGGAGGGGCAGGTAGTGTTGAGGAAGCAGAGAGTTTGCAGAAAGACTTGGACAGGTTGGGAGAATGGGCCATGAAGTGGCAGATGGAATACAGCGTAGGGAAGTGTACGGTCATGAACTTTGGTAGAAGGAATAAAGGCGTAGACTATTTTCTAAACAGGGAGTGAATTCAGAAATTGGAGGTGCAAAGGGACTTGGGAGTCCTAGGGCAGAATTCCCTAAAGGCTAACTTGCAGGTTGAGTCGGTAGTAAGGAAGGCAAATGCAATGTTAGCATTCATTTCAAGAGGACTGCAATATAAATGCAGGGGTGTAATGCTGAGGCTTTATAAGGCATTGGTCAGACTACATTTGGAGTATTGTGAGCAGTTTTGAGCTCCATATCTAGGGAAGGATGTGCTGGCATTGGAGAGGGTCCTGAGGAGGTTTATGAGAATGATCCCGGGAATGAAAGTGTTATTGTATGAGGAGCATTTGATGGCACTGGGCCTGCACTCGCTGGAGTTTAGAAGGATGAGGGGGGAATCTCATTGAAACCTACTGAATATTTAAAGGCCTGGATAGAGTGGATGTGGAGAGGATGTTTCCAGTAGTGGGAATTACTGGAATCTTGTCCATGAAGATTCAAACTTAGGACATCATGAAGAACAGTAGTGATGGTGGGATGACTCAAAAGATAAGAAACAAAAGGGGGCATAAATAGCTGAAAGGAAAAAATAGACAAGAGGGTCTTGGACAGACCACGATGTCAGGGGCTCAAGGTATAGAATTGGAACCAAAATGTGCATGAGTAGGCACAAGGAATTTGGTCTATGCAGGCATTGCGGAGATAACGAGACGCTTCCTGGTTACAAGTAGAGCAGCCTTAAAGTCCCCAAGCAGCATAGGGATTGGAATAGACAAGTGGGCCAGATAGAGCCAGCTTGGATAGGTTAAGGGGTTGTTGTGTACAAGTGAATCTTGGAGTTGTTTAAGTAGAGTATCTGTGGTTGTTGAATGCAAGTTCAGGAGCTGAGAACAGGATTGGCAAAGAAGAGTTAAGCCCAGGGATCTAGCAGTCATTTCATAATTGGGAGCTGTTCCCAGGAGCCATTATAGTGCTGAGGATTGTAGAATACAGCAGGTGCTGGAGGAGCAGGCACATTCCAGTTAGGAAAGAGTGACCGACAGTTCTGAAGCTTGAAGGGAGTCGATGGCTATAGAAGACAAAGTTTTGTTTGTGTTTGGGGGGGGATAGGGGACAGAGGAATGCAGTGGGGAGGTGCCAAGTAGTTGTTCAGCAGGATGTGAGCAGAATCTAGACCTGGAAAGGAACAGAAGGAACAGGTGAAAGCTTGCCACAAACAAACGGAAAACAGACTGCTGAGCCATACTGAGATAGAAGTGGGTCAGTGGAGAATAGTCACCATGGAAAGTGTTGGGCAAGGAACTGAATGATCAGTGGATGTGATAAACCACTAAAATAGTTCAGCCTAGGCGAAGATAGAAATCCATCTAAGATCCAATGTGTATGTAAAGTAAAACTGAGAAGCCAGCTGAGTATGGTCTTAACTGTTTCATTTCCCAGGGATAAAATTCACCTTGTAATGCACTGGTGCCACTGTCTTCCTGTTTTACGTTTTCTAATCAAGCAAGAACACTCATTTATTGTGGAATATTGTGTTTTTAGAACTGTTATTGAACAAAAAGGCATCCCCTTTTTATATTGCTGCTGGGGCTGTGGACTACAGTTTATTGCAAGCAATTTTTGGCTTGTATAAGAGCCCCTGCAATTCAGAAGTGAAGGTGTGCACTTAGCCCAAAACAATTACTTCAAAGTGTAGTCATAATTATGAAGAAACACAAACAGCAGTTGGTGGACACCCTTGTGAGAATCGTTTTTTGGTGATCTTAGCTGATGCCTCCACTCCTCTCACTTCTGCTCATGCATTCCACCCCCCCCTTGTGTCACTCCAGGCAGTGGGTCAGTTTATGCACAGCTAGTCATGTTATTGCCTCCAGCGAGCAGTAGCTTTGTCTGAGATGCCAGTGACATAAGGAGAATATGGTGATCCATTCAACGGAGGAATGGAGATGCATTGGAGTTGTAATGGAGCTAGATTTATGTATCAGTGAGGCATTGTTTGTAGTATTTTTCTGTCATAAATATGCATGTTAGTCTTTATAAACAGAAAACTTAAAGTTCAGTGCTAAATAAAAGATTCAGTTTAGAGTATAATGACTTGGCAGTGAAGATTATTAAATATTAATATTTGAAATGCCTTGTATTTGCAACTCCATTCAAATTGCATTTTCATTTTCATTGTGTTTATTTATGTTTTCAGGGCTGGGTGTAACTACCAAAGCCAGCGACATTTGCCCATCTGAATCTGCCCTTGAACTGAATGCCTTGCTTGGCCGCTCAGGGTATTTAATAGTTAACCACTTCAGTGGTCTGTATGTAGAATGGCCAAGGTTGGGAGATCTCCTGCGAGGTGTCCCCTGAAATAAATTAGAAAAAACCCAGATGGGTTTTTATGACAGCCTAGTAGCTTTTGTGATAATCATTACTAATGAATATTTTTTTAAGTTCTAGCTTATTAACTGAATTTAAATTCCACAGTTGTCACGGTGTGATTTGAACTCTGGTCTCTGGATTCCAGAAACTGAATTCCCACAATATTATTTGCATTTTCCTATTTTGCAAAGTTGTAAAAGGGGATTAGCCTCCCTTACTTATTGAACAGTTTTGTTTCATTCTCTGACTATGGATACATTTCAAATAGCTAATAAATTTGGTGGCATGGATACATTTCAAATAGATAATAAATTTGGTGGCATTAGTGCCTTGGGAATTTCACTGAAGTGAAACAGATTAGCTATTTTCTTAGGAGGTGGCAAGTAACACATGACAGATGTTGGATTCACAAGTTGTTCCATTCTTGGTGAACATAAGGTACAATCAGTTCTGAAATCTATTGCCAAGGAATGTTCTCTGGGGAGGATGCAGTACTGTTGTCCTTTTGAGACTTCTGGAAGGCTCCAAGGAATAGATTTTTTTTCTTGGGACTACTAATTGTATTTAAATAGAATATTTGGTCACATGAATGTCAGTGTATTTCAGAAGGTATAGGTTTACCTGGGTTGGAAATATTTTTACAAATTTGTACTATTCATTTTAAAAACAACATGTTGCAAGTTAAGGCAAACTATTTTCCGATAGAAGCCACAGGAAAGGAGCAGGAAAGCTTTAACTAACTGGAAGGATGATATTTTTATGTAACTCTTCAGTGATACCTCTTCATCTTTTCCTCTGTAGTGTTCCTTGGTTGCATGTGTAGTTGTTTATCTTTTCGGTTGTATTGATTTGGCCAGGAGGTAAGTGTGAAAACTACCTCTTCAGCATTGGTAATTGGTTTATTATTGTCACATACAGTGCTTTTGTTTGCATGCCATCCAGACAGATCATTCAAAACATAAGTACATCAAGGTAGTACAAAAAAAATAGAATGCAGAATATACTGTTAGCATTACAGAGTGCAATGCAGGTAGACAAAGTGCAAAGGCCATGACAAGGTAGATTGAGAGATCAAGAGTTAATTTTTATCATACTAAAGGTCTTATAACAGCAGGATAGAACCTGTCCTTGAGCCTGGTGGTATCTGTTCTCAAGCTTTTGTATCTTCTGCCCAATGGGAGGGGGGGAGAAGAGAGAGTGACCAGGGTGGGAAGGGTCCTTGATTATGTTGGCTGCTTTTGCAGGGCAGTGAGAAGTGTAGACAGAGTCAATGGAGGGGAGGCTGGCTTGTGTGATGGACTGTGCAGCGATCATCTCTGCAATTTCTTGAGGGCTTGGGCAGAGCAGTTGCTATACCAAGCTGTGTTGAATCTGGATAGGATGTTTTCTATGGTGCATCTGTTAAAATTGGTGAGAGTCATCAGAATCAGATTTATTATCACTGACGTGTGACGTGAAATTTGTTGATTGGCAGCAGCAGTACAGTGCAAAGACATAATCTATAAATTACAAAATTAAAGTGCAAATAAAATGAATAACGAGGTAGTGCTCATGGTCCATTCAGAAATTTGATGGCAGAGGGGAAGAAGCTGTTCCTGAAACACTGAGTGTGGGACATCAGGCTCCTTTACCACCCCCCTGATGGTAGTAATGAGAAGAGGGCATGTCTTGGATGCTGAGGGTCCTTAGTGATGGATGGCACTGCCTCTTGAAGATGCCCTCGATAATGGGGAGGGTTTGTGCCTGTGATGGAGCTGGTACAATGGACCGTGTCATTGGGGGCATGCTGAATTTCCTTAGCCTTCTGAGGAACTGCTGGTGTGCTTTCTTGGCCATAGCATCCACATGACTGGACTAGGACAAATTGTTAGTGATATTTATACATGGGAAATTGAAGCTCTCAACTATCTCCACCTTGGCACCTGGCATTGTTGAGGTTAGGAACTTCCTTGGGGAACTTTGTTAAATTTACATCCTTTCATGCAAATATTGGATGAAATGCATATCAAACTGAGGGGAGAGGAATCTGTTGTACCAGGTAAGATGCTAGCTGTTGTTTTTATAGTCCTCCATTTTAATGAAAATGGGAGCATTTCCAACTATTTAAAAAATTAATTAAGTGACCGCAACCTTGTAGTTGCTGAGATCACTATGTTACTGAATGCAGATTTGGATCTTTCCAGTCCTAATTAGATTTGTGTTACCTGGTTCAGTCTCAAAATAATCTCATTTTGATCTTTAATTGGCAAGTTAGAATTCTAGCATTCTATAATCAGGACGTGTCACATATACAAGTCTCTGCCTGTTTTCCAGGCAGCACATTGCTAACTAGGATGGATGTTGCATTAGGTAACTGTATCAGGATTTTAATGCACTGTATTGAGATTTGTATAACATATTTAATTTTTTCAATAATCAATATTCTATTACCACAAGTTATTGGTTCACTTAGCCAAAGTGTTAAATCCCTCAGGCTAACTTGACACAACTATAGTGAAACTTAACTTATGGAAGTAGATCTATTTTTGGTATTGATGACATGAAGATACAGTGTGAATTGACTCCTATTAATTGTGACTTGTCAGAACAAAGATAACCTTCATCAGGCACATCAGTGCAGCTATGATTGTCATTCTGTCCTATTTAATCTTCAACTTTTAATCATTTTCAAGAAAGACCTCTCGAGGGAAAAGATTTTCTTAAAATTGGGAAGTTTATAGCATGGTTGTTATGGTTACTGCAGTGTTAAATAAATAGTATTTTGTTAAACTATTTTGTAATATTTGGGTCTTTAGATCTTAGGAAGAGCTTGGTGTTCTGGGTAAAATAACTGCAAATTTAAAAAAACAGTTCTGAGCCAAGCATTTCTAATTGGAACTTGGTGTTTTATTAAGTGACTCTTAAGTTCATTGTGAATATCTTTCTGCCCCAGCATGAATCATTGACTGCTGTAAACTTGATAATAATTGGAATTTGTGGGACTAACACAATGTTGAAACTTTATGTACCTAATCCAGGAAGGTAACATTTACTTGCAGCTGTGTCTACCATTTGTCTTCCTACCAAAGTCTTTTGTTGCTAGTGGGATTCATAGAAAAATTGTCCCTGGTGCCAATTCATTCCTGCTGCTTTACAGTTAGTTCTACTGTCTATGCATACGTAAAGTAAATCTACTTAACACCTGGTGTAAGATGAAAATGGCATTGATAATCAGATGATGGAAAAAGATAGTCTGTAAAGATAGATCAAGTATTGTACCAATTCACTAAATTGATAGGACTTAAAACCTTTGAATTAAAAATAGTGGGTTCAAGTTCCTTTCTAGAAAGTAACATAAAATGTCGGCTCATGCTGAAATATGGGTTGAGATACTGTCTTTTGGATGCAGCAATCAAAAGATACCATGGCACTATTTGAAAGAAAATGTGAACTCTTGTCCAATATTCTTAACATCACTGAAACAAATTTCCTGGTCATTATCACTGCTGTTTGGAAAATTGGCAGCTGTATTTTTATACAATTTAAACAACTGGCTTATCAGGAGGTTTCTATGGTGGAAGTTGCCCTTTTTTCTTGGGAGTTGCAGTTCGATGTAAAGTCCAAGGTTAGAGCATCCATATTCTGGAAAAGCATGGTGTAGCTTATTTCTGAAGGAAAGTTGCTTGTCAAACTGACCCTCGCTTTAATTTGCTTGTGATCACAAGGGTTGACTTTTTCTCCTGTAACGTCATGCTTTATGAAATGTGGACGTCCTTGTGTATAATACCGAAGGGACTACTGATAAAGACTAGATTAAATGTGTGCACATTGCTGGAACTAAACTTGATTGACTTTATCTATAATTTTTGTGTGTGGCCTTCCAAAAAGGCAGAGTGGCACCAGATGGGAACAAAAATGCTTTACATCTTTTTCATTATGTCCAAGATTCATTGGTAGCCTCAAAAGGGAAATGTTAAACCACAGGTCTTCAACCTGAAACATTAACTCTATTTATCTTCTCACAGATGCAGCCTGACCTGCTGAGTATTTCCAACATTTTCTGTTTTTATAATGTTAAAACAGAATTTTGAAGTGCATCTAAAACTTAAAAATGTTTGAAATTCTGTGCAGACAAATAAACCTTGAATGTTTATTGCTTGTTGATAAATACACAAATCCCTCAATATTCTTCACTGAAATCGTCTTGATTGAGGTTTTATGGTAATTGAAATTACAACAGAAAATGCTGGAAACATTCAACAGGTCAAGCACCATAAGTGGAAAATAAAACCAAGCTGCTGCTTCAGGTATCAGTGAGAAGAAACAGTTAACATTTCCGGTTACAATGATACAAGGGGATGGAACGGCACTCTTAGTTCTACTATAAAATTGGACCAATTGGTTGTCTTGTGAACTGCATCGTTCTCTGAGTTTTGTACAATAGCATTTCAATATAGTTTACATATTCAAACATTCCTAGAATCACAAAATCATGGGCATATTTCGCCCACCTCATCCTTGCTGACTGTGATACTTAACTGTGCTAATCCCATTTTGCCTGCATTAGGTCTATATCCCTTTCCAATCTAGGTACCTGTCCAAATGCCCTTTAAACATTGTAATTGTTTCTGCCTCTACCACCTCCTCTGGCAGCTTGTTCCAAATAACCGTCACCCTCTGTGAAAAATGTGACCTTAGATCTCCTTTAAATTGCAAGGCCTAATTTTTTTTAGGAAATCAGACTTCAGGAATACTTCTGGAAAAACTAATTTTGCCAATGAACTCAGTTTGTACATGTCAATTCAAATTGCAAAATGGACACCTTCAAACTTCATTAAATCTGGACAAAATTAATTTAATTAGATGAGATTGATGTGCAAAATCCTTTTTAGCAGCAGTTTAAAATCCATATTCTCCACTTATGAAACCTGGAGCCTGTACCAATGGTAAGAATAACCTAGTATTGTAGCTGTGTGTATCTGCGTACCATGGCTTTAAAAACACTAATTCTACTATTAGTGTTGTATTAAAGCTTTTGTGTAGTTTTAAAACCCATTGGTAGAATCAGTGGTAAATGGTGCGGAATTACTTTTGTTGCAGGTTTGCTGATGTACATTCACATAATGAGTGATTATCTTGTAAACCTGTGCCAATTCTAGTACTCAAGATTGGAGCAAAAATTTTTTGAACCTATATCGGACAAGCAGAAATTTGGTTGCTTGAATTTGTCTGGTTATTGAGTATATTTCTATGAGTAATTTGTAGAGTTACTATTTATGCGTTTGTATGTCACTTCATCTCATACTGCTTAATCGCCTGAAGTGTTTTTAGACACTTCCTCCTAATATGCCTATAAATGCATAATATTCTAAATTAATCCTCCTCGAATCAACTGAAGGAGAGGGTCAAAGAGCAAACAGTGTTGCAGTCATGGAAAATGTCCTTTTGTGTGGAAATTAGGTTAAACATTCATTCATGAGATATTTGATTCACTTGCAATCTTAATATATTTGTGCAGTACTAAACCTTCAATGTCCTGCATTTCTTCAGATTTGAATTGTAGCTTGATGAGATTTTTACTCTGCTGTCCATTGTCTTATTTTTTTAACTTGCTAAGCCCAGTGACTCATGCTGACGTACATACAGTTCTCTGGGCACAATTAGTCCTCTTGTTTCTCACCTGAATGAGGACTCTCTGCGTGAGCTTCACTGGGGAATATTGAGAGAGATTTCACCGCTGACTCTGGTGTCCTTTGCAAGTGTTTTGATACTGAGCATTTTTTTTTAGCAGGTGCTGTTGTGTTGAGGTCAGTTGTGAAAATTCTGTTTATCTTCTTCCTAGTCTGAGATTGTAGAACTATAGATGTTTACAGCTCAGGTGGGGACATGTGGCCCTTCGTGAGCATGTCACCCAAAATATGTCCAAGCAGTGATCCTTGTAAGTTATACCATATCCAAGAGCTTCTCAGAGTACTTTTTAAATGGGAAGAGGATTTCTACCTCCTTTGGGTAGAACCTTCCAGACCCATGCAACCCAAGAATGGAGAAAAAATTTGCAACTTCCTTCCTATCTTCCAAATTAATTTAGCTGTCCACTTGCCATTATTCTCAAAATTGACTTCTCACTTGATGTCAGCTTGGTACAGAGAAGTCATAATTGATGGTTTTCTGATCCATAAATTTTTATTTCACCTTTAATTCTCTGAGCTGTGCCCAGAGCTTGTAAATCTTGCCTGAGCTTTGGGCATTCACAAATGCTGGCATAACATCACTAACTTTGGTGTTTGAGTACATTTTGAAAAGATTTTGGAACTATCACAAGTTAATTATTGCTTTTGTGACTAGGCTTTTTTTTAAATGAGAGTATGAATTTATATAGTATAGTTCAAAAAGTTAGTACTTTTAGCCAAAGACTGGAGAACCTATTGGTGAATTGAAAGCATTATTGTACCTCAGTCTGGCCTGGAATTTGATGCAGAGTTGGAAGGAGGTATTGTTAACCTTTGAGGGGTGATTTTATTTGAAAATAAGTAATTTTTAAAGTCTTTTTTTTGTTAATTTAAGACTTGTATAATGTATGCAATACTACTTCAACTTGTATATGTGAAACATTATCTTGCTGCTGGAATGCATTGGTGCTGCCAAAGTCTCATAAATGCTCAGAGATTCCATCATTAAATTTGACAACTGTACATTTCCCTCCACGAAAGGATATTCCTGAAATAGTTTATGACAACCCAACAGCTTTATTGGTATCAGCTTTTTAAATATTTTTGAATATGATTCAGATTCTCACACTGGGATTGTGGGATTTGAATGCAATGACATCTCAAGAAGGGATAGACATGACTCAAGCAGCCAGGCTTGCTCAGCCCCATTTTTGCTGCTGAGGTGACTAACTTGAATTACAGAATGTGGAACAGTACAGCACAAGAACAGGCCCTTCGGCCCACGATGTCGTGCTGAACTAATTCATCTAGTAATAAAATGCCTTTGTTCGTAGTAGTTTAATCCAGATTACCACTCAGTTTGGTGGTGTAGTGGATATTATGATAAACTGATTACCCAGAAGCCTGCACTAATAATCTGGAGACACGAGTTGGGGAAACTTCTTCAATTAATTAAGTTTGAATTATCTTATTGCTGCAACCATTGAACCTGTATCCTGTGCAAGAATAAAACAGCCCATTAGCTTAACTGCAGCGTTATGTTGTATTGTTTCTACATTTTTGTACCCACTTTCAGTAACTGCAATTCTTGTCTAAGCAGTATGCATGTCCGGAACAACCAAACCCAAAATGCATATATTAGTCGAAAGTTCATTGTATTTTTGTTTGATGTCAGCACTTGTAAGAGTTCTCTGAGCAACAAGTACTCTTCCAGGTTATGGGAGCATTGTAAATATGTTTGGCTCAATTGGTACAGTTCCAGCTGTAGATTTTGGTCACTTCTCAGCTTTGGCCGAGTGATTTACTTGATCGCGGGTATTGCCATCTTTAGATGAAATGTTAAACTGAAACCCTAGCTATCTATTCACAGGGATGTAAAATGCACCGTGGTACAATATAGCAAGCAAAAGAAACATTCTGCAGTCTACCAAATAAGTTTCAAAACTCTGTCCAAATCAAGAGTCTGATCATTCTTGACTGCTTTATGGGAGGTTCTTGTGTATGAATTTGGGGTCGAATTGTCTATCTAATGGTGACAGTACAAAAGTAAGTTAATGTCCACTTTGTGCATTGGATTGTCCTAGAGGCATGATGGATGATTCTTAATATGTGTGTTGTTTGTTCATTATCCCACATAAAACCTACGTGCTATTAGCCTGACAATCTTTTGGAAGTTGCCTTTTTTCCCCAAGGTGGCTAAGTTTGATTATATATTTTTCTTGATATCAAGGTATTTGGTTTGTTTAGTTCTTAATGTTTAACTGAGCAACAGAAGAACAGATTAAGGGTTAACATAGGCCTGTTAAATAATCTGCAGATATTGGGTATTGTTTTTCTTTTAGCTTAATTACAGTTTTATTCCTTTAACTGTTTACACATTTAATATTTGAAGTGATTGGCTTAAAGTACTGTATTAATTGCCAACAGAGGATGTTTAAAACTAACAATTTTATTTTCCACTAATGGGCCTTGGTATTAAGTGGAAGAAGTCAGCAGTTTGTAATTTTGCAGAGGGCAAAGAATATGATCCACAGTGTAAGGATCCCTTGGTTGTACAGATTAGAAGAAACATTTACAGTTTATACTTAAGATGTTTTGGAGACTAGGTTCAAATTTCCAGGAACTAAAATATGCAATATAATTGCTCAACATTTTCAAGCAATTATTGTACAGTTAATGTAGATTGTGACTTTGAGTCACAATAGCCAACTGGTAGAATGGGTCTTGTCAAGATTTTGTGCCTGTGGATCTAAATTCTTTGATATATACCAGGGTGTTTATTTTGCTTTGCACTTTGGTTGGGAGAGCAAGGGAAAACCCAGATCTACTCAGAATGTAATATTGGAATTTTGTTACTGTTCTCACAGGAAATTGATGAAGCTTGTAAAAGGATAAAACGAGAAATTGATGACCTAGGACCTGAAGTTGGAGACATCAAGATCATTCCACTTTATTCCACACTTCCACCTCAACAACAACAAAGGATATTTGAGCCCCCACCACCTAAAAAACCAAATGGCGCCATAGGAAGAAAGGTACAAGCCTTATTAGAATCTCACATGGTTACCTTTTCCTGGTGTTGGTTGTAGCACAAATGCAGTAGGATGTGGTGTTGTCTGCAGAGTTTGCATGTTCTTCCTATGACTGTGTGGGTTTCATTTGGGTGCTCCAGTTTATTCCCACATACCAAAGATCTGCTTGTAGGTTAATTGGCCGCCATAAATTGTTTCTAAGGTGGGTGAGTCATACAATCCATGGGAATGTGGGAAGAATTGGGTTAATAGGGAAAATGTGTGGGTAAATGGGATTGATCTGTAGCATGCACTCAATAGGCTGAATGGTGGCCTGCACTGATATTGGTATTGATTTATTATTGTCTCTTGTACCGAGGTACAGTGGAAAAACTTGTCTTGCATACCATTTGTACAGATCAATTCATTACACAGTGCATTGAGGTAGCACAGGGTAAAAACAATAACAGAATGCAGGGTAAAGTGTCACAGCTACAGGAAGTGCATTGCAGGTAGACAGTAAGGTACAAGGTCAAACAAGGTAGATTGTGAGGTCATAGTCCATCTCATTGTATAAGGGAACCATTCAATAGTCTTATCACAGTGGGTAGAAGCTGTCCTTGAGCCTGGCGGTATGTGCCCTCAGGCTCCTGTATCCTCTGCCTGATGGGAGAGGAGAGAAGAGAGAATGACCCAGGTGGGTGGGGTCTTTGATTACGCCAGCCGCTTCACCAAGGCAGCGAGAGGTAAAGACAGAGTCCATGGAAGGGAGGCTGGTTTTTGTGATGCGCTGGGCTGTGTCCACAACTCTCTGCCGTTTCTTGCGGTCCTGGGCAAGCAGTTGTCATACCAAGCTGTGATGCATCCAGATAGGATGCTTTCTATGGTGCATTGATAAAAATTGGTGAGTGTCAAAGGAGACATGCCAAATTTCTTTAGCCTCCTGAGGAAGTCAAGGCGCTGGTGAGCTTTCATGGCCTTGGCATCTACGTGATTTGACCAGGGCAGGCTCTTGGTGATGTTTACTCCAAGGAACTTGAAGCTCTCAACCCTCTCAACCTCAGCACCATTGATGTAGACAGATGCATGTACACCACCCCCTTTCCTGAAGTCAATGACCAGCTCTTTTGTTTTGCTGATATTGAGGGAAAGGGTGTTGTCATTGACACCATGTCTCTAAGCTCTTTATCTCCTTCCTGTCATAAGGAAATGCAGATTGTTTATTGCAAATGATGGGCTTGTTGCACTGTCTAGGAACTGAGTGATCCAAAAACCTTGATGTATTACTTACTGCACTCACTGTGCAGTACTTAATTAATTAAAGCAGTTCTGTAAATTTGTCCAGGTGGCCACTCTTATGTGAACCTTGGTGAGTATTGGTAAATTTATTGACTACAGATATTGTACCCCAGCCTGTTAGATGCACAGGTTTTACATTCATGTGCACAATTGCATCCTTAGTGATAAAGAGTAGAAATATTGGATGTTTTGTATCCTTCCTCCATAACTTCAGTATTGCAGCCAATTACTGTCTGCGCTACTGCTTCATTGATATCAGCTAACTCAACAAAGACCATCAATCCAACCTGCTACCCTCTGCATTTATGTGGTTCATCAGTTGGTGCCTTTTAAGTTGCCCATAGGCGGGGTTTTCGAATGTTGTTTCTTCATGTAGATTTGGGGTCTGATTTCTATTCATTCTTTCTGAAACCACTCCTAATCACCAAAAGAAGCCTTTATCCTGCGCCATTTACTGTGCACTGGACATCACCCATGTACGAGAGAGCAGTTTGTCTGTTTACTATTGGTACGAGGAACTGGAGACAAAAACTGTCAAAAGTGTTCTGTTCCTGAAGAAAAAATGAAGTGCTTTTTTCCCTTTCTAAATTGAGAGACTCCCTTATCGTGCTTCAGACATTGGGCATTGTCTTTCAACATATCTTTCTATTCCTTATCCTCTTGTGTATTTTTGTAGTTCCTTTTGAAAGCATCTAAACTATTTTACTCAACCAGTGATGACAAGTTCCACATTATAACCACTATTGTCCCTATTTTCTTATTGGACTTACTAGCATCTAAGTTGTTCTTATGTCCCTCAGTTATGGATTCATCATTGTGGAAGAATTTTCAGCCCATCTCTCTAAATTGTAAATAGTTCTAATGGTGCCTATCCTTGACTTTATTTTTATAGTAACACTTTTCTTCACATCTAGAATCTCTCAGTTGTGGAATCCAGTCCTTTCTTCCAGATTATTTTTGTACTTTTCTCCAGTGGTTGTGTGTTTTTGTGCTATGATGATGCAAACTCTGAGATCTGGTCTAAATGCAGCCTGGTCATTGTTTAACTGAACCTCGCTACTTATGAATTCTATAATCCTAGGACTAAATCCAGTGCCTTGTTAGCGTGTTTAGTTGTTTTGCACCACTGCTTTTAATTGGTTCACTTGTGTATCTTGATCTTTTCTTCTTCCACCCCTTTTAGTTTCTTTTTAATGCATAGGCAATATTCCTAATTTTCCTGCCATTTAGTTATTCACCTGTTTATCTACATTGAAAGTAATTTGCCATTTGGCTGCTCAGTCTTCATCACCATCAATTTCTCCACTTCTGCCTTTTATCCTTCTTTTGGCACTGGTGAGAGCTGATGCATCTTCAATACATTTGGCCTAAAAGTATAGTTGGTAAACTGACTTTTAATGCTTAATTTGGGAAGGAGGAAAGGACCTATTTGGCTCTTGGCTGATCCGACATGTTTCCTTGGATAGTGCAGCAAATTAGTTTGCTCCACTCTTGTATGTTTGAACTAGGTTTGGTCCATCTGATATATGGTTCTGATGAAAGGTCATCCACCTAAAACATTAATTCTTTTTTTCCCTCCATTTATGCTGCCTCACCTGTTAAATATCACCAGCATTTTCTGTTATTATTACTGCTCTAACCTATTTTATAGGGGTGGCACTTTTCTTTGGCTGTTGAATTCCAAACCTCTTGGGCAAAAACAGATTATTTGTGCTGCCTTGTGCATAATCAAATTAACTTGATGCAAAGTCAAATCACAGAACGTCAAGGACAGGAAAAAGCTGTTCTTGCTCTGCACCTGTCCTGTGTCTTCAAAAAGCCAACCACTTAATCTCATTCCCTTCTCCTTTCTCAGTACTGTTATTTTATTTGCAAAATTTATCCACTTTCCCCTTAAAAGGCATCATGGATTGTGTCTTCACTCTGGTCTAGAATCCTTTTTATTAAATTATATTTTCCCAATAACTTCATTTATTCCTCTATCCCCTCTGTTTACTGACCCATTCGGAGGTGATGGTGTTGCTTGATTTGCCTATCAACACTTGTCATGAATTTGAATGCCAGTCATGTTCTCATTGAGTACAGCTTCACTTTTTCTCAAAATGGCTTTTATGTCCTTTTTGAAGCCAGGCACCTAAATCCTGATGTACAGTTGGATCTTGCTTTTGAACTCATTGCATCTGCCTTTAAATCCCAGGATTCCATAATTATTTAAATAACATTATCAATGTATTGTATTTGAACTCTGTAGTTTCTGCTTCATAAAATATTAAGTGTATGCATCCCTTGGTTTTTCATCGTTACAAACTATACTACCTTGCATTTCTCCAAATTCAAGTTCATGTGATGTCTACTTGCCCAGTCCTTAAGGGGTGATTCTTCAAGACAGTCATCCATGAAAGATGAAAAATACACTTTATATTTAGTTATATTTATTGGGTCTTTCTTGTCTGTAAATCTTGAATTGATGATTTGAGCTTCGAAGGTTGTCTGCTTCCTGCATTATTATGACTGGTTTTCATTTTGTTGGGAAGCTCATGCAAAAGTGCAAGTTCTTTTTATTCTGGTTGATGACCAAATGTTTAATTGGAGATTTGTATTTGACATAGTTTAGGATATGAAGCAGTAAAATATGAATGAGAAAGGCATAGAGGGATATGGAATTAATGCAGACAAGTGGAATTAGTATAGATAGGCATGATGATCGGCATGAACACAGTGGGCCAAAGGGACAGTTCCTACGTTGTGTGACTCTGACTCTAATATCTTCTATGATGCTCATAGACTTGATGTTTTTACTATCTGCTGGAATACCATTTTACAGATTGGTTGGCCTGAGAGTATGACATCTTGTATTAGATCATAGCAGATCTCTTCCACAAAAACTCCCTATCCCCTGATTACCTTGATATCTAAAACTTTATCAGTCTTTGTCTTCTGAATAATCAGTGACTGAGCCATCACACCTCTCTTGGGTAGAGAATTTCAAACAACCGCCACCCTCTGGTTGAAGAATTTTCTTCCTCCTTGTGTCCTGAATGGCCCTTTATTTTGAGACTGCCCTGATTCTTGACACCATAGTGAGGGAAACCATTGGCTCCATATCTACCCTGTCAAGCTCCATAGGAATTTTGTATGTTTCATTTATTATGTAGCCATAGTATTCTGGTAAGTTTAGGATGCTGCATAATCTTAGAGTCAAAGAGATGCAGCATAGAAACAGGCCCTTCGGCCCACCAAATCCTCACTGGCCATCAACCACCCTTTTGCACTAACCCTACATTTATACTTTTTATTCTCCCCATGTCATCAACTCCTACCAGATTCTATCACTCACCTATACACAAGGGGTAATCTATAGTGGCCCGTTAACCTCCCAACCCGCATGTCTTTAGGATGTGGGACGAAACCCATGCAGTCACAGAGAAAACATGCAGTCTCCACACCGACAGTCCCTGAGGTCAGGATTAAATCTGGCAGTATGAGGCAGCGGCGGCTCTGTGAGACAATGTCAGTAATGGGAATGCTGATGAGTTCTTTTGATGGCCAGCTTGTTAAGTATTATAGCTGCACACTTGACTAATGCTTTGCAGATAGTATAGGTACTTCGCATTAGTGTGCTTTCTTGATGTCTGTGTTATGGCTGGTTCTTTTAAGCTCATTGTCTTGCTAACCTTTGAGTGTTTGAAGAGTCTGATTTGTGTTGCAGTTGACGTTTGGGTGAAATGATTGAACCTTAAAGATGTTGACTGTACAGCTATTCAGTCGTACAAATGCCTTATTAAGCAGCTCTTTCAATGTTATCTAGGTCTTTCTGTGGACTGACAAGGACCCCTTTGTTATCAGAGCGATTATCAGCTCTGGACTTGATTCCATGACAGATGGAAGCTCATTGGTGAAACAACTGAAATTGGTTAGGTGAAGATTCTTACTATGCAACTTCTGCAGCATTGCTACTGCAACCATTTTCTTCTTTGATATACTCCAGCAAGGAGTGCTTTCAGAATAGCTCCCATTGATCTATTTTGCTGCTCTGTTTAGTTGTATATGTCGGGATGAAGTCTGCAGCAAGGACTGGCGTCTCGTGGTTATGACAAAACTATTACTGAGTGTTGCTGTTCAATGTCCAAATGCTCACTTATTCCATTGCTTTGCTGATAGAGAAAGGGAACCAGAGCAGTAATTGGAAGGGTGCACCTGTGTAATTTTTCCACCTTCGTGGTAGATGCTGAAGTTGTATCATAGTGAAGAAACTAGTTCAGGTTATTGTAGAGCAAAGATCTCCAATACTTCCATCAGGATGTTAATTGGAGCCTAGAGTCTTTGTTTTCAATGTACTGAGTGTCTCCATCTCATGGGATGAATTAAATGTGCAGGATACCAACACCAATGCTTGTGGGTACATTTGAAGCCTTGTGTATGTAGAGGATGCTTACAAACTTGGGTTTTATCTCTTGTACTTGCATACTGAGCTTCATCTTTTGAAAATGGAAATTGTTTGTCTCACCTGTTCCTTCTATTGGCTCCTGGTTGACCTCTGCCATTTCACTACATTTAACTATGACACTGCTTAACCTGTATCTTGCTGATTTTGGTGTGTAGTACGTTAGGTGTGGCCTCCACTCCAGAACCAAAACCAATCCAATTTCAGTCATCAAGTTGCAATGTGCAGACGTACTTGTTCTGTGCGCACTTGGCGGCTCATTCACTGAATCTTCTGAGAGAATGGGCTTTGCTCTACGTATCCAAAAGACAAGTGTCCTCTACCAACTTGCCCCTGCTGTATAATGCAGTAAAGGTCAGTAATGAACTGCTGAAATACATGGATCACTTTCTATATCTCAGGAGGTATCTTTTGGGGAAGGCAGAATTTGAAGAAATTCTCTGTCACCATCGATGTGTCAGCATGGGCTTTCTTCATTTGAGGAAGAGGGTTCAAAGATCCTTTGATATGGCATTAACCTTATCGTCTAAGCCAGCAAGCCCAGCAGCAAGGCTAATAATGCTCAGCCAACTTCAGACTCTTGGATAAAGCATCCTAATCAAAACTCCATTGTGGCAAAAGATTTTCTGGAGGTAAATGAAATGAGGATATCTTTTGGAGAGTGAGGGTGCGGATGCAACGTTCACATTGATTTGTGGGAATATGCCAATATCAGGCATACAGGTGCACAGGACTTCACAAAAAATCTGTGTGGCGAGATCCGTACATCCTTCATAGGCGTTATCAGCATAAAGCTGGCTAGCCAGAATGATTACTCTGATGTATTAGACCATAAGACACGGGAGCAGAATTAGGCCATTCGGCCCATCGAGTCTGCTCTGCCATTCGATCATGGCTGACTTGTTTTTCCCTCTCAACCCCATTCTCCTGCCTTCTCCCCGTAACCTTTGATGCCCTTACTAATCAAGAACCTATCAACCTCTGCTTTAAATATACCCAATGACTTGGCCTCCACAGCCTTCTGTGGCAGTGAATTCCACAGATTTGCCGCCACCTGGCTAAAGAAATGCCTCCTCATCTCTGCTCTAAAGGGACGTCTTTTTATTCTGAGGCTGTGCCCTCTGGTCCTAGACTCTCCCACTACTGGAAACATCCTCTCCACATTCACTTTATCCAGGCCTTTTCAATATTCAGTAAATTTCAATGAGATCCCCCCATCCTTCTAAACTCAAGTGAGTACAGGCCCAGAGCCATCAAATGCTTCTTGTACATTAATCCTTTCATTCCCGGAATCATTCTTGTAAACCACCTCTGGACTGTCTCCAATGCTAGCGCATCTTTCCTTGGATATGGGGCTCAAAACTGCTTGCAATACTCCAAATGGGGTCTGACCAATGCCTTGTATAGCTTCAGCATTACATCCTTGCTTTTATATTCTAGTCCTCTTGAAATGAATGCTAACATTGTATTTGCTTTCCTTGCTATTGATTCAACCTGCAAGTTAACCTTCAGGGAATCCTGCACTAGGACTCCCAAGTCCCTTTGCACCTCCGATTTCTGAATTCGCTCCCTGTTTAGAAAATAGTCTACGCCTTTGTTTCTTCTACCAAAATGCATGACCGTACACTTCCTTACGCTGTATTCCATCTGCCACTTCATGGCCCATTCTCTCAACCTGTCCAAGTCCTGCGGACTCCCTACTTCCTCAACTCTACCTGCCCCTCCACCTATCTTTGTATCATCTGCAAACTTGGGCACAGAGCCAGTAATTCCATCATCCAGATCATTAACATATAACGTGAAAAGTAATGAACCCAACACCGACCCCTGGGGAACACCAATCACCGGCAGCCAACCAGAAAAGGCCCCCTTTATTCCCACTCTTTGCCTTCTGCCAGTCAGCCAATCTTATATCCATCCTAGTACCTTTCCTGTAATACCACAAGCTCCTATCTTGTTTAGCAGCCTCGTGTAGCATTTTGTCAAAGGCCTTTTGAAAATCCAAGTAAACATCATCCACTGACTCTCCTTTGTCTATCCTGCCTGTTACTTCCTCAAAGAATTCCAACATATTTGTCAGGCAAGATCTCTCCTTAAGGAAATCATGCTGACTTCGGCCTATTTGATCATGAGCTTCCAAGTACCCCAAAACCTCGTCCTTAATAACGGACTCTAACATCTTACCAACTTCTGAAGTCAGGCTAACTGATTGTAATGTAATACATTGAATAAATAAATTTATTGGATGTATTCCTGGAAGTTGTTGCTAAGTGCTACGTTCTGTTAAATACTGTAGGTAATGTGGTTTTAGAAAATATAGTCTGCTTTAAACGCTGAAGCATGTTTTTTGTGATGACGGCAGTCTCTGATGCAATGGGATGAAAAATAACATTGGCTAAAAGACATGTTCATTTTCAGAGTGATTAAAAGCCTACTTGTGCCCATGCCCGATTACTTATCAGCAGTTCTTTGTAACTGAAATATCAGAATTAACCAGTGATCTCTGTTTGCTTACACTGCAGTGAAACAAGTATTTGCAGTTTAAATCAAAAAAAGTTGATCATTTAAGAGCACGGAATCCCAACAGGTTAAATCCTTAAATGCAGATGGCTGTCAATTTCACACAAAGACTTGTGCTTCATTGCAGACTAAGCATTCTCCTTTTATGCCTGAGGTTTCTCATCAATTTTCGAGTAAATGTTGGAACTTTTATCAAATGGATATGCAAGTGCTTTTGGGAAAGGAAAGTAAGGGAGTGAATATGGAATAACTGGCTTGCATTGTTGGTAGCAGGGGTCCAGAGATTAGTCCCATGTGTGAAAGGCAGACTGCTGAATATTTTAATGTTTAATCAGTGAGCAGCTGAGCCATACGTCTAAATCTCTTGGCTCTTTCACTTTAGAGAGTCAAGTGGTATTTATGGAATATCTCACGTGATTATTGACGAGGTTAATCTCTTTCCATATTTTATGTGTCAGCTCATTTAGTCAATGACTACAAATTGCCAATAAAAGTAGTACTGCAAATAAGAAATATTTTGTTTAAAATTTGTGCATATGTATACAATACACATTTTATTAAAAAGATTTCATGTTGATTATTTAACTATTATTATGATTTATAAATCTAGCTAGATTTGTGTAACACACCCAGCAACATAGAATATTCATTCTAATTGATTTCTGAAAATGTTTGCATCGAAGGGAAATACTGTTTTCACTATGTCTATAACTCATTTTAAAAGGGTGCTAAAGAATCATCAGTGAAATAGGAAGGAGGAATATATAATTTAAGTGCGATTTGGAAAGCAATTGACAGAAAATAAAATTGAGCTGGATTGGAGCCACCAGTTAAATTTTCAGAGAGGATAATGTTTTATTTAAGGGATAAATAAAGTAAAAAAACAATACTTGGTTGAAAATGCAGCACCCTTGGTAGAAAAATACTGATTATAATTATGTTATTGGCATACTTGGTAAAATGAAGTGAGCACATAATGGAAATTCTGATCAAATGTGTTATATTTTTAACAACTTAGCCATTTTTAGCCTGTGGATGTTGATTTCTTCCTTTGGCAGGGTTCCAAGTACAATTGTTGCCATCTGCCACTTTGCCTCAATTTGAACTATTGGGCATTGACAGGTCAGTAGGTTATTCAGCTACAGTCGATTCTGGTCCTGGTTTTGACAGGATTTCAGTAAAAGTTGCTGGGGTACAAGTAAAGTTTAGAAGCCCTGTCTCCACCTTCCTTCAGCTGCAGAGGGGATTTCAAATAATTTGTTTCCCAATAATTGAGTCTGAGATTCTTTGTCGACGTTGCTCAACTGGGTGCTGCAGGTCTGTATGCAAGTCCTTTCTGCTCATTGACCCAATGCTGCCTGGCTTACATTGGTTCCTGGTTCGGCAGCACCTGGGTTTTAAAATTGTTTTCAAAATGTTACACAGCTTTACTCTTACTAGCTGGAGACACAAGAGATTGCAGATGCTGTAATCAGGAGCAAATAAACAAACTGCTGGAGAAACTCAGCGGGTCACGCAGCGTCTGTGGAGGCAGAGGGATGGTCCATACGTGGACATAGTTGTCCTGTGCACGCTAGGAGGCTCATGCGCTGAAGCTTCTGAAAGAAAGGGCTTTGCTGTACAAATCCATAAGACAAGGGTCCTCTACCAACTTGCCCCTGCTGTATAATGTTGCCTCCAAATGATAAAGATCCAGAATGAGATGCTGAAAAACATGGATCGCTTTCTATGAGGTTGCACCTTTCAGGGAAGGCAGACTCAGTTGAAGAAATTCTCCATTGCCATCAACGGGCTTGGGCCATTTGACGGAAAGGGTTCAAATATCGTTTGATCTGCACTTAAACATGGTGTAGGATGTTTTGGATCGAGACCCTGCAACAGTCCTGATGTGTCCATCGCAAGCATTCTCTACTTGCATTTTCAAGCTTGCCAGTGTGACTATGATTCTTTTGATTGTATGCACCAGGGAAGGTTCTTTGACACCGCAGTAAACTAATTCCACCCACTCCCGCAAGACTTTTGTGGTTACAGTATATGTGGGAAGTGACAGTGGGGGATGTCAATCAGGGATAAGCTCTGCAAGCAGAATCATACAACACAGAGGAGGCCATTCAGCTCATTGTGGCTGTGCCAGCTCCTGGAAACAGTCATCTGTTTAATCCCTCTCCTCTTCCCCCATTGCCATGCAGGTTGTGTGGTAACTTTCCCCATTTACTCATGTCAGTATGGTGGCAGACTTCTAGTAGGCAATGCAAACATGTTGCTAAGATAACTAAGCAGTTTATCCAGCATTTGAAAGTGGTATTGTATTGTAAATTATACTTTATTTATGGATTGTTAATCATTTGGGCTCTTACCTTTGGCTAGGTAGTACCATGCTGGAATTATAGAATCCTAGAGGTTTATAGCATTGAAGGAAGAACTGCCCATTTGGCCAAAAAAGAACCATCCACCCTAATCCTGCACGATCACTTTGGTTGCAGCACACACAGTACTCATTCAGTACTTCCTCCCATTTCCACTGTTTTGGGCAATGAATTCCAGGCTCTAGTAGTCTTTGAGTGAAAAGGGTCTTTTTTTTCCCAGCTCTCCTTGAAATCCCCCTTCCATTTACCTTTAAATCTATGATTCTTAATTATTGATGTCAGTGAGGGAAATGGGCCCTGCCTAATTTACACAGCCTCTCAATTTCATGTATCTCAATTAAATCTGTGTTCTAAAATAAAACAATTCCAGCCTCGTCAATGTTTTCTCATAACTAAAATTCACCAGTTGTTGCAAGCTCCTTGTGTCTCTTCTGCATCATCTGTAGGTCTGTTCTGTCTTCTGTGTTGTGGTGACAGTACCAATCATGGTACTGGTTGACATAACCACCTTGATCTTGCATTCCTGGTCTTGGACAGTAAAGGAAAGTATCCCTTGCTTCCTAGGCAAGATTACCTAAATGTATTGGTGCTCTCAGGGACTGGTGCACATATGTGCCCTTTTGTTCTTCTACTCTTCATGTCATTTATTGAATCCCCCTGCTTTGTTCGCCCTCTCCAAGTACACTGCTTTGTATCTCTGAATTGACTGACATTTTTCAGTTTTCTGCTCATTTGACCAGTCAGTTGATTGATGTGGCAACTAGGATACTGCAGCCTTTAATGTAGTAAAATGCTACTTAAAATGCTCATCTTTATGAAGCAGGAAATATTTTCTTTTGAAGGTCATAACTTGCTGAATTGATGTGCATGCATCGGGCTCTACCGGCCGCACAGTAATTGCTGTTTCTTAGCAAGCTGCCGTGTATGCAAAATTGATGAAAACATCAAGAACCTTGACTATCTTTGGGATATCTCCTGAAACACCACAGGCCTATAGCAAGTGTTGGTCAATTCTTATTTAAAAAGTTTTAAAGTTTTATTTTGAGTTAAACCAGAAAATTGTAACACCCACCTAAACAATCAAGTATTGTGCAATCTCTGACTAAATATCTGTTGTTGGATTGTGCTATTTAACAAATTGCTGCTTCTAGAAGATTGCTTTGTGCTGAAGTTTCATACATTTTGATCTTACAAGTTCCTTGTTCTAGTCTAGGCAGGCCACCATAAGCAGTTATTATTCTCATATTTCCAATATGAATTCCTTAGTCCGTATTTTACGGTAGAAATTTACCATGGTGTAAATTCTTTCCCATCCCCAACCTCCCTGCCAGTTCAAGCTCTGCAATCTGGGCAAAGCTGGTCTTTAAGTAAAAACATATACCAAGTTTGAACATAAAGAAAACACAGTGGGGATAGACCATGTGACCCCTGAAACCCGCCCAGCTATTGAGTAGCTTTGCTAATCCATGTTTTCAATTCCACTTCCCTGCCTGAACTCCATATCAAATCATGAAAAAAAAATGTTTTGAAACCTGTTAGCTGAACTTCCACAATCCTTTGGAGTAGAAAATTCTAAAAATTCATGATCCTCTTGTGTGAAGAAATTTTTCCTTTTGCTTAAATCCATACTCCTTATCCTGAGATCCAGACTTTCTAACCAGGGAGGAAAGACCTCTTGGGATTCACCTTATCAAGCATTCAATCTTGTTTTATTGAGATCGTTCTTCTCCAGTGCATGCAGGCGCTTCATCTCTCCTCGCAGGGTAACTCATTGAAATAAAACTCGTCAGCCAACCATCTTTGAGCTTCCTTTGTTATCACACCCTTTTGAAACAAAAGCTGAGCTCTGTGGTTTATTGTTGATTGGTCTCACCTAAACTGTCAATGGCAGCAGCAGGACTTCCTTGCTTTTGCACTCCAAGTCCCATAATAGTATTTGATCTGCTAATTGCTTGCTCTACACCTGATTGTTCTGTATACATGGCGACCCAAATCTTTGTGAACACCAAGGTTTAATAGTCTCTGATTTTTCAAATAATACTATCATTCTCTGTTCTTCCCACCAAAATGAGTAACCTGACAAACTTCATTCTTTCTTCTTAATTAACCTGCCTTTATTTCTTTATGGATCCAGTGCCATCCTCACAGCTAGTTTCTCCACCATAGCTTAGTATTTTTGGAAAAAATGGTTATATTATGCTTGATCACTGCAATTTAAATTCTCAATAGCTGAGGCCCCAGCATTGATCCTTGTGGGACTCCACAGTAGGCAGCTTGCTAATCTATAAATGGCACACTTATTCTATCTGCTCTTTATATAAAAAAAATTCTCTCTCCATACTCTTATTTTTACCCACAACATTCTTTGCTAATTGCTTGCTCTACGCCTGCACATTAGTTTTGTTTGGAGTACATGGTGATCCATGTCTTTCTGGGCACTAGCATCTAATAATGATCCACGTTGCAATAAAAGGGACTTTTATTTTTGTTCTGATTGTATTGTGTAAAAGTTGTGTATACTGCTTGTTTTTCTTGAGAATGCTGTGTGTATGATCTTTTGTGCCTATGATGATGCTGCTGCAAGTAAATTTTTGTTGCACCTGTGCATATGTATACTTGTGCATAAGACATTTTTTTTCCTGTAACCATCTTTTGTATGCTACCTTATTGGATGCTTTTTGAAAATCTAAATATAGTGCAACTTTTGAGTGCAGGTAGCAAACACAGCAAAGTGTGGCAGAACTTTCAATCTCTCATCTGCACATGGGCTTATCATTTGTCAAGTTAAAATCAGAGATGGATTTTGAAAGAAGGATGTATTGGCAGAGGTTATAAAGTCTTTTCAGTCTGACTGCATTTGTCACTGGGTCAAATCCCCCACCACCACCACCACCACCACCACCTTCCAATTGAAGGGGATTTCCCTCCTACATTTGTACGACTTTAAACTGAAAGATCCGTGTCCACCTGCACTGGCATGTACATTTAAATTAAAACTCTGCTACTGATGACAAATGGAGCCACTTACCTTAATCTTGCTGGGATGACACAATTGGCGCTTTGACCAATTTTCAGCACGTCAGCCACTTCAAGCTGGGTGGCTGACCTAGCTGTAGGACACATCTTCGTAGACCTAGCTCTCTTTAGAACCTGTTCAAATTCACTTTACTTTAGAGAAACAAATGATCATGATGGGTTTCCAGACCCTCCTTGATGAAATAAATGATCTAAAATTCTGGAGGACGGTGAAGCCACTGATCCAGATCCAATGCTGCCTTCTTGTGTGGTATCCTGAACCACTGGGGGAACACTGATTAATCACTGCTTATCGTTAAGGGATAATGATGTATGCTGATTTTATGGAGGAAAGATGAGGATAACAACTCCCAGGTGATGTTTTCTTTGAAAAATATAGTATTTAAGTTTGTGAATTTTTTATTTCTATAACTATCAAAATGTTGTGAATCTAGTCTTTGACATATAGACAGTGCACTGGTGGTGTACTGATGATGATGATATAAACTGGTGCAAATTCATCTGTTGGGTAAGATGCATGCAATCAAATTAAAGCTGAATTGTTGTCTCATTGCTTAGGATAGGAACTAAGGTTTTCTGTATGTTTTCTGAGACTCCTAATATCATGACCAAACAAAATGCATTGTTGCCGACTTTTAAGAATTTTCAGATATCAAGAAATGCCAATGATGTCGAGGTGTGCTAGATGTACATTCAGAGCAGAGTAAATTCCTCTTTCTGCAGTCAAAACAGGGCAGCCATCATTTTGATCACCCATCAACACAGAACATCTACCGATTTATGACGGAAATCTGTTTAACAAAAATACATGAAAGCTCTGTGAGCAATTTGAGGTGAATGCTCCTCAAATTTTGTATTTACTCAAGAACTTGCTCTGTTCAATTAGCACCATACTTGGAACCATAGAAATTTATGGTACAAGAAATCTTGTGCCCACAAATGATATTTGGATTAATCTAAACTTCCAGTCTGTAGCCTTGTAGGTTATTACACATCATGCTCTCCCAGTTACTTTTTAAATACAGTTTCTGCTTTCACTACTCTTATGGACAAGGAGTTCAATCTCACCACAGCTCTTTGAGTAAAAAACATTTTCCTTAACTTTCCCTCTAATCCTCCTAGGAGTGACCTTAAATCTAAGGCTCTGACTTACTGACATTGAGAAATGACTTTTTGCTATTTTATCCTTCCTCATTTTATCCTAACCTGGTAAATTTTCCACTTTTGAAGACGCTGAGAACCACGTCTTCCAAATCCACATTAGCATTACCTTTTCAGTTTCTAAACGGCTAGTTTTTCCTTTGTCATCTTTTTCATTTAATGTATTGATTGAAACATTGGAGGTTATGTGTCTTTTGATTTTTACATGCCAATTTTTTTTTAACTCGTGCTCTGTTTACCTGATTCCTGCTTTAATATCATCTGCAGTTCTGTACTCCTCTGCAAATGTTTTGAAAATTTATATTTTCAAAAAGTGACATCCAAGTACATCCTTTCTCTTAATATAACGGGGGGTGGGATGTGGTGGTGTGCAGCTTTGAATTTGTGAATTGTATTGTTTAAATGATTAGTCTTCGTGGGGCTTTGCCCAAATTCTTCCTCATTTAGCCTTGAAGTGCTGGAGGAGAATGGGCTGCCTACTTTAAATTGTCAAGTCAGATAGAAAACCAACTTCTGACATTCCATTGATGAAATTAAACAAATTGTTTTTAACCTGATGCTGACCTTTCCTGTTCATTTTGATCAGTGAGTGCAGTTTTCATTTCAACTGTTTAATTGTTTAACACCAATTATGCCACCGTGTCACCCGATTATTCTGGTGATTGAATATTTGAATAAATTAGATTTTAAAATAGTACCAATTTCTGGTTAGATGCACAGAAGTGTTATCGAGCAGAATAAACTTCTGTGATTTACATTTTTCAATCTAGCACATATCTGTAGCAGCTTCGTTTACCAGCTTGGCATTGAAAACCTAAAATGTTTAAAATGCAATCCAATCTAAAATAGAAATTCAGTTTGTTTTGGATATGACCCACTATTGGAGCTGTTTTGTTCTGATAATGTAGCAAAACATAGTTTTTAATAGTACAGAAGTTTGGGTGGATGGTCTCAAGCTATTGAATGGTCATTAGGAAGATGAACTGTAAATGTTAGTGGTGGTGTGTTTTAGCTTTGTTGATTCAGGTATGCCTGTTAAGTCATAAAAAGATACCAATGTACTTGAAATCATCACAGAATATCCCTTTGTAATGAGGGTCCACAAGAGTGGACCAGAAAGTAAAATTTGAGGAAGTTTTATCAAAAAAGTGTAATTTTAAATTTTGACAACTGTTTGAACACTATGGAAGAACAAAAATTCTAAGTTGGCCATCTGCTATTAGCCTGATTTGAATTTACTTCCAAGTGGGCATCACCATAAAGGATGGCATTTATTGCCCCTCCAGAATAGAGATGCCACCACATCCACGAGACCTGTCATAATCATAGTTCTTTTAGATAGTGATGGGGTCGTGAATTTGTTCAGTGTTACAGAGTTTGCATGGTTGGTAAATGCTATTGATGTAGACTTGTGGAATTGTTGCATTGCATACTTTCTTCACTGCAGTCATGGTGTTCTGGTGGTAAGGGAAACACAACACCTGCAAACATCTAAACAAGTTAGCATTTCAAGATGATCCTGATTTGCGCTTTGTAGATTTTGGGGAGTCGGGTGAGCTGGTCTCTACAGTTTGTCAAATGTTGGGTATACAATGGTATCCACCCTATCGTTGGCTGGTCTAGTCAAGTTTCTGATCAGTGGTGATCTGAAGATGCAGAAATTATTAATAGTGTTGAATGTCATGGGGAGGGATTATTCTCTGTGGTGGAGATGGTCATTGTTGGCATTTGTGTGGCATGAACATTAGTTGCCACAGAGTAGCCCACACCTGGATATTGACCAAGTTTTCCTGTAGGCGTAGACGGTTTTATTTGAAGAAATTCAGAAAAAGCTGAGTATTGAAATCCAAGGAAACAGCAGCAATTCTTATGATGGAGCAAATTAACGTTGAAGACCCAGAAGTGACTCTGCCAATAATACCACCAGGAAGTACATCTGGAGCAGCACCCAAGACGAGATGATTTGGTTTCGCCCATCTCAGCCATGACTCCAGCCACTGGAAGTTTACCCCTGATCCCCAATGAGCTCAGTTTTGCCCAGGTTCCTTCATGCTTTTGATGTTCAGGACAGCTGCTCTAATCTGGCAATGCTCACATCTTTCTGGTTGGGTTATTTTCAAGTCAAAGCAGGTTACTTAAGGTGTAAAGTAAAACTGCCTTAAGTCAATTTTTTTCCTGTCAACTGAAAAGCTGTGAATCTGGTTTTCAATTGGTGGATTCCTTTCCCACCGCCTTTGTAATTTCAAATTTGGACCATGAAGCAGGAAGTGACAAAATCCACGTTGGCTTTGCAGGGTCCCTCTAAAGATGCTGAGTCTGACTGAGTAATTGATAGGAGCAGACCATTTGATGCTTGACTCTCACTATAACCTGATAAGATGATGCCCAGCTGCAGCTGTGAACTCTGCAGACCACCAGTAGAGTTTGGCATTTCAAGAGTAGCTGCTTCCTGGACCAGTCTTGGGAGTGTTTTTCTTAGTAGCCCTCGGCCAAGAGTTGCCTTGGACCAAATTTGAGCCACAGACTCCTGGCTCTCATCTCGCATATAGAACTCAACTACTCGTACGTATAGATGCTCCAGCATACTATCTGGGGCAGTCATCTTTTAGGACTTGTTTGTTATTTAAATTGTACTCATGAGAGTGACTGGTCTCTATCCTTTGAAGACATTTGAGGTTGGTATGGTTAGTAAATGATGCGTTCTGATTGCCTTTGCAGTTTAACTCCTGAAAAGGAGAAATTTTTTTTATTCGCCTTCAATTAAAGAACAGCTTCGCATCTCGTTCTCAATAAACCTTAGAGTGACGACCTTTGCAAGAAACGTGGTGTACTGCAACGTCTCACTTGTGACTCTTGCAAGCTTAGGCTATGTTGTACATACTTCATCTGATGGAACTGAATGGAAAACTGGAGATTATTATTTATCAGTTCCTGAGAGTCATCGAGTTATATAGCACAAAAACAGGCCCTTCAACCAAACTCATCCATATGGACTAAGATGCTACCTAAGCTAGTCCTATTTGCCTGCATTTTTCTATGTCCCTCTGAACTCTTCCCATTCATGTACCTGTCCAAATGGCTTTTAAATGTTGTAATTGTATCTGCCTCTACCACTTCCTCTGGCAGCTCGTTCCATATATGCGCCACCCTCTGTGGAAAAACATTCTCCTCTGATCCCCTTTAAATCTTTCCCACCTTAAATCTGTGCCCTGAGTTTTAGACTCCTCTACCCTATCTATGTCCCTCATGATTTTGTAAACCTCTGTAAAGTCACCTCCTCGGCTTCCTTCACTCCAAGGAAACCAGTCCCACCCTATCCAGCCTCTCCTTGTAACTCGAGCCCTATAGTAACATCCTTGTTACTAGATAAAATGGATAAAATGTTGGCACAACATTGTGGGCCGAAGGGCCTGTGCTGTAGTGTTCTATGTTCTTGTGAATCTTGTCTGTATTCTCTCTAGCTTAATCACGTCCTTCCTGTAGCGTAGTGAGCAGACTGCACCCAGTATTCCACGTGTGGCCTCACCAACGTCATGTTAGCTATAATGTGGCGCCCTAACTCTAGTCTTTCATGCCCTGTTTGATGAAGGTAAGCATGCCATAATGCCTCCTTCACCGCCACCTCTATCTGTGTCACCACTTTCAGGGAGTACTTGTACTCCAAAGTTTCTCTGTTCCACAACACTCCCCAGGGCCCTTATTGCATTTGCTCCCCCTGATTTGTAAATATGTCGTAATGTATTTGGGGTAAAATATAAAATGCCAGGCAAACATCTGCAAAATAGTTTTGCTTTGACTAGGTGCAGACATGATTGAGTATAATTTTTGATCCATTACAGGAAAGGGTTGGCAGGATAAGCCTGAAGAACGGGCTTTCTGTTGCAAACTTAATGCTGGCGGTTTTGTTGAATGGTGGAATGTTCAAAAAAAATTGCTGTAATATTTAACTACATTTCCTTATTTTCTACATTAGGTTGTTGTGTCTACAAATATTGCTGAAACTTCACTCACTATTGATGGTGTTGTGTTTGTGATTGATCCAGGCTTTGCCAAACAGAAGGCAAGTATTTAAATCTACTTTATTAAATTATGGCTATGTATTTGGCAGCCCCCTCCCCAGCTGTGTCTCTTATGGATTTTGACTTTGTGGCATGGTGTTTCTACTTTCCCTTTTTGTTTACATGGTGACTATCTTCATTGAGCTAAATTTTCTGTTTTCCTCTCTGCTGACTAAGCAGAGTTGGCTTATGGGTTTTGGCTGTATTGTCAACCCACCACCACCTCATGTGGCTGAATGTCCATTATTGTATTCAGCCATAACAATGATGTTGGAAATCTGTCATAGTGCTGGAATCACTCAGCAATTCCCAAGAATTGGAAGCAGGAGCAGATTTAATGCTTCTGAATTTTGGCCATTCCTCAAAAATGGAAAAAAGTTGGTTCTGGAAGGCAGAGAAACTAAGAAGGGAAGGTAGAACAGAAAGGAAGATTGATGATAAGATGAGAGAAATTAAAAGATATATGGGCTGATGGTGCAAGGTAAAACTGGGGGTTAAAGATGAAAGTAAAGAAATAAATTATGGATATAAGTGGGAGCAGCAGAATCATTATTTGTAATGGTTGACTTTGTGTTGCAATTGTGAAGCTAATGATCCCAGTTAAAAGAAGAGCTGCTGTTCCAAGGGCTTCATTGGATAGAGGGTTTGAGTGGAAATAGATGGAGAATGGAAGTGAACTGGATAGGAGCAGTGATGTTGACGGGATTGCAGTCAATATGAACGTGTTTTGCAAAGCAGTTACCCCGTCTATATTTGGTTTACCCAGTCTTCAGATAATTTTGGCAGCTACTCGTCTAGTTTACCAAACTGAATGATGTTACTTGTAATGTAGAAGATACAGAAATATTGTAAAAATGCCCCCATCATCTAAACTTGTAGTATAATGAACGGTGAACATCAGGGCCAGGTGTGAAGATGACTGCATGGTCATCATCCTTTTAGAATTAACATAGCAGATGCAAGGGATTCCAGCTTTTTGCCTCGGTACTTGCATCAAACTTAAATTTGAAATGAATACAAGAAATGCTGAAAGCACACAGCAGATCAGGCAGCATCTGTGAAAAGAGAAACAGTATCAGACCTTGGCCAGAACTAAGAAAGACAGGAAAAAAAAGTTAGTGTTAAGTTGCAGGGAGGGTTTGGGGAGGAATAGATAACACAAAAGGAATATGTCGGATGGGATGGGGTTAGGATTGCTACGGTGATAAGCCGTTGACGAAGCCATCTGGTTGACCGATTACTGATGACAGAGAAAATAAAGGAAAGGACGTTTAAAGGCTGTGAAATTCTGGTTAGAGCTTTGGAAGTGATCACTTTAATTCTCCATCTCATCCCACTCTGACCTATATGTTTGGGTTTCATGCACTATTCCAATGAGGCCCAAAATAAGCTTGAGGAACAAGGTATAATCCTCCATCTGGGCACATTGCAGTTCTCTGTGCTCAATATTGAATTCAATTTTAGGTAACTTGATTTCTCTGCACCAGAACTAGTCAGCTCTGCAGTAGGCAATCCATCAGTAATATTAACTGAGTTTTTTTTTCTCCACTGATACTGCCTGATCTGATGAGCCACTGCAGCTCTGACCTGCATTACCTCACGATAATAACTGCAACTTCAAACTAATTTGTTTTCTCTTTCAAGGTTCAATTGAAGGGTCTTTGACCTGAAACGTTAACTCTTTCTCTCTTCCATGTATGCTGCTGGGTGTTTCTGGAATTTTCTGCTCTTATTTCAGATTTATAGTGTCTGCAGTATTTTGATCTTCAAAACTAAATTTGTTTGATGTCCGGTTCCTTTTAATCGTGTTCTTCAGAGCTTTTGGATGAATATAGGAAAGGTAGTTTGGAGCTATGGGGGAATGGAGCTGGTCAGCTTGAGAAAAGAATAAACATATCAGCGATATCATAAAATGAAGGCCACTTTCCTTGCTCAAATCGATGAGTCTGGAATATAATTACTTTTAAAATGGTTTGCTTACTATTGTGTCATGTCAATGCCTGATAGTCGGTGTGGACATGGTGGGCTATGGGGCCTGATTTCATGCCTGAATAGAAGCTCAGTTGATTCTTTTGTTACAGAGCACTAAAACCTCTCCTTAAACACCTTTTGCTCCAAGTGCGACAACTCCAACTTCTCCTCCCCAACTGTGTGGTTAAAATCCTTCATTCCTCATCCCTGAAATCAGTCTGGTAAATTTCCTCTGACCTCTCTGGAGGTGCTTTACATGATTATTTTCTCTACTTGTGCATAACATTTAATGGCCTTTGTATATGGCTTGCTAGGCTTCTTTGGACCTTGTTTGCTTCTAGATTTTTCACCATTAAGAAAGTTATCAGTTTTATTTTTAAGCTCCAAAATGGACAATCTTGCATGCACTCATTAAAATCCTTATTGCACGTTATTCCCATTCACTCAATGCATTTGCATCTCTTTGGAAGTGTAGACAGAACCATTTAATTACAATGCTGCATATTTTTGTCATCGGAAGACTTGGATTTGTAACTTTCAATCCCATCATCCAAGTCACTTTTAGCTAAAGTGAATCCTTGTGGTCTCAGCAAATCCTTGTGGTTGCCACTAGCCATGT
Source organism: Pristis pectinata (assembly GCF_009764475.1). Classification (NCBI taxonomy): domain Eukaryota; kingdom Metazoa; phylum Chordata; class Chondrichthyes; order Rhinopristiformes; family Pristidae; genus Pristis; species Pristis pectinata. Next base: position 76,007,643 of record NC_067406.1, read on the forward strand.
CCTTCCAATTTGGGTACCTGCCCGTATATCCTACACTTGTCTCCTGACTCTCAGCCAGTTTCCTTGCTAAATCAGTAATCTGCCTTTAATTCAGTGTATTTTTGTTTGAACTAACGTTCTCTTTCTGGTTTCTTTTATGTTATGCCCTTCGAAGGTCCAGATAAATAAGACTTCCCAGTGTCCACAATATTAATCACCAGATAATTAATTCGGGTTTATTGGGCATGATTTCTATTTGCAAGTCTGAGCTAGCACACTCTGATCAGCTGAAACTTTTCAAGTGGTTGAATTAGTCTGTCCTTAATTGCTGTCAAAAAAAAATTCCTGACGTCAAATGCTGGAAAAACTGGTCTATAATTCTTTGATTTTCCCCCCACCACCCTGCCCCCCTCAGTGTTTTTAAATAACAAGTGACAAGTATAATTTTTCAATCTAAAGGAAGAATTCTTGAATTGAGAAAACTTGCTGAGATCAGGGTTAAACTCAACTGCAACGCTTTCACTAACTGTATGTCCTGGGATGGAAACCATCTGTTGCAGAGGATTTATTGCTATTTAATGCTATTATTTTCTTCATTACTATTCTTTTGCTTATCATGATGTTGGTAAGACCTGTTCCTGATTCAATACGGTATTAGTTTCCTCAGGATGTCAGTCATGCTATCTGATTCTATTGTAAGTATCAGTGAGAAGTAACTGTTTACTTAAGTTGACACAATGACATTGTAAATTTTGAAGGGCTTGCTTGTTGCTTCAGAGGCCACCTGTTTTTCCCTAATATTACCTTTTTTTTATTTTTCACATCCCTTTTGCATACTCCCTTTTCATTGTTTTATTGTTAATACATTGTTACCCTCTATTTGTATCTCTCCCAGTCACTAGTACCTTTATGGCTCGTTTGTGGCTCCATGGAAGGTAAAAAGAAGTAATTGTCCTTTGAACTCCTGATTCGTCAAACAAGAAGCAAGTTTTGATGTTGGAGTCTGCTGATGTTACATGTACTTTCATGATTGACAGGTATATAACCCAAGGATCAGAGTTGAATCGTTATTGGTGACTGCTATCAGCAAAGCATCTGCACAGCAAAGAGCTGGCCGTGCTGGTCGTACCAGACCAGGGAAGTGCTTTAGACTTTACACCGAGAAGGCGTACAAAACTGAAATGCAGGTAAGCTTTCGATCATAGCTCCTGATCTTCTCTGGATTTGGAGAATTCTGGTGCAGGTTCCCAGTCATTCTGCTGATAGATCGTTAGGTGAATTTGTTTCTCCACTTTTGAAGGGGTTTTGAAATAGCTAGCCTTTAGAGCCAGAAACATGTCTAGAATGAGCAGGTCTGTCTTGTCACCTTACGGCTACACTGAGGTCAGATTTGCAGATGTTTTTTGGGACGCTGCGAATGTTCTTGGTTTCATTGATGTGTACTTCTCAGTACTGTGCATTTCCTGATGTTAGGGCATGCCTTTGCCCGAATGTTGGGGGGCACCCAGATTAAGTTGGGCTGATGCAACCTCATTTTGTAGTTCAGTATTTGCTGTTTACCAAGTGGTGAAACAGCTGCAAATTCTTAGGATTCTTCAATACTTGAAAAATAATCCACATATTCCACTTATCTGGTTCCTGAGCCTCTTTAATTTTCTTTTTTTTGTGCTTGATTGTTTCCCCTGAATAGATTTGCGCTGTTGGTTATATTCAGGGTACTTCTATAAGATATGAGCAAGGGACGTTGCAGGCAAGCTTATAATACCGTGATGTCATTGTAGAAGGACCTTGTCCTTCATGGTGTTTCTAAGACAACCTTGTTTCACGCTTGTGAAGGCAGCCCTCCCAGATAGGTAATCTTCATTAATAACATCTTGATGGTTGCTATTTTCTAAGCCTGACGCTGATGTTCAGTGCATTTGTAATGCTAAAGTTTTTAGATGGTCTGCGTGATATATTTTAGTTGTCCTCTTGAATGCTAAACTAATAGTGGGGAGCAAGGAGTGTGAACATTTAGTATAGTTTTTAATTTGCACTGTTCATGACCTTTCAGAACATTTTTATTTGAGATGTCTGCTTTTTATTTTCGGAAAAAAAAATTACCAGGACAATACATACCCTGAAATTTTGAGGTCCAATCTGGGTTCTGTAGTTCTTCAACTGAAGAAACTTGGCATTGATGACTTGGTACATTTTGACTTCATGGATCCACCAGGTAAGTGTCTCTCCTTGGGCTTTTTCCTTTGGAAACATCTAAAGTGGCTTTATCCACCATTCATCAAATTGTTGTTCAGAATCATCACACATATTTCAGAATTTGTTTGTGTCTGTTTTTAATGTTATAAACAATACGTAGGATCTGTTGTAAGGCGAAAAGGTAACCTTGGATTTGTTTCAGGGATAGAAAAGTTTAATTCATCCTTGGTAATTAGTGTGGCCTACTAACTCTTCGGTTTATCATGAAGAAAATTGAATGTACTGTTTGTAGTCATTCACTGTCCCAGGAATGCTCTTAAAGCTCTCTTTTGAGGCAGAATGTTAGATTTTAGAGCTGTCATCTAACAGCCCATTGATACCCCTCAAAAGTATCTTTCACATCCGTACGTGGAATCACTTGGGCTCTTGTTTTGGTCTCTTGTGAAAGGCAGCATCTCTTGACATTTAAATTTGTGCTGCACTGGAGTATCAGCCAAATTAATGTGTTGAAGTCCTGAAGGAGGGAGGGCACAAGCCTTTTGGTTCCTTGGGCACACCCATTGCACTCTGCTGGTATTTCGGGTCAACAAGACAAGTAGTGGGAGGACAGTGTATTGATGTAGAAGCGGTAATATTGATTTGGAAACCAGGAGATTAGGGCTTACTTTTCAGGTTGGTCAAATTTAAATTCGGCTTCCTCAGCCACTGAAGTTTTCTGTAAATGGTAAACAAAAAAAAAATCCGGTCAAGTATTTGTCATGTAAAAGTGAACCTGTTCCCTGGCCAAGAAAATTTCTTTGGTATATATTTGCACTCTTATGTATTGATTACTCCTGGCCTTGGTCATTTGCTGACATACCTTGCGCCCTCCCACTCTCCCATGCTACTTAGTCTTTGAGGTAATTATTCAGTCTTAAGGTTAGAGCCACAGCAAATGATTGCTGCAGAGACACTGCATACTTCTGGTCAGTTGAACAGCATAATTTCAGTTGGCATGGAAGGTTTGGGGTTCAGATTAACAGAAAGGTATGGTGTCATTTAGTTTTAGTTTCTTGGAGTGAGGTAAGACTGCTTTGAGGTGCCTGTAGAAAGATTTACACAGAGTGAGGATGGCAAGTAATGCACCTCTTTCAGTGATTTCATGTCATCAGAGGTTTTATTTATGTCTCATCGTTGCATATTACTTTTCAGCACCTGAGACACTGATGAGGGCCTTGGAGCTTTTGAATTATCTGGCTGCACTGAATGATGATGGCGATCTGACTGAGCTTGGGTCCATGATGGCAGAATTCCCATTAGATCCACAGTTGGCCAAGATGGTTATTGCCAGCTGTGAACACAACTGTTCAAATGAGATTCTCTCCATCACTGCAATGTTGTCAGGTAATGGCAGGGATGAAATTGTCAAAACATGACTTGCAGTTAGATGAAACATTATTAAGGAGAATTTTTCATATAGTTGATCTGTTGCAAGATTATGCTTGGGATGCCCGTTAAGAACAGAATGATAATTGTGCATTTGAATGTTCTATGCTAAGTACTGATGAAGTTTTGATAGGTACTTTGAGAATTTACGAGCACAACCAATTAATTATGATTACAATTTTTCAGGTTTGATGCTTAACTTCAGGTATTTTTGATTCATTTTTTAACATTTTACCCTGGCTGTAAATCACTTCTGTTTAAGCAAATGTCTAAGAGAAGCCTATAAAAGCTTAATGGACAAGAGGTATTGATGAATATTGAGATTGCTCAGCCTAATTCATTTTAATGTTTCGTGGGCAAACAAAAACTCTCCAGTCTTAGAATTTTTATAATAGAGAAATTCTGCACTTCTATTCACCTATGATCTAGGCAGACAAAATATTTTGTAAGATGTAATTGGGGTATAGAACACAAAAGCTTCTGTTAAATTAGATTTAACATATTTGTTTAATTAAGCCTCAAGAGTAACATGATTTGTGGTTATTTTAGGGAATCCCTTTGGATGTGGACAACACTACAGTGTTCATTTTGACTTGAACATTGGTCACTTATTTAGCAGTTCTGGTTTTGTATTCCATTAGTACTGATTCTATGCCGTATAAGGCTTGTACAAAACCAATAAATGGCCTGAATACATTTTGTAAGTAATATATAGCAAGGCAACAGACTTGAACTCTGTCAGTAGGGTACTATAGATTAAATCAGATTCAGAGCAGCTGGGCAGGGCAGAATTTCACCCTTGCTTCTTTTGTTCTTGGTTTTTAACCTGTATGCAAGGATGAGATTCAAGTCATCTGTTGTTAACAGCATCACACACTTCAAATACTAAATGTTTGACAGCTACTTATCACTTTTTTGGTAGGTTAGGAAAATGCTTTTAGAAGGCATTCATTTAATACATTATTATAGTTCTGTATTGCCCTGTGCACCGCCTCTTTCACTAAAAATTGGTAATTGTGTAGCTTCTGAAACACTCTTGTCTTGCAGATGTGAGTAGGTGTTGATGTTTGGTACCAAGCCAAGGTAGTAGACAATCCAAGATGCAGTTGGTGACCATATCCCATCATGCCCTGCCCAATGCTCTCTGAACTGACCTAGCTAGGCCTTGTTCCTGTGTCTGTGAATGAGTGACTCATCCATATGGGCGTCTGTGTTGGGCCCATACCAACATTGTTTAGTCCCACAGTGTTTTGTTCGCCCAACGGAAGCTAAGAAAGCAGCTGACGAAGCCAAGATGCGGTTCGCACATATAGATGGAGATCACCTGACCCTGCTCAATGTTTACCATGCATTCAAGCAGAGTGAGTAAACTATACTTCTACTTTTTATTTCCATAGTTAAGTATTTGCCAAGCAGTCATTTTAATGAATTCTCAAAACTCTGCAATCTGAAAATTGTTCACCAAAGAGTTTTTCTGCAGCTGCCTTCTGTGCACAGAACATTTGAGGACACTTTGCATTCATGAGACTATATTCAATTGATTTTTTTTAATTGGTTACCTTGTCTTGTACTGTTAGCGGAGCTCCTTGTCTTAAGTTGGAGTATATTAAGGTGTAAATTTTCTTGATGCACTTAATGCTGTAAAGCTTGCTTACAGTGCACTTGGCTCGGTGCACAAAATGCCTTGATCCTAAGAATTTCTGAGGTAACCATGGAACCTATTCAAACATCCAAGCTTTAATTGGTTGATTTGCTTGAAATATAGAAGTGCAATATTTTACTCTTAAGAATTTGTAATAATTTTAACATCAAAACTTCAAACATTTTAAAGCATGCTTACCAAATTCCAATATGTTTTCACTATCTGTATTGAAAAATCAGGAAACAATTTGATACAAGTTCAATAAGTTCTTAGCTTCACCTTTAACTTTGTTTTAGAAGATAGTGTAGTAACTCTAGGGCATTAACAAACGAGTCTCTATTTCCCAGTTGCAATTATACTATAACTCCAGATATATGTTATCAGTGTACTTTATGTATGTTCCTTAGAATTCTCATTACGTGGGCAGAAAACTACAAGTAGCTGAATAGTTATCCTTCCTGTGTTCTAATTTGTAACGGGAATAGAGTTTTAAGTGATAACTAGAGCATTAATGGGATGAAAGTTTTTTTAAATATAAAGCTTAGGGCACAGTACTAGGTCATACAAATCATGGGCCTGTGGCATCTGATTTTCAGTGCATTCACTTAAATAGATGGAAAATTGAGCATTATCATTTTGCAATTTCCCCCAACCACCATTCTGCATGACAATATCTACTTCAAATTGCATTCCAACTGGACCTTGCACTGCATTTGTAGAACATCTTTGCAGTGAAATCATTCCAACAATTTTACTGATAATATAATCACACGGCACGGTAGCGTAGCGGTTAGTGCAATGCTATTACAGCACCAGCGATCAGGGTTCGATTCCCATCGCTGTCTGTAAGGAGTTCGTGCATTCTCCCGTGTCTGTGTGAGTTTCCTCCGGGTGCTCCGGTTTCCTCCCATGTTCTAAAGACGTACGAGTAGGTTAATTTGGGGGTTTAAAATGGGTGGCGCGGCCTTGTTGGGCCAGAAGGGCCTGTTACCACGCTGTAAATAAAATTTTTTTAAAAATTAGGTGGTGAAACAAAGAAACAGATAATAGACAGGTTGGCCAAAGAATTGGGACAAGTGACAGCAAAATTAGTAAGGGAGTTCCAGACCATGGAATGACAAAACAAAAAGTTCCACGGTACAGTGGAGTGCTGGACTTGAAGGGATGGTGGCAAGGTCAACGTACAAGCGGTAGCTAATGTTGTCTTTTGATGCCGCTGCCAAAGACCCGCATTTAGATGATGAAACCCAGAGTGTGGTCGGTCAATCCTGACAGGGGAATCACTGTTATCAGAAGGCATTGCTGCTGATGCTGTTGTACATACAGATAGGTAGTAGTGAAAGGTGGCTAGGGTACAGAACTGAAGGAAGGCACTACGGATCCTGAGAATTTACATTTGAAAATGTTGGGAGTGCTTAGTAGCTGAGGCAGCAGTTACAGAGAAAGAAACAGCTTAACGTTTCATGTTAATGATGATTTAAGTCGCAGCATTGGGTGAAGAGCATTCACCGCTCTTCCTTTTGAGGGTTCTGCCTAGACGTTAATTGCCAAGTTATCAGCTTAAAAAGTTTATCCCGTTGCATGGGTCCTCCTTCCCTAAATACAAATTCTAATTTTAAATTCATTGTTTCACTGGTGATTTAAGTGCTGTGCATTTTCAGTATCTATTTTATTATCTGGGCATGTAATTTTGTTCATTTCATTTCTGTAGTAAACAAAGCAAATTTGTCACAGATTTGAAATTGTCTTGTGTATTAATTTATTGTGGTTTCTAGGTGACCAATTTGTTTACTTATAAATCCCTGATGCTTCATTGTGAAATGCATAAATAGCTATACAGAAACAAATTCTGTTTTTGCTAACAGAACATTTAGAGTCCGCTTGGCCCAATGGCAGCTTGCGCTCCTTGGAGTCAGAAAGTTGTTTTTTTTTCAAGCTCCACTCCAGAGATTTGAGAAATTAAACAAGGCTAATACTTCACTGGGGTTGTTAGGGAGTGTTGTATTGTTGGTGATACCTTTTGGTCAAATGCCCAACTTGAAAGAAGGTATGTCAGGTTGGTTGTAAAAGATCCCACAGCACCATTATGAAAAGAGATGCTCTCTGTTGTCCCTGACCCTTTTTACACAAACCTCTTTTTCTAAGAAAAGACATTTATTTGTTTGCCTTAGCTCAGTTGGGTGTATCCTCACCTAAGAGTCAAAAGGAAGTGGGTGCCATTCGTGCTTGAAGAATAGCACCCAACATGTTAATGCTTTAATATGCTTTGGAGGCTGTGACACAAATTTGGAGGTGCCACATTCTTAATGAATCCCCTTTTGACAGAGTTCTGATGTCCTCATCAGTATTCACTTTTCGACCCCTATCATCTCATTGCACACAGGTTTAGCTGCTGTATTTGCTTACAGCAATGGCTTTTGGCTGTGAACTTCTTTATGTCCCAAAAACAATAAAGGGACACAGGAGCAGTCCATTCAGGTGGTAGAATGGACGAATTTGGAAGAGGTTAAAGAACCCTTAAGTTGCCAGATGGGCACTTTGCAGCCATGATGCACCACCAGTGACAGAGGGAGAGTGGACTGGGTGCCAATCAAGCTAATTTGATTTGTTCTGGATATTGTGTGTTTTAATCCATGTTGGAGCTGCACTCATCCAGGCATGTGAAGAGTTTTCCATGAAATTTGTGTGTGGATGATGGAATAAGCTTGGAGTGCAAGGAGGTGAGCTATTCATTATAGAATACTTGGCCTTTGATCCACTTTTGTTGTCACAGTAGCTTTTTTTATACTGGTTCAGTTATATTTCTAGTCCATTATGATTCTTCTCTCCTATCTGCCACCTAAGCGGTGAGAAATCTGGTGATGCTGCTAAGTGCCAAAGGGATGTAGTTATAATCTTTTGTTGTTGCCTAGCATACATGTTACTTACTGGCCCATAGCTGAATGTCATCCTGATTGTGCTGCATGCAGGTTTGAAACTGCTGCGATATCTGAAGTTGTGAATAGAATTGAACATTGTGATTGTTGGCAAATATGCCATGGATTTGGACAGGGGTCATGTTTTAATGGAGGAAGATTGTTGGTGAAGAAGTTGAAAATGGCTGGGCTTGGGTCACTGCCCTGAAGAACAGTTGTGTCATTGATCTTGCAACATCCATAATCATTTTCCTTTGTGTGATGATGACTGCAGCTGGTGGAGTGTTTTCTCCATGAATCTCATCACCTTTTACTAGAACCCCTTTGATGCCTTACTTGCTCAAATGCTGCCTCAATGTCAGGAGCAGTTGTGCCCGCACCCCAACCTGGAAATCGGTTTCGTCATCTATATCTTGACCAATGGTATAATGAGTTCTGGAGGTGAGTGGTCAGACAGAATTTGGACTGAGCACTGGTAGTATTGCCAGAAGGTACCTTCCAAACTTTTACTGATGGTCACCCCCTATGTATTCTTGTGCAGTAACTTTTTATGTGGCACCTTATCAAATCCCTTCAGGAAAAGTTTATTGGTTCTGCTTCATCCACTTTGTTACGCCCTCAATGAAATCCCGCAAATTTACCGAACACTATTTCTCTTTCATAAAGCCAAGTTGATTCTGCTTTTGTTTTTCTCGATGTCCATATTCTTCTTCACCGGAATATGTCTTTGCTGAGATTTATGAGGTAGAATAACACTCCAATAATCCATTATCTGATACTTCGGCACCCAGATCATTGGGTTCTGTTTTTTATGCTCCCTTCAAATTCACTGGGAAAATGTATTATACTGTTGACCCTTGCCTTGGCCAACTAACTTGGGTTAGGTAAATCACATCCTAATGAATTAAAACTCGTGGATATTTGCATTGATATAAAATTGATACAGTAAAGTTGTAAGTTGTGTTGACAACAATTTCTGAATGCTATTGTTCCTTGTGGACCTGCACTCACCCAAACTCCCACTTACTACAGCGAAATAGTGGATCTACCAATGGTCAAATGATTGATGATTCTTCTCCCTGCCCCAGGCATGGGGGGGGCTTCCTTGCGACAGTTAGTCTCCTCGGAGTTCTTGCTGCTCTACCTCTGAAATCCTCCATTTTTATTCTAATGGTTCTGCACTGTTATACTTCAATTCCATTGGTTCTGACTTATTGGGCTATCCTGTGTCCACCTTCCATTGGCACTGGCCCAAGGCTACAGGTGGCATTACTTCATTGCTCTTCTTCCAAATAAGGATATACCTCTGACTTTGTTCCTTTTGCTGAATCAGGCTATTTCACACCAATTATAGCCAGTTCAAGTCAGACACTGAGCTCATTTCATTTCACAGACACAGACTATTCTTCTTATAAGCCACACATTGATTCCTCTGCCTTATCAGTAAGCATCCCACAAGTAACTTCTTATTTGGAAATGATCTCTGATTTAGCAGGGCAGGTAGGGCCTTCATTATGTTCACTTTTGATTACTTTAATCGAAAGTGGACATCAGAGTTAATTCGGAAAATGACAGCCTCCACTTCTTCCGTCACCTGGCAAGGACAAGACATTGGTTTTGTCTACTCGTGCACTGTCCTTGACTTGTTCCAGCTAGCTGTTCCACAGATTCTTAATTTCTTCAGGCCAACACTGTAAAACATCTTAAAAAAGAAAGAAAACTGTGCTAGAGTATTAATAGGAATAATATTCGATGGTCCAGAAATCTGCTAGTCTGGCACCATCAAAGTCCAGAGGGTACAGGATTATTACAGTTTTACTGTATCTCAAATGTCTGCCACTGCTAATCTACCATTTTGCCCTTTCCCTGTCCACTTCCTCCAATTCTATCCTCGTACCATTGTAACTGTCTTCCTTTAACGTAAGAACATAAGCTGCAGACCCAGGATGCTTGCCCTCAAACTGAATTTGAAATTCTATCACGTTATCCTTGCTCTTTTCCAGAGATGGGATTAATTGAAGTGATCATCAATTAAACCTGTCTCATTTCACTGTATCCCATCTAAAACAACCTGCTCTCTAATGCGTGCTGTAAACTCGTTCTGAAAGCTACCTGATAAATCTACGATACCCTCCCTTAAGTCTCTTGTATCCTAGCCACAGGATGGTGCTCAGAACCAAACGCCGTTCTCCAGATGTGGTCTACTCTGTTGTATTCTGGTCTCCTAGATAAAAGGGGCCCCAGTCATTACTCTTTAATACTCTGATAATCCACTATCCAACTGTTTGCAAATCTCCATGGTTTGGTGCCTGGCTCACCAGGTGATATTTGCCACACTCTTTCAGGTCGCCGGTGTCTGCACTCCTTCCAACTTACTGGATTCACAGAATAATTTATAACAGCACTGTGTAGCCTCTTAAAGTGAATAAAATATATTGGGGTGTTAGTAGGAATAATGTCTAGTTATTCACGAGTTTAGCACCACAAGTCCTGAATTGTGGCATTTTACTGTATATGAAGCCAAGGCCTCCCTGGAGCACCACTGTCTCTACCTTTTTTTTGTATTTAAACAATACATTGTGACATTTATTTTGGGTCAGATTATGTCTTTGCATCTTGCTACATCTATTTGCTCAAATTTTGTCCATCTGTTTAATCCATTAATGTCTTAGTATTTCCATACTTTTTTCTACTCTGTTTAGAATGCCATCTATCATTGTGTCATTGCTAAGCTTGAATTTGTGACTTGCAATCCCATCATCCCACTAATAAATAAAAAAAAAAGTGAATAGTTGAGGCCCAAGAACAGATATCTGTGGTATGATGCTTAAATGTAAAGTTGTTCTTTCAAAAAGTAATTCTATAATTTTCTCAATTTCAGCAAAATCTAATAGTACTCTTATTTCTATGTTGTAAGTGAAATTGTGGATGGCATTTTTGCTTTGAGTTGATTTATTGCCCATAAATTTTATTTTAACATGAGTGCCATGTAAAATTAGTACAATTTTGCTTTTGTAAGGATTATGTTGCTTCAAAGAAACCTTGGTCTTTTGGTCAGGGTCTTAAATTGCACCATTGATAATATAGTACAAATTATTTCAAAAAATTTTATGTTGTACTGTCCACGTAGGATGAGAGGCTGCCTTGGATCAATGAGTTTCCCAGAATCTATATGCTGAGCATGTCCCTGAAATGTATAATACAGGAGGAAAGTACTGGAATTGCTGTAAATACTCAATAGGTCATGTGGTATGAGTGGATTCAGAAACAGTTAACGCTTCAGATCAATGCCTTCCATTTTAAAAAAAAAGGGCACAGAGTGATATAAGGAACAAAATAATGCAGGTAGAATTAAATTGTATTAATTAAAAGAAGTAAAGCTTCCTAAGTACATTAGGAAAGAACTCTGCCACCTTATCCAACGTAGCCTATGTGTGGCTCCAGATCCACAGCAATAAAGTTGATAGATAACTGCCTTCTGCAAAGGCCTAGTAAGCCATTCAGTTAGAATAAGTAAGGTCAGTAATACTTGCTGGTCTCATCAGCTTTATCCCCAATTTCATTCATCAGCTAGAAAAATCAGATTTTGCCACTCAGACAATCTTCAAGCATTCATAAGCCAAATGATCACATAAACCTTTGTGATCCTGAGCATAAATGGTTTATCTTTTATTAAACTGTTTCCATCTTTTCAAATGTTGTAAGAAAGTGTTGCCTGACATTTTCATGCAATTTTTCGGAGTGAACTGGATGCGGATAAGCTTTAGAGTCCAATGGCATTTGGCCTGTTGGGCATTCATTTTCAAGAATGCACAAGTGCCATGTTTCTATTGGGCAGTTGAATATTTTGTTGGAACCTTGTATTTTATTTTTTTCAAGGATGCTGTTTGATCATACTTCAGTTAATAATAATGCTCTTGTTAGGGAGTAGGTGAAGTATAAATTATGTCTGGGTTGACGTCTGCTCAAATATAAAATTTAAAAGCTGACCTAAATTGGATCCAGCCACAGCTGATCAGACCTGACCTGAACTTGAATACTAACAAATTTTTCCAGTAGATGGCTCCTAGGCCATGGAACAGTACTGCACAGGAACAGGCCCTGAAGCCCACAATGTCTGTGCCTAACACGATGCCAAATTAGACTAAATCTCTTCTGCCTGCGCATGATCCATATCCCTCCATTCCCTGCATATTCGTGTCTATCTAAAAGCCAGGCAACTACCCCACACTGTGTAGTTTTAAACAGAAAAATTGCCCTGCACATCTCCCTTAAACTTTCCCCCTCTCACCTTAAACGTATGTCCTCTAGTATTAGACATTACCCTGGGGGAAAGAAAATCTGACTGACTGCTCTACCTATGCCTCCCATAACTTTTTAAATTTCTGTCAGGTCTCCTCTCAACCTCCAGTGCTCTAGAGAAAACAACTCGAGTTTGTCCAACCTCACCTTATAGTTCATACCCTCTAATCCAGGCAGCATCCTTGTAAACCGTTTTGTACCTTTTCCAAAGCTCCATCAACCTTCCTGTGATCAGATGACCAGAACTGCACACAATATTCCATGTGCGGTGTAACTAATTTTGTGTGTATTATTGTTGCGACATGACTTCCTTACTCTTATATTCAATGCCCTGACCAATGAAGGCAAGCATGCCATATGCCTTCTTTACCACTCTCTCTACTTATGTTGCCACTTTCAGGGAACTGTGAACTTGGACCCCAAGATCCCTCTGTATATCACTACTGGTAAGGGTCCTGCTATTTACTGTATACTTTCTCCTTGCATTTGACTTCTCATAAGAACATAAGAAAAAGGAGCAGGAGTAGGCCATCTGCCCTGTCAAGCCTGCTCTGCCATTCAATAAGATCATGGCTGATCTGGTCGTGGACTCAGCTCCACCTACCTGCCTTTTCCCCATAACCTTTAATTCCCCTACAGTGCAAAAATCTATCTAACTGTGTCTTAAATATATTTAATGAAGTAGCCTCTACTGCTTCCCTGGGCAGAGAATTTCACAGATTCACTACTCTCTGGGAAAAACAGTTTCTCTTCATCTCCGTCCTAAATCTATTTCCCCCAGATTTTGAGGCTATGTCCCTTAGTTCTAGTCTCACTTACCAGTGGAAACAATCATCCTGCCTCTGTCTTATCTATCCCTTTCATAATTTTGTATGTTTCTATAAGATCCCCTCTCATTCTTCTGAATTCCAGAGAGTATAGTCCCAGGCGGCTCGATCTCTCCTTATAGGCAAACCCCCTTGTCTCTGGAATCAACCTGGTGAACCTCGTCTGCACTGCCTCCAAAGCCAGTATATCTTCAAGTAAGGAGACCAGAACTGCATGCAGTACTCCAGGTGTGGCCTCACCAGTACCCTGTACAGTTGCAGCATAACCTCCCTGCTCTTAAATTCAATCCCTCTTGCAATGAAGGCCAACATTCCATTTGCCTTCTTGATAACCTGTTGCACCTGCAAACCAACCTTTTGCGATTCATGCACAAGCACTCCCAAGTCCCTCTGCACAACAGCATGCCGCAATCTTTCACCATTTAAATAATAATCTGATCTTCTATCTTTCCTTCCAAAGTGGATGACCTCTCATTTACCAACACTGCACTCCATCTGCCAGACCTTTGCCCACTCACTTAACCTATCTATATTCTCTCTGCATCCTCTACACAATTTGCTTTCCCACTCAATTTAGTGTCATCAGCAAACTGAGATATGCTACATTCTGTACCCTCTTCCAAATCATTAATGTATATCTTGAACAGTTGCGGGCTCAGCACTAACCCCTGTGGCACCCCGCTCACCACTGATCGCCAACCAGAGAAACACCCATTTACCCCAACTGTCTGCCTTCTGTTGGTTAACCAATCCTCTATCCATGCTAATACATTACCCCCAACTCCATACATCCTTACTTTATGGATGTCTTTTGTGCGGCACCTTATCGAATGCCTTCTGGAAATTCAAGTATACAACATCCACCTGTTCCCCTTTATCCACTGCACTCATTACATCCTCAAAGTTTGTCAAACAGGACCTGCCCTTCCTGAATCCATGTTGTGCCTGCCTGATGGAACCACTTCTATCCAGATATCTTGCTATTTCTTAATAATGGCTTCAAGCATTTTCCTGACTACAGATGTTAAGCTAACTGGCCTATAGTTACCTTCCTTTTGCCTACATTCTCTTTTTTTAAAACAGTGGCGTGACATTTGCTGTCTTCCAATCTGCCAGGTCCTGCATGGAGTCCAGAGAATTTTGGTAAATTATCACAAGTGCCTCTGCTATAATTTCTGCCATTTCTTGCAGTACCCTGGGATGCATCCCATCAGGACTAGGGGACTTGTCTACCTTTTAGGCCCATTAGTTTGCTCATTATTACCTTTTTAGTGACAGCAATTGTATCAAGGTCTTCACCTCCCATTGCATCCGTAACCTCTCTCTTTGGCATGTTAGACATGTTCTCCAACGTGAAAATCGACACAAAATAATCATTCAAGGCCTCTGCCATTTCCACATTACCCAATATTAATTCCCCCTTCTCATCTTTCATGGCACCTATGTTCAGTTTAGCTACAATTTTCTGCTTTATATAACTATGAAAACTTTTACTGTCCGTTTTTATATTTTATGCTAGTTTACTTTCATAATCTATCTTGCCTTTCCTTATTGCTTGCTTAATGGTTCTTTGTTGCTTATTAAAGTTTTCCCAGTCTTCCAGTTTCCCAATACTCTTGGTGACTTTGTATGCATGAGCTTTTAGCTTGGTGCCTTCTTTCATTACCTTGGTTATCCAAGACTGGCTCTCCCCACCTTTGCTGTCCTTGCTTTAAACTGGAATATACTTTTGTTGAGCACTGTGAAAAATCGCTTTGAAAGACTTCCACTGTTCCTCAACTGTCCCACCATTTACTCTGTGTTTCCAGTCTATGCTAGCCAACTCCTCCCTCATCCCATTGTAGTCTCACTTGTTTAGGCATAATATACTGGTTTTAGATCAAACTATTGCACCCTCCATTTGTATGAGAAATTCAATCATACTATGATCACTCTTTCCAAGAGGATCCCTAATTATAAGATGGTTAATTTTACCCGTCTCATTGCACAGGACCAGATCTAAGATAGCATTTTCCCTTGTAGGTTCACTAACATGCAGGTCAAGAAAGCTATCACGGATGCATTCTATGAAGTCCTCCTCAAGACACCCTTGACCAACTTGATTCACCCAATCTATGTGGAAGTTCAAGTCCCCTATGACAACTGCTGTTCCATTGTTACGTGCATCAAATATTTCTTGGTTGAAAGCCTGTGCCACTGTAATGTTATTATTTGGTGGCTTATAGACAACTCCCACCAGTGATTTTTTTCCCTTTACTGTTCATAATCTCTACCCAGATGGACTCAACATTCTTCTCCTTTTTTCTTATATCGTCTCTTGCTATTGCTCTCATCTCATCCTTAATCAAGAGTGCTACCCATCTCCCTTACCTTCCTGCCTATCCTTCCCTATTACCTGATACCCTTGGATATTTAATTCCCACCCATCTCCACCCTGCAACTACGTTTCTGTAATGGCCACTAAATCATACCCCTTTCTACTGATTTGTGCCACAAGGTTACTACTTGTTTCAAATACTACAGACATTCAGATAAAGTGCACTTACACTCATTGTCCCTTTAGAATCTGGTAACTTTTGTGTCCTTTGCATTTGACTTTTCTGTACTCCATTCTTACTTTTCTCTTTTTTTAACTTTTGCTCTGGTCTCTGCTTTGCTTCCCTCTGCATGGATCCCATCCCCCTGCAACCCTCCCCAACAGCACGAGCAAACAATCCCCCTAGGATATTGATCCCAGTCCTGCCCAGGTGTAGACCAGCCAGTTTGTACTGGTCCCACCTCCCCCAGAACCGGTTCCAATGTCCCAGGAATCTGAAACCCTCCTTTCTGCACCACTACTCAAGCCACATATTCATCCTTACTATGCCGCTATTCCTATGGTAGTGATCCGAAGATTACTGCCTTTGAGGTCCTACTTTTTAATCTATCTCCTAGCTCCCTAAATTCGGCTTGTAGGACCTCATCCCGCTGTTTTCCTATATTGTCAGTACCTACGTGCATCACGGCAACTAGCTGTTCACCCTCCCCTTCCAGAATGCCCTGTAGTTGCTCTGAGACATCCCTGACCCTTGCACCTGGGAGACAACACACCAACCGGGAGTCCCATTTGCAGCCACAGAAGCTCCTGTCTATTTCCCTTACCATGGAATCCCCTACCACTATAGCTCTGCCATTTTTTCCTGCCCTCCTGTGCAGCAGAGCCACTCACCGTGCCATGATCCTGGCTACTGCTGCCTGTCCCTGATGAGCCATCTCCCTCAACAGTATCCAAAGCGGTATATCTGTGTGGGAGGGAGATGTCTGTAGGGGACTCCTGCTCTGCCTGTTGTTCACTCATTCCCTATCTTTCCCTAGGCCTTTAAACTGCGGTGTGATCAACTCAGTAAAAGTGTTATCCACAACATTCTCAGCATTGCAGCTGCTCCAAAGTGAATCCACGTGCAGCTCCAGTGCTGTCATGTGGTCTGTCAGGAGCTGTAGCAGGACACACTTCCTGCACACAGTCATCGGGGACACTGGCAGCCTCCCTGAGTTTCCACATTGCGCAGGAGGAGCATGACATGGGTCTGAGCTCACCTGCCATAACTAAAAAGCTTTGAGGGAAAATAAAGAGACAATAAATGAATAAGAACCTATCCTCGCCTTGCCTTAGTGTTTCTCACCCTCCTCACTGAAGCCTGGTGTTCATAGGTTGATATTCATTCTCAAAATGGCTGCTCAAAGTGAAACACCCCACACTTGCCTAGATTAAACTCCATTTGCCATTTCTCTGCCCATATCTGTAGGTGATGCATATTTTGCTATATCCTTTGACAACCTTCACTGTCCAGAACTCCTCCAATCTTTGTTGTCTGCAACAATGTGATGTCTCGACCCAACCATTGCCTGAAATATAATCATACGAAAAAAACATGCCATTGATTTGTATGAGGATGGAGTAAGAAAAATTGTCAATAATGGAGGACAATACTGAGCAAATCATCCAAGCCTGGATGAAATTCTGGGGTGGCCTGGCATGGTACAGCCCAACCCTACCCAATCTAAATATGAATGTTTTATTAGATTTATACATCCAGTCCAAATCCAACACGTATATTGGGGTCACGTCAGGCTCAGATCAGTTAGCCAGGTTCTATCTCGGGGTAGTAAATAGCCGATGCTATTACAAATTTATCACTCAAGCTTGGAAGATAATACAAGTCTTTAACACAATGGAAAATGCACAACGATGCTCTAATAAGATGACCATTTTATGACTTCCTGCATATTTGAGGATATTCAGCAGACCATCTGCGATTAAATCCTCATTCTATTTAGCATTATGCTGCATTCACTCGTATTTCATGGTCCATTAGAATTTGAATTGTTCAAGGATCACCTGTTCTGTTTAGTTCAAACTATTTGGAAATTATGCTGTCAGAGCTTTGTTCCTCATTTAGATCTTTAATATTTATTACATTTGTGTCCCAGATAAGTACAGAGTATGTACGCAGGAACAAAATAAAACAACATACTTTCTCTGAATGGCCATGAAATAGCCAAGGACGAAATTTGATCCTTATCATCTGCAGCCCATGACTGTCTAGTCTGGAAACTGAGGATGGGCTGTAGACAGGCATGCCAGTAATTCCCAATCCTTTTCAGCAAATTTTTAAAAGTGGGTTGGATGAAATCTATTGAGACCCTTTTAGCTTGATGGCTCGTGTGAGTTACTGTGTCATGATGGAAAAACACGATGCTGGAGGAATTCAGCAGGCCAGGCAGCATCTGTGGAGAAAAGCAGGCGGTCAACGTTTCAGGTCAGGACCCTCCTTCAGGACTGAAGATAAGAGAAAGGGAAGCC
Organism: Pristis pectinata; assembly: GCF_009764475.1. Taxonomy (NCBI): domain Eukaryota; kingdom Metazoa; phylum Chordata; class Chondrichthyes; order Rhinopristiformes; family Pristidae; genus Pristis; species Pristis pectinata. Next base: position 76,025,772 of record NC_067406.1, read on the forward strand.
CAATATATAGGAGGGAAAAGCAGCAGTGAGAGGTGGACAAAAGAGGGGAGGCGGGGTGGGCGCAAGGTTGTGAGGGGTAGATGCAGGTAAGAGACAGTGATAGGCAGGTGCGGGGGAGGAGGGGAGAGCAGATCCACTGGGGGATGAGTCAAGGTAAGGAGGAAAATAAAGGGAGGGGTAGGGGAAAGAGAACTAAAGAAGAGGCATAGTTGGGGGGGGGTGTGGGGATAACTTAAAGTGGGAGAATTCAATGTTCATGCCGTTAGGCTGCAAGGTTCCAAGACGGAAAATGAGGTGCTGTTTGCGCTTGGAATTCTCCTGGCAGTGGAAGAAGCAGAAGGCTGACATGTCAGTGATGGGGGGGGAGTTGGCATGACTGGCAACGCGGCGATGCAGATTGCGGTAACAGACGGAGCGCAGGTGTTCTGCGAAACAGTCACCTAGTCGTGGTCACCTAAACGAACACTTGCAGTCTAACGGCATGAACATTGAATTCTCCCACTTTTTAAGTAATCCCCACACCCCTCAATTATGCCTCTGATTTTGTCCCTTTCCCAGCTTATTTCTTTTTTCTACCCTTGCCTTTTCCTTTCCTTACCTCTGACCCATCCCTGCACCTGCCTATCACTATCTCTTACCTGCATCTACCTATCACCACCCTGTGCCCAACCTGTCTCCCCTCTTTTGTCCACCTGTCATGCTCTGCTTTTCCCTCCTATATATGGGGCTTCCCCATTACCTATCTTCAGTTCTGACCTGAAACGTTGACTGCCTGCTTTTCTCCACGGATGCTGCCTGGCCTGCTGAGTTCCTCCAGCATCATCGTGTTTTTTCCATCTAGATTCCAGCATCTGCAGTCCTTTGTTTCTCTAGTTACTATGCCATACTCGTCTGTACCGGTAAGGAAGGTTTTGCCGAGTTGGTTGACTCAGTTGGAGGGATGTACCTCTCAACAGCTGCATCATGCTCTCAGCTGCTTACAGGTTCCTGCCCTATTGTACAATGGACGCCTGGAAGAAGACAAAAAGCAAGATCAGAATTGGCTCATAGCGTAGCCAGCTTGACACTCTGTTTACACATGAGAAACGGCTAACATCAACTCATCTAGAATAGTATGGCCATGTGAATTGACATTGTTGAGAGTAGGGGAACTGGCAGGCAGCATATCACTTATTGGAATAGTTTATAGAAAATTTGTAGTCTTACTTTTCCCGCAGCCTGATTCTTCTCAACAATTTCCCTGCCACCTTTGTTTTTGGAATTTTCAGTTAAATTTCAGATACAAGGCTTTTTCTGATTGTGACCTTGCGCCTTGAAGGGATTAGCTCCAGCAATACGTGATTTTTGCATTCATTACAATCCCCTGTAGTGGTGTTGCAGAGAAATGAGTGAAATCATCAGTATGCAAGGAGAGCTACCTCTGCCTCTGATTTAGATGCAACTTTTTTCTGACTGAACAGTGTAGTAAAGACCACAAGTACAAATTGAAGTCTGTAAGGAGCATATTGATGGATTGGAACATTATTCTTGATGTCACTGGAACATTTTTAGTTAACTGAGTTCACTGGGATTATCATTTTTACCAAAAAATTGATTTTCAATAATACAAATAATGCAAAATAAAATAGCGAAATGGCTACCTCCTGCAAAAAGTCAAATAATTAGAAATGTGACCTTAAATTCAGTGATATTATATCCCTTCATTGAGTTTACCAACATTTTCTTAAAGATATATATTGACAACATTGGACTGAATGTGGCAGTCATGTTCTTTCTCCTGGTTTACAATTTGAAATGCTTCCAAAGAGCAGAGAACACACCAGATTATTAAATTTCACCATTTCTGGTGGTTAGAACAGCTGCTGTCAGACTGTGTAATTTTTATTAGTGCTTTTCTTGTACACTGTCAATTGTGACTTTGCGTGTATGTGTCCAGTTTTGCCATTCAATGCCATGGCTTGTATTAGCTCATACATCATTCCAACTGGATGAGTGTTTTCTGTTTTGGTAAATATGCTTTGTGGAAACTCATATCAAAAAGAGCCTGAAGACAGCGAGAACAGATCCCTCCAAATCAACCCCCTTTCCTCCACTTTTTCCACAACAACAAATTGTTTTCAGAACTGAGATTTGGGAAGGGCTCTTTCAAATTTATGACCCTGCTGGGGAGATCTCAAAAAAGATCTGTTTTAGAGGTGTATTTAAGATTAATAAAATAAGATTGCAGTTTTTATTAATCATGATGCACTATTTTTTATTTTTAGATCATGAGTCGGTTCAGTGGTGCTATGACAACTTTATTAACTACAGATCCTTGATGTCTGCTGACAATGTACGTCAACAGCTATCACGAATCATGGACAGATTCAACCTGCCTCGGAGGAGTACAGAATTCACGAGTCGGGATTATTATATAAACATTAGAAAGGCGCTGGTTTCTGGCTACTTTATGCAGGTATGGTAAAAATTGTTGCTGATTCTCATGTTTGTGAAATGGACAATTAATTCACAGTCATTCATTTTAAATCTGTATAAGTTGGAGCAATGAGCTACCTCTGCCAATTGTGTTTGCAATGTGATTGTTCTTGTTGCCGGTTTTTAGAGAACACTTTCAAAAGAGGTTGGGAAGAAAGGCAGGAATGAGACCTTGGCAAAGGAGCTGGAGGTGAAGTGTGACAGAAGATCAGTCAGAAGTAAAATAGATCAGAATGATCTGGAATAAAATTGAAAGTGGAAAAGGAGAATGTGGTAGAAGTGAACTGTGCAAGCAAATGCAAAAGGAGCATGAGTGAACCATATAGCTCCTGCACCCTGCTTAGATGTTTGCTCAGGATTTGGCTGATCATGGCAGATGCCTTCTGAAATTCCACGGTTCTTTTGGAGTCAAAGTTCTGTTGGTTTGCCTCGTGTACTCAACAACTGAGCATCCACAGCCTTCTGAGGTTGAGACTTCCAAAGGTCCCTATCTCTCAAGTGAAGAAGTTTCTTGATTCTAGTCCCAAATGCCTGAATCAAGTAGTAATTGGAGTTGGGGAGAGGGAGCAATAGGCTTGTCAACAGCTCGGGTCTAAAGGTAGAAAAATGTGTCATCATTATTTGGTATTTGTTTGTATTGCTGATGGGTGAAAACAAGTTTATTATCAGCTGTGGCTGCCTGCTTGTGCCTACTTTATTGGACAGCTGAACTCTCCTTTGGAGCTCCTTCTCTTTAAAACACTCATTCTGACAGGGCTCGACAAGCTTGATACAGGGTGGTTATTTCTCCTGGCTTTGGGGGTCTTGAACCAGGATGCAAGGTAAGGGATTTAAGGACTGATCTCTCTTCACTGAGTTGTGAACCTGTGGAACTCTCTTCCATAGAAGGTTGTGGAGGACAAGCTACTGAATGTGCTAAAGAAGTGGAGAGATTTCCAGACACAGAAGGCATTAAGAAAAATGGGGGAGAGCAGGAATATAGTATTGAGAGAGAGGATTAGCCATGGTTGTAGTAAATGGTAGGGCAGGCTTGAAGGGCCTGTCCTGCTTCTGTTTTTCTGTTTGTGTTTTGTAATAGCAGGAATGGTGGTACAAAAAAAAACTGGGCAGGACAAAAACTTCAAGTGCTCTGATGGGAGCACGAAAATGAAAGAAAAGGTGAGAAATATATTTTTGTGGTCAATTTGAGTCCTTTACTTAGATATTGGACAGTAACAGGAATATGTTATACTCTCCAATAAACTTGTTCCACAACTCAGTGAGATTATGGTTGATATGTACCTTCACATCCATTGACTGGGTATGTTTTGCACTCTGACAAGTCAGACCTGTGTTTTAATGATTTCAACAACATTCCGTTTTATTTCTAAAGGGAAAAAAATAATTTATTAGCCGTGTTCTACTTTGATGTTCATCGATTCTAAATTCATCTACCAGCTGAGAGCTTTGAATGGGCATATAAATTGAAATTGTGAGCAAGCTTGTATTTCAGTAACAGAAAACAGATTAGGAGTTTCGATAATCCAAGTTGGCAGTGAAATTTAAACTGTTTATGCAGCTGTGAGAATCCATTAGATTGGTCTGCAGTCTGAAAATGTTTCCAGCCTTTTATTCACACAGGCTTTTCCTTTTTTTCCTCCATTGTCAGTCTTTATGATTGTGTTTTATAAATGATCCTTGTATCATGATAGCAAGGGGATGATTCCTAAAATAATGCAGTTTTGTTTGCACTACTGAAAAACATTTATCTATTTAACCAGAGTATTATATGCTGTAAAGTTGTAACCCTACAGTGACCATTGCAGAAAGAAGGATGTGGTAACTTCAGTCCATGGTCTAGTTAAAAATTCTAATTTTGTTTATCATTATTGATCTTTGGTTAGACTGAAAGCTTGCTGTTTCTGTACATGAGGTGATTTTAAAAACACTCCTTTGAGCTTTTTAAATCATTTGAGAGAATTATATTATTCAGTTTTGTCTCCAGGATTTGTATCAAGGTTCCACTGAATAATTCTATAAGCAAAAGACTGCAGTTGCTGAAAATATGAAATAAAGGAAGGTACTGGAAATACTCGGGTCACACAGCACTTGAGCAAGAAACAGTTAATGGTCAATAAAATGCTGTTTCCAGCACTTTGTTTTTTTTTAATAACTGTGCACCTTGTTTTAATTGCATTATAAAGAGTGCTGTGTTTTTATGTCGTGTGGCATTCTATGTAGTAAGTCAGAAAATACACTGCTGACCTGTCCCATTGTGTTGGGTGTTTCTCAGCTTCTCCTTTTCTGCTTTCTTTCTTTACTTGAATTTCCATACTTTTTGTTTTTTTTCCCTCTCTCTGTTCAAACAAGAATCAGCTATTACTACTCACCCAAAAGTAAAGAAGTTTTTTATCTTTCTAGCCTTGTTTCTGTGCATTGGTGTTTGGAAATGACAATTTTCCTCACTGGTGTGTGATCCCATAAGCATTGACATCTGACAGGATGATGTAGAGTGTGGTTTGATAATGTTTGTGTCCCATACACCAAATTCAATCTACAAAATGTAAAACTTTTTCCCAATTAATGCTAATTGGGGGGAAAACGTTTTGAGATGTGTGATACTGACAGTGATGATTGGATGATTTTATCATGAGTTCTGTCTGGGATCAACATCCCATTAGTATAAATGTAGTCATTCCTACTGAGCATTGGTGCTAATTTTTTTGGGGTAGGGAGGAAGCATTCTTGGTGTTTATACCTTAATGTGTTTTAATAAGTTTTACTGTCTTTTGCAACAGCTGTACTTACTCTTTTCCTTGGTTATGTATAATTTGTGATTAGAAAATAAAAAACATCCTTGGTGTAGGCAGGATTAGCTTGAGCAATGTTGTAAATGTTAATGGTATTGCTTATCATTTTCAGAAGCACAACAGGTATAAATAGTCTTTGTTCTGTAGGTTTCAGAAAGCTGCTTTAATGCCATTTCGAAAAAATAATTTGTTTGGAATCTATGCATGGAGGTGAAGTGGGTTATCAGTTATTAATAAAGTTTATGTGATAATATTATGGCACTCTAAATACCTACTGAGTGTGCAGATTAAAAGTGGACAGATATAATCAGGTAGCCATTGTCTGTGAAGATAAAAAATGCTTTTTCTCAAAAGAATTATTTGACCTTCAACATATAAATGGAAACTGGTTTGAATAGGGTAATTGTGTTATTAAAGGTCCTGCTCATACGTAAGTCATTTTGTGCGTGTTGAAAAACACAAGGCCTGTGATCGAATGAGCGATGGAAACAAATTGATCAGTCTGTGACATCACATCTTAAAAACCTGCCATCAAAATCAAAAAGCCTTGAAATAGATTTAGACTATTATATAATGATATGAGTCATGCTCTTCAGAGGAATGGTAGATATTGATATTTTAATGGGATGCTGGCGCTTTGCAATGAACTAATACGTTCATGTGGTCTTTCTGAAACTCATGGCAGATGTGTAGAAGTTATTATGAATGCTTTTTTTTTGAACCATTAGAGCAAATATAAAGTTGCTGTTTATATTTAGTGCCAAATGAGTACTTCAAACTTCAGTAAATTATTATTTCTAATATCACAAGGTTTTCTTAAATACCTGTACTCATCTATATAAAGTGATGAGATTTAACTAAGGTCAACTCATACTTAACCCAATTGAAGGCAATGAGAAGGATATCAAATACATCAGGACAGTGGATGCCAGATGGTCTTCACATTGCATATTTCAATGATGCAAAATGTTGATTAGCATGACTCATTAATACTTATTTGCTCCAATAAAGTTTTCTTTGTGTCAAAGATAAATCCCCTGTAAATAGCATTAACATGATGCAGTGACGCATGCGTTGCTATGAATGTGATTATGAATCCTAATATGGGTTACTTCCATTTCAAGCACTAAATTTTGCTCTTTGACATTTTAATCTTTACTTTCGTTCTCGGCTTTGGAAATATTAGTGCTTATTTCCAGATCATGTTGAGATATTTTAATCTAGTCTATTTTTAAAAGAATGTTGGCACATACTTCAGGCAGAAGTGTAATGGGGGAGATGTTCACTTCTTGTACAGGTGAAGGAAAATTGGATAACACCAAGGAAACTGAATACCATGAAAGCATTGTGGATGCTAGACTTTCCTGTCTGATTGCAGCTTTTTTTGACATCCTAAAATAAGAAAATACTCCAAGCAATGATTGTTCCTTTCCTCTTTCCACCCCTGTCTACCTCACCCTAAACTTCTATTGCAATGTATTGCAATTACTTATTGGGTACTTTTTTTTCTACCACTTCCTTTTAGGTGGCTCACTTAGAACGCACAGGCCATTATTTGACGGTGAAAGATAACCAGGTTGTGCAGCTTCATCCTTCTACTGTCCTGGACCATAAACCTGAGTGGGTGCTCTACAATGAATTTGTACTCACCACTAAAAACTACATCCGGACCTGTACAGATATCAAACCTGAATGGTAATGTACTGAGATAAGGGTTTTGAACAGTTTCTCTGTTTGCCATAAGTTGTGCATAATATCAATAGTTAAATTCTAATTTTGGAGATACAATCTGAAATTTCAGATTGGACTCATAAGAATGAATTAAAGTTCACAGCAGATGAGCACTGTTAATGCAATTACAGTTACTTAGCTTCTAACACATTTTCTTATTATGATTATTTTTGGTCTCAGTCTTTCAGTTTTGTAATTTTATCAAGACATGGAAAAAGCCTATAGCAAAAGATAGGGTTAAAATGGTCTCAATCAACACATTGATGCACAGTTGCTGCAAAATTTTTACACCTACATTTGAGTTGGTGGAAAAGGAATGTAGCTGTTGTTGGATAAGATTGATACAGCTGAAGCACAGCGCACGGCTTGGAGAGCATTGATTACTGTTGCCTTGAAATGGTCATTAAAACTATCCACTTCTGATACTTAGCCACAATCAAATACCTATAATCAGGCTGTAGACATCATGATAAGTCGCATTTAAATGATTTAGACCAAGTAATTTAATAGCATCTGTACATTCAATTTATATGGAGCTGTAATGGTGGCCTAGTATTGACTTTGATAATCTGCCTGAACATAATGAGATTACAGAGCCCAGAAAATGTAAGTTATATATAGTGGGCTTCATTTTTTCCCCCTGCATATATTGACTGTTCTACAGCCTGCCTTAGTAGGAAACACTATGCATTTATAAATAAAATTCATATTATCAGCCTCTTTAGAAGTGCAATGCAGAAGTCTTGACTCTGGGCTTTGAGTGCTTTGCATTACGAACCTAATAATTTCCCAACAAAACCTTCATGTAGAGAATAATATTTAGTCAGCGGTAATATCCAGTCTTTAGTTTTATGAGCATGAAAACTATGTTCTGATCCCTGAATATACTGTAGGTTAATTACCTTGGCCTTTTTACACTTGAAGTAGAAATTACTCAGGCCAAGCAGTCAATCAGAAAGGGCAGGTGGACAGGGTGAATTCAAGTGTATGTAATAGTAAGATGGGAGAAAAGGATATTGTGGGAAGCTAAGAAAGAAATTGCAGGGGGTGTGGTAGAGATAATTGCATCACCTTTAGTCATGGGTGAGGTACCAGAAGACTGGAGGATGGCTATATTGTGCCTTTATTTAAGAAAGGCTGCAAGGATAAGCCAGGGAACTAGAGGCTGGTGAGCCTAATATCAGTGGTGGGAAAGTTACTGGAGGGGATTCTGAGGTACGGGATCTACCAGCATCTGGGAAGGCAAGGAATGATGAGGGATATTTTGCATGGCTTTGTCCCTGGGAAATCGTGTCTCAGGAATTTGATAGTGTTTTTTTTTGAAGAGTTGACTGAGGGATTGATCCATGTGGACTTTAGCAAGGCCTTTGATAACGTCCTGCATGGGAGGTTGATTCGGAAGGTTAGAACGCATGGGATCCAGGTGAGCTAGCCAATTGGATACAAAATTGGCTTAGTGGAAGTGGAGTGTTGTTATTCATATTGGAAGCTTGTGACCAGTGGTGTACCACATGGATCGGTGCTGGGTCCATTGTTGTTTGTCATCCAAATCAGTAATATAGATAGTGATAATATGGTTAGTAAGTTTGCAGATGACACCAAAATAGCTGGTGCAGTGAACAGTGAGGAAGGTTATCTAAGATTACCACAGGATCTAGATGAATGGGAGATATGGGCCAAGGAATGGCAGATGGAATTTTACTCTTGAGAGGTGTTGTTCTTTGGTAAGTTAAACCAGGACAGGACTTGCACAGTAAATGGTAGGGCCCTGGAGAGGGTTGTTGAACAGAAAGGCCCAAGGGTACAGGTACATAGTTTCCTAAAAGTGGCGACACGGGTAGACAGGGTGGTGAAGAAGGCATTTGGCACACTTGCCTTCAGTCAGGACACTGAGTACAGGAATTGGGATGCCATGTTGCAACTGGCCACACTTTCATTATCATGTGCAGTTCTGGTCACCCAGCTATAGGAAGGATGTCATTAAGCTGGAATGGGTGCATAAAAGATTCACAGAGATGTTACTGGGACTGGAGGACTTGAGAGTTTGCTGAAAGCGGTGTCTTGGGTAGATAAGGGTGGTGAAGAAGGCGTCTGGCACACTGGCCTGAGTATACCAGTGGGAAGTTATGTTGCAGTTATACAAGATGTTGGTGAGGCCTCATTTGAAGTGTTGCGTACAGTTTTGGTCACCCTGTTATAGGAAGGATGTTATTAAAGTAGAAAGTGCAGAAAAGACTTAAGGATGTTGCCTGGACTTGGGGGCTGAGTTACAAGGAGACGTTGCATAGACTAGGACTTTATTCCCTGGAACATAGGAGATTGAGGGGTTACCTGACAGAGGTATATAAGTTCATGAGGGGCATAGACAGGGTAAAAGCACATTGTTTTTTCCTCCAAGGAAGAGGTGCTGAAAAAAAGAGGGCATCGGTTTAAGATCAGAGGCAAGAGATTTAAAGGGGAAATGGGGGGGGGGGGGGGCAGCAGCTTCATGCAAAGGGTGGTGTGTATTTGGAATGAGCTGCCAGAAATAGTGATCAAGGTGGGCACATTAGCAATGTTTGAAAGCCATCTGGATAAGTAGATGGATAGGAGAGGTTTAGAGGGCTATGGGACTAGCTTGCCGGGGTGGGGGGGTGGAGAGGAGCAGGGGGTGATAGTCGGCATGGATGAGTTAAGTCAAAGGGCCTGTTTCCATGCTCTATGACTCTGAGAGACTGGATAGGCTGGGACACGTTTCCCTGGAGCATAGGAGGCTGAGGGATGATTTCATAGAGGTATATAAAATCACGAGGGGCATAGATGAGGTGAATAGTCAGTCTTTTTCCCAGGGTGGGGGAGTCCAAAACTAGATTTAAGGTGAGAGGGAAAAGATATAAAAAGGACCTGAGTGTCAGCCTTTTCACAGAGGATGGTGGGTATATGGAACAAGCTGCCAAAGGAAGCTGTAGAGGAAGGTACAGTTACAATGTTTAAAGGACATTTGGTACATGGATTGAAAATGTTTACAGGGATATGGGACTTGCTTGTGTAGACATCTTGTTTGGTATGGACAAGATGGGCCGTAGGTCCTGTTTCCATGCTGTATACCTCCTGAGTCCAAGAATAAGAACAATGCAAGTAAAACCTCTGAACAGAAGTTTAAAAGAAATAAGATATTTGTCAGAAGTAATATAAAGCTGTGTTTACTCGTCATATAGAGAGAGGATAGGGTTATGAAAGTGACACATGACATGTTTGCCGTCATAAATTGGAGCATAGAATATAAGAGTTGGGATGCTATGTAGCAATTTTACAAAACACTGGTTAGACTGCACTTGGACTGTTGTGAGCAGCTCTGGTTGCCACATTTTAGGAAGGATGTGATTGCACTGGAGAGAGTGCAGAAGAGATGTACTTGGATGTTATCTGGATTGAAGGACTTTAGTTATGGGGAGAGATTGGGCTTTTATTTCCTGGTGCGAAGCAGGCTGAGGGATCACAAGTCTGCAGATGCTGTAACCTGGAGCAATACAGTAGATGCTGGAAGAACTCAGTGGGTCAGGCAGCATTTATGGAGAGACATAGGTAGGTAAATAGTCAAAATCTTTTTCCTGTGGTAGGTGTATCAAAAATGAAGGCATAGGTTTAAGGTGAGAGGTAGGAGTTTCAGGGGATCTAAGGGACAAGTTTTTTTTTAAACAGGGAGTGGTTGGTATTTGGAATGGTTGTCAGAGATGGTGGTGGTGGAATCGGGTACAGTCACTAGGTTTGAGAGGCATTCAAACACTTAACATAGGCAAGGCTTAGAAGGATACGGTCCTAATGTAAGCAAATGGGTTTTGTGTAGATGGGCAAAAAGATGGCACTGAGGTGGTGGGCCAAAGGGTCCATTTCTGTGCTGTACAACTCTCTGACTCTGATCATTCAAACTGAAGATAACCTGTCCAAACATGGACAAGGCATGGAGTCAATTTGTACAAGAATGCATGAAGCCTAAAAAAAATGAATTAAAACATATATTCGCTTTGAAGTATATGATGTAATGGCAATTTCACTGCCCTTAATTGTGACCTGGGTAGACCCTGGAATATTAAACTACAGTTGTCAGGTATTTGAAATAACATAGATATTGGAAGAGATGTAATAGCATTTGCCTGATTTTAAAAAAAAATGCAATTAAACTAGTATAAAGAGACTTTAGCAAAAGGGTGATCAGACAGCAACAGCAATGAACTAAGGAAGACCAAAGGATGCCTGGCTCTTGAGTGTTTATCCACAGACCTGACAATGCTGTGACTGCAGTGGGAAATCTATGCAGAGAAAGATCATTGAGGCATGTAACAGAAGCAATGTAGTTTAATTTTTGCATAGACTGCGAGAAGCAGAATATCTTGAGTACTGCCTTCAGTTTTGCTTGCTTCACCTCGTGGAGAATGTTATTCTCAGAAGCGGTGCAGTGTAGACTTGAATAAAACTAAGGCAATAATCAAGCAGAAGTCAGTACAGCATGGAAATGGGCCATTTAGCCCAACTCGTCCATGTCGACCACTGGGCACCCTGCCCAACTAATCCCATCTCCCATGCATTACGCTATGGGATTGTTTGCATGAACATTGAGGAGTGAACTAATTTTGGTGTTTAAAATGGGCAATGATAAAGCAGATGTATAAATTATCTCTCTGTGTAGCTGAATTCCAAACAAAGGAATATCAAAAGCTAAACTATTTAAGAGTGAAACAAGGAAGCAAATTTCTTCCCACATGAAGGGTAGTAGAAATCTGGAATTGTCTCCTAATTCTTCTCCTACCTATTTTCATGAATGAGGTTGATAGACCTTCATGATGGGAAAAAACATTAGGGAATGTGGAACAGAGGTTCGTAAATGGAGTGGACATACAAATCAGCCACGATTGGGCTGAATGGTTTAACATGCTTGAGGGCTTATATTTGGTGTACTTACTCCTGTGGTCCCATGTCTTTTTCTGTTGTTTGCAACAAAGTTGTATTTTTTTAAGTGGTATGTGAAGCATGCAACAGTGTGTTTAAAAACAAATCTTTCTGCATAGTTTCTTCATGTAATGCAAAAAAATAGATAATGTGCAAATGTGTGTTTTAGTGGGAGTTATCCTGGATTTCTCTTGGGTGAAGGAAGATTCGTCATTGGACTATTTCTTTCTGTGACTTTTCTGCAACTGAATTAAAAACACTATCAATTCCCTCACTTTATTTTATAGGTGAATTGTGGAGGGAGCAGACTACCTGCTTTCCAATCCTAGTTTTGATGAAAGCAATTATTGTTGAATACTCTTAACTCCTTTTCATACAGAATACATGATTAGACAGCTGTGTTGGTACTCATCTCAATGCCAATTCCTCCACTTCGGTAACTGAATAACCAAATAGTTGACTTCCTTTTTATAACTAATTTGCTTGGACTGTTATAACCATAATCTCCAAGCTTCATATTTTATCAGATTCTGCATACATATCCAGAGAATTTCACCCACTGTGCATCAATTGGCAAGAGAGAGGGAGGGAGGGAAGAGAGAATATTCTGAGTGTTTTAAGACTCCTTTCTTATCTACTGTGTAAGGAAAATCTAAAGGGGGAAGTAGTTGTTGGGTTTAGAATGGGGAATGAAACTGACCAGACGGAGGAACTTCTAGGCCATAATGATTACATCGGATTCAGAATGTTGACTGAGGGGAAAGATCTAAGTTTTCAGGTAATGAGAGACTGGCAGGCAGCTAATTCAGTTCATCTATTTAAAAATGGAAATGGAACTAGTCCAGACATATGTAGTTCAGATAGTTTGATGATAGTGGTAGGAAAGATAATAGAATCTTTTATTCAAAAATGTAATAAGAAAAGATATCTGGAAACCTGCTTTCAAAGGGGAAACCAATACTGTGGAATTCTTTGAACAAGTAACAATAGGCAGACTAGTTTTATGCAATAAATTAATATGTTTGGATTTTCATGAGGCTGACTCATGACTAAGTTTACAGTACACAGAATAAGACAGGTGGCAGATTTAATAGCATGCTGATTACAAACCAGGAAAAAAAAGTAATGATGAAGGTTAATGAGAGAGGTTTTTTTTTAAAAGATGCAAAACAAGCACTGGGGTTTATTTCCTTGGACTTGTTCCATCTCCATTTTTAAATACATGAATTGTATTAGCTCCCTGCCAGTTCTCTCATTACCTGCAAATTTAGATTATCGTTTTCAATCATCATTCTAAATCTTAAGTAATCATCGCTATTGCCTTGAAACTCCTCTGTTCCACTCCAGATTTCTAAATGTAGCAGCGATTTCTCTCATTAAATTTCTTACGAGGTAAGAAAAGTGTCCTATATGTACAAAAAAAACTGCCATTCCTATTTTCTTCCCTCTTGCCAATTTATCCAGGGCAGGTGAAATATCCCAAATAATTATTCTTAAATTCATTTATTTCATATTCAGAGATTAAGACATAGAATTGAAAAGTTGGTAAACCTTGATTAGACCATATTTCATTCTGTGCATTGTTCTGTGTCTATCAAAAAATAATATAGAAGCACTAGAGATGGTGCAAGAAAGATTAACAAGGATGATAACCAGAACTGAAAGGTTAAATTTATCAGAAAGATTGAACAGACAGAAGCTTGTCACTCTAGAAAAGGCTGCGTGCTAACCTGATAAGATGTCTTCAAGATAAAGATCGGTGAGAATAGACATCGAGGAAGTATTTTCAACTGTAGGGAATATCAAAACTAGACACTTGCTTACCCAGACCATTTGGGATGTGGAATGCAGGGCTTGAGATGAATAGTGTAGATGTATTTAAGGGGAAGTCCAAAGAGGGCAGAAGGAAGAGAATAATGTGCTGATTCCAAGAAGCTCTCCACCAGCATTGACCAGTGGGTTGAATGGCCTTATTTCTGTACCTGGACTCCATGCAAGAAACTTAGATGAGATATACCCATCATGATGCATTAATATCCCCATGATGAAAGTTCATGGGTTTGGGATTTTTTTTGATCAGTCATATTGAAGAAATTAATGCATGCACTTTTGGAATGGGAGGTTTTCTTTGATATACTTGGGCATGCAGGTATGGTTGGTAGCACACATTTAAAGAAAGTGAGGCAGTTTTTCTGATCCAGTAATCACTTTGCAATGTGTGGGCACCATTTTGATACTGATACTGGCAAAAGATTCTGGGGGTGGGGGTGTTGACGGTAGATTTCGAGATGTTTCGCTAGTGGGAGAGTCATGAACAAGGGGCCATAGCTGCAAAATAAAGGGCCGGTCATTTAATATTGAGGTGCATAGAAATTTCTTTGGGTAGTGAATCTCTGGCAGTTTCTGCCCCCAAAAGTATTGGAGGCCAGATCATCAGATACATTTAAGGTGGAGCTAGGTAAATATTTGAAAGATCAAGGAATTGAGGGTTATGAGGAACTTGCGCAGAAGAGGAGTTGAGGTCAGCATAGATCAGCCATGATTATATTGAATGGTGGGGCAGGCTTGAGGGCCTGGTGTCCTTCTGCTGCTCCTATTTTCTTGTGTTCTTGGCATACATTTTATATAGTGTTAGTAGAAAAACTGCATTCATATGAATTTAAGGCTTGTTTCTATAAAATATGCATTCTATTTTTCTCTGGTATTTTATGCCAGCAATTTTATTGCATTCATATTTTGATTTTTTTGATAGCCTGCTAAACATTCTGTTTTCCAGTAAATTTCCTGCTGTAAATATCAAGGAGGTGGATTGCATAATTTTGAAAATGTCTTCCATATTTCTGTCAAATGGCAGCATTTTTAGAAATCTGAGTTCAAGTTCTGGCTCTGGTCTTATTACTGTAATTTTTTTTCATGTGTGTAAGTAATCAAGAATAGTAACATGTACTTTCTGTTTAAATAGGTTGGTGAAGATAGCTCCTCAATATTATGAAATGGGCAACTTTCCTCAGTGCGAAGCCAAACGACAACTGGAACGTATTATTGGCAAACTTCAGTCAAAGGAGTATTCCCAATATTGAAGTTGTGCTGTCGTAGGAGGCTAGGCAAATGCAGATTTCATATTGAAGAAATATGGACTTCAGATTCTGCCCAAATATAACAAATTTAATTCGTCTATTAAAGAAAACCCATGAATGTTTTCTTTCAAATGGCTGGACAAGTCCTCACTTATTTTTTAAAAAAAAAATCCTCGTTTATGGCAGGTTGTGTAACACTCTGTTGAGCAACATAGTATGTTGCTGGTGTTATGTGGCTTTTTTTATTGTTATGTTGACTTTTGTCATAGACCCTGTTGGGTTTTGAAGGGTTGGGGTGGGCAAAGGTTTCAGAATAATGCTGTAACTGTTAATTTTTAAAGTTTCATCATTATTACAATATTGTCTGAATTTCTCATAGTGATTCAGAGTTGGCAAGTAAAGTATGTACTTCTCGACCACATACTGCATGATTCTGCCCATGTTGACATTCTTAATAGAAAGTTGTAGCGATTCAAAGAACATGGAAAACTTACATATGTAGGCACCTCTGAATTTTCCCAACACCAATTTTTGACTTAAATAAAGGTATAGTGACAAGTTAAATATTGTGTAAACAGTGTTTTATTGGAAGAAGTGATTTAAAGGAAATTTATTCTATTCTCTACATTTTTCAGGTAAATTGGCCTACTCTTGGGGGAGACAACTACAGATGATTTCCACACTAAGAATAAGAGTAGGACAATAAGTTTATGACTAATTTTAGGTTTCAACTCAGTTTACCTGCCTGATTCCCCCACAGTCCAATAGTCTATCTTGGTCTCAAATATGCACAGAATCCTAAACTTGGTGCAAAATCACAAGGATCCATATTTCCTTGTGGCAAAGGAGGCCACCATTTCGGCCATCGAGTCTATGCCAGCTCTATTATCCCCCACTCATTGTCCCTGTAACCTGTTCTCCCTATATTACCATAGTTTCTCCCCCCAACCCAGATTCTACCACTTGGCCACACACAGGTTACAGTGGCCAATAAACCTGTCCTGCATGTCTTTGAGATATGAGAGGAAACTCTCAAAGACAGGGTAACATGCAAACTCCATACAGTTGCCACTCGGTCAGGATTAAACTTGGGTCTACATGCTGTGCCGATTGTCTCTGGAAAGAAATTCCTCCTCCTACCAAAGGCTGGTCCTTGGCCATCGAACCCTGATATCCCCTCAGAATTATGTATGTTTCTCTGGTATTATCTCTCATTCTTTTCAAAAGCATGGAATGTGAGGCCAGTCTGCTTAATATTTCTTTGCAAGACAACTTCCCCATCCTATGAATTAGTTGAGTAAACCTTAGCCATGCTACCTCTAAGTTAAGTGTACTCTTCCTTAAATAAGGGTACCAAAATTGTACTCGATGTGGTCTTGCCAAAGCACTGTACACTTGTAAAAAGACCTCCCTATTTCAGGGGACTCAGTGGATGCAGTGTGTTTGTTTTCCCAAAAGACATTCAGTAAGGCCTTATACTTTTTCTCCCTTCTTCCTCTCTTGAATTGGTGTTTTTTTTAAACTGTTGAAACCTTTCCAGAATCTAGAAGATTTTGAAAGAGCTCAACAAATGTATCTGTTATCTCTGCTACCACCTCTTCTGGGATGCAGAAGGTTGGGTTCAGGGGACTTGGGAGTCTTTAGTTTCCCTAGTGCTTTTTCTCTAATTATGTTGATTATTGCAAGCTCCTCTTTTGTTCCCTGATTACTTACTGTTATCAATGTGTTTTCATGTCTTTTACTGTGAAATTCAGCACAAACTATCTGCTTAGCATCTTTGCCAATGTTCCTTATTCCTTATTATTCATTCTTCGGTCTTCCAAAGGGCCAATTTTTAACTTTGCAGCTCTTATTTATACACGTTTGCAACAATCCTCCCAATTTGATTTTATTTCAGGCTAGTTTAATTCTATTTTCAATTTTTGCTTGTTTCTTCTAAATAAAAATCTTCCAATTCTTGAGCCTACTTCTACTATTTGTATCTTTTATAAATCTTTCAATCTAGTACTATTCTTAACTATCTTAATAAGCTGCTAATGGATCACTTCCCAAATAGGATTTCTTAATGAAATTTATCATTAATTGGAATTGTGCAGTATTTGAAATATTTGCTCATGGATCTCCAGCCACCCCTTTCCTGTATCTAAATGTCTGTATTTGAATTTAAGATTTTAGTTTCAGACTTGTGTTTTGTCACTCAAACTGAATGTGAAATCCTATCATCATTTTTCTCCAAAGGATCTCTTACTTAAGAGATCACAGTTTAATCCTGCATGATTGTACATGACCAGATCTAAAATAGCCTGTTTCCCAGTTGGCTCGCCTCAATTTAGGAAAGTGTCTCAAGTGCATTTGATGAAGTTGTCTTTGGGACCACCTTTGTCAATTCAAAATGACCAGTCTAAATAAAAACAAAAGTTACTGGGGATTATTCTGTTTTCTTTCTTACAAGTCCCCAACAGTGTAGATATCTCTTGAGTAGATATATTTTATTTTTATTTCTTCACTTGCCTGAGCTGATCTTTTCTCACTATTGACCTTGCACCATTTATTATCTGAGCAACCCCATCCCAACACACACACACCCATTCTACTTACTTTTCAAAGGCATAACCTATCCTAGAATATTCAGCCTTGGTCATTTCACAAACGCAGTTCCGTAATGGTTGTTAGATGATACCCATGTGTCTTTTTGCATTTGGATAATCAATGTTTTTTGTCTTGTCGTCTTCTCTCTCCCCACCCCCAATCTCTCCAGATGCTGCCTTACCTGTTGAGTGTTTTCACACTTTTCAGTTTTTATTTCAGATTTGCAGCATCTGCAGTTTTCTTTGGTTTTCATTTATTGCAGACCCTTTTGGCAGATGTGGAAAAACTCAGTTTCACATTGGTCTCCAGAAACTCCCACATGTTGCACCTAAGACATATTATTTGCCCTCTGTCCGTACCTAGCTTTTGATGTTGTTAGCCAGCAGTGTTCGCCAGCAGTTCATCACCTCACGTTTTCATAATGTCACACTGCTATATCTTTTTCCCTCCCTGGATTTCCTTCGATTGCTGCCTCTTCTCCCAAGTGAGTGATAGCCTTGAGCTGGGGTATCTGCTCTTCCCATTTGTGCTGACTTCTCCCAGACTTATTCCCACCATCTTTGCTGCTTCAAGTAGAGATTCATTTTTTTGTATTGTGCATGTAACTTCTGTTTCCTCCTCTCTGCCGTATTACCCTTCCTTGTCCATCTTCCAGCTTATTTGCACTGGTACTTCAAGTAGTTTTATTTCCAAGTTAATATTATGGCAGTATGCTGATTATTTACTTCACTTTTACACTTTGTATAGAACTTGGGCTTTTAAGATGTTTGCTAATTATGGGACATGCAGTCAGTGGCCGTGGTTGGGTTCTCAAATATGAGGCTGGGGATGCATCGTTGTGAAAATTAAAAATGCTTTGTGGAGAGGCCAAAAAAAAATGCCTTTTGGCTGAACTGGCCAAGGATTTGAAGAGCTTGTCTAATTGAGAGCAGCTGAGACAACAATTTCTTTCAGAGTGTTATTCAATACACATGCAATAGAACAGTGAATGAGAGGTTTCTGATTCTACACTTAAGGTAAAATCATTCATTTGAACATTTCTATTCAAACTTTAACAGCATAGAATCAATTACCTGTAGCATATCCTTGAAATAGTTGCTTAATTTAGTTCCACAATTGAGCTTTTCCCCATTACCCTGTAAATTAGTCCTCTTCAAGTATTTGACCAATTACTTTAAGCTTCCACCACCCTTTCAGGTAGTGCTTTTCTGATCTTAACAACCCTCTGTGGAAAATGTTGTCATCTCATTTTTCCCTCCACTTCCTTTGCTAATGATTTTTAAATCTTATGACCTCAATTATCAACTCAATTGCCAGAGGAACAGTTTCTTCCTGCTTGCTTAATAAAAACTCCTCAGAAGTTTTTCCACTGTAAGGAAAACTATCTCAGCTTCAAAAATCTATCCACATAACCCAAGTCCTTTATCACTAATATCATGTTCTGTAAGAATTGCTCACAGTACTTCACAGCAGAAGACTAATCAGTAATTTGTTTAAAAAACACGGGCTTCCTTGTGTTTGTATTCAGTGTCCCTATCTTCAAAGCTAATTAAAGAGTCAGACACTGAGCACAGAACAGGCCCTTCAGCCCACTATGTCTATGCCCACCATCAAATACCGATCTATATTAATCCCATTTGCCAGCATTTGGTGTGTAGTCTTCTTGGCCTTGGCAATTCAAGTGCTCGTCCAGATACTTAAACATTGTGACAGTTTCTTCCTCCACCATCCCGACAGCAGTGTCTTCCATATTCCAACTTCTCCAGGTGAAAAATGATTCTTCCTCAGATTCCCTCCAAACCTCTTACCCTATATCTATGCCTTCTGTTGATAGACCCCTCTGTCAAGGAGAAAACTTTCTTGCTATCTACCCTATCTATGCACTGCATAATTTTACATAACTTTATCAGGCCACCCACTCAAACCACCCCCTCCGGCCAGCTATCTCTGCTCCAAGGTAAACAAATCCAGCCTATTCACTCTCTCCAGTAATGGAAATGTTCCACCCCAAACAACATTCTGGCAAATCTCTGCACCCTTTCCCAGTGCAATCAAGTCCTTGCTGTAGTATAGACACCAGAACTGCATAGAATACTCTAGCAGTGAACTAGCAAAAATTTTATGAAGTTGTACCTTGACCTCGTGCTCTTTTATTCCGTGCCCTGGCTAATGGAGGCATTCATCACTTATGCCACCTTTGCCACCTTATTTACCTATGCTGTCACCTTTGGGAATCTATGGAGTTGTACACCAAGGTCCCCCTGTTCCTTAATCTTCTCTAGTGTTTGGCCTACCTCCCAGAATGCATCACCTTGCACTTGTCTGGATTAAATTCCATCTGCCATTGTTCTACCCAATTTACCAGCTCATAAATATCGGTCTGTGATCCAAGACTACCAACAACAGTCTCTTGTGTCACCACAAATTTTCATACCATCTGCAAAGTTATTAATCATGCATCCAACATTCACACCCAAGTCAATATATACAAGAAACAGTAAGCGTCCCAGCATCGATCCATGTTGTACACCACTGGTCACAAGCTTCCTACCACTAAAGCAACCCTCTACCCTGTCTCTTATTACCAAGTCAACTTGGGATCCAATATGCTAATTTGGCTTGGATCCTATAAGCTGTAAGGTTTTGGATCAAGTAGTACCTTGACAAAAGCCTTACTGAAGTTCATGTACATTATACCAACTGTGCTGCCTTCAGCAAAAGATTATACCAACTGTGCTGCCTTCCTCAAAAGAAAACCTCAATCAAATTAGTCAAACAGGATCTCACAAAGAAATCTCCGCTCATTACCCTTGATCAATCTGTCTTTCCAAGTGTGGGTTAATTGTCTCAGAATTTTTTCAAATAACTTCCTATTATTGACGTTAGACTTGCTGCCCTTGAATAAATATACCACGTTTGCTGTCCTCCAGTGATCTTGCACCTCGTGTAGGCAGCAAAATCTCAAAATCTAAAAATCTCAGGGCTCCAGCAATTTCCTCCCCTAGCAGCCTGGGATACATCTCATCAGGCCCTGAAGATTCATCTTGTATGCTTTTTGAACACCCTCATCAACAGTTTCTGAATTTGAGGTTCATTGTTTTTTTTTGCTCTTGGAAATAGTACCATTTAATCTGAGCTGCTGCTTTGTTGCATCCAGGATGCGAGACTTCACACCCATATTAAATTGCAGCTGCCATATATCTGCAGATTTCAAGTGGTTATACTATATTCTCTTGAAGTCTGCTGTAATTATACTAACCACTATATTGCTATGTTCATCAAATTACAAAACTTTACAACCTCGTGTCCAAAATCAGAGTTATTTACATGCTACCAGAATAGATGATAGTAAGCAGAGTCATGATGAAGTGCATCTCTTAAAGTTCATGTGCCTCTAACTTTCAAGTGTTTGTTACATTGTGCTCTATAAAATGCCTTGCAAAAGTAGACATCTACTTCTACTTCTGGCAAACACAGCATAGTGGGTAAATTACTGAACCAGTATTTAGAGGTCCAGACCATTGAACCATGTATTTGAATCCCAGCAGAGCGGCTGGGGAATTTATATGCACATAATTAATTAAATCTGGAATTAAAGAGCTAATTTCAGAAATAGTGAGCATGAAGATACTGGATTGTTTTAAAAGCCCACCTGGTTCACCAATGTCCTTCAGGGAATGAAATCTGCCATCCTTCACTGCTTTGGCCTATATGTGATTCCTAACCCACTGATGTGGCCAACGCGTAATTGCTTGAACTGAGGAGACAGTTAGGCATGGAGAGTAAACACTGCTCTTGCTAGTTTACATTCTGCCAAATAAATTAAAAGTAAATTCATCAACCCTCTCTCTTACCTCAAGAACTTATTAGTCAGATATGAGTAACCTTTTATAAATTTATCCTGATTATCCTTACTGCTCCATGTGACAATTTTCTGCTTGATGGTGATCTCCCGATTATTTTTTCCCCACCATTATAGTTAACAAGTTTATCTCTTTCTTGAGTGGGGTTTAATATTTGCAGTTCCATAGTTCTCTAATCCCACTCTCATTCCCGAGGAGGAGTGAAAATGTCGGAGCATCTGCTATATTTAACGTGACTTCTGAACAAGCAAAGATCTCTCTTATCTTGAGTAGGTGACTTGAGCTATTTAAAAATTTTCTTTTTTGTTTCCCTTTTCCAAGAGGTCTTAAAATAGTGAATCATTTACTGCTACTTCCTTTGAGAGGGCAGATTCCATAGTACTCATTTAATGCCTTACTCTTTTTTTCCCCTCTGTAACAAGATTTGCTCTTTTTCTGTAACTGCCCCATCATTCCTTTAAAAAGTCTTTTTGGGTTCTTTCTATGTTTTCTCATTTTCTCATTCTCTCTTTGCATAATTTTTGCTTCCCTCTGAACTCTGTATTGGACATTCTTTTCTGCTGCCATACAGCACAGAAACAGGCTCTTCAGCCCACCATGTCCTGATGACTATGTATTCTGTACCTGATATCATTAACGTTTTCTGTTTAATTTTCTTCATTTTCCAGCAAACTCTTAACTTTGCATAATCAGATGTTTTTTTAAAATCAGCTTTACTAATATTACTGATGTTCAAATGTCTATGGTAAACTTTATAAATGGTGACAGTTATAGGAAAGTGGATGTGCCCCTTGGCTATATTCATCCTCAGTCTACAAATGTCACTAAACACACTTTTCTGTCACATTCCATCTGTGGGTGAAGGGCAAGGGGGTGGGGGCTTAGTGGGAAGTTAAACTAATATTCCCTTCTATTTTATTATCAGAATGAACAGATGTACACAGAAGGAAATGTTTCATTCCTTGCGAATCATTCCAACTGCAAATGTTATGTTATCATGCTAAGTAAAATCGGTGGGTGTCCTGAGCAGAGATTTTGAAATCCAATCTACCAGCAAAGGAAACTGGATGGAATAGCAACTCTGGAGCCATTTACCACCAGAAACAAGTTGGAGAGGCATACGCTCCACTGTACAACAGCTTG
Source organism: Pristis pectinata (assembly GCF_009764475.1). NCBI lineage: Eukaryota > Metazoa > Chordata > Chondrichthyes > Rhinopristiformes > Pristidae > Pristis > Pristis pectinata. The sequence continues at coordinate 76,048,365 of NC_067406.1, forward strand.
CAAGGACCATAGACCTTCCTTATTGAGAAATTTTCCCTCTCTGCTGTGGAAAAGAATCAAGAAGTGATGCCTGTTGAATTACTCCTTGCTTGTCCTTATTCACTGATTAGTTCAGTGTGCTGTCCAATTGAAGGAATCTCAACTTGATTAGTTTATGCTCTTGAACCCACAACTAAGTCACAACACACTATCCAATTCTAAATGACCTTGATGACCAGAAAACCTGCTCCTTTCAGCAACTTATGCTTGATGCAGATTTTTATAGATTCCAACCAATCATCTGATAAGAGTTCGCTTTGAAATATTAACGGTTTCTTTGTCCACAAATGCTGCTTGTCCAGCTGAGTATTTCCAGCATTATTTTATTTATAACTTATTAAATATCAAAGATAAGTGAAAACATGCAAAATATATTCAATATAAACCTTTCAAATTTATGCACCACTTTTGATATGTATTTATGATGAAAGTGCTGCATGAACTGAGCCAATCCAAGTGAGCTGCAGCACTTTTATCAGTAATACATAATCATAAGCTAATTATCAATTGTGATTCAATTACATTTTTATTTACAACAATCCAATACCTTATCCCTTGACACAGCTGTGGTTTCTGGGCTACATATGTCCCAAATGTTTTGCAGTTATTTTTCATTCCCGTTAGAGTCGTGAAGTTGTACAGCATAGAAATGGGCCTTAAGCCCCGCCACAATTATGCCTACCTATACTAATCCCACTTGCCTCATTTTCCAGATCTCTCTATGGCCTGCTCATTCTGTCCAGTCTGTTGTGGTCCTATGGAACACACTAAATGAACTTGGGTCCACAGCCATTGGGACCCTGAGGCATTATTGCAAAATTGCTTCTTTCAGTTATAAAGTAGGCCACAACAGATGGCGCTGAGCCCGTGACTGGGGGCTTTATCTATTAAACTTTTTTGGCTGTTAATGCAGTTTTTGTGTTTTATCTTACTCCTAATCTGTGAGGAGACATTTTTTTGTCTTCAAGGTATCTTATTTAAATTCCTTTCTCTGAGTGGCTGAGCTTTTCAGATTTAACTTTCTTTGAAGTAATTTTTGGGATCTGGGCAATGGCCATCTTTTAACTGCTCTTGAGAAGGTGACGTTGAGCCACCATCTTAAACTGCTGAGTTCCTCTGGTGAAGGTATTCCCATAGTACCGTTGGATGGAAAGTTCCCAGGTTTAGACCCGGCAATGATGAAGGGATGGTGATGTAATTTTAAGTCAAGATGCTGTGCAACTTCGGGAGAACCTGCAGGTGGTGGTGTTTTCATATTGCTGTTGCCCTTGTCCTCCTTGGTGGTAGAGGTCACTGGTTAGGGAGCTGCTGTTTGGAGTAGCCTGGGTGGATAACTGCAGTGCAAAGTGTAGTTAGTACACACAACAGTCACTGAGTCTGTCCTTCTGATGTAAGAAGACATACCCAGGGATTGTTTTGGACCAGTCTGGCACATTGTAAGGTTTCATTCTCCAACTGTGGCTATGTCAGGCTATTCCTTGACTTTTCTGTGGGACAGCTCTCAGAGTTTAGGCACTGGCCCCCCAGACTTTTGAGAGGAAGACTTTGCAAAATCGGCTGAGCCAGAAGCGACTTTGGTGTATCTGAATTTGGTGCCAAGGTTGATGTTTTAGTGGTTCATCCAATTTTAAATCCTTCTCTGTTTGAATGTAGATGTAATGGTGTAACTAAGTAACTTGCTGGGCCACTTCAGAGGCCACATAAGAATAGGCCACATAAGAATAAACCACATGGGGTGCATCTGGAATCGGATGTAGGCCAGACTGGATGAAGATGGCAAATTTCTTGCTCTGAAGGATGATTTTTTTACAACAATCATGTAATTTTCAAGATCACCATTACTAAAAGGAGTTGATGTTTTCATCCACTACAGTTTAGATTATTAACTGAATTTAAATTCCACTGCTGCAGTGTTGGAATTATATTGGGTGAGAATATCCTGAGAGTGTGGCAATCTTATTGCTCAGACCTTTTTGGGTATTTACAAAATCGGGGATATTTCTGGTACTAAGAGACATCCTATTGGCTCCCTACACTTTGAAAATCTCAAACTTTGCATTCAAAGAAGTTACATCAGTGGAGAAATGGAAGTGCATGATGGAAGAGTAACACACAAGCCAGTTGTGATATGATTTTGACCATACAGTTTGTTGAAATGTGAATACCCCTTCATATGTCTGTTGACAGTTGAATCTTTGTTAGCTTCTATTTAAGGGGTCTTGCATTGTGAAAATTGTTTAAAGTTATTTATTCATTTGCACTCATTTCCTTGATGAACTAAAACGAGTTAGTACAAAATTTTGATTCTTGATTAAATCTGTATTTTCAGCCAAAATGCACCCACTGCACCATATTGTACCAAGTTATTTATATGCCTTTGTTGTTGGACTTTCTTACCTAGTTTGATCTAAAGGATTTTTCCCATGTCTGAAACTATTGCTCTTGCAACATAAAAATTAAATCTGATTTGAAAACTCAGGTTAGTTAAGAACAAGGAAAGCCAATCATCCATATAAATCCATCGATCCAAAAGATCTCAAGAATCCATTCTTATGCGATTTGTGAGTTTTCACCTCTATGCCACCCTGGAAATTTGTTTCCTTATCCTACTGCCATGATTTAATTTCTTCAGTTTACCCTTTCCATAAGATTTCCAATTTTAGATCCAAATAATGGCTTTTGTTGCTGTTTTCCAAACTGTGAAGGGCACATTTCTAATTTTTCCTTGTCACTCAGACCTTAACACAAGAGGGATACATCACTTGGTTTCTTTTTGCACAGCCTCCAGCACTTGAACTCTCGTGTCTTATGATCAGAAATGGACACATATTTAATGTGCGGTCTGCTGGTAGTGTTGAGAGGATTACAGTCGTAGAATTAGTTCAGTAACTCAGTGCAGGAAGAAAATCTCTAAGGACTTTGACGACTCAATGATATTACTTGTATTTGTTACTGGTTAAGAATCATCTGATGATGCCAAAGAATCTCTTGCAGGTCTAACCAGTTTTAAACAATTGCAGCTTTAAGTAATTGGAATAATCTGGATGTCTTGACCACGCAGCAAGAGAAAGTGAGTTGCCGGATGATGTAGATATTCACATCTTCAGTACATCTGTCTGTGGAAGACTTTGCAGAGTTTAATTAATGTCTCAGCTACTTGTGTTTAATAACTTGTTAATTTATTTGTGATACCAGCAGTTTTATTAAAACAAAGTACTGTGGCAACCTAGGTACATTGCTTTGAAAAATGTTTTCCATTAGTATTAATTGAAAGGTGAAAGTGTGGTGCAACATTTTTTTCTGTTACATAAGAAAAATGACACTGAATGTTAATATTGTATGAAATTGAGTGAAACTGAAAGGAGCAAGTAGGTTGAAAAAAAGCGTCAGAAAATCCATTCCATTATTCTTCATGGAACTTAAACTTGGCACAAAATAAGGCTCATCAGTCAGGCGAATAAATTATACAATTTTACCAACTGGCAGGAAATAATCCTACAGGTAAGATCAAGGAATACTTTACAAGACAGATTGGCATATTTTCTTTCCTGGATCACTATCAATGCAATTTGATTGTGGAGGAATTAAGTTATACTTGAGTGCTACTGAATCTGATCAATTCTGATGAAGCAATTTTTGGAATGCTGAATAACAACAGTGACTAAGTTAACCTCCCAAAGCCATTGAACTATGTTAAACTTGCAGCATTTTCAGGCAATGTGGACAGGTGGAAGCAACTCGCCTATCTGTGCTTGAAGTAATGGGTTTCGCTATCGGAAGTTGGAGTTACTATTAAGGTCCTACCATGGATTGCATCATCCAACCCACTCCCACTTCCAGGATCTCTGCCCTTCATCTAAGTCACCCTTAGGGTTTCTGACCTTTATCTTGGGTACCTGCAGGGTCACTGCTATCCTTCTCAATCACTCCCAGGTCTCTGAACTCCCTCTTGGCCATCTTGTCTGCTCACTCACTTGTTTCTGCAACGGACCCACAAGCCAAACCAATTATATCCCTGGGTTGGAGCAATGAACTGCTTTGAAAAATGATAGTTATTGAGGTTAAAATGCTCCACAGAGATATGTTAATGGCACATTTTAAATGTTTTGAACATTTATATAAGAATTGTTCATGTGGTTTAAAAGCAAAATACTGAAATGAAACTGATTATGATGAAAGATTTGACTTGAAATGTTGTTTCTATCTCACCACAGATGCTGCCTAACCTGCTGAGTGTTTCCAGCATGTTTTGTTTTAATCTTCTGCTTTAGTTTAAGCTGTTTTCTCTCCAGAAATGAAGATAGTTACTCAAATTGGCAAATCACTGCAAGTAAATATTACTTTTCTGCAATTTTGTCTGCACTTAGCTATTAAAGACACAACTCACTTCAGCATGTGTTGCAGGCCACAGTCATTTGGAATTAGACCGAAATTCCATTCCGTCCTTTGCAGCCGCCAGCGAAAAGAGATTTTCTTGTCATTTTGGTCCACATGTTGGATAAGATCTTTACCTCTATAATGTATTAGTGTTTTCAGTTTTATTAGTGTTTGCAGTTTTATAAGTGTATCTGATGATTTACTTCATTTGCTACTGATAAAACATTTAACTTAAACAATTATACAGAATAATGCCATCAACCTTGCAATCAAAACTTGTGTGTAATTATTAATGAGGAATAACAAAGAAGTGTTCTAATAAGGCTGTTCACACCATAGGGTCACAAAGGCAGCAGGAATTAGTTTTCTGTCTAACAAAGTAAAAACACAACATCTCATTATAACATTTCTTTTATCAAATTCTTCCTGTGAATATAACACAATTTAATGTTTCATGACAGTTTTTCAAACTGGTGGCCACACTGAGATGACCTTACCTTTTCAGAGCATGTTGTTACTTCCTATCATTGCTTTTCCTGATCCATAGCTTGGTTCTAAACAATTTCTGAACTTTTGCCACTGCTGCCTTGATGAAAATCCTACATTTCAAAAGTTTGTGTGTTATCATCATCTTTGAGGGAAAGAGCCCAGCTTTTTGAAGATACAATTTAAACCAAACCCTTGTCACAGTACTGTTTGGTCTTTGTAAGAAACAAAAGTAATATAAAGTATATTGATATTCTGACAGTGGGTTTGAATCCTACACAGAAAGATTAAAGACCATTCCCTAGAAATTCATGCCTAGGCGGTAGTGCAAAATGCATTACTTCGTGACATGCTTAGTGCTAAACCTCAGGGATGAATTTGTAGGTATGTGTTCTCATTCACTATGTCAATTAGACCTTCAGATATAATGCATTGTATTCAGGAATGATTCCTAACCATGTTTTTCTTCTAGTGATTTTTAAAATTTACTGCAGGATTTAGTTTACATTGTTTAAGTGCTGGTCTTCGGACCTTTCTTGAGAAGCCTAGTATGACATCTATTTGTATTAATAGATACTCACATCATTAGTCAGTCAAAGCATCAGGAGCTAAAGTATCTTGCAATCTGCATTTTCATCTTCCCTTTCATCTTGGTAGAACTTCTCCTTAGCCATTTTCCATTATTAACAAAGTAACTAAAAAATGCACTAAGACAGTGGTGAAAATACCTTGAACTGGACTTCCCTTGAACATATTTATCAAAAAAAATAGTATACAAGGAAACACCTTCAGTGGAGTTGTTCTCCCTGTATGAACTGTTCAACTCTGCCTGTGTTCTGGAGCTCATCATGGTATAATGTCTATTAGCTGTATTAATCTATTAGAACTTATTGTTTTAGGTTGATTGAATTGCTAATATCCAAGAATAGAAAGAAATCTTTCTTTTAGACAAGTAGAATTTTGTCCCTTTGGAAGAAAGAATGAGAGACAATCTAAACCAGTTGGCATAGTTTTATTGAAGGTGTGCAGGCTGATAGGGACCTTGGTGTTTGTGTAATAATAAATCTTTGAAAGTGGAAGGGTAAGTTGAAAGAATGGTTAGTAAACCATATGGGATCCTGAGTTCATAAATAGCCACAAACTACAAAAGCAGGAGGGTTATGTTGAACCTGCAAAAATGATAGTCAGACTGCTACTGGAATATTGTGTCCATTTCTGGCCACTTAACTTTCAAAAGGAAGCAAAGGTCCTAGAGAGGGTGCAGGGAAGATTTATTTAAGTGGATCCAGGGATGAGGTACTTCAGCTATGAAGGGAGTAAAGACATTTAGAGGAGATTTAATAGAGGTGTACAAGACTTGACTGATTTAAACGGTATATAGAAGGAAGCTGTTCCCATTAGCAGATGGTTCAAGTTCCAGGTAACCAATTTAAGTTTATGGATAAGATTCAAAGGGTATGTGAGAAGAAAGCTTTTTCACCAGTTATACTTGGGATCTGGAATTCACTGCTTGTAATGTTGGTAGAAACAGAATCAATCAGTTCCGTTAGAAAGGAGTTGGATGGACATTTGAGATAGAATAATTTGTAGGCTTATGGGGAAACACTGAGGGACTGGGACTGATAATGGTTGCTTGACTAGGGGCTGATATAGACTTGATGGGCCAAATGGCTGCCTCCCGTGCCATGACAATTCTTGGATTCTACTTAGGAAATGAGCTGATAGCTGGGCTCCCACTGGGATAGACAAATATAAATTCATCTAAACAATTTCAAGAGGTACCTCCTATTTCCTGCCAACAAGTGGGCAGGATAAATGAGACAATGAGTTATTGTGAGGGAAATAGAATGTTGGTGGATGACAACCTTCTGATTAATGATGAAAAGTAGTGATGTTGCACTTCACTGAACTCAGCTTGATTAAATCTTTGTAGAGCTGGATCTCGTACCTGTGAAAGTTACAACGTTGCTTAACATTAAAATGGTAAAATTCTCCAATTAAATCAATGGTTCAAGTCCAAATAACTAGCTGCAGGAAAATATAATTATGATGAGATTTATTTCATTTTGAAGACAAGAAGATGCAAAGTTTGCTGAATTAAATTTAATTAGCTTGTTTATCTGTTGTTCACACACCAGCATCTCAATCATCTAGATGTCTTTCAACCATCAAGGGAGTAGAAGGTTGTATATGTTACATCGCATACTTTATATCCTCCATCTTTTGTTAATATCTTGAATAAAGAATCTATTTGATTTGTTTAAGGGGAAACCAAGTAAACACAAGGGAGAAAGGAATAGAAAAGTAAAATAATAGTGTCAGCTGCAGAGCATGAATTAGGGTCAGGTGAAGCCTGAATGCTGGCATAGGTCTATTGGTTTGCATGGACTGTGTCTGTGCTCCAGAATCAGTGTGATTCTAAGTAGTAGAGAAACTTGTGATTTTGGAATAAACTCCTGCTTAAAAAATGGAATTTTCAAATTTCATCTCATTTAGCTATGACTGAGCTGACAATATTGTGGACCAGATCACACTGTGTAACTGATTGTCAGCTCCATTGGTAGACTCACCAGTGATGGAGCAGTGACTTCTTGAAGAGAGGATCCAGATGCACTTTGTGACCAACCTCAACTTTACACCAGGGAGGTTTGGTATAAGGGTGATCCCATTCATTTTATTTTAAGATTTTTAATTATTTGCCAGTGTTTGAATAATTTTTAGTTTTTAACTATTTAAATTTATTTTAATACTTGTTAAATGCTTCTATCAGAGACTTTTAAAAATTGTTAAAATGCCTTCAACATCTAGCAGGAGGCCACTCTGCTTCACAGGACACCTATCAGGTACAGAAATGAGCTTGTTCAGTCCTCTGAATCTGGAGAAAGTGCAGGTAGATATTGTGGATGGAAGTCTGGATGATAAGTCCAATAGAATTAGTGCAGAATAGTACTCAACAGTGATCATTCTTGAATATATTGTTTAATAATTACTCTATTCTCCTGCGCTTCAATGCACACACACTTCAATGCTAATTTAAGTTTCGTCTCAACCTACAAAAGCATGGATCATATGAACCCACTACTAGCTCAATATTTACTCTTGGTTCTGTTACAATAGTCTGCAATGGTTTTCTGTCATATTATTCCTAACATATAATATTAATGTGACTATCTTGTTCCATCAATGGAACTGATTCTTCTCAGTCTATTGCACAAGGCCTAATTCTTTCATGAATGAGCCCTAGATAATTTCTGCATCTACTTTGCCTTTGCTTGCCATATTTATTGCAACAACCACAGATACTTCTACATTGCATCATTTCTAGCTGTTCCCACTGACAGAAGATGTTTGGCTACATTATGTTAAAGGGCTCATTCAGATCATTACCCAAGGGCTCCCTTTTTCAAGAAGGGTAAACCATTGTTGAACTGGAGCTCCTATTGGATATCATGGCAAGCCAGTGATTTAAAGGATATGGTACCAACTGGAAAAAAAGTGAGAACATTGGCAGTGCCTCAGTCTATTATAATATTTAGATTCTAGCAGCATTCCTGTCTCAGTTCTGCTAATCTCCATCTAAGTTTTGAACAAGGGCAACTGTGTCTATGCTATATAAACCAAACAGAAAATCTGTGGTGAATATTTTGCTTAATTTGGAAGCCTTTTAAGAATCTCCAGCAATTTCAAATATTTAGCCAACTTAAAATAAAAGTGCTGGAAGCATGAAAACTGCATTAGTTAAATGTTGTTAATTTCTATTGTATGTGTTCACTTAGTCTATTGATTCTATAATTTTGAACACGTGTTATACATAGTGTGAAAATAAATGCTACTATACATTTTAATTCTGGCTCAAAGGTAATTTTTACTTCAAAGATAAAGAAGGAAATGATGCAGAACTGAAGCAGAGTCCAGATTAAATCATGGCTTTCTGGACGAACATTTGCAGTTTCAACTATCTGTGGCTGTGACCCAACTACAACAGTTACTGCTTTTTTGCAGAATTGTGGCTGAACTTAAAATGACACAAAATAATTTCCACATCATGCAGTAGTGTGTGACTATTGGTAACTTAAGAGTATTTGAGAATAAATGGCAAATAAATTGTTCTTTTTCTCCCCACAGGTATATATCATGTCCATATGAGTATTATTGTGAACTGAAGCATATATAGCAATAACTTAAGTAAATAAGTTGAATAAGGAAACCATGCAAAAGTTTGTGAATGGGGATAAATTAAGTAACAGAAGAAGATATGAACAAATGTCTACTTTAAAAATGTTTTTAGATGACGTTTAAAATTGGGAAAATAGTAAGTACCATTAACAAACTTAAGTAAAATGTATCTTGGCTACAGTAAATGGTTCAGCTCAAACTAATACTGTTCCATCAATATTAATCAATATGTGCTGTAGATAAAAGGGACCTGTTAAGGTACTATACTTACACATTTCAGAAGGCTGTAGAAAATAAAAGCTCATGATGTGGAAGATAACATTTTAGCATGGATTGTAGATTGGATGACCTACAGGAAACAGATTGGCTATGAATAGGTATTTTTCTGGGTGGCAGGATCTAGTGAGTTTTGCCTTGGAGATCATTGCTGGGGCCTCAACATTTTAGCATTTATATAGATGACTTAGATTGAAGGTATTGAATGAATGGCTGCCAAGTTTGCTGATGACACAAAATATAGAGAAAAGTTGGTTGTTATATAAGATATATGGATAGATAAAGTGAGATATAAATAAAGATTTGACAAATGAAGTATAAAGTGGAAAAAATGAAATTGTCCATTTTGACAGGAAAAAAATAGTGTATTATCTGAATGCTGAGAGATTGTAAAACTCTGAGATTCAGGGGGATACAGGTGCCCTAGTGCATGATTCACAGAAGTTTGGTAACCATGTATTGCAAATTGTTATGACAACTAACAATAGAGGTTGTTTGGTGTGACCACATCTGGAGTACTATGTATGCCATTGGTCTCTTTGTTTAAGGAAGGATGTAAATAAATTGGAAACAAGTTCAGTGAAGACTTACTAGACGAATACTTAGAAAGGAAGTGGGGTGGGGAGGAGTGGTTGTCTGTTGAGGAAAGTTTGGACAGCTTCTGCCTCTACTTGCTGGAATTTACAAGATTCAGGGAGGATAATTGATCTTCAGGGTTGTGACAGCATAGGTAAGGAGAGCATGTGGGAGAATCTGGAACTGGAGTAAACTGTTCAAAAATAATTAAGGAAGAAATAAAGTGAAAATGTTTCCTCTGAGTTTTGTGAGACTTTGGAATTCTCTTTCACAAAGGATATTGGAAGCAGAGTCAATGATTATTTTTAAGGCACAGGCAGGGAAATAGATTCTTGATAAGCAAGGGGGTGAAATGTTACCAGAATGCAGAACTGAAGTTTCAGTTGGATTAGCTGTGTCCCTATTGAATGGCAAAGCAAGCTCGAGGACAGAGTGATCCACTCCTGCTCCTAATTCATATGTTCTTTGTTAATAATAGATAGATTCAACAATTGTGCAATGAAACATGTTCCAGGACATGCTTTGGAAAATTGTAACTACTGGTAAATAGCCTTGGGGAATAAAGGAAGGAAAAATTGGAAATGATGAGACAAAAAGTAATTACTGCTTATTGTTCTGATATTAAACTTATTTTCTTAAATAGTCACCCTGCTCACACTTATCCTTCCTTGTCAATGCACTTGATGGACCTTGTCATATTATTCAGCATTTTTCTGGTATAATATCTACTGCAGGATATCACAAAACTAGTTTGAAGTTGGACTTTATCATTTTTCTTAGGACCAGCCAATGTTGAGAAATGAAATTGGCAAGAACTTTGTCATTTGATGGCATTCTCATTACTAACATGATGCTATTAACCTTAGTGTGCCCTATTGTAAGCAGAATACTTACTCAATAACATGGACAATAGCTTCTTAAGAGAAGTTGGCTTTCCAAATTTTTGTGACTTGTGGGGAATCAGCTTTTGAAGCCTTTCAATTTAAGGCTTATCCCACAAAATTTGGCAGGATCTATTATGCTTGCAGAATGCAACTGAGCAACATACTGTGGTGCAGAGCCACAAATTTGCTTTAAACCTCAAAGTTCCAGTTTACTAGCTTGCCTAATTTGTTACTTTCTTTACTGAAAACAAAATCTCCATCTTCCACACATAAGAACAAAATTTTCTGAGACCTTATCATTGATGCAGAGCCTCATTGACTGTATGGGTAGATTGGAGAGTCAAGTGTGCTTGACTTCCACATGAGTAATTTGAGGTAGAAAAAGTAAGGCTACACTAATGGCAATCAGGGGTCTCATAAACCTTTCGATAATTAATGTCAGGTGCTATAATAAATTTTGCTACTTTGGGTGAGAAGTTAGTTACAGTGTGTACTTTGTGCATTGAAACCCAAGAGCAAAAATAATTCTGAAAGGAAGGTTACTATTCCAATATCTGCTAGAACATTCTGTTTGTATTGGTTACACCTTGATGCAGTTTGCTCCTTATATTTTTGGTTTTGCTGATAAGCTTGCCATTTTCCTGTGTCAGATATTTTATTCTTTATTTTTGATTATTAATGGGATTTGAATCACAATGGAAAACAAAGGGAGCTCGGATTATACAGGAAATAAAGATGCAATGAAAAGTGAGGCATTTGGTCCACACTGGCTAGCAGCCTTTGACCTGTGTTTCCATGCCCACCTCATCCTAACTTCATTGTCCCTGCCTCCCAGGAATGATTGCTCTGGAACTATTTTAGCCGCTGAAGGACATCTGCAATAGTAGTGGCTCTTCCTAATGTGATAGGTCATCAGCATAGAATGGAACTATCACACAATCACATCATCTCCCTATAATATAACCCTTAAAGATCTGAATCTGGATCACAATTGAGGGGAAAGAAGGCATCAAATGCACAAAGTATACAGTTTTCATTTGGTGGAGCTTTTTTGACATGTAGATTTTGTAAATGGCATTTGTACAGACAAGGGGGAATCTTCGTATCAACATCATAGCCTTAAGGAAATGTAGATTTGTACTTAATAATTATTTAGGTGGTGTCTGACTTCAGATCCACATTGGTGGCAATTATCCAAGAAGCAGTAGGATGTATGAAAATTACAGCACAGAAAAAGGTCATTTGTCTGAATCAGATGCTGCCAGCTTACAAGGAAATAGAAGTAATCACGTTCACCCACTCGATTCCCATATTTTTCCGATTTCTTTGGCTCTACGTATGTATCCAATGCAGGTTTGAATGTTGACATAGTTTCTGCCTTTTTATTGTATGTATCATTAGCTAAGCTAAAATTTTATTACTCATTCCTAAAAGCCCTTTGAGGGTGGAGGGTATGAGTCTCCTTCCTGAATTACTTTAGTCTATCTGGTGAAAGTACTCCTCAGTGCTGTTGTATAGGGAGTTTTGAGACTTATATCTGGTGACAATGAAGCATTGATGATATACTTCCAAATCAGGATAATGTGTTACTTGGAGGAGAAATTGCAGGTGGTATGCAAATTTAATCCACCATTCAGCTGTGCTAGAAGGAGTTAATATTGGAGTTGGCAAATGCAGTGCCAATCGAGTGGGTTGCTTTGCCCTGCACAATGTTAAACTTCTAGAGTGTTTTTGGAGTTGCTGTCATCCAAATAAGTAGAGAGCATTTCATCACACTCCTAATGTACCTTGTAGATAATTGAAAGGCTTGGAGGATCAAGAAGTGAGGCACTTTCCACAGAATACCAAGTTTCTAACTTGCTCTCTTAGATACGTTACTGGTGTGCATGGTCCAGTTAAGTTTCTAGTCATAAAAACAGAAAATATTGGAAATACTCAGGTCAGGCAGTATCTGTGAGAAGAGAAATAGAGTAAATGTTTCAAATCAAAGAACATTCATTTTCTGTTTCTCATTCCAAAGATGTTGCCTGACCTGCTGAGTGATTCCATCATTTTATGTTTTTATTTCTGATTTCCAACATCTATCGGTTTTGATTTTCAAGTTTCCAGTTGTTTGTGATCCATAGTGCATTGATGATAGGAGATGTGACAATGGTATTACAACTGGAAATAAACAGGCAATTTTTGGATATGGCCATTACTTGTTACTAGTGTGTCACAGATGTTACTTGCCATTGAATATTATCCTGGTCATGCTGTATGCAAACAATGACTACTTCATTTTCTAAGTGGTTTCAAGTGAAATTAAACCGCAGTCATTAATGGATGTTCCCTATCTGACAATTCCAGGGATGGAAGGTCATTGATGAAGCAGTTGAAAATGGTTGGGCCCAGGACACTGCCCTGAGGAACTCTTGCAGTAATTTCCTGGTTGAAATGAATGAAATCTGATGATTTTAACCATTTTCCTTTCTGATAGGCATGTGGAGAGTTTTCCCTTTGATTCCCATGGATGAGTTTTATCAGGACTCCATGATGGAATACTATCCAATGCTGCCTTAACACTGAGGGCAGTCACTTTCACCTCACCCCAGAATTCAACTCTTCTGCCCACGTCTGGACTAAGTCTGTAATGGAGCAGAAGGTTCCCTGTGAAACTCAAACTTAACATTGGTAACCTTGAAATTACTGAATTGTTATAAAAACACAAATGGTTCATTGATGTCATTCAATAGGGTCTATAAGTGAATTCCAGATTCACTAATATGGCTGACTCTTAACTGTCTCCTCCATCCCCACAAGAAGGGGTGGGGCATAAATGCCAACATTGCCAGTGCATTAAATGGTTTTAACTTTGACCTTATCAGCAGATATGGTATGTGGCACTTGAGAGCACTGTTGTTGACACCTTCCATCATGTTGCTGTTGATAATAGACAAGCAGGGAGAAATGCTTGCAATTAGCCATATTGGATTGTTTTGACTTTTGTGAAAAGAAAAATCTGGTTAATTTTCCACATTATTAGGTAGATGCCAGTGTTGTAACCAAACTGGGACAGCTTAGCTCGAAGTGCAACTAGTTTGGAGCATTACTCTAAAGCCAGAATATTGCCTAGTTCCACAGCTTTTGATGTATGCAGTGCACTTAACCATTTCTCGATAACACATAGACTAAACTGAATTGGCTGAAAACTGGAATGTGTGATGATGAGTACTTAGGAGGACACTTCTGGCTGAAGATGGTTGCACATGTTTTAACATTTTCTTTGGGGCTCAGATGCTGGGCTCCACTGTTGTTCACTAAGGTTCTCCCTCCTCTTCCCCTTAGTTGTTTAGTTATTCATAATCATTCATGTCTGGATATGCCAGTACTGCAGGGTTTTATCTGATCTGTTGACTGTGGAATTGGTTAACTCTCTTTACATAGTGCTGCTTTCAATGTTCATTATGTATTTATTATCACCAGGTTGGCACTTCATTTTTATTTCTACCTGGTGCTGCTCGTGTCATGCTCATTTACACTCCCCTTTGAACTAGGCTTTATAGGAATGGCAGAATGAGAGAAATGCTGATCATGACCAACAGCACTTTATGGAGTTCCAGTTGCGAGAGTTGCTGGATCTGTTCTGAATATATCTCATTGTGTACAATGATGATGCTACATAGCATGATGGATGATGTCTTCAGTGTGAAGATGGGAATTATATTCCTATAAGGGCTTTGTGATGAAGTCACAGACAAATGCACCCACAACAGGTAAGTGGATGATGGGAACTGCTATGGTTAAGGGACGTAGGTTGAGCAACACACATTGAAGAATGATGGCTTCATTGAAGTGAAGTCAAATGAAATGTGAATATTAAATTGCAAAGTATACAATTAAAATATAACTACTTTCATGTAGCGATGAAATAACTGATTCCTATTATTTAGTTTAATTAGTATTTATGGATTAATATCAATCATCTGTAATTACAAATAACATTTTAATATGCATAAATAATAGAAACAAAGAAATAGAAACCCTATCTCCTTCTAGAGGGCCACTTTGTTAACCAATTACACTTGGCCCTTCCCAAAAGCTGAATCTTTCTTAATCCTAATGATCTCTTCTCAGAGCACATTCATTTTCACATCTATAAAATTTATGAATGCAATTGACAGTAAGTCTTTTTTGGATGGGGAGACTGCAATTACAGCAAAACATTCAGCAATAGTAGCCCCAAAGTTGAAACCAATAACGTTCAGTTTGTGTGCTTATAACAACAACTGTAATGAAATTATTTAAAATTAAGGAAACAATCATGATGTTCAAGATTTCAACTTCTGCATGAAAATATAAGTTGAGATATTTATAGGACTGCATCTCCTGGATGTAAAGCAATGGCAGAGACTTCTCCTGATACAATACGGTAGTCTTTTCTACAATGTTACAGGCTAACTACCATGGTTTAGCTACAACGATTTTAGTTTTTAGTATTTCCTTGGAAGTCAAGCATTGCAATTTCTGCTGATGTGGTCACAGTAAGAGCATTTAATGCAATTAATATTTCTATGCAATGAATATCTCAACTTTTCTAACTATACTCCTACCAACTAATTCTTAACTTTCAACATGTTACTGATGTTATACCAAATACCCCACACATTTCACTGTTTACACTGGTAATGGTAACCATGAAGTTTACTGGATTGTCATAAAAACACAAATAGTTCATTAATATTATTCAATAGGCCCTATAAGTGAATTCCAGATCCACCAATATGACTGACTCTAACTGTCTTCCCTATCCTCACAACTAGGGATGAAGAATAAATGCCAACATGGCCAGTGATGCGAACAAGTAAAATGCCATCCCCATTTCTCTTGGACAGCCGCTTACTTTGGGGAAACTGGTGCTAACCATTTACTCTTAAACCATCAATTACAGAGGTGTTGCTTAAGTTGAATGAAGTGGGCTATTTCAGGCAGGCATGTAGATGTGCACACCTTGTGTAAAGCGCAATTATCCCTCATTAAGTACAAAACTATCATGGTCTAACTCCTAATGTAGGCATTTCTTGCCAGATCGCTGAGCTGGACACCCTCCGGCTTCATTTTAAAATGAATTTGACAGTCTGACCACCACTTGAATAAATTCAGTCTTTAATGTATTTTTTTGACTTGAGATATAGCTGACTTTTATCGTCCCATGTGCTGTTCCAAATTCTGGAGCCTAACAATTACTCATTATACAGTACCTAGGGAGCCTTCAGCTTTACTATTTTTGTTCTGTGCATCCAGTAAAGTCATGCAACAAGGGTGTCTGTGAATAATCATGTACACTTACAACCATCGCAACTTAACTGAGGAACAGATAATTAGGAAATCTAGGAACTGTTGGTTCTATATGCAGCAAATTAAGGGAATTGTATTGTGTCTCTAGATAATGTTTAGACCATGTATGCCATATTTTAAAGGATGGGCACTGTCTGTGCTTTAAAGTTCTAACAGCATTTAGTAATTACATCCTGGGAGGAGATGTAACTGTTGAAGCAGCTAATGCGAAGTTTCTTCACAGTTGCTGCTGCAGTGGTTCTTGCTGAAGTGGAAGCACTAATTTTAATTTATTTTTAAGAATGAATCGTGATAAAATGTGAGTTTATTTGTTGCTCTAGTATTGTATGCACTGGACAAATTATATTCTTTTAAGAGTCGAGGTCAGCAGTTATTTGTCAATCAACATCACTAATACAAGTAAAATCAGAAAATGCTGGAAATACTCAGCAGGTAAGGGAGCATCTATGAAGAGAAAAAGAGAATTAACATTTAAGGACAATGACCTTTCATCAGAATTAGTCTAGATTTTGAGACATTTGCATTCCAGTACATTTGGAGCTAAGATTTGTTATATTCATTCAGATTACATTCTAATGAAAGGTCACTGACATGAAACACTAATTCTAGTTCATGTTTCCTGAACTATTAATTAGTTCTGAAGAAAGGTGATTGACCTGAAACATTAACTACCTTTCACACTCCACAGAGGTTGTATGACTGTTGTGTATTTCAGATGTCCAGCGTCCTCAGGTTTTATCCTTTTTTGATCACTAAAACAAATATCCCGGTTATTTCATTGCTTTTTGTGGAACCTCGCTGTGCACAAATTGGCTGATGTGGTTCCTAACCTTGCCACAAGGTGCACTCCAAATGTAAGCTGTAGGACTTTTTGGATGTCCTGAAGTTGTGAAAGGTAGAACACAGATGCAAAATTCTTCTTATGATTTAAGGAGCTCCTGTTTAAAATGTGATATATGGTGGTGGCACTGGTAACCTATCACTTTATTTTCCCAAATCCATAAATTGTGGACATGGCCTTGCAGTGGAATTTGGTCTTTTCACCTCTAGAAGCCAAACTTGGAATCAGACTCGACAGATAGAATGATAGTCTCACTTTGATAATTGTATGAGTTCCAGCTGAAATGGGTTTCAACATTCTTAAACCAATCCCTAGTGGACACATAATTCAGCACTAATGTGGATACTGAATCAGCGGTTGCACTCATATAGGCTGATAGGTATGGGAAATGGAAAGGTCTCACTGATGCAATAGAAATTGTTATTCTGAGATTGAATTTAAAGCACGTTGTTGGATTAATGTGGAGTAAGTCAATATATTTATGTGTAGCAGCTGACAATTATAATGAATGCACTTATGTCTTTGGGAGGACCATTAAAACAAAATATAAGAAGCTAGACCAATTATAAAACTTTGGTCTAATCAAGTTCATTCCTCTCCAAGTTAAAATCCACACTCCTGTTTTCCACTATCCATTGGTATTAAGTTGTTTAATTCAAGAACTAACATTTAAATTCCCTCTTCTACTTTGTAAAGAGGAAATTAACTCCAACAATATTAAGAAATGGTAAGTATGTTTAAAAATTCAGAGTAAAGCAGCATTGTACCAGTTATAACCCCCAAGCCCCCACCCCATGTTCGCCCACACACAAGCACGTGTCCACCTAGGTTTCTTATCATCTTGTTCACCTTTCCAACACCCTCCCCTCTGCCCTTCCCCCACCTGGTTCCATTTGTCTATCATTCCCTCCCACATCATCTGGTTCCATCTTCCACCTGTCCCACCCTCTCCCTCTTATACACCGGCAATCTTTCCTTTTCTCTCTCAGCCCTGATGCAGGGTCACAACCCAAAATGTCAACGTACACCTTTTGTCTGCACGGATGCTGCCTTACCTGCTGAGTTCTTTCAACATTCTTTTTTTTCCCCAGATTCCAGCATGTGCAGTTTCTTTTGTCTTCATAATGAACATAATAGGGGGTTAGATCATTCTGACCTGCTGCCTGGACTTTCCCTCCAGGATGTCCGTCCCACTGTACTTGCATTGCCTAGGTTCATATGGCCACGTGAGCTGACTCTGAACAACCCAGTAAGGCAAAACAGACTCTGAGCAACAAATGGAACTCAGAGGCCATATTCCAAGCCTGCCCTTGGAACTCCCTGACAGCCTCTCTCAGCTTGCTGGCTACCAAAGGTTGTAAAAAAAATGGTATATCGGCTTTTAAATGTCTCTGACAATCAGTAGCAATTAAAAAAAATTAAAATAGATTTCAATAATATTAGAAAAAGATAAAATTGAAGCAATAAATAAGTAAAAACATGAACAAATAAAATCATTAAAATAAAATAAAAAAGTGTCTTCTTCCACAGGATTAGAATTACAGCCCTTCCTAGCCTAAAGCTGAGTGCTGGATGCAAAGTGAATCCAGGTCCTCTCTTCAGGGAATCACTGCCTTACCACTGGGCTCAATGGTGAGCTGACAGCGATGGAGCTGACAGTCTGATGCACTGGGATGTGACCTTCAGAAACTCTTGTAATTGTGCTTTTGGCCCTGCAAACACACGTGTAAAAGACTTCCTCAGGAATGAGTGATTGTTGGTTGTTCCCTTTGATATCACTGATTTATCTGTCAGCATGATTTGGACCATTATTCTTCAACTGTTGCACATTGGAAACTGTGGCACTGTTGGGTGAATCATGAATGTCCTGCTGCATGCCCATTGAAGGCGTTGAGTTAAAATAAAACATCTTCAGCTTTTTAGACATGCATAAGTAACAAAATAGTAGATTGATCCATGGGGACTTGGTTGCCAGGATTCAAAATTGGCTTGGTCACAGAAGACAGAGGGTAATGGTGGAGACATGTTATTTGGTCTGGAGGGTTGTAACCAGTGGTGTTCTGCAAGAATCAGTGCTGGGACCTCTGCTAACCAGAATCAGAATCATATTTATTATCACTGATGTATATCGTGAAATTGTTGTTTTACGGCAGCACTACAGTGCAAGACGTAAAAATTACGAAACAATTAAATAGTGCAAAAAAGGAATAATGAAGTAGTGTTCATGGGTTCATGGACCATTCAGAAATCTGAAGGCAGAGGGGAAGAAGCTGTTCCTAAATCATTGAGAGTGGGTCTTCAGGCTCCTCTACCTCCTCCCTGATGGTAGTAACGAAAAGAAGGCATGTCCTGGATGGTGAAGGTCCTCAGTGATGGATGCCACCTTCTAGAGACACCTCCTCTTGAAGATGTCCTCAATGGTGGGGAGGGTTGTGCCCCTGATGGAGCTGGCTGAATCTACAACACTCTGCAGCCTCTTGCGATCCTGTGCATTGGAGCTTCCATACCAGGCTGTGATGCAACCAGTCAGGATGGTCTCCACCATACATCTGTAGAAACTTGCAAAAGTCTTTAGTGACATAACAAATCTCCTCAAACTCCTAATGAATTAGACCCACTGGCGTGCCTTCTTCCTGATTGCATCAAAGTGTCGGGCCCAGGATAGATCCTCTGAGATGTTGACGCCCAGGAATTTGAAGCTGCTCACCCTTTCCACCGCTGACCTCTCAATGATGACTGGTGTGTGTTCTCTTGACTTCCCCTTCCTGAAGTCCACAATCAATTCCTTGGTCTTGCTGATAGTGAGTGCAAGGTTGTTGCAGCCAGCCTATCTACCTCACTCCTGTATGCCTCCTCATTGCCATCTAAGATTCTACCAACAACAGTGGTGTTATCGGCGAATTTGTAGATGCCGTTTGAGCTGTGCTTAGCCATACAGTCATGATGGTAGAGAGTGTAGAGCCGTGGGATAAGCATGCATTCTTGAGGTGCACCTGTGGTGATTGTCAGCAAGGAGGAAATATTATTACCGATCCACACTGACTGTGGTTTCCCAATAAGGAAGTCGAGGATTCAGTTGCAGAGGGAGGTACAGAGACCCAGGTTTTGAAGCTTGTTGATTAATACTGAGGGGATGGTGGTGTTGAATGCTGAGCTGTAATCGATAAACAGCAGCCTGACATATGTTTTGTTGTCATCTAGGTGCTTCAAAGCCGAGAGTCAATGAGAGTGCGTCCACTGTTGTGGCAATAGGCAAATTGCAGTGGGTCCAGGTCCTTGCTTAGGGAGAAGTTAATTCTAGTTATAACCAACCCCTCAAAGCACTTCATCACAGTAGATGTGAGCGCTACCGGGCGATAGTCGTTGAGGCAGCTCACCCTGCTCTTCTTGGGCACCGGTATGATTGGTGCCCTTTTGAAGCAGGTGGGAACCTCCAATTGTAGCAGTGAGAGGCCGAACATGTCCTTGAACACTCCAGCCAGTTGGTCAGCACAGGTTTTCAATACCCAGCCAGGTACACCATCAGGGCCTGGCGCCTTGCGAGGGTTCACCCTCTTGAAGGATGTTCTGACATTGGCCTCCAAGACAGAGATCACAGGGTTGTTTGTGATAAATATAAATGATTTGAACAAAAACGTGGATGGGATAATTCATAAGTTTGCAGATGACATGAAAATTGGCAGAGTTGTGCACAGTGAGGAAGGTTATCAAAGGATTCAGCAGGATATAGACTAGATGGAAATAATGGGCATACAAATGGTAGAGTTTAATCTGGAAAAGTTTGAGTTATTGAACTTTGGGAGGTCAATTGTAAGAGGAATGCCGTAAATGGCAGGACACTTAGGAACATTGATGTACAGGGGGATCTTGGGGTGCAAGTCCATAGCTGAAAGTGGCAACACAAGTAGATAAGGTGGTAAAGAAGGCATATAACATACTTGCCATCATCAGTATGGGCTTTGAGTATAAAAGTCGGGAAGTCGTGTTGCAGCTGTATATAATGTTGGTTAGGTCACACTTGAGTATTGTGTGCAGTTCTGGTCACCACATTACAGGAAGGATGTGGAGGCTTTGGAGAGGTGCAGAAGAGACTCACCAGGATGTTGCCTGGATTAGAGAGTATTACCTAAAAGGAGAAATTGGACATACTTGGATTGTTTTCTCTGGCATGTCAGAGGCGGAGGAACAACCCAATAGAAATATATAAAATTATGAGAAGCGTTGATAGGATGGATAGTCAGATTCTTTTTCCTGGGATGGAAACGTGAAATGCCAGAGGGCATAGCTTTAGGCTGAGAGGGGGAAAGTTTAAAGGAGATTTACAAGGCAAGTTTCTTACACAGAGAATGGTAGGTGCCTAGACTCTGCTGCCAGGGGAAGTGGTGGAAGCAGATACAATAGAAATTTTTAAAAGGCATTTAAGCACCTCATGAATAGGCAGAGAATGGAGGAATATATAGACTAGGCAGATAGGATAAGTTTCGACTGGCATTGTGATCAGCAAAGACATTGTGGGTCGAAGGGCCTGTTCCTGTGCTGCACTGTTCTATGTTCTATGAAATGGTGTTTCACCATGGTAACCCTGACTTCATCCAATCAGATATTCCTTTGTCCATCCCTACCCCACCCTCTCTGCAACTTGAAATTAACTTGTTTTCTCTGTTTTGTTGTCCTGATGAAGGGTCCTTGATCTCTCTTTGTCTTTCCACAGATACTACCTGATTGTGCTGATATTTTCGAGAAACTTCTGTTTTTGTTACAAAACAGTAGATCTGACTACAAAACATACCGACATGGAAGTAATTATTACTCCAAAAGGAAGTAATCAAGTTGTTATTTAAATATAAACATTTAGAAATCATTGTTTACAGATTTAGTAATGATCCAGTATAGTTTGATTTTCATGAAGTATTTTACAACATGTCACTCAAGAGGTTGTTGTCCCTCATTGGATTGAAGACTGATTGATAGACAGAAAAAGATTAGGAATAAATGGGTCAGCAGATGGCAATTAGTGGTCTGCCACAAGGAACAATGCTTGGGTCTCACCAATTACAAACTTATATTAAAATTTTGATGAAGGGAGCTTTTTGAGATTCCATTATTAAACTTAAGTGCCCTAATATCACATTTCCAATGAAGTCTAACATGTTCTCTTCTTCTTAGGTAGTCCTTCAGGATCAAAGATGATTTACCTCCAGTCTAGTGTGTGGGTTCTGAGGTGGTTGGTAATGCCTATGCAGGATCCACAGACTCTATCATAGGTGTGGCAGGAAGTGCTTGATGTGGGTGGAGGTTCTGCTTCCAGGAGGATATTTTCTCTACAAAGTGCAATGTATTCATGTTTACTGATAATACACTGCTACATTTAAA
This sequence comes from Pristis pectinata, assembly GCF_009764475.1. Lineage (NCBI taxonomy): Eukaryota > Metazoa > Chordata > Chondrichthyes > Rhinopristiformes > Pristidae > Pristis > Pristis pectinata. The sequence goes on from NC_067406.1 coordinate 76,070,730, forward strand.
AGTACCTGTGAAAGGGATGCAAAGAACCTGGAGAGGGAAATATGCAGTTTCAATGAGTGGAGAAGGTGGTGATAATATAATGAGAAGTTGATAATTTTAGTAAGAGAAATCTTCTGGGGATTTAAGTCACTCTGTACAAACATCACAAAGTTAATATACAAGTGCAGCAAGCAATCAGAAAAGATAATGGTACGTTAGCCTTTACTGCAAGGGGAATGGTCTCTTAGAGTAAGGAAGTTTGCGGCTATTACATAGGGCACACTTGGAATATTGTGTGGAGGTTTGTCTCATTGACTAATATAAGATAAAATTGCCTTAAATGGAATGTAATGAAGCTTGACAACATTGATTCCTGAGATGAGAGGGCTGCCTCTGGAGTTCAGAAAATTGAGAGGTCATAGAAATGTATATCTCTGGAGCTTAGAAGAAAGACAGGTGATTTCTTGAGTATTTGATGTAGTAGATGTTGAGATGTTGTCCAATCCTGCTGGAAAATCTAGAACAAGGGGCACAAACTTATGATAAGAAATAGACCATTTGCTACTAAGATGAGAACACTTTGGAACTGTAAATCTTTGGAATTCTCTATCTTTATGTACTGTGATGTTTAGTTGTTGAATATATTCAAAGACTGAGCAACAGATTTTTGAACACTATAGGAATCCAGATATTGTAATAGAGCAGTAAAGAGAAGATGAGTGATGATCTCATTGAATGGCAAATCTGGTTTGAAGGGCTGTTTGGCCTACTCCAGCTGCTGTTTCTTGAGGATATGGAATGGCAATAATGGTACAGCTGAACGTGAAAGGGAAATGGCTAGAAATGGTCAATTACCCATTATCTTGGTACTAAATAAACTATCCTTGACCATTTTAACTTTTTAAGCCATGTTACTTTAACAAAGTTTAAAAGTTCACATTTTTTTGTTTCAACTAACTCTTACACAAAATATTGAATTCTACTAACTTTGTTGCTTCTAGAAGTAGTTTAAACAAGCACACAAATAACTAAAATGGCATTTTAGATAAGGTTAACTGATTCCTGGTAAAATCTGTAATTTTAAGGGATTTATAAATTAATAAAGAACATCATTTGCAGCACTTAAATTTTTTGCTTTGGTCCAAAGAATTTTCAAAAAATATTTGCAACTATTTCTACTTGCATTTAGTAACTGTTTGCTGGCTGTTCATTTTTCACAGTTTTTCAAATTGTGATTGATAGTTGGTTTTGCTGCTACTTCAGACCTGCTTATTGGTATGTTCTGTGCCTACTCAGTTACGATTTGCTGTCGTCTCATGAACATGACATTTGAGTTAATCAGATGCTAATGTGACACATCCCTTGCATATAAATTTTGATTCCTTAGTTAAGATGGACACAGGCGCATGTTAAATGTAAGACTTTCATACCTAGTGGCATAACAGAAATAATGTGCTACTAGTCAAGTACAAAAAGAAACCTCATGGATCCTCCTGATATCCCCTTGTCCAGTGGTTAGGATTCTACAAAATTTACTGCAGCTTAGAAACACCACATTACTCCTTAGTGCCAATTATCAAGTTTGAGTGAATGCAAAGTCATGAGGCATTCTGAACAGTACAGTAACTCCAAGGTAAAGCTTAATTTCCTAAAGTGCATCAAAGCCAGAGGAGCATGGGTTGAATGGGTCCAGTCCTGATGAAGGGTCTCGGCCCGAAACGTTGACAGTTTATTTCCCTCCATGGATGCTGTCTGACCTGCTGAGTTCCTCCAGCACTTCTTGTGTATTGCTCCAGATTCTAGCATCTGCAGAATTTTTTGTGTCATGGGTTGAATCATGCTGGATTGGGCCCGCTTCCTGGAATCTGCATCCTTGGCCCTACATTCCCTTGGTTACTTGGGCTAGATACTGAGGGCCATTCATGCAGGTCCTCTGCAGTCTCATCCAATGGCAGAAATTCTGTTCTGAAACAGTCCTAACAAGCTTTGACATGTATTATTTTTAAAAATAGAACTAACAAAATAATTAATAAAATACCTCTGAATTAAAGTCATAAAACAAAATCAAAATCATTAAAAAATACTTGCCTTTCCCCGTTGTCTTCTAAGGCCTAGAATTCTTATTAAAATCAATGAAATTTGGATCCTGAAGATAAAGTTGTAGAATCTCAGGAATACTAAAACCTGCCATTGGACTCCATGGGAGTTTAGTGGCAAGGCATTGTGAAAGATTTGGCCCCACTACTCCTAAATCCATCAGTTAGTCCCAGGGATCCTCACTGCATGTCCTGGCTGCAATTCACTTTGTAAGGCTGAATGCTGATTGTCCCTTTTGGAGCAACCGGCTGCAGCCGGAATGATTCTGACCAAGGTGCTGTAATGTTTTAGAGGGTCAGGCTTGCTGTCTCCAAAGCCTAGAAACTGACCTGTGGTTAACACTCATTCACACATAATGGGTCAACCAATGGGGATTCAGCTGGTCCAAATAGGCAATGTAAGAACATAAGCAAATGGAGCCCCTGAAACCAGCTTGGCCACTCATTTAGACTTTGGCTGATCTGACCTATAGCCACTTTGCTGCTCAATACCCATAATCCATGATCCTCCTAATGCTCAAAAATCTATTTTAGCCCTGAATCTACTTAGTGATTCTGTACCCACAACCCTGTGACACCTGGTTTAGATCTTCAAAACGATGACTGGAGATTGGGAGGACTGTATAAATATCCAGCACAGAAGGCAACCACTTAACACCATGCTGCTGGAAATCCTCCTCCTCTCACATCTTTATCTGCATTCAGTTTAGAGTAATAGTCCCATTTAATCTGGTTGATTGTTGCAAATGTCATCACGCACAATTTGATACTAGTACAGGTAGTTCTGCTATAACATGTGTTTCCATAATGCAAATTGGTTATAACACGATTGATGGATTAGGGAACACTATTTGCATAACAGGGGTCATATTGGTTATACTGAGATCACGATCAGGAAAACCTGTTTAAATCTGTGCTTTGAAGGCAACTATAGAGTGTTCTGCTGTAACACAACCTTCTATAATGCAAGGTTTCTTAGGAACTTGTCGCGTTATAGCAGAACTACCTGTACTTCAAATATTATTCATTTTGAAAATTGGAAATCCTCATTTCTTTTATTCTGTTACAAGTAAGAGAATTAAAAAAAATGCATGAAATGAAATCTCAGACTTTTTTTGGGGCAGATAAGAATCTCTTCAAATCTAAGTTCAACACTGGGTATCGGTGAGGCATTGTGAATCGTTAATAGCAACAGAATTGTATTCCACCACAACCTGTAATACCATGTCCTGACATATCAGCTCTTTTAACCTTGGTTCAATGAGAAGTGTAGAACAGCATGTCAGGAGAAGCTTAAGATATACTGAGAATGGGATGCCAGCTGATGGAAGCTGCATGCATGCTACTGATAGAGTTAAGCAATTGCATGGCTGGATAAGATTAATTAGGATCAAAGCTTTGGATTCCTGCACATGCAATCATGCATGCTCCTGGACAATTATTCAGCCAACTCAGTCCAGAGCTGTGCTTTAGGAGTTCCTTAGGTCTGTCTCCTGGGCCTAACCATCTCACCTGCTCCATCAATGACCTCCACCATGCCAAGAACTGACCAAACATCTGCATCATAAGATCAGAAGTGGGGATATCACTGAACACAATGTTCAGTCCTATTCATAAATTCCTGAGATAATGAATCTGAATCCTCCAATATCAACATTGCTGGAGTTACTAGCGATCAAAAATTTCCCTGGATCAACCACACACAGGCTGTGCTAATAGATCAGATTAAAGTTTGTGTATTCTATGGGAAGTTACTCACCATTTCTAAACCTTTTTTTGCCATAAACATAACACGCCAAGAAGGTGATGAATTTTTTTTGCTAACCAACAAGTGTTTTCTCCTCCAACTTTTGTAAGTATATTAAACAAAACCTGGTTTCTATTTCTAACGCTATTGAAGACTACTTTCATAGCAAGCAGAAGATTTTCAGGACTGGACTAAATATTGATGTCTTTAAGAAATCCAAGGTACAGGGTACAGTATTTCTGGTCAGAATCAGTGGAGCATAGACAGGAAATGAGAAAATTGCTGTATTTCCGCAGAGAAAACAACTAATTGGCCAAAAACCTGAGGGACTGGCATTATGTATCCACCTCTCTTAACTGCAAGATGAACGAGCACTGCTAGAAAACTTGTTAAGTGACCTGATGAGGGCAGGCAAGATTAGGAAACTATCACTACTTCATTTCACTTGGGCATCTGGGAACTCCTTCAATGAATATCCATAAATGGAATGCAAAATACTCATGTACTTCGATTCAATGCTTCTCTAGCATTTGCCAGCAATGCACATTTGGAACTCCCAAGTCATAATTAGCTTCTTTCAAAGACAACATTTCATGGTGAAGGTTCCTCCTTAATTTTATTTTTTTTCAGTTAAAAGACCTGTCCATTGTTGCCTGGATATTGTTCTATGAAACATGGGCTCACAATTTTGGAGGAGGTGGGCGAATGAGCATGGTGATCTGGATAAATGTGTCGTAAATGCATATGAGACTAAGGCATGGAGTTATGGGGAGGCACCTTGAGTAATAGTGATGTGGGACTGGTACAGGTGAATAGATGAAAAAGTAATGCTTGCATTCACTGCAGAACTTCAGAAAAAAAAAAGCTATCAATTGTATCCACGGATATTTTTATCTTGCCAATCTCAGGGTGTTAGCAAATTATTTCTTCTGCAGATCATCCACAGCTAAGGGAGAAGGAGGATTTTGATGGACAGGATGATAACATGGAATATGATCTCTCTAATTATGTCCATTGCTAATCAATTTCTCATGTTACTTCTCTTTTATACTCATCAACTCAGACATTCACTCATGAGGATTGATTGTGGAGATGCTTTTCATTATGAAAGTATGATAAGGGAAGTAATAAAACTTCTTTTAAAACTTTACTTATACAGCAGATAACAGGCCCTTCTGGCCCAACAAACCTGCGCTGCCCAATTATATTCATGTTAACCTACTAACCCGTACATGGTGAGGCTATGAACAGTCACCATTGTTTGAGTGTAAAATGTATAGTTATATACAAAAACAGAAGTTAATGTACAAGATGGCAGCTGGATGCTATATAGATTTCCCGTCTTGCTCCCTGATTTGTCACTGAATGGTGTTTATGATTCTGTACTTGAAGAGCAGAAATGAAGTTCCCATGGAAAGTCAGAGCTTCTGCATTTCACTCAAGTAACTTTTTAAATTGTGTCAACTGTCTTAATTAATTGTAATTATGAGGTCACGCTCCTTCAATCTTTATCAATAGATATATTAAAAAAGCTTACAATTTTTTTTTGTTTCCTTTCTTTTTCTCAGTCATTTCCATCCTTATTTTGCCTTCTGTGCCTGGGTCGATATCGAGTTCAAAATCCTAACCTGCACTTCCTATTTCAGACTGCTACTTGAACGTCAATTTTTCAAATTGGTTAAAGAGAAACATAATTGTAGGGTGACGCACTAGAACAGCTCCTAGACCTGCTGCCTCACATCTCCCTCGACCCAGGTTTGAGCCTGAGCTCTGATGCTGTCGAGTTAGCACATTCTCCCTGTGATCAGATGTGGTTGCTCTGGGTGCTCTGGTTTCCTCCCACATCCCAGAGATGTGCAGGTTGGTAGGCTGAGTGGCTGCTGCAACTTGTTCCTAGTGTGTAAGTGCATGATAGAATCTGGAGGGTTGGGGGATGTGGGAAAGAGAATAAAATGTGATAAATGTAGAATTAATGTAAATGGATGCTTGATGCTTAATGGTTGGTATGGACTCAGTGGGCCAAAGGGTCTGTTTGGCTATGATAAGTACATGACAATTACTCAAAAGGCAAAGAATTGCATTTGGTGGAAATTTGAAATTAAATACAGAATACTGAAAAGTGTAATATTTTATACATTAATATTAAAAATCACCTGCAAGTGAAATAAAAATGCTCACGCACTACCAAAGATTAAACTTTTCTGGAAGAGGAAGAGGAGGTCGTGTGTCCCAAGTCACCCTAAGAGAAAAATAAATCGGTTACATTTCTCTTGTGCTCAATCACGTCCTTAGGATATCAATGCTTTTGGTGGCTCTTAGTGCACCAGTACTTGTAGACAAATCTGATGGTCAATTTACAAAATGCAAGGTCCCACAAAATAGCAATCAGAAGAACTACATAAATTTATCTTTTGCAGTTGCCATAATTTTTCATATGGATATTGCGATAGCTCCTTGTCTTTTCTTTTAATATCATGAAATCTTTTATCAGGCAATGCAGTACTTTCTCACTATTCTACTGAAGTATTGGCCTGGCTTATTACCTGAGCGCTCAAGTTAAGAAATTCCTGGCTTGGGAGTTCTCTTTGCAATCTGGGCCAACATTTATTCCACAACCAAAATGATTACATTAATGTTGTTAATGTGATCTTATTCTGTGCAAATAGCTGCATTTATTACATTAGAGTGGTGTTTATATCTCTATAGGAGATTATTTGTAAAATTCTTTGGGATCTCTGAAGCTCATGAAAATCTATATAAATACAAGTCTTTATTCTTTCCCAGGGCAAATGTGCTGTATTGAGCACCACATTGAGAGACAACTTACACCTGACTTCATAAGAATCAAACAAATCCAACAGGTCTTTTTGGCACTTTTCTTCCTAACAACCCAGCATCTTTCAATGGAGACACAAGAGACTGCAGATGCTGGAATCTGGAGCAACACACAAATCACTGGAGAAATTCATCTATGGAGGGGAATGGACAGTCGACATTTTGGGTCGGGACTGAAGGGTCTCAACTGAAGGGTCTCGACCCGAATCGTCAACTGCCCATTTCCCTCCATAGATCCTGATGGAGTGCTTTGAGTGTTGCTCCAGCATCTTTCAAGACTATTTTACCTATCATTAGATTTGATGTTTAAACTGACAAATCATGAACCCACAGATATGTGCTGTTCATAAAAAAAGTGGGAAAAATCCAATCCATTTAATTGCTACCTGACCAATCATCAGCAATAATGGAAGACTGTGGTTGTTACAAGTCCATCAGATCAGCCCCTGGATATAACCTGAAAGAATTCCCTCAGCTGAAAGAATTCCCTACGAACCTACCAGATATGTACTGTCCCCAAACAGCAGGACAAATTCATCACCATCAACATCCTGTGTGTTTTTGAGGGTGGGAGATGAGAAAGGGGTGGGGAAGGCAGTCTCTATGACCAGAAAATCAAATAGACTGTAAATACAGTGGCTGTAAGAACAGGTTAGGAGGCTGTGTATACCTCATCATACCCCAAAGCCTTTCCATCTAGAATGCACTTATTTGGATGTGTGTAGCTCCAACATCCCTCAGGAAGCTTGATATCATCCACCACAAAGCAAGTCTTTTGACTGGCACCCTATCCACCTGCCATGTGTACAAATGACAAAATAACTGCAGTTTCTCACTTCAACTACCCCAACAGCACTTCATAAACTCTTGGCAAGGACACATCAAGGACAAGGGTAGTAGGGCCATGGGATCACCACAACCTGTAGCTTCCTCTCCAAATCATATACCACCTGAACATGAGACTTTATTACTATTCCATTGTTGTCACTGGGTCAATATCTTAGAACCCTTTACCCACCATGATTATTGGAGTACCTTCACCAAAAATATATAGTATTTCAAGAAGGTAGCTCACTACCATATTCCCAAATCAGTGCTGAGCAATAAATGCTGGCTTTGCCAATGATGCTCATGTTGCAAAATATGAATAAAAATAAATCTATATTCTCAGGTGTGTATGGTCCATTTTCTTGTTGCTTCAAATTAAAGCTTATAACTGCACACAAAGTGAGTATATTTAAAACATTCATTTGGCTTTTGGTGAAAGGATTGCATAGTCAGATTTCCTGAATTGCTTATAAAAACATAAAATGCTGGAAATAGCAGGTCAGGCAGTGACTGTAGAGGTATAAGCAGACTCAATGCTTCAAGTCAATGACCATTCATCAGCTTTCCAGCAACTGGATTTTTAAAAAAATTTATGTTCCTGAACTGCTTATGAGGCTTGTCCTCAGTACACAGACTCTTCCCAGTCAGCCCCTCATGATTGAGGATGACATTCTGTAAATTCTGGGGTGGTTGTTGGGGCCAATGTGGGATCTGCAGACTCTGCCATGGTTTGGGCAGGAAGTGTTTGACAGGACAGGCAGGTGGGTAATACGGGACGTGGTGGGTTCCTCCTGCAGTTCTTGACAGACTTCCACATGCTCCCAATAAAATGATTCCAAGTTCTCATTGAATCCTGGATGTTCCTTGTCCATTCAGAGTGGTCATGGGCTGGACATTCCCATGAGTCACTAAGGACATTTCATTTTTACAAGGCGGCTCAGGGATTACCCTTGAGTCATCTCAGAACTCCTGGTAATCTCTTCCCACACAGAGGTTAGCATGTAGTGCGCTTTTCAGAAATCTCATGTTGGGAAAGTGGACGTTGTGGCCCTATCGGAGCCAGCTGAGTGTAATTAGAGCTTTGATACAAAGCATATTGCCTGGGAGAGGACACTGACATTGGTTTGCCTATGCTGCCAGTGGATTTGGAGGACTTTACAGAGGTAGGTTTGGTGGTATATTGCCAGTGCTTTGAGGTTCCCGCTGTTGGTAGTTCAGATCTTAGAAGCCTACAGGAGGGTAGGTAGGTATAAGATTTGAGGTCTTAATCTTCAAATTTTCTTTTTTTTCTCAAAGGCTGTGCTGGCCCACTGGAGGAAGTGATACATTTCATCATCAACGCCTGCCTTTGCTGAGATGTGGTTCCCCAGACAAACACAACACCTTCCAACACATGCTGTCGAAGATTAGTTGGACTCACTCAGAAATTCTCCAATGCATTTTCCGTTGCTATTAAGGAATCTAAATTAGTCTTGGCAAACTAAGCACGCAATATTTGAGACGTTGAAACCAAGATGACATAAGAGCGCTGAAGAATATAACACCAAAGGATATCTTGAAAACGAGATTAATCAATCTGCTAAAAAAAATCATTTTAGAAACAGGGGTGTTTGACTAATGTGTTACGCGATTGCATCTGTTCTATCTACCTTTTATTTGAAAATCACATTATAGCTGCACTATCCGTTTCAATACTTGCTCGTCAAGCAATTTGGAAAGTACTACCGCAACCACAGATGAAATCTCTCAAATCAAACCGCTTAGTCTCTGACTTTCAAGAACATCACTCATTAGATAATTCCATAATTTCTGGGATCAAAAGCAACACGTATTTAGGAAGGAACAAGCCTGCTCTGCGTCTCTGTGACTCGGTTTGTGCCCATGCAAATACATTCGTGAATCCTGGTGAATTTCGGATTACCACTCAAATCCAGCACAGTATAGCTCTCAATAGTTCTAACTTGCAGTGTTATCGTCGATGCAGCACCACGCGGGGGAAGCGGCATCAATCACATGGCAACGAGTTCCCACAGCGTATCTAATTAATACCAAAAGAAAATGCCAAGTAGACAAGCAGTGCAGGTCCGGACGCAACCTGACACCCACATGCGCACAAGCACTTTTAAACACAACCGATTTCTCAAATGGCTTACATGTGATCAAAGTGTTTGAATATTCTATTATGCGGAAATAAATTTGTAAACGAAGTGATTTTCCTTTCATATGCCTGGCTTCCGAGATCTTTTCAAAACCTGTATATTGAACTGAGGCCAAAATACACTAGGTACAAAAGTCGCTACCACAAAATCTAAGCACCAGTAAAATGGCCGTGAAGTAAACTTCTAGCACAAGTTGTTGTACATATATGTTTTGCCAACATCATGTTTTTGTCGCCGACCCTGTCTACATTATAATACTTATGCAAAATATTGCTTAATTCGTGCGTGTTTTAAAACCGCTGCCACCAGACTTTGCTGGAAAGCACTATTGTCTGCAGCTAACTCCACAAATCAGTAAAAGCAACGCTGCCTTTTCCCACGATAGGCTCGCTGTGTTATATTTGGTAGAGGCCATCCCACAGAATTCTGTGCACGGCGTGTTTATTCATTGCCCGGGTAGTGATCGCGAACCTAAACTTTGCTTCCTGTTAAGCAAGCGAGTTCATCTAGTTTGCACTGCTGATTTTTCTCGAAAGCTGGACTTCGGGACCACAGCGTCTCAAACACTCGGAATCGAAGGGTAATCGTGTTGGTTTCACCGGATCCTCCGATGGCTTTCCTGCTGTTAGAACCTTTTGCGTGAGACCGCGGCTGAATATTTGCGCGTATTAGTAGGCTGTACTATAGTGTTGTGGAGTATAGGTCGATAGCAACGGAACTCTCCAAGGTTTCAGACGTTTCCATTACGTATTCAGCACCTGCATTGACACTCAGCTCATCATTCTCACATGACCTGGAAACACGCTTTTTATATCAACCTGTGCAGTCAGGAGGAAATATTTTGGAGGATGTTAAATAAGAGCTAGACGTTAAAAAATAATCTTGCAGACAGAACCTTTCCAGCTGCCAGCCTGATTTCCTATCTCGAAAATAAGGTTGTCGACTGAGAAAAAGGGGTGTGGAGTTTCAGCATTTTATAAACAATTTCCAATTCTGGTGTGAGCGAAAGTGTTGGTCGGAATAACTATCTTCTATGCGAACTGGATGAAAGAAGTGGGATTGCGATATCCCTCGGACTAAAACCGTGGTGGCAGTTCCCGTGCTGTTATCTAACTAGCCCTGGTAAATGAGGCAATGATCTGGCGCCCGATCTCGGGTTAAAGTGGCTAATCAGAGGAAGAGAACGATATTTTACACAAAGGAAAAGCTGGTGACCGAGGTTAAAAGTGTGCAGCCTGCCTATCGGAAGTTTGATGTGAATACGGGATTGCAAATATCGCTGGTGGCAATTGGACTCAGGCTAAAGGCACTAATTTTCTTCGTCTGCAAAACTTACTGTAACCGGCTGGTGTTAAAGCGCCGATTTTAGTGCAAGCTCGGTACGTTTTAAATGACCGGCTCCATCTCCACTACGGACTGTCTCCGTTTGGACTCGTGCGAAGACTGTGAAAACAGTTCCGCAGAGAATTAAGTGATCATCTTTGATACACTGTATAAACATGGCCCCTGGCGGGAATTGATTCATTTAGTCATATTACACCAGTCTTGTAGATCTGAATCGCTGCAAGTGCGATTGGTGGACACGTTCTCCTGGGACTAAAAGTGAAAGTTAAAAGGACAACTGAGATCTCAGGTGCTGACCGCACCGAACAGGGGTGGCTTAACCCCACGTACGCTCATTGCACCGTCTGGATTCGTGACCGACGCGAAGACGACACACTGGTAAACCTGTCAAGGGAAATAAATCAAGGAAACAGATCCGTACCGTTTCACTCTCTGCGCCCCACGCCTTCCCATCCAGGGATCTCCGGTGTCTGTGACAGGAATAGGTGCTCAACTGAAACAAGGTCTACCTGTAATTCCCAGCCCCCTCTGCTGGACTTGCCAGGAAGCCGGGACCGTGCACGTGACACTTTCGCCGTATTTCCCAGGAGGGGAAATTACCGGAGAGGGAGAGAGAGAGGGGGGGGGGAAGTCTCACTGTTGTAATCTTCCTGCATTAATTCCGTGGCGCTTCGGAGCACGATTTGAAACCTCTGATCACCTACCTCTGAGTCTGACTTGACAACATTTGAACCCCCCCTGGAGCAGTCTCTGCCTCTCTGGACTTGTGTCACGCTAGCTGGAGAAACAAGGCGCGCTCCCGCCGGCCTGCGCGTGACTGCGGGTTGCACGAGCCCGGTGGGGGGGCTTCGCTCAGCAGAAGCCAATCAGCGGCCGGGCTGGGTGCTTGCGGTGCTCCGAGGCGCCACTGATCGCAGGGGGCGTGCAACAGGTGGCCCGAGGCTCGGCTTGGCGCGGTTCAGCTGCCTGGGTCCAGGAGCGCGGGCTGGACTCCGGACCCGAGGGGGGGGGGGCGGGCGGGGGGTGAGCAGGCGCTCGCTCACGTGACTGCGGCTCGGACAGACACTGTGGGCGCTCGCTCCCGCGCTCAGCCCCGCTCCCGCCTCCCTCCTCCCCATCCCATCGCCCACTGAGGATGGCGGGCTGTGGACTAAACGAAGACCTCTTCTTCTCCTCGTTTCTCTTCAGCTACATCAAGGAGAGCCCGTTCACTCAGCAGGTAAGCGGAAACAGAGCGGGCGACCGGAGTGTTCGGTGGGCTCGTAGCTGCTGCCCGTTGGGTTAATTCTTTTTCACAGGGACCGAAAAGGGGTAATTGCCACACTGTGAAAAGGGTGAGTGCAAACCGAGTTCACGGGCATCCTATGAGGAAAATGAACTTGTCAGTGCAAATGTTCATCATGTGTGCATTGCCACAGATTATTTTCCCCAAACAATGCTGGAAGCGTGTCCGAAGCGGAATGTTATTTATGTAAATAATACATGGACAGTGTATGTTACAGTAACTACGTAACCAAGAACTGTGGAAAGTGCATCGTGGAGGCTGGCAGGTGACAATTCTATTTGCAATAAATGGGTTAGCTTCAGTTTGGAGTGATTTCATGTTCAAAAACCTGGAAAGATGGAAAGGCTTTTGCAGAAGTGGCTGGGTTAGCAACTCAGAGTGGATCAGTGCAGACTCTCCGTGTGGCAAAAGTGCTTGCTGATCTCATGGAAAAGGAGAGGCAGCCGAGAGTCACCGTCTCCAGGAGACTCGAGAGCAAACTTCCCGTTGCCAGTGTAATGTTACTGATTAGCGGCCGATCAAGAAACAGGGCAGGTTAATAATACATTAATACATTAAACATAAGGGATAGAGGCGCTAGCATCTGCGGGGGCAAAATACCGTCTTGACTCGGACAAATATTCGGTTCTAACTCAATTACCGTATATTTCAAGCAGCATACATCTCAACGTGATCGAGGAATTACACCCCAACGGGGCTAATAAATCACGTTATTCTATTTGGTCTGCCTTGCTGTCTCTGCGTTAAAATGTAATGACACCAGTAAAATATTCATTATTTGATGCTTTAACCAAAGGTTGAAATAATAATGCAAAGTTCCCAGCCAGCCACGTTACGAAGTGTGGTGCTCTCGAGAGGAGAGCCGGGGTTTTAAGCATCCGATCATTTCACACTCGGGCAAACCGCTGCCTGATGTAACCAGGAAGCGTTGTCCCTATGGACGGCTATTGTTCTAATTACGTACCGCTAAGGGATCTAATGTACGGATAAACCTGGGGAATTTCCAAGCCTGGATCAGAGCATTGACACGAAAAGGTGGTGGTTGATTGGGAATGTGGGGGTGGGGAATTGAAAGGGACTGGTGGTTAATTTAGGTTAAAAATCGGGGCATTGCTGGCGTTCAATAGCGTCGGAAGTCGAATAAAAGCACTTTTACTCTGAACCGCTTTCTATATTCGAAGTACTGAAGTATTTTGTGCACACGCACGGTTTATCAGAAACCGTTGGGATGTTATTAATTTTGGTTCTCGGTAGCGGATAGCGCTGTAATTAAGAGATTGACTTCTCACACACAGTCAATCGAGCGATAACTTTGATAAACTCAGCCACCAAGGCTAACACTTTTGCCTGAAGGGTTTAGTCATCTAATCATTTTCACGCTTCATGATAGCGATCAAACGTTGTTTCAGTCGAGTTGAAATCAAATTGTTTAAATATTTGATTGGCGTACACAGCGTTTGTGGGAGAGAACGCGGCGTGTAGGAACGTGAAATGTCAAGTGTTATTGAAAGGACTTCGATGCGGAAAAATTGAAGATGATATTCCGGTGTAATTCACAGAAGGTGGCAGGGTGTAAATTTGGGCTGAGAATCACCAGCTCAAGTCCAACGAAGGTTGAGGAGTTTGGAATTTCTCTTATTGTAAAACAGCAGATGGAGAACTGACATTGGCGACGCTGCGGAAGGCCACGCACCGAATGAAAGGCTGATTCTTACAGCTTCAACATAATTAATAGTAAGCAACATCGAATATTTGTTTTTAAAACATAGACTGCCCTAACCTTGTAATATAGGACTGATGTTCACACTAGGGTATTATTGCACAATGGTAGAGATCTGCTTGTATTGTCGTGGCAGGTTAGAAGATTAAATAAATTTCAACCGAAAGTCAGTATTTAGAAAATGAAACATCCCAAGGATATGGCCAGTCTTCACTGACTTATTACCAAGCGGATTATTTGTTCGTCCTCCCTATAATACGTAATTTGAGTTCTAACAAAAATATTTTAAAAAAATCGTGCAGTAAGTTTGCAGACTTTACGAGGGTAAGAGTTGACTTATGCTATGACTTTTAAGCCCTTCTTCTCTGTTCAAGAAGACAATCAAATGACTAGCCGGGTTGTGGGTGAAAAGGTAAACTAGTCGGCCGGAAATGTCCATGTGTTCCTGATGTTTTCCAAAAAGCCTGTGCAGCTCCAACATTACTTTTTTCAGGTAGATGTCCAGCATGTACAGTGACCCATCTCTTTATAATAGCTCAATGACCCACTCTTTACAAGGCTATATCAGAGATTACAGTTAATTAGTAGGATCATTTCACTGTTAAACTATAAGGTGAATCATAGGATATGTGTAAGTTTACTTCTGATCTTATGCCTAGTTTGTGCCCCTGGTTCTCTGTGCCTTCAAAGTTTAACAATGAACCAAGTGTATTTTACATATGTTCTTTGTTCAGTAGATGTCAATTTTGGTGCAGTAGTTACTACACTTGCTTTGAGTCAGAAGGTTTGAATTTAAGCCTCACATCAGGACTTGGACATAAATTAGAGTCATAGAGAGATATAGCATGGAACCAGGCCCTTCGGCCCACCAAGTCCACACCGACCATCAACCAGCCACTTACCTCAATTCTACATTAACCCTATTCTCCCCACACTTTACCAACTTTGCCACTGTGTCGCCCTTTGATGACATTCCCTGTCGTACTGAATGAGTACTGCATTGTTGGGAACTTTTGTTTAAACAGTTTGATGAACTGAGTTGCCATCTATCTTTAGGCAGGTAGAAAAATCCAATGGAACTATTTATAGAGAAATTCTTCTGGAGGTTCTAAACAGTATTCATGCCTCAATATAGATGTGCACAAATTGACTATTGGAATGCTGTGTATGAGCTGTTTTTGTTTGTAGCATTTTTATTCCTTTATTATGTTACAGGTGGCATTCAGTAGGAAATTTGATAAGAACCTGGATGGCAAATATTTCTAAGGCTGTGGAAAAATGGCAGGGAAGTTGGATTGGATTGGAGAAGTGGTTGGATCATTCTTGCACACATCCAGCATGGATTTAATGGATCAATGGCTTCCATCCATGCTATAAGCTCTCTGTGATTCTATTCTGTGACTATAACAATGATTGCATTTCAGAGGTATTTTACTGGTTATGGATCCCTTTCAGGCTCCTATATTACTTAGTATTGTTATCATTTATCTCCAGCCTATCTGATCATACTCAGCGAATCATCAATAACTACTGTCTCTTCCCACACCATCACCTTTGGTATTTCTCATGAATCTATTCTTGGTTCCATCCTATTTTGTATCTGTGTGGAGCTCCTCTGCAATATCACTCAAAAGCATGCTTCAATTTCACATGGACGTGGTTGAGACTGACTGATTGTCCAACATCCAGAAAAGGATGAGCAAAGCTTTACTCCAGTTAAATATAATTTTCAGTCCACATCCATAAATTTTGGCCCTTAGCTGTAAAATGTTTGACACTAAGCCAAATGATCCACTGCTTGTGATATTTGGCCCTTGGTTGTGTTTTGGTCCTTCTACTCATGCCTTTTCAGAAACTTCTGAATTCCACCTTAATATGTTGCCATGCATCAGCTTAAATTCTTTAGTTATCTCTAGCCTTAGCTACCTCTAGATGTATTTGTTCTGATACACTCCTGGTTGGCCTCTCTTATTTTGCTCTCAACAAGCCTGAAGTCATCCATCCCCTAATTCACTTTTACTCTTAATCCCATTTACTCCTCATTCATCTGCTTGGTTACATAGAGCAGTTCCCAGTTAAGGATCGGCATAACTTTAAAATTTTTACCCTTGCTTTGAGATCCTTTAATGGTCTTTCCCCTCACAAACTGTGAAATCTTGTGAACTTGATAATGCTTTTGAGATACCTGTCTTCCTCAGTTTCTGGAACCAGGCACATCCTTATATTTATTCTCTCCAGTATTGGTGGTTATGGCTTCAGCTGTCAAGCTCCTACATTCTGGAATTTCCTTGTAAAACCCCTGCACCTCCCTATCTGTCAGCTGTTTTTTCAGATAATCCTACTTCCTGGACCAAACCTTTATCATACAGTAGGCCCTAAAGATTCTTATGTGATTTGATGTCAACTATTTTTTAGTTTAATACTGCTCCTGTGAATCACCTTGGTACTGAATAAATGGAAGTTGTTGTTGGGGCATCCTAAGGATATGGAAAGAACTGTATGGATTCAAGTTATTTTCTTTTTACCAAATGAAACTATAACATTTCACTTAGATCATAACAAATAGTACATTACTTGCATTTAATCCCCATGTGAGACTTTAGTATCTTTAGTGTTATAAAATTATTTTATAAGGGATTCCTTCTCCACATTAAATTTCTAATGCTATCGTTATTTAAATATCTTGGGATTTATTTTGCTACATTAAAATCATTATATAAATTAAGTCTGTTGCTGTTTAATTCTGTTACTTGTTATTATATTTTAAGGTTAAAAGGACTTCTAATCTGTTGTTTATATGTATAGAAGGTCAAGCATTTTTGTAAATATTCTATCTTAATTTTTAAAAAAGTTGTTTTCATTGTCTATGTGTAGTAATTGTCAATTTATACAAATAACCTTTCAAACCTGAGGCAGGTGGCTTTGTGATGTTGTGTGTGCCACAGAGTTGTAGGATGATGTTACATGACCAAGATTTCCAGAGAACATATTGAATGGAGGTCACTAAGTGAACATAAATTTGGAGTGAGAGATAATCCAAATCCTTTGTGCATTTCCTAATGTCTGGTTACAAATCAGCATTGGCACAGGCTTTTTCCTGGTTGTGAGCCCAGTTCCACAGCTGGATATAATGTTTAGCTAGAGAGAGCCAAATGAAAGCAGAAGTAAGTAGATTACAAAAGTGATTGTTGGAAGTGCAAAAGCAGATCAGGATACATCTATATAAAATCACTTATCACATCATGTATATTGACAGAGTGGTTGTTTATAATAATTTTAATTACAATTAAGATTATATGTTTTACTAAGACTGATATGCCACTTAAATTTGGTGATATGTTGACATCAAAATTGCTTGGATCTGATCCATGGATATCATACATTGATCACAGGAGCTAGAATGATCTGTGGTAATTTTGCTTGCTTTGATGGCTTTTCCTTACATTTTTTGCTTTCAAAGATGCTGACTTGTGTGGGTAAGAGAAGAATTTCAGTGCTGGGAAATGGAATATTTTATGGCCAATTGTAAACCTTATCTGCACTTTTTCCAGTGTTGAAGTATCGTTTTTGAAGTTTGGCGTCAGAACTGTATATGGTACTTGGAAGTGCAGATTTATCAAGATTCTATACACATTTTAACATTATCATTCAGCCTTTTGCATTCTGTTCCTTTAAAAATGAATCCCTTACTTAGCTTCCATAAACTTGTGTTGCCGCTTTTAACAAGTTATGCGCCTTGCCAAGTGTCTTGATTGTCTGCCTCAACATTCAGTGAATAGATGGTCTCCTTATTTCTCTTTCTAAAATGAGCATTCTCACACTGTTGTATTGGGTGAGTAGGAGAACAAATGCCCTTTATTTACAAACTTATATTATAAATGAAGTGTGCAAAAATGATCTTTGCATGGTGAGTCTATTATTTAAAGTATTCTATGAAGATGTTTCTTGATAAGTTAACTCTTGTGATTTATTGTTCCAATTTCATTTTCATGCCTACTCCAATTATAATTTGAGATGTTCAATTTGTTCCCATGACCAGCCATTTACACAAATTAAATGAAATTGCAATAGTTGAGAATTGTATTTATAGATCATTGTATCTGCTTTCTAGTGCTTCCAATTTTCCAGGCTTTGGGAATTGGATATGGTGACAGATATTTCTGATTTTTTTAAAAAAATTGTGTCTCTATTGCATGCCTTCACTGAAGTTATCTTATACATTCATGACTCTTATTCATTATAATTTTACAAAATTGATTAGAGGGCAATATAGCTCTTATATGGGAATAGTGCTGCTTAGATGGAGAGTGTGGCAGGAGATCATAGTTCTGGACAGTACTGAAGAAGGCATTTGTTCTACTATCCCTGTGCTTTGTAAGAATTTTACAATGGTCCTACTCACCTATACTGTTACTGTAATTCTGCAGATTTTTCCATTTGGAAATATATATATTTAATTCTCTCCAAATCTAGTTTTGAATTGAACTCATCATAGTTTCAGGTAATAAGATCATAATGGCTTCTTACTGTAAAATATTTCTCCTTATCATCCCTAGTTCTTTTTCTCAGTTATCTTAAATCTGAGTCTGCTGACTATCAGTTCTATTAACAATAGAAATAGTTTCTCTACATCTACTCTATTAAACCCCTCATAATTTTGAATACCTCTTTTAAATCTAAAACTTCTGTTCATATGGAGAGAGCAATCCGATCATTGGTAAACAACCCATGGCTTTTGGCCCATTAAAATTAATGGAGAGAAAAGCATTGGCAGCCTGCTTACAATTTCCTGCAATGCATAACCTGTGAATGCACAAATGTGGAATCTTAACATGGCTGTCCAGTAAATTGTTTTCATAGTTGCTTCCCCCTCCCCTCGCCCGAGTTATTTTGAGACTAATACTGCCTTTTTATTGTAATCAAATACTATATGAAAATATTTTATTGATTTCAAGAAGGCACCTTATGTAAAGAAATAGTTATCTGTTTTCTACCTGATACAAATGGCAGTATTGGAATACCTGTTGTTGTTTTGCATTGTTGGTTGACTTATGCTGCAAAGTAATCACAGGCATGTTACATACAGCACTGGGCCCAATGTTTTACATTGACTGGCGGCAAACCTCCAGGCAAAATTGATGACCAGGGATTTTAGGGAACATTGCATAGTTTTAATTTACCTGATTATGATCTATATTATACTATAAAATGATAAGAGTTTTGGAAAGAAATGGTAGACACTTCCTAGTCATAGACTCTCAAACAGGGAAACATTTCAGTTATTTAATTAGTAGAACTGAATACAAAGTTTAAAAAAAAAACACCTCATATAGGATCACACCATTTTGCTGCAAGATTCAAGGCCAGTCAGATTTACATGATGTGATAACATTTTGGCCCATGTTGAATCTGCAAAAAGCAGTGGAGTTCACCTTCATGTTGGGGTAAATTGTATGGGTGGTGGGTCAGTGGGTTATGAAGTAGAGTTGACATGCAATTGTGGGTTTTGCCATAAAGTACAATTTACTAAAATATAATTTCAAAGAAACAATAAGCATATTACTACCATCACCAAATTCTTGTTCATCAGCTCGACAACAACGACAGGGTTGAATGGCTTTAATCCATTGTTGTTGGGTCTGTATCAGCCTTGCTCCTTTTGCCATCTCATCGCTCTTTACATTATCTGTCCTGCATTTTGATGGCCTTTCTCAGATTCTTGTTGCATTTGCAGTGCTGTGAAATGTTTCTGGCTGCTTCAATTCCTGAAACTTGCTCAAGTTATATCAATGGTCTTTTTTGGATCTTCTTGTACAATTCATAGCTCGCATTCACCTCTCAATCAGAATGCTGTCTCATCAAGTTTCATTTGCGTGGGCTTAAGCACAAACCTGGGCTAATATGCAGTGCAGTACTGAAGGAGTCCTGTGCTGTTAGAGGTACAATATTTTGAATGAGACTTTAAGCTGAGGTTCCATCTGTTCTCCTGTGGTCATAAAAGATTGCATGGCACTGTTTCAAAGAAAAAATTGGCCAGTAGAGTTCTTTCCTGGCCAATATTTATGACCCAAATAAGAATGATCATTATCAGATTGCTGCTGCACAACAATACTTAAGAAGTTCTTATATGGCATAAAGTTTCAGAGAGAGTAAAGTTTGCTTTCTGAATGCAAGTTCTTTTCATTTTTTTTCCTTTTCCTTTTTTCTTATCTAACATTTGACTTATTTGTGTCCTCAATTTACAAGTAGAGTCTAATACTGATCTAGAATTTACTGTTAAAAATAACAAAATTTAATTGGTATGTGTTGTCATTATTATCTTGATCTAGCAATTTGGGGTATGGATTGTGAATCACCACATGTTGCTGGATGATTTGCATTGTACTGCTTTCAGGCAAGTAAAAATTCAGCTAAGCCTGAATCTTCTTGGGAGTTTCATGAAGCTGTTGTTTTTGCACCTTGCCAACAAAGCATGCCATAGAAAATTAAGGCTGCTACTTAACAGCTAAAGTGATGAGGAGATTTGTATTCCTGTAATCATTCAGTCACATTGGTCCAGAAAGGAAGAATTTAAATACTGGAATCTCATTCTTACAGATAGTAAAATCTTTTTAGGGAATTAGATTTTGCAATTGACAAGTACACAGTGAAAGAATGGGAATCAGTTGCTCAAACATATTAAATGTCATTTTGAAATATATATCAAGTGTTCTGCACTTCATAAAACAATTTTTTGTTTGTGGTGATTGTACCTTACTGTCATCTATATCAGATGATGCAATGGATTTTAAGTTTACTGATGATGAGAAGGCAAAAAATGTAGCCTTTTGTTCTTTGAGTACACTATGTAATCTAAAGTCAGACTCAGACATGACAGCTGTTATATAAAATGAATTCAGGTACTTGCAATTAAGTTCCAAATGGAGACAAGAAACAAAACTGCTCATCATTTGGGATTAACTTATCTCACTTGGAGATGGTGCAGAACAAGAAATTCTGGAAAGATAGAAAATCAAGATACTGCAATTAATGAACACAAAAACAAGAAGTAGACAATTTTGGAACTAAACAACATCTATGAAATGAATTAACATCTTCATTAGATGAAAGACTCTTCATACTTGGCTCAGGAATAAATTCCAATAATGTGGTGGGGAATGCCCTGATGAGAGTGGGGACTTGTTAGAATAACTTAAATCTAATTAACTATGCTTTGCATTCAATATACTTGTTCATATTTGGATTGCCAAACTAAATCCTTGGTAGCACTGATGCGTTATTGAAGCAAAGGTGCTCATGGAAGACACTTAAATCACAATGAAATATTGCTGCTTCACCTCTAGTAAGACCATTATGTTGTGTTGTTGGGGTTGTACTAGTGTTGTTCTCACATAACTATAGAATGCTTCCAAATGAATGAAATTGTATTAATTTGATTTCTAATAGGTTAGTGTATTCATAGTAATATACAATCAGATATGTAGGTGTGCATGCAATGGCTTGTACACATATAACACTCCGGTTTTCTCTAAAAGATTTGAGAATATTTATTGGTGATCTTGAGAGAAGGGAGTCTTCTTATTTGTAAGAAGGCTTGGGACTATTTGTATTGCTGCAGACATCAACCATCTTCTAAAGTCATTAGTATGTATTTAAATTAACTGTACAGACTTCTAAATTATTTGATTTATGTTGTGTGCATAGGGGCATACATTATCATAAAAATACCAGGATGGATTTTACTGCTTTCGTCCTCCCTACCTTGATGCAAGAGGGGAGAAACATAGTGGAATTGCTTTTTTCTTATTTGTGAAGTATTGGATCTTCAAAGTGCTCTTTGACTCAGCTGAAACATTAGGAGGTGAAATATACAATTCAATGCAATGCAAGATGGTACTCCTCGTGCTGTGTCACCACTTTGATTTAGAAAGTATTTTTGTCGTTTTTCTCCTATTGCTACATACACTGATCGATTGAATGGACAGATGAGATATCCTCATATATCTCCCAATGCCGTGTGAGCAGGCATTAAGAGTGGTCGGTACTGTTTTGCTTATTTTTTGCCTTCCTTCTCTAAATGGGGAAACACTCAGTTTCAATTTATTCTTTGCTCAACAGCAAGTGAGACTGAAAGCTCATTGCAAGAATAAATAAATTCTGAGACAACTTGAAACACTTATAATCTAGACTTTGAAATCATTTATACTCTAGAATTTAGACCACCCATATAGTGTCCCAATACATTGTCAGATATGAACTTATGGTTAATACAGAAGAAATTATTGTTAAGATACAGTACTTTATTTTTCAGAAAATGGCTTATTTGAAATACTGAACTCCTTAACAAAAAGTGATAATACTAATGTAACTGTAGTGAATATCAGCATGATTGCAAAAAATGCAATGTCATTTATATTAAGTTTTTACTCATTATTTCCTGAACATTAATGCACTTTGGTTACTTTTATTAAAAAAAACGTGCCATTTAATAAGGGTTGAGAAAAGGTTGATAAATCAGTGGACCAATGACAACAAAAGCATTCATTTATTTATTGTTTTGTATTTCGAGTAGTACAGCTATCACAATACAAGATGTATTTATATTTTAAATAGCAAAAATTTCCAATATGCTTCACTGGAACTATATCAAACAAAATTTACAAAATGATAAGTAGTATTTTGCATTTTGTTCTTCTCTGCTTTTGTGAACATGGATTGTCACAGATATCAATCTAGTTGCTGTAGCAATGCAGATTTTGTAGAAGACATCAGTCATATCATTGCTGTTCCAATGGCAGCAATTATCATTCCAATTTAGCAGAATAAACTTAGGTGTGGTGGTTTTCAGTCTTTCTCCAATATAGACAATTAGCCAATATGCAACATACTCAAGAAAGGTAATCTTTTGTTTGTTTCTGGAAATAACACTGCTAAGCAAGACCACATTTCTCTTCCCTTCTAATCCTAGTTAATATGAGAATGTTGAGGGTATCTGTTTTCTTTCATAACAATTATTTTTACAATGGCTCACTATGTCATTAGAGTCAACATGCTATGCTCTTGTCACTTGTGGATAGACCAGGGAAAATAACAATTTTGCCAAAGGGTAGCAGTATACCAATTGAGTGCTTACACAACTGTGAGTGGAACACACTGCCTGAGTGAGTAGAGGAGGCAGGTACACTCACAATGTATAAGAAGTATTTGGACAAGTACTTGAATTTCCAAGGCACTGAAGTCTATGGACCGAGAAGCCTGTTTCTGTGCTGTGTGACTTTATGACTATATGATAATTCCAGAAGTTAGTTGGTAACTTTCATTATTCATGGGGCAAATAGCTCTGGAGTTGTGTTTCAAACAGCATGTTATGAATCCATTAGTTGAGCTTTTGCTGAAAAATTGATCTGATTTGGAAAGGAAAAACATTAGTTGGTATTGGTGAATCATTTTAAAATGCCAGATGAAACACTGAAAGACTAATATCATGAGAAACCTGTGACCTTAATGTTTATAAATATACATTGAATATGTGAGCTCTCGCAGAATAGACTGGTCCTGTACCAAAGGACCAGTTAAGTGATTGTTAATGTTTGCTTCTTGCACCACAGCTTATTTTTTCTGCATTTCAGAATCGTAATTCTTTGAGGCTCTTGCAAAGGTACTCACTGACGATAGTTTTTGAAGATGTGCAAGCACAGAGAATGGAAACGGCTATTTGTGTTTCCTTATGATAGTTAAAGTAAATCGCAACAAGAACCTTTTGAAGGAATATATTATCCATAGAAGTGCTCTAATTTTAACTAGAGTATTTTTAAAATCCTCGTGATCTATCCATATGATATGCCAGATGGAAACTAGATAAGAATTAACGGAAATAAACACCACCTAATCTGTGTAATATCTCCCGTTTTATGTTTATAATTAAGTTCTGGTGAAATACCGTTTAAAAATAGGCTGACGTGTCTGTGTTAAATTCTGTTGCCAGTAATTTAGGAACTAAATAAAAAAAAAAGTAAAAGAAATAATGTATGCAAAGCTACTGATATCATAATGTGTAAAATGACGAATAATCGTAATTGAACGTCAATAGGAAAATAGTGAAATACCTTAAAAATGAAATTACTCTGAAGAAATCATAGTAATATATAAGGAAGAAGGTTTTTTTTCCCCAAGTTAAAGCTGTATTCCCAGAAATTAATCAGCCATAGATAGAAACATCAAAAGGGCTACAGAGATCATGTAAAATTAGTGTTTTCACTGCCATCCCTTTCAAAGAAAATTATGACCTGAACAATTTGACAAGAAAACTGCACCTGCATTTAGTTAGATGTATTATGGTTAAGATAAAAAGAGTTGTAGCCATAAAGTGCCAAAAGTTCACATCATGACTGACTAGTTATTGATTCAAGTCCTAACAGTCTATCAATCTGTGGTATTATGGATTTTTTGATGACACTTTGAAGAGGATGATAAAAGCTGATCTCTCATAAGATTCATTTCTTAAAGAAAAATGGTTACTCTATGAACGATGGAATGATATGTTTGTAATACCCCCACTTAACTGTTCCTGACTGAAGAAATTGTTGACTGACCCTTTTGAATTCTGAAAGAGAATTTTAACATTTTTAAGCAAACTACTAAATTATTTTGTAAAATAATTTATAAGCTATGAAGTAATGTATCATGTTCAGTAATAGAACAGTTTCTATAAACCATAAATGAGGGACAGCATATGAACTGGAATTTGTTTCCAAATATTCTAAGAGTTATAAATTAATATTAAATCACAAGTATGCAATAAATATTAACTTCTAACCTGTAATTTTTTGTATTTCCTGCCAATGTTTAAAATATTGTGGTATATCTGACTGTAGTGACACAACAATATATTTTTCTTGTACGTCCTTGGTCATGTTATGGGGAATTCAGATCAACCTGTATACGTGTGAGTTGTTTACTACTATTCATAATGGCAAAACTGCTTTAAATAACAAGGCGCATTTAATTCAGTTAGACGAGAGAGAAAATTGTTTTCTGCAGGACATTTAGCATTTCCTACTACTAAAAATACTGATTGTAAAGCTGGAGATTTTTTGAAGAAATATAAATTTCATTGTCAACTGATTGAAGAAGGAGTTTTAAAATATAAATACTTTACTATTTGTCAAGGCATTTAGAATTTACCTGCATTCTATCCAGAACACATGGGCAAATTGATTTGGCTGAGGGGGTCAGAGTATGTGATTAGTTTCCCACAGCAAATACACTTATTTTTTGCTGAACAAATGAACAGGAGCTTTCTGCTGTGCAACAATCACAGCAACTGTTGCCAACTGAGGCAAAGTAATATCTTGTACCTTGTTTACACTTGTGTCCAGAGTGATTGTAATGGTCCTACGTCACAAGCTGATTTGAGTTTTGCAGTGTTTACACTTGTTGACTTCCAATCTTGGAACCTAATCCTGCAGGCATCTGAAAGAGATGGCAAATGATCAATTCTTTATTAATCTGAGACATGTGTTGTGGATCAAAGGATGATACAGCTTTTGTACTGAGGAGGTGTTTACCCTAGACTGATTCTGTGAATTTAGTGGCTGAAGGATAACTATTTTTACTGATGACAAGTGATTTCATTATGACATAAATGATTGTCATGCGCTGGAAAACAAGCGGACTAGACATAGGGAACTTGCAAGAGAGGGAACTCTACTGTTCATCTGTTCAGGAGGAATTTGAGATTTATTTTGGACATTTTCTTGAGTTTTTCTCAGGGTGACAAAAGGTTTAGAAATAAATAAAATGAAGGAATACTATAGAAATTATACTATTTACTATGATAGTCTATATAATGATATTTAATCCACTGCTAAATTGTACTATTCTACTACTTTCAACATCAGATCAATACTCTTTCTTATGCAATATTAGCTGTCTAGTCAGTGGTGATTCTCATCAGTTATTTGGAAACATTTTTAGATATGGTAACTATCTGTAAAAGCATAACTTGCTAAAAGATTTTATTGAGTTGTGCAAAAAGAAAGGGTGTTCAATTGACCATTTTTTTTCCTCCATATATATTACTGACACAGTGGACAAGAAAAAAATGCTTTTGATGTATACTTAGGCATGTATGTACTCTAAAAATCTATGTTGATAGGGAATGAAATTGATTTTAAAAATTGGCTTAAAATAAGAAACAGGAGATGGTCATTGATGGGAACTTTACAAGTTGAAAAGAAGTTATGGGCAGGGTAGCAAGGATCTTTTTCAAGATTGTTATACTCATCATATAGGGATAGACCAATAAAGGGACTGAATATTAAATGTAATATTTTCTGAATGGCTGGTCACTTAACATAAAGGATGTTACAATTCTGAATGGCTCCAGAGTTGAGCATGAAAAATGATTCTGGGAATGAAGACCTTGAATTATTTGGAGATATGAAAGAAATTGAGCCTATTTATGTCAGAAAACAAACCTATTGACAGCTTAAAATTGAAATAGAAATTGGAAAATAAAGATGGAACCATGCGAATGATATATAATTGTGGAGGTTGAATAAAAGTTGGTATATCTACTAAATGAAATAAAAGCTTCGAATATGAATCAGCATGAATCATGCTAGCTGTTCAAACTGAAGTTTATCCTAGACCAAAACGACAAGTATTGTGAAACTTGGATGTTGAGGACTTAATGATAATTTGTAATTCTGATTTTTCTCTGCACTGGATGCCACATGGAATCCACATGGAATCCACTGACAGGGCCCAGTTTTGCTTGGATTCTCTGGCTTGTGAATTGCAACTTATCTCCTCCCTCAGTTCATACCTGGTAAAGGATCTAACAGTCCATTGATCTTAACAGGTTTTTATTGGATAAAGATTTAGGAGGCAAAGGGGAAGGTAAATTACTCTTTTAAAATTATTTTGCCCTATTTTACTTTAATGCTTTTACTTATTGTGGACTCTTACTTAGTGGACTCTGCCCAATACATCATGGCCACGTCCCTCTCCACTTTTGATAGTACCTACAGGAGGCGCTTCCTTAAGAAGGCAACATCCATCGTGAAAGATCCCCACCATCCAGGCCATGCCATCTTTTCACAGCTACCATTGGGCAAGAGGTACAGAAGCTTGAAATCCCACACCTCCAGGTTCAAGAACAGCTACTTCCCTTCAACCATTTGGTTCTTGAACCAACTGGCAGAACCCTAATCACCACTACAGTTTAGCAACACTATGACCACTCTGATCACTTTGCATGAAAATGGACTTTTTTTTTGTTATAATTGTGTTTTTTTTCTTGTAAAAATTGTGTATAATTTATGTTTAATTTATGTTTTTTCTTGTGAATGCTGCTTATATGATGCTTTTTGCCTGTGATGCTGCTGCATGTAAGTTTTTCAACACAGGTGTAACACAGCACCTGTGTTACAGAAAGTTTTACATGTACTTGTGCATATGACAATAAACTCGACTTTGACTTATTTGAACTTTAGAATTTAACTTTGAAAACATTGATATAATTTTTCTTTTACTATTTACTTCAAATTTAATAATAGTTTAAAATGAATTGCAGCTTCAACAGAAAATAAAGCTCTGCCCTCAGCTTTGATTTCTATCGTGTATTTTGGGGGGGAGGGGTAGGGCCTATTCCTCTGCTCTATGCCATTCATTCGACAGTCACTGTCTGGACATGACTGCTGGTCTCCAGGGTGCAGAGGAACATCAAAATGTGTCCTTCATATCTGGTCCAGGTAAATGCAGGTGTGTGGAGTCTGCCCGTAGCAATCCCATTCATTGTGTCAATAGAGAAGGCTGACTCCAAGATGATTGGCAGATTTGGAGTAGTGCAGGAACTCTCTGGGTGCAAGTGACCTGCTCTGCTTTTGAATGGCCTCGACAGCTGGTGAGATCATGGTCCCAGGCTCACTGCCCGTCAAAGGGATTGCCGATCTGCTCTAAGTTACACTTTCTCAATCTATCTCCTGAAAGTAGCTTGGGATTTCTTGGCAAAGAAATTTCCATTCTAAACCTAAGCAGAAAATCAGCTGTAGCTCCAACTCCTGATTAATAACACATGACTGTTGCCAGAAAATGTCTACACATTGATGAGCATGGCCCAGTTCAGGATTGACTGTGATGTCCTCCAACAATCACAAACATTTTGGTCCACATGGCCAGCGCATTGACAGAATTATATCTCAGCATGAGTTAAGTGCCTTTGAGTAAGCAAAGACAAAGAAAGGAGTATTGTATGTCAGGTTGAGGATGGTAAAATATGATTCACTGTATGGTTTAAAGTGCTTATTACTTTCATTTAAAAGCAAGATTACAAGCAGCCAAAACAAACTGAAAGAGGGGGAGTGACAACCATGCAGGAAGCAATTAACTTTAGGTGCACTCTGTTGGAATATTTGAATCTATGCATTTAATTTGGATTCACAATTTTCTATTTATCCCTGTTATATATTGCCATCTTAACAAATGCTTGCAGTCCTGAAACCCAGTGAGATGCCTCCAGTTATGCATGTTGACATAGCAAAATTCTCTGTTTGGTATAATACAGATTTTTAAATTAACTTTTTTGTATTAGTGATTGTATAAGAACTTAAGAGCAAAATGCATATTTTAGCAAATTGGTTTATTATACTTGAATAGTAACAATTCCTCTCATTGGTAGCCAGTGAGGTTGTCAACAATGTTTAGTATTCTAATGGCCCATGCATAGGAATTGATAACTGGGAGGATGGATTATTTAGTTATTAATAGGTATGGGATGTCAGGCTGCTGCTGGAACTGTTTCACTGCAGCAGGTGGCTTAGTAATTAGGTTGCAATAATAAGGGTAGAGGTCGTGGGCAAGTGGATCTCGATCATGAGTGTCCAGTGATTCATGTGAAGTACGTAGTGCATCTCCAGGGAGCAATGAGGAAAGATAACCTTCATCGTAGACTTGCTTGCCCCCCTCCCCCTGATGTGCAAGTCCATCTTCTTGGACTGGCACATCCTGAGTGGACACAAGTGGGGAGTGGTGACGGAGAGAGAAAAAGCTGCAAGATTGCACTGCCACGCTGAGCTCTGTGGTGAATTTAGTGTCCTAGGACTATGGTTTGTGGTGAATTATAGGACTGTTAGTGTGTGGTGAATTAGAAGTTATGCACTCCAGCTAAGGTGTGTGACTGTCCTGTGGTCTCAAAGCTCTGAGGAGAGATGCTGGGAAGTACTGGCTGTTGTGTATTTAACTGCTGGATTGGCATCTAAAGATCTGGCTCAATATATTTTATTTAATAAATAAGTAAATGTACTTAAGTAAATGAACTATTAAACAGGAGATGAGCAATAGTTATATTTTTTGCTTTGTTTTTGTTTTTCTACTTTAGATTAAGCTCATAAATGTGTTTGACTCCAGGCTATCCCAATAAGCTATTTTCATCAACAGTAATCCCCAAGGCAGATGGCAAAAAACTTGTTGAATAGTTTTAGCTTTACACAACAGCTCCTGCATTTGAATAACTGTCAGCTACATTTGAGAGTAACTGGCATTTAGATGGATAGCTCAACAAATCATACAGTGAGCATTCATTTGTACATGCCTTGGCTTCCCTCTCAAATATTAGATGATTGACAAGCCTTCACATATTTTTGTCAGGCTATAGATATAATTCTAACAAGATGGCCTTTTAAGTGCATTTGCATAGAAATTCCAGTGCATCTTGCAGGGCTTGGGAGATCTACCACAGGCCCGGTTGGATTGGTGTCAGAGTACAGCGTACGGATGAGTGGGTGGGTGGATTGAGATTGGATCAGCCATAAAATTTGGGAGAGAAAGACTGCCTAGCAACATTAGGGGTAGTGGAATCGGGGACAGCATTGAGGAAGGGGGTGATCAGGGAGGCTAGTGTCACTGTTCAAGAGGAGATTGGGAGCACTGGCATTAGATTGAGGGTGCTTGGAAGTAGGAGCATTGGGGATGGGAAGGAGTGCTGAGTTATGAAAATTAACATGTCAGAGAACAACTAAACTTCTTGAGTGCTGCCTGACTCTTAAAGGAAAATTTATGCTGGACTATTTTAATATATGAGATAGAGATCTCTCAGAAACATTTAACAAACCTACTGCTTATACTACAAAAAGGCTAAAGCTCCTAGGATTGAGTTATTAGTTTACCCTCTTTGAAAGATGATAAATTCAATAAAGTGGCAATTTGACTATCTGTTGTTTTGTTTGTGGGAAATTTGTTAATGTTTTGGTATCAGGCAGGTTATAACTACTGTGACTTTTTCAGTGTTGGGTGTCTAAAGTATAGCCTATTTTATTAATTCCTGAACTTGTACTGGAGGACCTATTGTTTTTGTCTAAGTTGACTACATCTAACATGGGATGTCATTTTTGAAGGGAAATGTACTATGGAGATGTGGTCGTTGTTCAAAGATTTCTTGCAGGATGTTAGGGATAAATTTGTCCTGGTGAGGCAGAGAAGGAATGGCAGGGTGAAGGAACCATGGGTGACAAGAGAGGTGGAACAACTAGTTAGGAAGAAGAAGGTTTAGGAAGCAAGGATTAGATAGGTCTCTTGAGGATTATAGGGTAGCAAGGAAGGAACTTAAGAAGGGGCTGAGGAGAGCAAGAAGGGGACATGAAAAGGCCTTGGTGAGTAGGGTTAAGGAAAATCCCAAGGCTTTTTTCACATGCGAAGAGCAGAAGGATGATGAGAGTGAAGGTAGGACCGATTAGAGACAAAGGTGGGAAGATGTGCCTGGAAGCTGTGGAAGTGGGTGAGGTCCTCAATGAATACTTCTCTTCAGTATTCACCAAGGAGAGGGGCTTTGATGACACCGAGGACAGTGTTGGTAAGATTAATGTTCCAGAGCATGTTGATATCAGGAGAGAGGATGTGTTGGAGCTGTTAGAAAATATTAGGACAGATAAGTCCCTGGGGCCTGACGGAATATTCCCCAGGCTGCTCTGTGAGGCGAGGGAGGAGATTGCTGAACCGTTGGCCAGGATCTTTGAGTCGGTATTGTCCACGGGAATGGTACTGGAGGATTGGAGGGTGGCAAATGTTGTCCCCATATTCAAAAAAGGAAGTAGGGATAGTCCAGGGAATTATAGACCGGTGAGCCTTACATCTGTGGTGGGCAAACTGTTGGAAAAGATTCTTAGAGATAGGATCTATGGGCATTTAGAGAATCATGGTCTGATCAGAGACAGCCAGCGTGGCTTTGTGAAGGGCAGATCATGTCTCACAAGCCTGATAGTGTTCTTTGGGGAGGTGGCCAGGAAGATTGATGAGGGTAGTGCAGTAGATGTGGTCTACATGGATTTTAGTAAGGCATTTGACAAAGTTCCACATGGTAGGCTTCTTCAGAAGGTCAGAGGGCATGGGATCCAGGGAAGCTTGGCTGTGTGGATTCAGAATTGGCTTGCCTGTAGAAAGCAGAGAGTTGTGATGGAGGGAGTGCATTCAGATTGGAGGGCTGTGACTAGCAGTATCCCACAAGGATTGGTTCTGGGACCTCTACTTTTCGTGATTTTTATTAATGACTTGGATGAGGGGGTAGAAGGGTGGGTTGGCAAATTTGCACACGACACAAAGGTTGGTGGTGTTATGGATAGTGTGGAGGATTGTCGAAGATTGCAGGGGGACATTGATAGGATGCAGAGCTGGACTGAGAAGTGGCAGATGGAGTTCAATCTGGAAAAGTGTGAGGTGGTACACTTTGGAAGGACAAACTCCAAAGTGGAGTACAAAGTTAATGGCAGGATTCTGGGGTAGTGTGGAGGAGCAGAGGGATCTGGGGGTTCATATCCACAGATCCCTGAAAGTTGCCTCACAGGTGGATAGGGTAGTTAAGAAAGCTTATGGGATGTTAGCATTCATAAGTCGTGGGATCGAGTATAAGAGCCGTGAGGTAATGAGGCAGCTCTACAAAATTCTGGTTAGACCACACTTAGAGTACTGTGTCCAGTTCTGGTCGCCTCATTATAGGAAGGATGTGGAAGTGTTGGAAAGGGTGCCGAGGAGATTTACCAGAATGCTGCCTGGATTAGAGAGTATGGATTATGAGGAGAGACTAAAGGAGCTAGGGCTTTACTGATTGGAGAGAAGGAGGATGAGAGGAGACATGATAGAGGTATACAAAATATTAAGAGGAATAGATAGAGTAGACAGCCAGCACCTCTTTCCCAGGGCACCAATGCTCAATACAAGAGGGCATGGCTTTAAAGTAATGGGTGGGAAGTTCAAGGGAGATATCAGAGGGAGGTTTTTTACCCAGAGAGTGGTTGGGGCATGGAATGTGCTGCCTGGCACGGTGGTGGAGGCAGGTACATTGGTCAAATTCAAGAGATTTTAGATAAGCATATGGAGGAATTTAAAATAGGGGGATATGTGCGAGGCAGGGGTTAGATAGTCTTAGGCGAGGTTTAAAGGTTGGCACAACATTGTGGGCTGAAGGGCCTGTATTGTGCTGTACTTTCTATGATTCTATGATTCTAACGGTATAAAGCACAAAAGTCATTTAGTGCCAGCAGTTCATATGCAGTGCTGGTATACCACTGGTGCATTCCATATAGTAATGAATCACACAAATACTGCATTTTAAGGAGCCAGGCAAAGAATGAACCTTAAGCAGATATCTTGTCTCTACCCATAATAAATTGTCATTTGGAGTTTCTATTTCTCATGTAAGTTACTTAACTTGTAAGTTTTAATCAATAGTTTCAACCTATAAAATGTGCATCTATTTCCACCTTTTAGATGGGTGGGAATGTTGTTTAAATTCCCATTGCAAATTGCAGTGATCAGCATTAATTGTACCACCTGGATTGCACTAACTCAATATGACAGAGCATGAAAGATGGAGGTTTAAGATCATAAGGGAAACAGTCTCTTTAATTGGACTATCAGGTCTGCTTTATAAGAAAATAGTGCTGGAAAATTTGAACTGCAGCAATGCCCACAATGAATTAAGCCAAGCATGATTTAGTTGCAAATATATTGCTTAACATCACAATTAGTTGACACAAAGCAATATTTTTCATTCTGCAGAAAATAAGGAACATGTTAGAAATAACCATAATAATTTAACTTTTTAAAATTATGAAACAGAAATTGACGATAGCATCAAGTAGCCTGAAGAACAAATACATCATTTTGTTGCTGGGATAGAATACAATAGACTTTGAATGGGTGCTTAAATAATCAAATGGGCAAAAGCAATTGAATTCCCTGAGTAAATAAGAGCAAAATAGTTGGTCATTATTTTAAGAAAGTTTATAGATGCTACTAGTTAGAGAAAGTTTAAAAACAATATTTCTTGAATTATAGATATATTCAGTGAGGGGGAATAAAAGGTTATTGTAAGTTTATAGGTTTGCCTTTTTGAAGCTTCAACATTAAGGAATAAATTAAGATCAGAACCTGGGTAAAAGATCATGTAAATAGTCCCAAATATCAATAGGATTTAAACTGGTGGTAATAAGAGAAGATGAATAAATTAGTATTGATTAAGCAACACTAATCCTGTGATTTCAGAGATTTCTTTTGTAAAGGAAAGGGGTGAACTTTTGCGCATTTGTAAATATTTGTAAATTAAGAAGAGCCAGTACATGCTTGAATATGTGCTAGTGCATGCTCCAGTTGTTACTGAGATTCAGAAGCAATGGTGTACATTATTAGTTGTGTTTTGTGATTCTTAACAAAATAAGCAACAATGTACAGATTTTAGAACATCTATGACAATTTATTATTGATGTTTCATATGTTGGATACAATGCTTTGTAGGTGCACTTAACCCAAGATTTCATATTTCCCAGTGGACTTCAGAAAGAGCTATTTTTAAAAAATCCCGTTTCAGTGAAATGCCTTTCAGGGAATCAGTGCAGGCCACACAGCAATGTTCTATTAACCATTATCGGTCTCCAAGCAATCTCTTGATGGTTTCTAAAGCTTTTCATTTTCTGGTCTGCATGGTGGGCTTCTATCCTTTTGATGAAGACTGTTTCTTTCATGATGGATAAGCCATGCTCCATAATTAAAAACACCAATAACACTGGAAGGTCCCAGAAAGGGAAAACACAATCCTGGCCATTGTTTGCTTCCATATGTGGAATCTATTTACATCATTATGTAATATGTACGATTATCTCTCCAACATTCATACAATTGCAGTGAGCTAATCAAGTCTATTCAGTCAGTGAGGGAAATAGCTTGAAGGTAATTTCCATTTATTTTAACCTATAGATCAGAGAGCGATTTTCTTGAAACCGAATTCTCTCCAGGTGCCCTTTATCTCTATAAGTGGGGAAACACTTGTTTTCCCAAACCATATCCCTTACTTAATATAACTCAAGAATATAGCTTTGTCATTCCTTGTTGTAGAATATGAAGACTTTAGACCTTATCCCTACCACACAGAACTAAGTGCTTTTGAAATTCTGCAGAAGAAATTCAGAATAACATTTCATTATGTCTAATATATCTTTAAAAATAGCATCCATATTTAACTTGTAAATGTGTATCAGTATAAAGACCCATATCCACATTTATAATGGAAATCACGATTAAACATATTGTAATCGCATCCTATTTTCCGTGGTGCTCTGCTATCTCTGTTTTACTTTGTCCAGCAGAGGAACATCCAATTAGTTCTCTCTTTCCTAAATTGACCTATCTTCTCTGACTTAAAAATCATAATACAAAATATATTTAAAAATACATTTGGGGTCTGAATTAAGTATATGTAGCCTGGTCCGTTTACTGTCTTTCCCTGCTTCACTTGATTAACTGGTTCATTATTCAGAACATGTGCATGGTGTACTCTTCCCTTGTCACATCTTTGTATTGCAAGATGCTATGTAAACCTTTCTAATGTTAAAATACCATCATTGATCTGTTATATTTTCCTGCATTACTGGATAGAATGCAAGTGGATATTCTAGTGTTAATTCACAAGATATATAGCTATTTTCTTTGATACGTTGAAGTAACTATTCATGATTTCTCCACAAATAAATCAAAATATATTTTTTGAGCATTGACCTGTCATTTTTATAATGTAAAAAAAAGGCAGATCTTCTGTTGAAATCACTTGGATCTGGCAGTAAGTATGCCCATAATTGGATAATTCCTGCAGAGTCTAGCTGGGCAGCACCAAAGTTCCAATGAGTTCGTAGCTCACAGGTGAAAAAATCTACCTGTTGAATCTGTGCCAGACTAAACCTGGTGCAAGTATAGTGGTCCCGTTAAAAAGAATAGGAGATATCATGTGCTGGGAGAAAGGGAACTAGAATGTTTTTGTATAATTTACTTAAGTTAATAGTGTTAATTATTTTTAAGTGTGTATATTTTAGTTCTTTAATTATTTTATGAAATTAGTTTTGATTTTTATCATGTTTTTATTTTTTAACTGGTGATTTTACATGTTTATAACATTCACAAATATTCAACAACAACGACAACTTCGATAGCATGTGAACAGGCAGCAAGACTTCTATGAGGGTCAAAGTTGTTCTGACTGTCCCGGTGGCCGTTTACATTGGGGGAGGGCCTCTGCTGCTTAGTGCTGGGCTGGCCGTCTCCAGGGAGCCTCAGTGAGTGGGAGACTCTGACCTGGACCAATCTGAAAGAAACAACTTGGTCCATGGGCAGTGGACAGTAATCTTGCACTCAGCAAAGACCTTCCTCATTGTTCTGCATTAGATTAAATAACTACATACTTGAACAAAAAATAAATAAATTGGGTAACTGAAATGCCATTTTTTTCTTTCTGTGCCTTTGTAATATACTTAGCTGATGTTCTCTGCCTCTTCTGAAAGCTTAGAGTTGCATTTGATTGATTTTGTCTGGAGTTGGGGCAGTTCATGTAAAAAGAAGAAATGGATTATACATAGTACTTCTGAATCTGCTTTCACACTCTGTAGTCTTTGGTTAATTCGACTGATTAAACGTTTTTGTATAGCGTTTAGCAGTTTTGGCTCAGTGGTGTTTTGCTGTTAATTGAGGAAAAAAAAGCTGGAGGGAAAACTTCAAAATTTGTATTGTTGGAATAAGTATTCAATTAAGTAAAGGCTGGGGATGAGGAATAGCCCTTGTGCAATGTATTAGGTTAAATGATAGAATGTCTTTCATTATCCTAACTTGAAGTAAAATTCTGAATAAACAGAGTAAAATTTTGAAATGATATAGAACCTCAATGGGTTAAGAGCAGGACTTGAGGGACGCTGGACTGTGTTTCTGCCGCCTCTTTAAAGTTGTTCCATTTTATTATATTCTACTCATTTCTCCTACCACTATGTATAATAGAGTCATGGAGCCATAGAGTCGCACAGCACAGAAACAGGCCCTTTGGCCCACTACATCTGCATCAACTGTTGCACCCATCAATACTAATCCCATTTATCCACATTAGATCCATAGCGTACTATCAATTTACAGTGTCCCCACCATTGGTGTTAGGCTGACTGGCCTGTAGTTGTTGGATTTGTACTGTTCCCTGAGGTGGAACATTTGTTATCCTCTACTCTTCTGGCACCACTCATATATCTAAGAACGATTTGAGTAGTGTAGCCAGTGGCTCTGCTCTCTCCACACACCCTTCCTTCAGCAATCTATGGACTATCTATGGACTGGGTAATTTTTACACTTAGAGGGCTGCCAACTTCATAAGTACCTCACTGGACTGAAATCTTTTTAAGTCATTAAAGAAGTAGTCTTGCTGATGGTGTTGACATTCAGTGATATGTTAAATCATGGTGATATCTGCACACTCTGGTAAACATTCCTCAGCCAACACCACAAAAATAGAAATTGATCATTTATCTTACTGCTGTGTGTGTGTGTGGAAACTGTCACACTTGCCTATAGAAACAACCCTGCTATTTTGAACTTTGATGAGCAACCTTTTCTGGTATATCTTGCAGTATATTTGAACTTTTAAAATGGTAAGAGTTTAAATGATAAAATACGTATGCATATTATGAAAGCTGAATTGTGGATTTCCATTCCCAAATTATCAGTAAAAATACCAGAATACATTTGAATAAAATTTAATATATTCATTTATCGCAAATCAATTGTCTTAACCTTATTTTCTGTAAATAATAACCACTTAATAAAACGGTGAAATATTTGACTTGCTTGGCAGATTTTAACTGTCCCTGCAAACTGCTCAGAGCAGACGTTACATTAGAAGGGGTGCACTGACAGCTCTGATTCTGCACATGGCCGTTCTTAATTTGTTGTTTCCCTGGGTAGTTGAGGTACCTCTGACTCAGGTGGATGCTTCATCATTATATGTAAATCATCATCATACAGGTCCTCCCCAGCTTACAAATGCCTGACTTGTGTATAGCCCATACTTTCAAACAGGCATATGGGAAACTGGCAGTATAGATTTGTTGGCTGCTGCATGGCTGCTGGCATCTTTTGCCACCTAGGAGCTTGGTTCGTGGCTGCATTTCCAACTTATGACCTGGTCAGGTTACGGACAGTTCATAGGATTAGAACCCTGCCACAATCTGGGGATGACCTATAAGCAGTTAGATAGAATCCCAGAAGCATTGTAACAACTTGAGTATGTGCTGCAGAGGGCTTCTTGAGGTTCCAGAAAGAAAATTTGGCCTGGTGTTGCACCAAGCTCCCCATCCACAATCTCTCTGTTTAGTCAAGTACCATCTGAGTGACATGTATGTAGCCCGACATTTCTGGCCAGCACCTCGCAAGCTGTTGAAGGTGAAGAGCTTTTCAGATGAGATCTGTCTGTTGAAATTCCATGGGAGAATTGGTCAATCATAAGACCATTTTCTATTTTCATCATTGTCATTTACTGGTATGATTCTCAGTTTATGATTTATTAGTTAGTTTGGGATGTAGGCATGGTGAGCATTATTACCCATCCTAAGTTTCCCTTGCAAAGATGATGGTGAGCCACATTTTTGAACTGTTACAGTTGTTCTACAACCATTCTGTTGTGCAGGGAGATCCAGCATTGTTGAAAGACCAGCAATATATTTCTAAGTCAGGATGACATCTGACTTGGAGGCAAATATACAGGTTGTGGTGGTCTTCCCATGTTCCTGCTTATCTTGTTGTTCTTGGTAATGTAAATTGAGGGATTGGGAAGTGATGTCAGACTAATGCAGGAGAATAACAGCAGTGTAGTTTGAAGCTGGTACCAGAGCAGTCATGATAGACGGTACCAGTCAAATGAGCTGCTTAGTTCTGGATGGTGTTGAACCATTGAATGTTGTTGGAGCCGCACTCATCCAGGTGAGTAGAAACTACACCATCATGCTCCTGACTCATCCCTTGTGAAGGTGGGGGTGAAGGCTTTGGTGTGTCAGGAGGTGAGTCACCTGCCCAGCTTCTGACCTGCTTGTAGCCACTGTATTTATGTGGCCAGTCCAGTTGAGTTGCAGGTCAGTGGTGACTCCAGGATGTTGAAGGTAGGGCACTCAGCAATGATAATGCCTTTGAATATTAAGTGGTTAGATTCACTTTGGCACTTTTGTGGTACAAACATTCTTGCCACCTATCAGCTCATGTCTGAATATTATCCGAATCTTGCCACATCTCTTATGAAGAAAAGCAGCTGAAGATAGTTGGGCTAGGCACACTGCCCTGAGGAATTCCTGCAGGAATGTCCAGGGGATGGGGTGAATGAGTTCCAACAAGCACAATCTTTTTTTCTTTGTGCAAGATATGACTCCCATCTTTGGATTGTTTTCTTTTTGATGCCCATTGATTTCATTTTTACTATGGTTTCTTGATGCTACATTGGGTCAAATCTTCGATTCATGTTTTGGACTAAGGTTATGATGAGGCCTGGAGCTGAATGATCCTGATGAAACCCAAATTGGGCATCAAGGACCAGATTATTGGATAACAAGTGCCATTTGATAGCATTGTTGAGAACATTCTCCATCATTTTGTGAACAAGACATCTGGGTAATTTCCCATGTTGTTAGGTCAATGCCAGTGCTGTAAATACTATTGGAATAGCTCGGCTAGAGGTGTGACCAGTTCTGGAGGGCAAGTCTTCAGTATAACAGCCAGGATGTTGACTGGTTCCATAGCATTTGCTGTATCCAGTGCCTTCAGTTGTTTCTTGATATCAAATGGAGTGAACTGAATTCATTGAAAGATGGATTTCTGTGATGGTGAGGATCCCAGGAAGAAGCTAAGATGGATTGTTCACTAAACATACTTCCAGCTAAACATGGTTGCAAGTGTTTCAGCCTTTATCACCCACATATTGTGCCCTACCATCATTGAAAATGATTCATGACAAAATCAGGTAGGACTGCAGAATTTTAATCTGCTCTGTCGGTTGTGAAGTTGCATATCTTAGTCTATTGCATGCTTATTTTGCTGCTAAACATGCATGTAGTCTTGTGTAGCAGCATCACCAGCTTTGCTCCTCATTTTTAAGTACTCCTGTCCTGCTCTTGCCATATTGTTCCTGCATTCTTTATTACACCAAGACTGATCCCTTGGTTTGATAGCGTGAAGAAGTGCATGGCCATCATGTTACATATTATATATGGTTCTGCTGCTGTTGATGGTCCACAATGCTTCATGGATGCCCAGTCTCGAGTGCCAGATCTGTTCTGAGTCTATCCCATTTAGCATGCTTGTTGTGCCATGCAACTTGATGTGTCTTGATGTGAAGGTGGGACCTGGTCTCAACAAGATTTGTGCAGTAGTGACCTCGACCAATGTTGTCAATGACAAATGTATTTCCCATTGGTGGACTGCTGATGATGAGGTCAAGAGGAGACACAAGAGACTTCTGGAATCTGGAGCAACAAACAATCTACAGGAGAGGGAAGATGGGCAGTATAAAGATAGAGGTGACAAAGTCAAGTTGGGTTAACCCTCGTGTTGGTTTGCTCACTACCTGCTGCAGACACAGTCTGCTTACTGTGTCTTTAATGGACTTTAATTGTTTAAAAATAATACATGTTTCTGTTTGTGGTTGATGGATAATACAGTAATCTTGCATTAAATTGTCAACATGTTGAGGCAGATCATTTGCCAATATCTGCCTGAAACCATTGGGAAATAAATCCATAAATGGCCTGTTCCTGAGTGAAGGCTGAAGGTTTCCACTCAGCAGAGATCTGGCCCCAGAACACCTGAGCTCCACTAGTGGACTCCTCATGGAATTCCACTGATGCAATGCCAACTTCTGCCGATCTCCTTGGTCCTGGACTGGGAAGTCTGCCCACTGAGTAAGTGTCATTTAGACCTAGTGCAAGTACAGTGATCTCATTAAAATGAATGGGAAAAATGGATTACGGGGAGTTGAGTAAATTGAGCTGTTTATTTTCTTTCAATGTTTTTAATTGTTTTTAGGTGTGTATGCTTTTTAGATACAGGAGCCTGAGGGCACGTACCACCAGACTTAAGGACAGCTTCTACCCCACTGTGATAAGACTATTGAATGGTTCCCTTATATGATGAGCTGGACTCTGACCTCACGATCTACCTTGTTGTGACCTTGCACCTTATTGCACTTCACTTTCTCTGTAGCTGTGACACCTTACCCTGTACTGTTATTGTTTTTACCTGTACTACATCAATGCACTCTGTACTAACTCAATGCAACTGCATTGTGTAATGAATTGACCTGTGTGATTGGTATGCAAGGCAAGTTTTTCACTGTACCTCAGTACAAGTGACAATAATAAACCAATACCGATAATATTCTAAGTTTATTAATAACATAAAATTTTAATATCTTTGTTTGAGATAAGGTGAGGCTGTTTTTTAAAGTCAAAAACATGTGCAAACATTCAATTACAGTGACAGCTTTGGTTGCTTGTGAGCTGGTGTAGGGCCTTACTGGCTGCCAAAGCTGTTTTGTCACATGGACAGCCTGCTCCTCTAGGAAAGGCCCTGGGACACGCGGCTCTGCACTGGGCGTCTCTGAGGATCTGGGAGCCTGTTTCCCAGCGGAAGACATAGAGAGCACACTGATAGATATGTTGTGGTCTGGGGCAGTCAGCCAGTGATCTCGGGGCAATGGAAGATTTACCCTATTACCTTCCTGTCCTTGCAATATTGGGCGGCAAGTCATGAAACTCATCCAGGTCTGGCTGCTGTTTTTTTTTTATTGTATTTGCAGACAAACATGATTTAATCCATTGTACTTTTGCTTTATTTATTTTCTCATAAATTCAATTTATTTCCTCCATTTTTTTTCCTTCTCAGGATTTCCATGATTGCTTCCAAACTTTGTTTCACTATCTTTTTATCCTTGCTTCTGTGTCCTTCTATCAATTTCTCTCCAGTTGTACCAAAAAACAAAACTTAGTGGTTGCGTAATGGGAGGGGATGATATTTGTGGGATGGCATGGTTTACCAAGCATAGTGGTGAAGGATAAAAAGCTGATGATGGCAAAGGGATTAAAAGTTTATGTATCCAAGGAGTGTGTGCAAGTCACCTGTTAAATAAGGATGTGGGGCAGAGAAGGCAATTGAGAAATAAGCTGCAGTGGAATATGCAATACATAAAGAGATATAAAGAACACAAGGTGCCTTAAGAAGCAAACTGTAAAGAACTCAGCTTCTGGGTCACCGCAGTAGAAATTTATCCTCAGTCACTTACATTTAATACACATGTATATTGTTGTTGCTATGTGTTGTACTAAGCTTTTGAAATCCAGTTCAGCTGAAATCAATGGAAATGAATTTTGGAGATGGAGTACAAGCTGCAGTCTTCACAGAATATATGCAAATTCAGTGACTGAGGCTACCTCATACTCAAACTGTGCAGCGATCATTTTCTACTTGAAAGTTTAAAAAAAAAGAAATATGAAGTTAAAGACTAAGGTGAGTGATTCAAAAGAGGAACAAGAATGAGCTATACATCAATACAGATGTAAATAAGGGAGAGACCATAGTCTCAGACTTACTTCGAATAAGGGCCTGGGAGATTCACTAGAAAATGGTATATGCACAAGATACATTGGTAGCCATAGGCCTCAAGGATGACAATATCAGACTGGAATATTAGAGCTGCAGGAAATGCTGAATAGAAAGATCAAACTATCAAACTAAAGTCCTCCCTCTTGGCTCGATGCCCAGAAAATGACAAGCTGCAAGTGGCAATCTGCTTTTACCTTTGGAACTGTCTGGATAACTGACTTTTAACCCTTCATACACAATAAGTTCCAACTTTTATTTGAAAGGTTTATGCCTTGATGGTAGATTAATTTTTTAATACCTAGCATTTGTATCCTAAGCTTGCTTCTGCTTCTGAAGTTTGTACCAGAGTTGTTACTGGCCTCAGGAAATCATTGATACTTGGTTAGCACAGCATTCTTCCTCAGAGAAGAAGTACTGCTCATGATTCCTGTTGCTCTCTGTAGTAAGAATGAGAATGTTGTAATTACCAATTTATGCAAGACATAATTTTACTTGAGGCCATTCAGCCCATCATGTCCATGCCAGCTCCTAACAGAGTTAATCCCATCAGACCCATTCCCCTTCCTCCTTCCCCTGCAGCTCTGCAACTTATTCTTTCTCACATGCTCATCAACTCCCCTTTGATTCTTTTTCTACTTACCTACAGTAAGGGGTAATTTACACCAGCCAATTAACCTGTTAGTTTTGGAACAAGGGAGGAAACAAGGGCACTTGACAGAAAAGAACGTGTTCACAGGGAGAACATGCCTACTGCACACAGACAGCACTCAAACTCATGATTGA
This sequence comes from Pristis pectinata, assembly GCF_009764475.1. Lineage (NCBI taxonomy): Eukaryota > Metazoa > Chordata > Chondrichthyes > Rhinopristiformes > Pristidae > Pristis > Pristis pectinata. Next base: position 76,113,442 of record NC_067406.1, read on the forward strand.
ACCCCATTGCCTGCCTCTAGACAGCAGCACTAACTGCTGCACCACCGCAGCAATTCAAATGAAACCAGAATGTTTTATTAACTTGGTAGAAGAAAGTGTCTCATTTTCTAATTTGACTGTTCATGACAAGTAGGGTTAACTCTAACTTTTATGCAAAGGCTTACTCTTGATGTTATTTGTGGATTTCATCAGGAAATGTGTTAGAGACTTGAAAAGGAGTATATTGCAGGGCTACAGGGTAAGAGTTTGGGAATGTGGCTGCATGAATTGCTCTTAGAAGATAACAGCATAAAAGGTAGAAAAGGAGTTGATGATCTGGCACCTTCAGTCTACTTTGTCATTTAGTAAGATTATGGTTGATCTGATCTATGACATCAACTTTACTTTCCTGCCCAATTCCCAAAGCTTCTGATTTCTCTGTCCAAAGGTCTACTTTAGACTTGAATATAATTAATGATTCAGCAGGTATAGAATTCCAAATATTTATAATTCTCTGAGAGAAGAAATCTTGCCTCGTCTCAATCTTATGGCTAGCCTTTTACCCTGAAACAAAATCATAAAATCCCAGAAATATTCAGCAGGTTAGGAAGTGTCCATGGAAATGCTCAGCAGGTTAGAGAGCAACTATTCTGTTTCTATTTTGGATTTTGAACATCTGCAGTTTTTTTGCTTTCTAAGAACGATGCCTCTTTTTCTAGACTTGCTAGCTGGTGAAACATCTTGACAGCATCTAAGCCATCAAGATGCTCAAGATCACCTGGATTTCTAAGAGATCATTTATCATTCTTTACAACTCCAGAAAGCATAGGACCATTCTACTCAATCTTCCTTCATACTCAATTGGAGAGTGCTGGTGCAGATTCTGTAGGTTGAATTACCTTCTTATATTCTGTAACAATTCTATGGTTGTTAATATAGGCTGCATCAAAAAAGATTACATAAGGTATGTATGGATTCAATGTTGGGTTAAGTTCTTTCTGGAATAGTTGGATTTGATTTATATTATGTAGATAATTCTTCAATGCAACAAGGGCATATTTTCCGTGGTCTATGGTACCAACATTGAATAAGTGCCAATTAGATGAAGATCTACATCACCAAATACTTGGTCAGTTTCGTGCAGCACATGTTCTTGTAATTGGCTAAAAATACTATTGTACAATGTGTGAGAACCTTGTTTAAGTATGGAACAACAGCAATATAATGAACATAAGTACAATTTTCTGATTTTCTCATTCATAGTGAGAGGTGTGTTTGGTTTGGTTATATGGACCACTTCCCATATCTCGGGAGCCACCTCCTGGTGAAGGCAGACTCAATCCTGAAATTCAATATTGCCTTCAATGAAATACAATGAATGCACTTTCTCTGTAGCTGTGACACTTTACTGTTATTGTTTTTTCCTGCACTACATCAATGCACTCTGTACTAACTCAATGTAACTGCACTGTGTAATGAATTGACCTGTACGAACGGTTTGTAAGACAAGCTTTTCACTGTACCTCGGTGCAAGTGACAATAATAAACCAATACCAATACCAATACAGCCTTTGGTTGATTGAGGTAAAGGGTGTTTGAAGATCAAGACCTCAGATTTGGTACAAAACTCATGATCACTGAAAGGATTAACAAACCAATGTCAGCATCCTCTCCCAGGCCAATATCTTCAGCACTGAGGCTCTAATTACACTCAGACAACTATACTGGGCAAGCCATGATGTTCACATGATCAACACCAGATTCCTGACAGAAATGCTCTATTCCAAGCTCAGAAATGGGAAGAGATTACCAGGTGGGCAGAGGAAAAGATGCAAGACTTTTCTCATTCCTTCAAAACATCCAAACTGTCTCTTGGGAATCCCTGGCCTGATTGCCCTGAGTGGAGAAGAAGCATCCAGGATATCATTCAGAACCAGAGTCTATGCTTTGGGAGCAGAGGAAAGCCCTATGTAAGTGTCAGAAGGAGCACAACACTTCACCACCCATCTGCCTGACCTATCAGGCACCTCTTTCCCCAGCTGTGGAAGAGTCTGCAGTTCCCACATTGACTTCATCAGTTACCTCAAAACACACAAAACTAGGTGGAAGCATCTAACTCTCAATTCTGAGGGACTACCAAAGAAGAATTCAATTCTGGTCGCCGCGATATAGGAAGAATGTGAAGGCTTAGGAAAGGGTGCAGAAGAGATTTACCAGGATGCTGCCTGGATTAGAGGGCATGTACTATAAGGAGAGATTGGACAAACTTTGGTTGTTTTCTCTGGAGCAGCGGAGGCTGAGGGGAGATCTGATAGAAGTTTATAAAATTATGAGAGGCATAGAGAGAGTAGACAGCTGGTATCTTTTTCTCCAGGGGGTTGAAATGTCTAATACTAGAGGGCATGCATTTAAGGTGAGAGGGGATGTTCAAAGGAAATGTAAGGGGCAAGTTTTTGACACAGAGTGGTGGGTGCTTGGAATGTTTTGCCAGGGGTAGTAGTGGAAGCAAATATGATAGAGGCGTTCAAGAGGCTCTTAGATAGGCACACGAATGTGCAGAGAGTGGAGGGATATAGACATTGTGTAGGCAGAAGGGATTAGTTTAGATAGGCATTTAATTACTTATCTAATCAGTTCGGTACAATATTGTGGGCCGAAGGGTCTTTTCCTGTACTGTAATGTTCTATGTTCTAAGAAGAACAAAATAAGAAATGGGTAATGGGGATGTTGCTGGTTCAAGACTGAGCAAATATCACTTCAAAGGATAAGGTGCCAGAATTTTGGAGATCTTCCCTTTTGGAAAGTGAACTTGTAAAGAACTGGGGGTAGAATTTCATTCCTCTATCGCATTTGCTCAGTGTACAATATAGTATGTATTGACCTCAGCAGAGTGTATGCTACTCTATTATGCATCGTGCATGTGACTGAGGACAAAGTTCTTCTCGTCCTACCTCACAGGTTTCTAAGTATTTATTTGACATTTCTGCAGTTTCAATATAAACATCTGTGATCCAGTTAAAAATCAGAATATAGGTAGTTTTTCATTAGAGGAGGAAGTATATGATGAAAATATAACAGTTTTGCTTGCTCCAATCATGCTGCTTACATTTGTTCTTTCCCAAGCATAAATAATACGGAATATCCAAGGAAATACAACCCCCTCCCCTTTAGCAGAAGGAGAGTGATTGACTTGTGTTAAAGTATAACCTGCAAAAGACCTTCACTGTAAGGATGGTACTATCAATGGTTATCAAAGTCACCACCATGTGAACATTAATGTTTTGGGCACATTTTAATTTACGACAATACATTGACATGATCAGAACATTCACATTGGACAAATGCATCAAACAAGTCAGTAGTGCACATTGTTCACTGTCAATGGAAAACACTAAAAGAATGCAGATTAGGGTAGAACATTTCTAAAATACATTCTGTTTGAAACGTTAATCTCTCTTGCCTCCCTGCAGATTCTGACTGACCTGCTGAGTATTTGTCATTTTTTCTTTGCTTTCATTTCATTTTTCCAGCATTTGCAGTTTTGTTTTATCTATGAACACATTTTCATCATTTTCCCCATGGAAAACTCGTAACAGAATGAGAGCACCCTGTAATTTTTACACATTTGCAGATTTCCCCAAGCTCCAGAATTTTATTGATGACAAGCATATCGCCATCTGGGTCCCCCAAAAAAAGAAAATAAAGAATTTTCAGTTTTATGTGCTTTCACATGCTCGGGATTCTCAAAGGCTTACTTTTGAAATGCATTCAGTGTTGTCAAATTCTGCGCTGGAGTGTCTGAGAAATAGCAAATGATGTGAATGACCAGTTAATTTGTTTATGATGGTGATGGTTGATAGGTGGATGTCAGGTAGAACACTGATGGAATTCAGTGCTCCTACATGATCAGTGCTCTGGGTTCTAATCCATCTATCAGATTGGGCAGAGAAAACTCAGATTAATGAATTTTATAAAAGATTCAATTTCTAAGATTATAATATTCTTTCAGTACTGTATTGAAATATCAGTCAGAAAATAACATGAACAACAAACCTGGTATCAGTCTAAAGATATGGGTTATAGCTCATGAACATGCAGGTAAATGCTGTTTCTCAGGCTGCTGTAATGATGCCGTGATTTTAAAACTGTCTCATGTACCTAGACTGTCTTCTGTACATAGACTATTTTAAGAAGAAACATATCTAAGGATGGCTCCAAGGCGCTTCTCTTCATGCCACGCACATTGATCTTCAGGCATACATAATAGCAGCTGAACAAAGATTTCAAAAGACTCCCATATTGCCACTGAGGTCATTATCAAACACACTGCAGGCATCTTGAAGGAGCACTTTAGATGCATTTACAGATTAGGGGGCACTTCACGATATTACACCATCAAGGTCTCGAAGGTTATCATAATCTCCTACACAATACATTAATTTGTCATTCAGGGGGCCCTTCTCTGGGTTTGTGTCTCATTATAAAGTATGCCTCGTGCTGCTCCTGGCATGTTCTTATATACTCTATATTGAGTGATGTGCTGGTAGATGAGTTTCCATATTATGGTGCTGTGTAAATCTGCTGATGCTGCTGATGATCCACAGCCTTAAGATGCTCGATTTTGGTTGATAGGTCTGCCCTTTATTTGTCCTGCTTAGCACGGGGATAGTACATTGTCCCACAATAGAAATTGTCCTTGGAGTTGAGATATGAATTTCTCCAACTGATTCCTAGTTCTCCCTACAAGGCAAACCCTATCACGGACGATCATCTTGGCTTCCATAGAATCTGTGTGCATTTTTACAGAGGGTTCTTGATGGACTGTTTAATTGAAGGAAAAGATGTTGCTGAGATAGCATTTGTTGCTCATCTGCCGGTATCATGAGGTCTGAATTCCAGGCTTTGCAGCTGAACAAAATCATGATCTTGCTCTCTTGCCATCAGGTCCCTGCTGCTCCACTGCCACTGCTGTAAATTTGTGGTCTGTGATTTATCCAGCACACCCTCAAACTCAGCTGTCTAAAACCACTCAATTTGATGCACATGCTGGGCTGCTGGCCATCTGGAGTAAGTCAAGCTGGCTGTAAGGGAAAACACATTAGACTTCTGGCTGCAATATACTCTTCAAACATCTGAAATGCCTGACGTGGTGAGGTACTTTATTGAGTACAACTAAAAAAGAATGGTACGAGCACATAGCTTTACAACTGGCGCATTCCTTCAAAATGTTCTGCTCCAAGCACAATAGATTTAAAGGTGTGTGGTCTTTGAGATAACAGGCTCATCTACCTGTTTGGCTTGGTTACTGCTAACTGAACATACTTTTGTTAATGTTGTAATAATGGAGCACATGTTTTAAATTGTTCAGATCTCATTCTTTCAGGATTAAAGGAATATGTAGTATTGTAATTGCATTTTTTAAAATTCTAAGGTTACTTTATGAGTTTAACATTAAGAAGCTTCCTATTGAGCAGAACAGAAACAAAATATGTCATAATGTAGTTCAAGCATGGATGTGATGATGCCCAAGTACTTTGCCAAGCCAGTTTTAGAACCTCATACATCAGCAGTGTGTATAGCTAACTGATGGATATGCGACGTAATGTTCTCAGTTCATAGTGCACATAAAATCCTGGAGATATATCTGTAATTTTCCACTATGCACTCCCAAATAGTAATGCTCCCTATTGGGAGTGCAAATGTAAGTACAGATTTGTTTCTCTAGGCTTAGACTGTTACCTAAGTCATGGTGGAAATGGTTTATATCAAGTTCCTTGTGGCACCTGACTACCGATGTAGTGAAGGCAATGAAATGAAATATTTTCTCATGCTGTTCCTCTTCTTTTGGCATTGAATATCATTGAACCACTTTCTTCTCGTGGAGGTCATAACCTGGAAAATGAAGTGGACATCTGTGAACTCCATGCAGAAAAACAATGATATTCTCTAGGAAACCTTCTGGTTAACTATTTCTTCACTGCCCAGCAGAAAATAAAACTTAGAGCAGCTATTGCCCAGTTACACATGACTTTTAATTTCTGCTGAACCTGAGCAGTTGTTGGTAAATCCAATCCATTTAGATTCTACAAATACCTAGATAGGCTAAACTTGGGAATCGCATAAGGTTGGCTGTATATAGTTTGGTCCTGTGCAAAACATGTTTTATTGCCAGGCTATAGCATGTATGCTATTACTTCACTATCATTTTCATACTACCTTGCGTCATAGGAGGTGGTAATTCCGCCCCTTGAGTCAAAGCCAGCTCTCAGAGCAATCTCATTCCCCTGCTTATTTTCCTGTAACCTCTGCTTTCACATACCCAATGGCAGTACCCTAGAGATAATTTTCAGTAGCCAATTCACCTAACAGCCAGCATGTCGTTAGGATGTGAGAGAAAACTGGAGCACCAGGGGGAAACCAAAAGTGGTCACAAGGAGAACGTACAAACACCAGACAGAAATCACTGGAGGTCAGAATCCAATCAGAATTGCTGGGGCTGAGGCAACTGCAAAGCCTGCAGCACTGCAAAGTGATTAGGAGACTGTAGTCTTTGCTATCATATATATTTTTTTGTGACATGGTTGAGATGTGTTTCCAGATCAAAACCCAAAGTAAACAAGATTTAGCAGGATCATTGTGCAGTAGGAATAGAGTGGCTGTCATCCTTCAAAGACAATTACGGAGCTGTGAGAATACTTGGACCTTAAATCATGATGCCAGAAAGATGCTAATTTCCTCAGATTGTGCCACTTAATTGCATCTTTTAAGACTTTTTTGTCAATCTCTTCCAAAGTTTTATCTGACTGCGATATTTTCTAGCTTAACAACAGTGATATCTAGATCATCTATTTCTTGTCAGGCACTTCTGACTCTAGTTTTCAATTTCATTTCCTCCCTGGCTACTTGTTTAAAAAGAATCTCTGTACATGCAGCTTCAGTGTTCTGCTGGACTCAGAGCTAAGCTTCAAATCTCCTAAACCATTCATCATCCAAAATGCCTATTCCCACTTCTGTAATTTGCCTACTTCAGTCAAAGCATCATTGCCCCACTCCTGAAACTAATACAGGCCTTCATCAGCTGCAGGCATAATATCTTCTACACCTCCTGAATTTCACCTAAAACTTCAAAGTATCCAAGACTTTTTGGCAAATCCTATTCACCTGTCAGCATTTTTCTCATTAACCTTCAAGGCACCTTGTCTCCAATATATTAATTTTAAACAGGGTTGTCCTCTTTATGATTCCCTGCATGGCTTCACTCACTATGTGACTGCATCCTTCTCCTGCTGCACGCTGTGATTTGTGCACCTACCACGTATGTACCCCTTCTTGTCACCTCACCATCAGTGGCAACTTTCAGCTATCATAACCCTTGTATGCTGCCCCTTGGCAAGTCATTTGAAAACACTGTCAGTTCCCACAACACCCATCTTCACTTTATCAGCATTCTTGATTCCCTCTACTGTCTATAAATTGTAAGTGACTGATCCAAGCTAATTTCCTTGGTCCTGGAGTAAACTTTGTTCTCAAATCAGTGACTCAATTCCTCTCCTTGTTAACTGTCTCAATGTGATCCAAACTGTTTGTAACTTTGGTGTCATAGCTGATCAAGACGATCTTTGGATTTTATTTCTGAATCATTATTTCTAATCCACATATTTCCACCACTGCTTATGCAACCATCATCACTGTCATCTGTACATTTGTCACTTCTGCAGCTGACTATTCCATTATATTGTTTGTGGGTCTCCCTCATTCCATAAACATGAGGTGTAACTTGGAGTTCTCTTGATTTGACCCTGCATCTTTGGTTATTTATGAAAATAGAGGTTTCTGAGAACAGGAGCGAACTCTGGCTCAGTGCAGCCAAAAGTTCACTAGCTAAGACCACATGTACACATCTAATGTAGCTACATGCATGCTTGCTTGGAGCCCTGACTCAGTTCAGCTATAAAGTCCCAAGCATGACTTGTAGTCATTGAAATCTCTGCTATCTGTGTCTCAAATTGCACTGAGTTCCATTCATTCTTCACCATCGAGCTTGCTGACCTCATTTGGCTCCTGGTTAAGCAGTGGTCTGATTTTAGAATTCTTATCCTTGTTTCCAATCCCGCCATTGTCACAACCCACTCTCTCTGCATCCCCGGCAGCCCATTCACCCTCCCAGATAGCTGTGCTTCTGAAATTCTGGCCTCTTGTTCATTCCTGAATTTATTTACTCCACTATTGGTGGCATCACTACCAAGGCTCTATAATCTGGAATATCTTCCCTAAATTCCTTTTGTCCCTTTCTTCATTTTTGCATTTTTAAGATGCTCCTTTAAACCTGCTTCTTTGACCCAAATTTAGGTCATTTGCTCTTGTATCCTCTTATGTAGTTTGACATCAATTTTTGTTTGTTTCTGCCCTTATGAAGTGCCTTGGGACATCTCTTGTTTGTTAAAAGACTGAATTTGGAAGGCTGAGCTTCTGGCCAACTCCATACCACTTGTCAGTCATTGGAATGCAGGGGAACCACATGACTAACTTCTGTACACACTGGTGACATATAATGCTTAACCCTCCCAGGAGATTGATGGGGAAACACTTAGAGGTATTTCTTGGTTGTGTCCCTTAAGGGACCTCATAAGCACCCATATCCCTAATATGGATACAGCTGGTAATTGTCACCAAGGATCTCCATGTAATTTATCTGAGTGGAAGGTATGTTTAAAGCATGTGTATACCATATAAAAGTAACCTTGCAGGCTGGTTTACCCTTCTTTAATGACATGAATATTGTCCTCGCTGTGAGACCACCTCTGAGTCAAAGATCATGTCTCACATAGTCTAAGATCTCTCATCACCGAGGGATCTAGGTGCCCTGAATGAATCTGGGTAGAGCCTGGGTCACTGGAAGAGGAGACCACCAGCTGACACACAGTCTGGAAGAGTAAACTCCCAGCAGTGTGGTGAAGTGCTGGAAATGATCCCTGGCAAGCAGCAGTTCAAAGGTGAACAACTTGCTGATCTCCATTTGGGTTTCATGCTCAGGCCAACTCCTGTCTTGAGAAAAGGCAAGTACTAGCAGTGAGTGGCTCAGAACATATTGTCCATTATAATACATTACTTACAATTAATACAATACTTGCATTCAATACATTCCTACTTATCTATCAAAGACTTCACAGACCTAAGTTTTCCTGCTCATTTTCCCTTCACATATAATCATATAGGTTTTATGTATATAAAATCATATAGGCAACTCTACCTTGCAGAGGCCAGATGGGAGCTCTCGGAACTCCTCTTACTTATCTCTGGGCTGACACCCCATTAGCAATCGTCAGGACACTGGCTCCCATACCAGAACAGACCTCATCATCTCTGAAGATCTCCATTCCATCCTCCAACCTGATTTGTTCCCCAACCCTGCACCACCCATTTCTACCTCCGACTCAAGATTTACAAACAAGACTGCCTGATGGGCTGATTGTTTCTGCCTGCTCCTGCCCTACGGAACTCGCCTCCTTGTATCTTGACTCCATCTTGTTCCCCCAGTCCAGCCTCTTCTCACCTACATCCGTGACACCTCATATGCTCTCCACCACCTTGACTTTCAATTCCCTGGCCCCAACTGCCTCATTTTCACCATGGAAGTTCAGTCCCTGTACACTTCCATCCCCAATCAGGAAAGCCTCGGGGCTCTCCATTTCTTTCTGGAACACAGACCATTGCGGCCACCTCTACATTAGTGAGACTAGACGCAGATTGGGTGACCGCTTTTCTGAGCACCTTCACTCTCTCCATCGTGGCCACCTGGTTCTCATGATGGCCAGCCATTTTAATTCAACTTCCCATTCCCACACTCGCATGTCTGTCCAAGGCCTCATCCACTGCCAGGTCAAGGCTGAATGTAAATTACGGGTACCTCATATTCCACCTGGATAGTTTCCAACCCGGTGGCATGAATATTGAATTCTCAAACTTCTGGTAACTGCTACTCCTCTGTCCCTTTTCTCCGTTTTTTTTCTTTTTTCTCTCTCTTCCTGATCCACCCCTCCATCACCCTATTTCTTTCCTCTCCATCTGCTCATTACCCCACACCCTCCTCCCACTGGTTCCCTTCCCCACCTCCCTCCCTTTATTCCACGCGCCACCTTGCTCTCCTATCAGAGTCCATCATCTTCAGCCCTTTGTCACATCCACCTATCACCTCCCAGCTTCTGACACTATTCCCACTCTCCTCCCCCCTCTCTCATTTGCCTATCATCCCCCTCACCTGGATCCACCTATCACCTGCCAACTCTTGCTCCACCCCTTCTCTCCACCTTTCTATATTGACGATCTCCCCACTATCTTTCAGTCCAGATGAAGGGTCTTGACCTTGGCACTTTTGCTTCAGATTCCAGCATATGCAGTCTCTCTTGTGCCTCAGTTCATCCATCCCTGCCAATGCTTGCCCAATAATCATTCTTGAGAGCCCATGCGGGTGATGTGAAACTGATTTTCTTGTCAGTTAAGTTGATTATGGAGGTTCACTCACCACTGATATCTCTCCTTAAACATGTAGATGAGACCTGGAACAAGTTCTGTTTATTCTTCAATTCTGGTTCAATGGCCTACAATTTTTCAAATATCTATTTATCTATTCATGTAACCTAAAGTATCTATTCATGCACTTATATCTTCTTCAATATCATCTTCTGTCAATTATTATCTCCTGAGCTGTGTTACCAAATGCTCTTTGAAAATGTATGTACCCAACAGACATTAGATTCTATGCACCATGTAGTCAAATTAACTTAAGCATTCCTATATTTTGTAGTCTAGAAATGTACAAACTCTACAAACTAATCATTCTTTAATTCATGTGTATTCTTTCTCCTTTCATTTTGAAGGTAGCATTGTTGTAAAACTTAATGTGTCCTCAAGCCTGAATGCATGATTGCTGTTTTGTATAATTTAATGGAAGTTACTTCTTGTGTCTTCACTAACTTTTCTTCAAACTCTGCCAAGTGTTTTGAGAGGGTATATCATCTTGGTATGGTATCTTTTTGAATTTTGATTTCAATTATCTTTTTCAATCCAGTGACTCCACTGGTGATTCTTTCACAGACTCATTTTAAAGTGCTCTTCTTATTCTACCTTCCCTGTTTTCTTGAAGGCCGTAAACATCCTGTTCCTTCCTTAATCTTACATGGGTCAGAACTAAAATTTCAGAGATTGGGATTGATTATCAGCACAAATTTCAGGTGCTAATTTCTTTGTGATGTTCACTATTGAACATCAAGTATTTCTGTTTCAGAGGTGTAAATTTGGGTTTCTTTGTCAATTTTAAACTAGAGCTGAAATCTTTAGAGGCTTAATTGATGAGATCAGGCTTGTTAAGGCCAGTTTGGATCTGAATGCAGCAATACAGTTTCTGTTGGTTATTCTCCCCACTGATTTTTATTCAAGTACTCTGGTCATTAATTGGCCCCATTTGGAATTTATAGTTACTTTTAAGAAAACTGAAGTGTGGTACATGCTACAGTTTACCCACAGAGCAGCATGGTTGATTGAATAAGCGAGTGGAGGACTTAACAGGAAAGCATACTGCATAAAAACATGATAGCTCTTGGAAATGTGCCTGGAGTGATAAAAGAGGAGAGCAACAGTGCTTGTGATAAACTAATGATGACAGAATTACATAACCCTGTGGTGAAGAGAGGGTTTTGAGGCTTGCTTCTCTGGAGATTTCACCACAAACATACCCCTGCCTTGATCTTTAAAAATGAATACTGTCCTGCATGCCTATGCTTCAGATTCTTACTAAACTTCTACAGGAAAGATTGAGCCATCCCTTAGTTCTGTCTTTTTAATAATTTAGAGCTGTTGCTCAGACAACTTCTTTGGGAGAGCCAGCGGTGATACTCTGAGCATGTGTTAACCACTGATCTGCACGTCAGGGGACAGGGGCTCAGAAAATACCTCAGCTGCTTGGACCTGTGTGAATATGCAGTCTGCCCACACTCTCCCACCACAACCCCCCACCTCTGAAAAACCAAGATGTAATCTTGCACTTTGTCACCTAATTCAAAAGAATTGTGTGCTGGCATTAACTGTGTATATGATGCAGCTAAGCTCTCGTGATTGGTGATAGCATGATTCTTTCGGCTGCCTTGGTTCATTCCTGGTGACGAATTTATTGGCTGTGGCTCAGTGGTAGCATTCTCCTCTCTGAATCAGAAGGTTGTATCTGAAGTTCCAATTCAGAGTATGGAGCCCAGGATCTCAGCCGTTGATTCAGTGCACTTCTCAGTCAGTGCTGCAGTTTGGGAGGTACTGCCTTGTGGATGAAAATTCAACTAAAGCAGAGTATTTGCTTGGATTTGTGGTCCATATTTACTCATTCCTCAATCAACATTAAACACAAGCAGCTTACTTGGTATCTCATTTTTCTGCTGCTTATGAAACTTGCTTTTTATTATAAAGCATATTATGGGAACATTACCAGTGTATTTGGATTTAGATTATGTGATTATATTCGTGTTTTCATTGAAATTATGGAGGTGTCTCTATTTAAAAATTCAAAATGCAGAGAAAGGAAGGATTTTTAAGGCTGCTGGTATATATGTCTATGGACACAGGGTCCCCTTACTACCTTCAGATTCTAGTTCACAGCAAAAGATGCTTAATCTTGTGCTCTTTGCTCTTAGATTCTGCTATCCTGTTCTCCCTATTCCTAAACTCTGGGAGTGTTCATATATTTTCTCCATGCACCTGATATTCTTCTGGTGCTTTTGATTTTGGACATATTCCAGAATATAATGATGCCTCTCCTATACTGCCAATTGCTCCTAGGCCCAAGTAGATATTAGTTTGATTAGAGTTATGCCTTGCACTATTAGGCCCAAGTGCCTTCTATAATCAACATGCATATTCAAGAAAATTTTCCTATTACTTTCAACATAACTGAGATCCCTATAGTGCTTACTACAACTTGGAATACTCTGACTGTGGTTCTAACATATTCAGGGAATCACTATCAGCCAACTACAAATTCCTTTAAAGAATTAGGACCAGTATCTCAGTTCTGTTATTCCTTGTAACTCCACCTTGATTGCCAGAGAGCTCCAAGCTCTCAGACTCAAGGACCACCTCTCCAATGCTGTCTTGGACATTGTCCTTCACTCTTTCCCAGTGATGATTGTTGCATGATACCCTGAGTAGTCCAACTATAACTGTAGTCCTTTCTTAGTGTAGCCAACTTGTAGTTTCCTCTGCCAGTATTCCTTATACTGGTGTCCTCAGTACGACCACTTCTCCCAATGTTCCCAAACGCTAGGACACTCTCACTATTGATAAAACCATGTAATACTTTGCTGAAAAACACCAGAAATCTTTAAATAATCAAACTTATATTCACTACAATCCTCACACCACCCCCGCCCTTCCTAAATACTATTCACATTGTGTCCATGTTTCAAAAAACTTCTCCAGTGCTACTAAATAAGAAACAATCACATCCAGATGCACTCTCTTTCAGGTATGCCCACCTTGGGGTAATTCTGCACAACTTTTTGGCCTTTTTGGCCTAAGGCTTTGAAAGGTTCTATTATAAATGGATTATTTTTCTTTCTTTAATACTAACTAACAAATCAAAGTTACCTGGTATAATACTAATGCCATTCTAACTAGAATGTACTCGGAATGGCACGTCAATCGCTATGGGTTTTGGTCTTTTATTTTGTTCACCTCCATTGCCTTTTTGCATTACAATCATTCTGGCCTTCCACCCTATCACAAACTTTTTTCATATTCTTCCCAGTTTCCCACTTCTGATGACAAATCAGTGAGTCAAAAGATTAACACTGGTTCTCTCCCCACTGACACTGCCTGACCTGCTGAGTATTTCCAACACTTTCAATTTTATACTTAATAATTGGATCCAACAATCCAATTGCTTTTGAAATATAGATGCTGTCATTATGTGTAATGTAAGTTCCACAAACAGCAAATTAATGACCTCTTATGTTTGGTATCAGGACGGATCCTGGAAGGATGTTCTACACTTTTTCAAACTGAGTAATAGAACCTTCTGAATTTCACCGATTTATCACTTGATAGGTGGCAATCTTGCTTAACTTGCACCTTATTAACAGAAGTGCAAGATGTCAGTTTCACCTCTTCTCTTTCCCATCAGTCTTTCCATGGAATCAAAGGAACTCTGAATAAAATCGACAGAGAACTGCCACAAGAGAAATTGTATGTTTTACATCCAGTTCAGGGCTTCAGTTTTGCTTTGGAAAAAAATAGCATCTCTGGCAATGAAACATTCCCACATTATTATCCTAGATTGTATACTTGTGTCCACAATGAAGCTTGACTCCTAAAGGACCTTCTGCCTCAGGAGAAAACTAAATCAGGGCAACTCAATCATTTGATAGCATTGAAGTTCCACTGTTGTTAAATTCCATATACAGTACTTACCTCCACTCTCCTGTGTGATGCCCATATATCCTGAAGGTAGAAAACGTACTTTTTCACAAATACGCAAAGAGTCAAAAGATTTTTTGTGCCATAATGTCTGCGATTCCATGAGAGATCAACATTAAATGTGAACAATAGAAGCATATGATAACAATCTGAATCATTCATTTTATTATATTCATACAAGAATGTAATGTTGCAATTCAGTCACTGCAGCTAAATTCTGTGTTGGTACATTGTGTTTTGTACAACATAATACCCTATTGTTACAAAATAGTGTGCTCACTGGCATTCTTCAAGTGACACTTAAAGCAGGATCAGTACCAAACATCTGCTGTCTGTCTCTTTGTCTGCTGTCACATGTTAATTTCTTTGGCACACTGCAAAGAAATCTATAGAAAAGCATGAGGACTCTTAAGATATACAAAATAACACAATCTGGATATTCAGAGTTTTTAATTGATATTTGCATGAATTTCTCCAGTGCTTGCATGCAGTAATTAGACACTGTTGTCTTAAAGGAATTCAGTACAACAGAAGAAAATACACTGGCCAATAACTGGCAGGTGCCTCTGAGATGGGTTAATTCATTGCACAGCATACTGGTGTCTGTTTTAGTTATGGGCCCGCCCTCTTAAAAACTCAATAGCACCTGGATCCCAAGGTGTAGGTCCAACTGAATGGTGGTTACAGGCTTTTCTTCGTGCATTGATTTTTTTAAAATCAGACTTTCAGTTGCCCCTCCTAATATCTCTTTCTTTGGCTATGTGCCAATTTATGTCTGATCACGTTACTGGGAAGTGCCTTTTTCATATTTTTCAGAGTTGCAGTTGCAAAATAAATACGAATTGTTATCATTCCTGTGTAATAAAGCTCTAAATTTTCTGGCTTTACAGTGAGCAGAACCACTGAAGACTTGCTTGTAAAATATGCATGTATGTTGATGTTACAGATGCAAACAATCTTTAAATGCCGTGTTTCAATTTGGCTTTCTTAAGGCTCATTTGGATTAGGCTTAGATCTTGAAGGAACAGGTTAATTCAAACACAGTTCATTCCGGGTTGACCTTCTGCTGCAGGAATAAAGATTGTATTTTCTGTTAAAGCTACCATCTTTTAGATGCGGCCTCCTTGTTAAACTCTGGTGAATGTGAAATATCCCATTGCAGTATTCACAGAAGAGCAAGGGAAATCTCCACGATGTCCTGGCTAACATTTATCCCGCAACCAATATCTTAGACCAGACTGTCTGGTCATCAATTGTATTCCTGTTAGTGGGTCTTTGCCGAGAATTTCTTGTGTTACTATAGTGACCACACTTCAAAACAATTTCCTTGATGCAAAAATAATTTCGGGTGCCCTAAGGCTTTGAAAGGTTCTATTATAAATGGATTATTTTTCTTTCTTTAATACTAACTAACAAATCAAAGTTACCTGGTATGATACTAATGCCATTCTAACTAGAATGTACTCTGAATGGCACATCAATCACTATGGGTTTTGGTCAGGGTCCAGAGTAACTAGACTTTGGCAATAAGTAGAATTTGAGATGGTTGTTGAAGTTTGAGCTTATAGGCAGCAGAGCATGTGCAGCTCTTGTACTTGTATTCTCCTTTCCCAAATTTAAATCTAAATTAAGGTCGACAATAGGGTTTAAATTTCAGAGCAGAATAGCAAGCTATTGCGAATAGCATTAGGCTTTCAAATCAGGTGACCCTGACCTGTAGAAATTGAGATAAGATTTCTTTATTAGTCACATGTACATCGAAACACACAATGAAATACATCTTTTTGCGTAGAGTGTTCTGGGGGCAGCCTGCAAGTGTCACCGCGCTTCCGTCACCAACATAGCATGTCCACAACTTCCTAACCCGTATGTCTTTGGAATGTGGGAGGAAACTGGAGCACCTGGAGGAAACCCACGCAGACAGGAGGAGAACGTACAAACTCCTTACAGATGGTGGCCGGAATTGAAGCCGGGTCGCTGGCACTGTAATAGCATTACACTAACCACTACACTACCGTGCCAACCTTCATAAACCTCCATAACCTCCATAAAGCTATCAGGGATGCCGAGAGACAATATCAGTCCACAATCGGGTCCCGGACCAGCCGTCAATTGTGGTAGGACTTGCATGCTATAACGGGCTACAAAACGAAGTCAGACAGCACTGCCTACAACAGCACATCCCTTCCTGATAAGCTCAATGCATTCTATGCATATTTTGAACAAAAGGGGTTTGGACAGCCTCCAATGCACCTGAACCCACAGTCACCATTGCAGAAGTAAGATCAGTCTTCCAGAGAGGGAACCCATGTAAAGCATCTGACTAGGATGGTGCCCCTGGCCGTGTCCTTAGATCCTGCACAGATCTACTGATGGGGGTATTTGCAGACATTTTTAACTTCTCCCTACTGCAATCTGAGGTTCCCACCTGCTTTAAGAAGACCACTATCATCCTGGTACCTAAGAAAAACAAGGTAATGTGCCTTAATGCCCTGTGGCTATGACATCCACCATCATGAAGTGCTTCAAGAGGCTGGTCATGGCACGCATCAACTCCAGCCTCCCAGATAACCTCAACCCACTACAATTCGCCTACTGTCGAAACAGGTCCATGGCGGACGCCATCTCCCTGGCCCTACACTCACCTTTGGAGCATCTGGACAGTAAAGTCACCTATGTTAGACTATTGCTTATTGGCAACAGTTCCACATTCAATACTATAATTCTAAGCAAACTCCCCTCCAAACCCCTAGAGCTGGGACTCAACACCTCCCTTTGCATCTGGATCCTTGCCTTCTAGACCAACAGACTACAATCAGTAGATAGGCAGCCTCTGCCACAATTATTCTTAACACTGGTGCCCCACAAGGCTGCGCCCTCAGCCCCCTACTTTTCTCCCTATACACTTGTGACTGTGTGGCCAGATTCTGCTCTAACTCCATCTACAAGTTTGCTGATGACCCCACCGTAGTGGGCTGAATCTCAAATAATGATGAATCGGAGTACAGGAAGGAGATAGAGAGACCAGTGACGTGGTGTCATGACAACAAACTTTTCCTCAATGTCAGCAAAACAAAAGAGCTGGTCATTGACTTTGGGAAGGGGGGCGGTGCACACTTTGCTGTTTACATCAATGCTGCTGAGGTCGAGAGGGTTGAAAGATTCAAGTTCCTAGAAGTGAACATCACCAATAGCCTGTCCTGGTCCAACCATGTAGACTCCACAGCCAAGAAAGCACATCAGCACCTCTACCTCCTTTGGAGGCTAAAGAAATTTGGCATGTCCCCTTTGACACTCATCAACTTTTAGCGATGCACTATAGAAAGCATCCTATCCTGATGCATCTTGGCTTGGTATGGCAACTGCTCTGCCCGTGACCGCAAGAAACTCCACAAAGTTGTTAACACAGCTCAGCACATCACAGAAACCAGCCTCCCCTCCATGGACTATGTCTACACTTTTTCACTGCCTCAGTAAAGCAGCCAACATATAATCAAAGACCCCACACACCGCGGATATTCTCTCTTCTCCCCTGTCCCATCCAGCAGAAGATACAAAAGCCTAAAAGCATGTACCACCAGGCTTAAGAACAGCTTCTATCCCGCTGTTATAAGACTATTGAACGGTCCCCTTTTATGATAAAGTGGACTCTTGACCTCTCAATCTACCTCACTATGTCCTTGCACCTTATTGTCTGCCTGCACTGCACTTGCTCTGTGACTGTAACACTTTATTTTGCATTCTGTTATTGTTTTCCCTTGTACTACCTCAATGCACTGTTGTAACAAAATGATCTGTATGGATGGCATGCAAAACATAGTTTTTAACTGTACCTCCGTACATGTGACAATAATAAACCAATTTACCAATCACTCTCATTTGTTTTTGTTCTTGTCTCCCAAGTTCCTTTTGTTTCACTGGTGGCATCCACTTTTGATTGTTTTACATCTCCTGTTGCTGTTTGTCCTGTTTTGTTTGTCATTATCCATCCCGGACTGTGGTTTGTTGGAGGATAGAGGGATGGGATGTGGGGGTAGGTATGGGGTATGGTGAGATGGCTTTGAGGAATATATCCACTTCCAAAACAAATGTGAATCCTGATGGGAATGCTGATTAAGAGTACAGAGTGTTAGAGGTCAAGAGTACTTTTGCAGTTTGGCACTTCTTTGGTTTGGGATGGTTTAGGGATTTGGGACAGTTTTTCTGTATTGGGGTGATGTTGTAATTGGGGATTGTTTTGGGATTCAGTGTATTTTGGGGGTTCAGAATGATTTTCGAGTTAAGGCTTGAGGGGGATACATTTGGTTTTGGGGTTGGAGCAAATATTTAGGGGGGGACACTGATATTGGGAAGTTCCATGGATATGTTAGATTCCTAAAAGAGCATATATCTCCAACAAAAATTACAGAGTTGCATTTACAATTAAAATAAGTTTCATGTTAGGAAAGGATAAGAGTAAAGCATAGTTTGGGAATGTGGAATGGTTTGGGATTAGGGATTGATTTGTGGTTAGAGCTGGTTTTGAGGGGGTTTGGGGCGGGTGATTAAATGGAAATTAAGGGTTCAAGGCAGATCATTAGAAGAGGACATAGGGGTCAGGATACATTGAAGTTAGAGACAGCATTAGACAACACTAGATTTAGAGTTTAAGTGGGTTTTGGGGTTTGCCTATATTTTAGGTTGGAGTATGGGTTTTGGGACCATTCGGCATCAGAGGCAAAATCAAGGTACATTAGGTTTAGGGTTAGTGCTTCATCTGGTTTTGATGATTGGCAATGTAATGCACCTTTAAGAACAGTTATAGAGCCATAGAGTCAGACAGCACGGAAATAGGCCCTTTGGCCTAACTGGTCCATGTCGACCAAGATTCCCATCTAAGCTACTCCAATTTGCCTGCATTTTAAACCTTTCCTATACATGTACCTGTCCAAGTATCTTTTAAATGTTGTTAATGTACCCGCTTCAACCACTACCCCTGGTGGCTCATTACATATACTGACCACTCTTTGGGTGGAAAAAGTTGCCCCTCAGGTTCCTATTAAATCTCTCCCCTATCACCTTAAACCCATGCCCTCTAGTTCTTGATTCCCCAACCCTGGAAACAGACTGTGCATTCACCTTATCTATGCCCCTCATTATTTTATACACTTCTATAAAATCACCCCTCATTCTTCTATTCTTCAATGGAAAAAGTCCCAACCTGCTCAACCCCTCTCCATAACTCAGGCCCTTGAGTCCCAGCAACATCCTTGTAAATTTCCTCTGCACTCTTTCCAGCTTAATGGCATCTTTCCTATAGCAGAGTGAACAAAACTGAACATAATATTCCAAATGTGGCCTCACTAGCATCTTGTACAACTGCAACATAACATCCTAGCTTCTGTACTCAATGCCTGACTGATGAACACCAGTGTGCCAAAAGCCTGCTTCACCACCCTGTCTACCAGCGATGCCACTTTCAGGGAACCATGTACTTGTACCTCTAAGTCCCTCTGTTCTACAACACTCCCTACTGTTCACTATGAAAGTCCTACCCTCATTTGTCTTCCCAAAATGCAACACTTCTCACATTCCGATTGGAATTCCATTTGCCATTTCTCAGTCCACTTACCCAGCTGATCAAGCTCCCTCTGTTAAGCCTGATAATCATTTTCACTGGCAACAACATCACCTATTTTAGTGTCATCTGCAACCTTACGAGCCATGCCTTGTACAGTCTCATCCTACTCATTGATATAGATGACAAATAACAATAGACCCCTAAGGAATACCACAAGTCATGGGCCTCCAGTCTGAAAAACAACCTTCCACCATCACCCTCTGCTTCCTACCACCAAACCAAAATTGGGACACTACAGTGATTCGTATCCTAATGTACTATTATTGGGCCACTGATGTGAACATTTTAGCTTGTTTCACCAGCTCACTATGTCACTATTAATTGTAGATCTATTAGATTCAGAACAGTATCCACTTGACCAGAGCAATATCCACTTAATGATTACTGTGAGATTAATTCCAACTTATTATTTAATTGCTAATCAGTTAAGTTGTAAAACACTGATGCTTTGAGAATGAGAACAAATGATCCTCTAAGTTAGTAAACCATAGTTTCTTTATGGTCTATTTTTGGAAACCAACAGTACTGAATTCTTTAGAACAATGTGGCTCATATTTGTTATATTATATTGATCAACAGTTGCATGCAGGAAATAATGCTAATGAAGTAATGAAAACAAAAAACACAGATGCTGGAAATCTGACATAAAAACAAAAATACAGAGTAGATTGATCTGTATTGCAACAAAACAGAACAAAATAGGATTGTTAGCTTTGCCTACTTTAGTCTGTCAGCTGTTGAGTGACTGATTCATTTGAAATATTTTTTTGAAAAGATTTTAATGTAGAAATTTAATTTTAAAGTAGCTTGCATTTTTAACATAATGTTTCCTTGGAATGTGAATAGTAGTTTATTTGACTGGTTCCAATATAAAAAGATTCTTAGAATTTGTGTGCAATGACTTTATAAGCATATATTGTATTTATGAAAAATGGATCGCAACTAGCCATATTGCCTGCCTGATGATGGAACAGGATGTAGAAGGTAATTTCACAGAAATGGATATTGCTTAAAAGAGCTTGTATTTCTGATATTTAAATAATTGTACAGCCAATGTCTTGCAGTTAAGAATTTTCAGCAGAACATCTGGATTTTGTTTTGAAAATATTGCAACAATTGTGATAGCAAAAAAATTTAAAAATGCTAGAAATACTCAGTGATTGAGGTAGCATCTGTGGGGAGAGAAACAGAATTAATGTTTCAGGTCAACAACCTTCCATCAGATAACAGGTGGGTTAGAATTCATAAGTGGATTTTCCATAAGACAGTCACAAATACTGTTCTATTATTTGATACGGTTGTATATAAAAACACTAATTAATAAAATTTAGGAGAAATGGTTGTGAATCATAATTCATGCTTGAGTGCTGCAAACGTTGTTAACATTTCATGCTGAGACTCTATAAGGACTGTAGTTGCCACTTATAATCCAAAAATACCTCTTAAACACGTGCCACTTCCATGTGGGACGTTACTGTACAAAGAAATCTGGTGTAATGTTTCTACACCAACAGTCTCATGACCTCAGAATGTTGCCAAGTGCAGTTTAAAAAAAGATCAATCCATGCTCATGTAAAACAATACATAACAGTTTGTTTCTCTAATTTAATATTAGAAAACTTTACAGACACTTGGATTTCATTCTGTGAAGGCCTTAGTGCTAAATAGTGAGTCACTCCTGCAGCAATTCTCCATGTAATGCATTCAATAGTCTTCCCCTTGTACTGCAGGCAATCAGCCCCATGTGATGCAATGGGAGTTTCTACCTCATTCCTGGACGTCAGTCATGGATCAGATCATTGTGGGAACTGAGATTGGATGATATTCTTTCTAAGAATAACCCTGATTATAAACCAGTTTTCCCTTATATAGGAGCATTTTTAATTCATCGCTTATTGCAGCTGTCAGACCATGGAAATTATTTATTCTAGCAGGACAGCATCATTATTATTGTTATTATTATTAGAAAATCAAATTTGCAAAAGAACATTTAATCTTTGTCAATCAAAGTTTTATAATACATGCTGCTTTCTCTTCAGTAAATAAGTATATAAATATTACTGTAATTCAGATATTTTGTGCGGTTTAAATTCTCACAGCTGCAGCATCAGCAGTAGCTTTCAAGGGCCAAATATTTGTCAGCATAATCATTTTAGAAGGAGAGATTACAGACTCCTATCATCCATTGTAGTCACTCATGTGGAAGCTAACCTTAGGTTGGTGTGAAGGAGAGGTTAGGACAGAAGCGTTTTTTTTATTGATGATGTGCTAATCCAGGGTGTGTACATTTTTCCCTGTCTTGTGATTGACTACGTACTCCATTCTTAAGCCCAGAAGTGGGGGGGGGGGGGAAATTATTGACCAAGCAAAATAGTAATCCAACATAGTAGGGAATGAATAAAATGCTGCCTCCCAGTATTAAGTCTTACACAGGCCTAATTGTGCAGTATGTCCAGTTGAGTAGAAGTCAGAATGAAGCATAGGAAAAACAAACTAGTGTAGAGGAAAAATATGGATGGAAGAAGATCCCAGGAGAATGTAAACTGGTACTCCTGTTCAACACTCACATTCATCTTATGTGGTCTCAGGAGAAGACTGCATGGTTCTTTTCCTCTGGCTTGCTGCTCTGGTTTGAAATATTTTCTGTTTTTTTCAGTATATTAAAGCTTACTGTTTTGAAGCCTAAAGTGTTTTTTTAATTCAGTGACACTCTGCATGTAACTCACAGTTTTAAAGGACAGTTGGTCTTTACGGTCATAAGATTGTGTTTCTCTGATGGGAATGTTGCAGTATTGAAAGTGGTGGCAGGAACAGAATTTTGACTAACCCTTATTTGTTGATCTAGGGTAGAGGACAAATGCTTGCTTTGTATTTTTTATTGAAATAAATCTTTATTTAATGTAAGTAATTATTTATCATCATGATTTTAATTTGTTTTTCTTATGAAAACTTTACTTGTGGTTATAACGTAGATTTCATAACCCTATGTGGACTCTCTATGGACTACAGCACTTAGAGATAACATCCCCATTTACTTGGTAGATCTTTTCAGGTTAAACAAGGGTTAAAGGTTTTATTGCAGTTGTTACATTGATATATTGTATAATTTATTTTATGTATTTAATAGTTAGATCAGTGGTTATTGTTGATGCTTATAATGCATAGCAGAAATGGAACAGGACTAGGTCCTCAAGTCTGCTTTACCATTCAGTAAAATTACAATGATAAGGAGGCACAGAGGAGATAAATAGTCGGAGTCTTTTTCCCAGGGTGGAAGTTTCAGATACTAGAGGGCATAGTTTTAAGGTGAGAGGGGAAAATTTAAAGGAGATTTGTGAGGCTGGTTTTTTTTTTACAGAGAATGGTAGGTGCCTAGAACGTGCTGCCAGAGGAATTGGTGGAAGCAGATACAAGAGCAACTTTTCAGAGGCATTTAGAGAGACACATGAACAGGCAGGGAATGGAGGGATGTAGACCATGTGCAGGCAGTTGGGATTAGTTTGGATTGGCATCATGGTTGGCAGACATCATTAGCTGAAGTGCCTGTTCCTGTGTTCCTTCTTCTATGTTCTATGGCTGATCTGATTTTGGCTTCTGCTCCACTTTCTAGAATATTCACCATAATCCTTGACTCCTTGATAGATAAAACTCTGTCTCATCCTTGAATACATTCAAAGATTCAACTTCCAGAGCTCTCTGAGGAGATTTCCAAAGATTTGTAACCCTCTGAGAACAGAAATCCCTCCTCCTCACCATTTTAAATGGGTGATTCCTTATTTTGAAACCATGTTCCCTAGTTTCCCATAACCTACCCTATCAAGCTCCCTCAGAATCTCATATGTTTCAATAAGATCATCCCTCATGCTTCTAAACTCTATGAGTACAGGCACAAACTGCCTTTCCTCATCAGACAAATCCTTCATCCCAAGAATCAATCCAATAAAACCTCTTTGAGTTGCCTCCCAAAATAAGGAGACTGCACTGTATTCCAGATGAGATCTCACCAACTCTTGTACAGCGTAGAAAAACTTTCCTACATTTATTCTTCCTCCCTATGCAACAAAGACCAACATTCCATTTGCTTCCTACTTCCTAGTTTAGCCGCAGGCTACAAGAGTGTTATAAACAAGGAGATTCAGATACCTCTGTACCAAAACATTCTACAGTTTCTCTTCATTTAAACAGTAATCTCTTTCTCTGTTCTTCCTACCAAAGTGGAAAACATCCCATTTTCCTGCATTACATTCTATTTGCCAAATTTTTGCTCAGTTGCTTCATCTATTGATACCTCTATACACATGCTTTCTGTCCTCCTCATAGACTGTTTTCCCACCTGTCTTTGTACTGTCACCAAATTTCACTACAGTGCACTTGGTCCTTCATCTAAGCTTGATGGATTTTCTATGCTGCTAATCTTTTAACGTGCTGTTTAGATTAGTTGGCTTCTTCTTGGCTGGGATTCAAAACAGAGCTTCATTTGGCTGAATTGAGGGTCATCTTGGCAATGTTCCTACTGCTGGAGCAAGGAGATGAATCTCATTGCAGTAGAGGAAAAGGTGGCAACAGCATTTAAAAAAATTACCCTAAAAATCATTCCAGCTGTTCTGACAAAGATCCCAGCTAGGACCATAACCTTAAATGGTAGGTATTGAATTGGTTTGAGGGAGAGAAGGTCACCATCCTTGAGGGCAATTGTTGCCATTTAGTGAGGTAGACCGTAATCTTAGCCCCCAAACCTGGGGGAAGTCCTATTCCTGTCCCAGGTCAGTGTTGAAGGCAAGATTAATGGTGAGCCTTGGCAATAATATTGACGTGATTCCCAGTATTTGTGTCCATTGCTTCTGTGCTTGGTAGGTCACTAGGTCATACTTGCAAGGATGTCTAACTTGAGACATAAAAAACTATATCTAAGCACCTGAATAATGGAATGACAATAATGCTTACATTTTGATACAGATGTTGTAGTAATTGGGTTTGTGGTAATAGATTAAGGTTTAGTAAACCGAAGAGGCTAAGAATAATCTTTCCTTTGTTAATCCTCTGAAGAAGCTTAGGGACAAGTTGGCACATGTAGAAAAGGTTCAAATATAGTACCTTATAGTTAGGATTACAAATAGTCTGACGTCCTTTATAGGAATCATTGAGGTAGTGGCAGAATCATTTGTAAATTACTAACAAAACATGCAGGAAAATGTCACAAAGCCCCAAGTCAAACAACATAATACAGTGACAGAGAAGGATTGCTTCCAAAAGCACTATATGTAGTAATTGAGGATGATTAGGAAGAAACATACATATAGAAAAGGTCAGAAACTTTTGATTAAAATGGGTTTTCTCAGTGGAAATTAAAATCAGAATATGTTACTTTCATATTCTTGTAACACATTTCTCCCTGTTGGTGAGGTTGACATTTTGTTGTAAATCCATACATAGTGATGAGGATTTTAAATCTGTTTGAATGACAAACTAAAATCTTCACTTCTACACTAAAACAAAACCTTGGATCACCTTTAATATAAAGAATATCCCAATGTCCTTTGCTGATAAGTGTAGGAAAGCCGCTGGGCCACGAGGAGAAAGGTTAGTACAAAGAAATTGGCTTTGGGAATATATTTAATGAAGGTGGAAAGAATTCCAGGGAGCATGACTTGGATGGATAAAGTTACAGAGTCATAGCATTGTACAACACAGAAACAGGCCCTTCAGCCAACCATGTTTATGCTGACAATCAAGTACCTATCTATACTAATCCTATTTACCAGCACTTGGTCTGCAGCTCATTATGCCTCAGTGATTCAAATGCTTGCCATTTTTTAATCCTATGCCTCATCATATTTGGCAAGGATAGATTGAGAATATTTTTAATGTTGTCAGAACCTGTCAGAGCCTGTCAGAATTTGTATTTTCTTCCCTGTGATACTTATGTTTAACTGTTCCCACATTTTTAACTTTGACTTGCACGTAGTTTTTAATTTCCTACCAGTGTAGAATGAGTTGAGCTTCTGCCTGCAATTGTGATTCTTTATCCTTTCGGGCATGCAAATTTCATATTATTAGCACACGGGATTCTTGTCCATCTTAAAGCAGAAGTTCTGTGTCTCCAAAGCATTGTCTTGGGCTGTATATTCTCAGAATGAGTGGTCCATACTGGCTGGAAGGCAGGATGGCAAGGGCACTTATGGGATGAATGCTATTATCTTGAGGGAGGTGAGCAGATTTGCGCAACCCCCTTGGATTGGTAGCTCAGCAAACCTTTAAATCTGCTGGACGACAGATTGGAAGCGACCAAAGAAGCATATGATAATCCACTCAATCACTCTATCAAGCTCCACCTATTTGAACTGTGGAGGAGACTGTGGATCCTGCATAGATTTCATTTGTCACCTCAGAGCCCACAGAGCTGTGGTGAATGGATGCTGGCCTTAACCATGAGGGACTGCCTCAGCAAAAGAAGAAGAGTCTGAGCTTGCATGACAAAGTCTGAGCATCAAACATTGTGTAGTTCCTGATTGTGCTGTGATGTAAACTGAGATACCAGCTACAAGATGCTTCATTGTGGTTGGATAACCAGTATTCTGTTGTGGTTTCCCATACTTTTATGCTGGAGAGGATGGATGCCATAGTCTGTGCATGTTGGGAGCTCATTGACATAACATTCAAACTTTTTGGCAGCCATTACAATGTACATGGGTATTTCATGGTGCACACCTGACAGCCTTAATCCCTGGGCTACCCTGTCTTTATCTGAATCCTCTGCATCAGAAACTGTGTGACCATGTAGTCCAGGGAGCTAGCACCTGGCTGCCCTTTTTCTCCTCATCCTGGTTGTAGTCTGCCTTATCCTTGGTGAAATTATTTGCAGATCCCAGTATGTAGTGCTGGTACCTGAGCTTGTGTATCAAGTCAAATGATGTTGTGAATTTATCTTTGAATTGAGGGGAAGGGAAGTAGATAAGAGGAATAGTATGAGGATACAATCCTCGTCAACGCCACTGGTTGCAGACTCTGTCATGGCCATTGCTTTAATCATGAGCATGATCTTGTCCAGAAGCAGGGTAAGGTTGTGGAGCCACTAGTACTGGTTATGTGCCACCTTGTCCAATGGCAGGATAGGAAGTTCATTTGTGAGTATCACGCAGTGTGTTTGCGTGATATGGCAGTCATGAACAGTGTGTGTAAGCTGTCAGATACAGGTGTGAGACTTGGGATGTGAGGGTGTTGGAATTTATGAATATTGGTTGCGAGTTGTGAATGGTGATTTTTGGTAAATGAATTATTGTTGTGTGGTCCATGAGGTCAGTGGTGTACTTGATAGTATGTGGCATATAGGCATGGTCATTAATCTGGACCATGAATATCATGTTGGACTAAGGGGTTATAAACTGAAATAAATCATTTGGATCAATGTAACCAGGTCTTATGAGTTTGACTCCTGATCTCTTTCCTTTGCAACATGTGTCTAGAGAGTTTCCTTTTCTTTCACTGAGGCGACCAGTACAGCATTCAGTATTCATAGATGTCCTTGTTGTGCCATATCTTCCAGGAGATTGAAATCAGCTCTAAAATGATTTGTATTTCCTGATGTATTCACAATGCCATTTCTGTTTAAGAGATGAATTGGTGGTGGCTGCTCATGAAATTGGCCCTGATATTGATAGGTTAAGGCAATCATTGCATTCAGTTCCAGATGGACACTGAAATCTTGAAAATGAACAGGCATCACCATGTATCCAAGGCCATGTAACCTGCACTAGGATGAATGGCACAACCAAGTTAATCATGCATCATGGTCCCTGCGAGATTTTCTTATGGTGTCCAAAGCAGTCAACTTATGTTATGGTAACATAATCAAACAGTGCATTGTGGTTCTTCTGGATGTTTTCCCTTCCTGAATCATAGACTTAATTTTGTTTAATAGGAAAATTCTTTTACTAAATCTGCGTTACATCAGATTAACACTAAATCGTAAGCATAGAGTGTTTCTTGTTTTTAGAATCTGAATCCCACTATTGCACACTCCTCAAGAGAGAAATAGAGTAAGGTAGCTGGATAATCATTGGGGAAACCTAAAAGGGAAGGATGAAGGAAGAAGAAAATACAAATCAGAAGTACTTTGCATTGTAAGTTTTAATTTTGTAATTAGAATGGAGGTTTACAACTAAATTTCAACTGGATCTCAGTAGTTTTCTACCATTTTCCCACAAACTATTTTCGTAAAACAGCAATATTTAAAGTTTTTCTTAAGAGTATTCACAGTTAGAATGGAGCATTGAAACAGAAAATGATAAAAGTCTAATGAGCGAGTCTTTAAAATTGTTTCCCCAATGCTGTAAGTAATAGACAATATGTTATCCTGCTGAAAGGAATGATTGAAAAAAAACCTTACATCTATTGTGTTGGGAAATCCTTCGTTCTTGCTACTTGGCAGGAATTGTTTAGTATAAGCAACTGTCTCAGAGTGTGAACACAGGAGAATTGGAAAAGAAAAAGGCATGAAAAACTGGTGGCCAGTAGTTGGTCTAGTTTTCAAACAGAAAGTGAGGGCACCCTTTTGCCATGCTCAAAACTATGTGTAAAGTGGTTAGAGGTTATTTTGGCTAAATCGAACTGGGTGCTGTAAGGAAGCAAAGAATGTCCATTATTTTGTAACATTGCACATGTTAAAATAAATTGATTAAGGTTTTATTGTTGTTTGGTTTGCACATTTGTTGTGGAATGAAACTGTGTAATAATTCATTCGTGGGTATGCACAACATTACATTTCCTGAGAAAAATTATGTTGTCATTTATGCAAAAAACAACAATGTGTAATTCGTATCGTAGGAGTAGGAGTGGACAGTATTGTTGCAGTCTAGTATTGTGTTGTTGTAAAGATAACTATTGGCTAATACAGATATAACTCCACATAAAAGCTGCTCTGACCAATTATGGGAGGAGTTGGCACTTGCATAATTGATACCATTTCCAGAGTAAAACCCTACACTTCTAACTTTTTGGATTACCCTATTGACTCTATTCCTTCCATGATTGAGAAGAAACAAATAAGGAGGTTTAGACAGGATAGGTTTGTGTTGAATTTAGAAGTAGAGTGTACTGAAACAACTTTTTGCAATACTTTAAAAACTGTAGCAGGAACATTGCCAGGGTGCATAGTTTTCACTTTGTCCAGTGGATTTATATTTTTTTTGAGGAAAAGAGCAGTAGTAAGGCCAGGTTGCACAAGAGCTTAGACTGTATCCATCAGCTGCTATTTCAAACCCTTGCTTTCAAATGGAGGAACATCTACCTGGTAACTGCTGGTAGATCTGTCTTTGAAGACTCTGGATCAGCAGAAAACCATCTGTTTCAAGGACACTGCAGCTATCATCTATTATAAACTGGCATCACCAATGGCAGTAACGGTCAACTGCCTCCTTGAGTTCTTGTGCTCGACATCCCTCAAGGTATGTAGCAATTCTGTCCTATAAACAGAACTTTTTTTGGAGTGGGAGCTAGGGATTTTCTCTTCACTACCATCTCATTGTGAACCACTTCCATTTCATTAGCTATCATACAAGGAATTGGTGTGTTTCAGTGCTTGTCACTTTGTCGTGGATGTGGTATTGTAGCTCCAAATTTATTTTGCAAGCCACTGAGTTTTGCTACATATTTTTGTTATCTTTTAAAGAGACAGCAAAGGGTTTTTTAAAAAAATAATTTTAAAGGCACTAAACTTGCATGTGACCAACTTATCTTTTATGTGATCTCCATTTTATATGCCAGTTAATCCTAGTAAAGCAGCACTTAAATGCAGTTCTGCACTTCCATTCTTATCCTAGGTTAATATAGGTGACCTTTACTCATCCACACCAAGTAAATGCAATTGACCCTGCAAAATTAAGAAGTGTCACTGTTTTCATATAGACAATGTATTAACATTGCATTGTTCAAAAATATCCAATTATTTGCCTAATCAGAAAATATATTCTGTTAAATGGAACTTTCATCTTGAAACAAAAACATAGATATAAACTGTGCCTGTAAGAACACAATTACTTCCTTGTAGGTTTGTTGATTTAAAAATGCTTTTGCACCATGCTGTATTTTCATCCCATTTTTGATAAGTTTATGTATTTTTGCTCCACCTGTAGTTTTCACCTTTGAATGCAACACTTACAAGCAAATGTGCTCCACATGCTATTTTCTCAAATTTTGCCCAGTGTAATTAACACCAGTCAGCGGTTTGTATTAATGCAAAATAAACTACAAAAAGTGATGAGTAATTCAAAGGGAGCACACACAGAAAACAGCAGCTTTGGGATGCACTTCTGTTGCGGATCAATTGGTGGAGGTAACAGAAGAAACAGTCTTCAGTACAGGGAGAGAAAGGTTTTGAAATTCCACTGGAATTCTCATGCTACTTTCCACTGACAACTCTGGTGGTAGTCTGATGAAATGGCAAGGAAATTAGTGGTGAATTACTTCCATCAGTACTGATTTCTCTGGATAAAAAAAGGCCAGAACACCATAATTGCTGAACAAGATATGAGACAAGAGGTGGGGACTTCTAAGATGGATGTTTATTTACCTGTTCTTCAGTTGAGAACAAGGCTTAGAAATTGCCTTAATCTCTTTTAATGGTATCAAAACAGCATTCTGTTTCACCATAATGATGTTTTAAAGAGGCCTATAAACATTGCACTTTTCAGTTGTGAGGTTTGCAGAACAGTATTCTTGTGTTTCCTGGTGTAACACTGTTGTTCAGTCTCAGAACACACAATTGCGTTAATCTATTGCAAACCTTACACCTGCCGGCATTCAACCTCACTGTGTGTCCTTGACAGCCAGCTCTTACAGGAGCATACCACAATACAAAGCAGCTATCTTCCAGTTGCTACTAATCACGCATTGTTTAATATTCAAATGTTATTGCTGTGCTTCGTAGAAGTATCAGAAGGTAAGAAAGCGAAGGCTTTTATTTGCCCTAGAATGTAAACATATTTAGGATACCTGTATAATATTACCAAACACACTTTAAAAATTGATAAGTAGTAGTAGGTCATTTGACCATTCAAGCCTGTTCTGCCATTCAATAATATCATCGCTGATCCATATTATTTTTGCCTTCTGCACAGTGGCGCAGTGATGCTGCCTCACAGCTCCAGCCAGTCATGTTCAATCCTGTCTGTGTGAAGTTGCATGTTCTCCCAGTGACCACATCAGTTTCTTCCAGATGCTCCAGTTTCCTGCCACATCCCAAAGATATGTGGGTTGGTAGGTTAATAGGCCACTATACATTACCCCTAGTTGCAGGTGAGTAGTAGATTTGGGGGGTTGGGGTGGGGTTAGGGTGGGGTTAAAGGGGGGGGTTGGTGGGAACTTGGGCAGAACGAAATATGGGATTTATATAGGATTTGTCTAAAATGGGTGCTTGATAGTTGGTGTGAACCTGGTGGTCCATACCTGGTGCTGTGTGACTCTGGTTATTTTGAATCTATGACAATCCTTATATCCATTGATTCCCATAATATTCAAATATCAATAGATCTTGAACATGCTCAGTAACTATCTGTATGCCCATGGGATATACAGCTCCTAAGAGTCACAAACCTTCGGACAAAGAAATTCCTCCACAGCCTAGTCCTTATTCTGAAAATATAACCTTTAGTTCAACACCTCCCAGTAAGGGGATACTTTATTCCAGCATCTATGCACTCAAGACTGATAAGAATTTAATGTTTCTATAAGATTGTCTCTTATTTTTCTAAACACCAGGGGAAAGTGTTTAATCTATTCAATATTTCCTCAGAAATTGATCCCCTATTCCAGGAATCTATCCAGTAAAATACTGCACATGTTCCCAGGCAAATATATTATTCTTTAGGAAAGGTAATCTTGACAATGCACAGTACTCCAGATCTAGTTGCACCCAAGTCCTGTACGAATACAGGAAGACTTACTTACACTTGCTATTATTACACTTTTACACTATCCTAATAAAGGCTAACATGTCATTTATTTCCCTAATTGTTTATTGTACCTTTGCTTTAACATTGTGATTTATGCACAAGGCTATTCTGAATACTTTCATTCCCAGTCCCTTTCCATTCACAAAATATTCAACTTTTCTCTTTTTTGCTACCAACCTGGAGAATATTGCATTTCCACACTTTATATATTTTTCATCACATATTGGCCATACACTTAGCCTGACTATACACTTTTGCAGACTCTTTGGACGAAAGTTTGTACAATCCATGTAAACAAGTATTAAAATAGCACTCTGAGATGGATCTGTACTTGTTTCTTAGCCATTAATTTTCATGTCCACACCTTGCTTGAATTATGTTAATTTCTCCATTACTGTGCATCGCATGAGTAATTCCATGAGTACTGCACAATCAACTAATGGTAACCTCTTAAAGAGGAGCTGACCATTGAAACCAACCACTGTTAGTACTTATAGTGCAATATTGAAACTACTGCTGCAAGAAGATTATGGCTGCTCTGTACCAGGCCAATAGATGGGAGCAAACCACTAGATTCACTGATGATGACCTTGACATATTTGTTGAAATTGTTGACAACCATAAGCAAGTCTCATGTTCTGGGGACCCAGAAGAGTGTAACCACACTATTCCTCCAAAAGCTGAAATGAAGCAGCAATGCAAGGAGGTACCTGGAGAGATCAATGACAGGAGGGAGGTCTAGCAGACCTTGTCCCAGGGCAAAAGAAGTACATTATGATAGATCAATGATTTCACTTATCTGGAAGTGGTCACATATCCTACCTGTCAACACAAGCACTACTGCACTCACACACTTACTTCTGCTCCAGATGTCACACACTGATGGCTGTACAAACATGGCAACCTGTTCACTTACACTGATGTCTCTTGCAGAAGAATGTTGCTGGCTAAAGCTATAATCAGAAGGAAGCTCCTTCCAAGCTCAGCAGCTCAGCCATCTGGAGGAGAGGGTGCTGGCAATTGTGCTGCTACACGGCCAGTCCGAAGAGCAGGATTGGAATCATTGCTGCTGACAATAAGTTCATTCCAGTCAGCCCTCTTGCATCTCATCTCCATTCATCTATAATCCCTGCTGTCTGTGAATAGTTGGAAATTCCTGGAATTCTCCTCTTACTTCTCTTCCAGTTACATTGACCATACACTTATACCTTTCTCATTTCAGAATTACAGGATTTTCTACCTGACAGGCTTCCCAGAAGAACATTTGGACCTGGCACAGAAAGAGGAAGAAAACCTACTTTTACTGATCTATTCCCATCCTACGTTTCAGATCCTAGTGCTTTGTGGAGTGTAACTAAAAGTTTAGGGTCTGGATCTATGCAGGATTAGACACCAGCCATGAGTGGACTGTAACTTGGCCAGTAGGAAAGAGTAGCTTGTGTGCTATCTCTATAGAGGTTGCTTTATTGAGGTTGCCCTGTAAACTAGTTTTCTCACTTTTGATTGGGCAGCTCATAACTGAAAGCTTATGTGAATGCAAAAGAACATGCTCGATGCATTGACTGGGCTGCCCAAAAGCCTGCAGCAGATATCAAGCAACCTGGGGAGGTCCAGATCCAACCTTTAACAAATTTTTGCATGGACTCTGGAGCTCATCCATCCTTACAAGAAGGAGATGTTCAGCTCTGTGCCAGCAGGTGTGACCCAACCATGTGGCAGCAAATGATGACTGAAGGTTTGGTTGTCATTCCAGTGCAACCAAGCATGCCTCAGTATTACAGTGGAAAATCAGACTGCTGCTATCCAGACCTAGTCCACTGTTATCCTAGTGTTGGACTCCACTGTTAGCTAAGGTCCAAAGGCCATGATAGCAGCAGTGCGATCAGTCCTCGAGCAAGTTGCAAAGCTATCTGATACTTTGGCTCGGGTAGTGAAAGTGGATCTGTAATCCATGTTTTCTTTTATCACTATGGCAGCATTCCTACTTACTGCATGCCTTTGAAGTTGCCTATCAACTAGCTACCAGCCATCCCAGTCTGTTGCCACTCTGGAAAAGATGGGGCAGTCCAAAGCCAGGCCATCAAGGCACAGAGCTGCTCACATTCAATCTTCACAGCCACCTGTTCCCTCCTCAAGCATAAGGGAGCAGTCTTCAATTGGCAAGGATCCAGCCGTAAGAGTGGCACAGGATCGCAAGAGGCTGCAGAGGGTTGTAGACTCAGCCAGCTCCATCAGGGGCACAACCCTCCCCACCATCAAGGAGGTCTTCAAGAGGCAATGCCTCAAGAAGGTGGCATTCATCACTAAGGACCCTCACCATCCGGGACATGCTCTTTTCTTGTTACTATCAACGGGGAGGACGTATAGGAGCCTGAAGACTTGCACTCAATGATTCAGGAACAGCTTCTTCCCCTCCGCCAGCAGATTTCTGAATGGTCCATGAACCCATGAACACTACCTCGTTATTCCTTTTTTTGCACTATTTATTTATTTTTGTAATTTATAGTAACTTTCTGTCTTTGCACTGTACTGCTGCCGCAAAACAACAAATTTCACTTCATATAAGTCAGTGATAATAAATCTAATTCTGATAATAGTTGGGGAGGCTTGGAAGATGGGCACTAAGGGAATACACAATAGTGCTTGTTAAACAAAAGTTAAAAATTAAAAAAATCTGCAGTGGTGTAAATCTGAAATAAAAACAGAAGATGCTGGAAACACTTGGCAGGCCAGGCAGCATCTGTGTAAAGAGAAATAGTTAACATTTCAGGTCTGAGATCCTACATTGGAACTGGGGAAAGAAAGAAAATAAAGTTAGTTTTCTGTTGCTGAGAAGGTACGGGAGAGATGGGTAGAACAATGGAAATATCTCTGATAAGATCAAATGCACTAATGCAGCAGTTAGAAGCAGGTTATGCTTCTTGTCTGTGTTTTTTTTGCTAAAGCAGGGCTATGGGATGTGCCCATCAAGTCAGGCTATGATGACAAAGAGAGTAAAACAGATCCTAAATCACAGATGGATGACAGGGAGAGTGACCAGTTCTGATTCAGATGGAAAGAAAGAGCCAGTTACCTAAAGCTGGAGAGTTCAGTATTAAATCCAGTAGGTTGCAATTTGTCCAGATGGAAGATGACAGATAGGTCAGAGTGAGAGTGGGATGGAGAATGAAAGCAGCAGGCAAAAGAACAGGAAACTCTGGGTCACTCTTGCAGACTGCAGATACCCCATAAAGTGATCACTGAATCTGCATTTGGTTTCTCCAAGGTAGAGGAGACTATTAAAAAATTGTATTGTTATGTTATAAAGTTCATTGAATATTGATGTGACAAATTGCATTAATGACTGGTGGTGGATGAAATACTGAAATTGTTATTGGGAAACCAATATGGGAACTGATTCACTGGGGGATTTATATTTTTCTTTATTCATTTGCATTAGTAGCTAGTGGTCATTGTGCAAAAGTAATTATTTTTTGCATATGGTTGCTTTCCTCTTAGATTGGCAAAGAAGCCCTTGATCTAAATCACTGATGAAGATTGTAACTAGCTGAAACACAAGCATTGGTTCCTGGACTTTTGGATCATTTAATTTTTCCCATACTCTTTCTTTACAAATTCATAGTTCTTGTTAGACCCTTGGCTCCCTACTATTTCTGGATTCTTTTTTAATGTTTCTCTATATATTTAATGTATGTGTCATTTTCTTATTCCCATTATAAAGAGTTTGGGGAAAGGGCTGGGGAATAGGCTGAGATGAATATCACCTACGAATAGAAACAGTGTAAGCAAGATAAGCCAAGTAGTCTTTTTCGTTCTATTAAAATCTGTTGAGCAATTTTGAATTCTGTGTGATGTTGTCTTTTGATAGAGTATCTTGAAGATCACATATTTTCTGGCATTATTTATCTTTTGAAATGCTTCCTTAAGTAATCCCTTGCAAATCTTTCCATAGTTTAAGTTGGGCTAGTATACATCCTTGAATGGAAACCGGAGCATTCTGGTGATGTTAACTTCCTGCCTTCTCTACATCAATAATATGCTCTGACTGAAGGGTTTTTTTCAAAGGATATCTCAGATCTACTCATGTAAATGAACTCTTTCATCCCTTCCATTCCAGTAAATTTCCTCTGCACCCTCTTCTGGGCTTTGACAACCTCCAGACCGTTTACCATAATACTCCAGCTCATTAATATTTCATTAAAGTTTAGCAGAATTCTTTTGCTTCTACTCATAAGAACATGGGTCCCTATAAAACTTCTGTAATGGTGTCCACGCGCCTAAGAATCAACTATTACCCATTACTCTTTTCTTGTTTGGTCACCTTCTAAGACGTGTAAATTTACACACACACACACATACACACACACATACACACACACACACACACACACACACACACACACACACACACACACACACACACACACACACACACACACACAGTATCTTTGTTTCCATCATTTATACCATTGTTTAAATTGCCTCTTCTCATTCATCCAAAAATAGTCTCTTTGCATTTCTCTGCCTTAATTTTCATCCATTGTGAATCTGCACATTCCAATGGTCTGTCTGTCTACTTGTTAAATCTGTTGGCATTCTCCTCATGGTTAACCAAATTTTTAAGCTTCTTGTCTTTGGAAAAGTTTGAAATTAGGCCTGTTATGTTCTATACCAGGTCATTAAAATTTGTCAAAATGGATCCCAACACCAGCCTCCAGAAGTCATAACCACACATTCCTCATGAGTCTGAAAAACAGCCATTCTTTTCTTTTTGGCCCTGAACTAATTTCGTATCCATGCAGCCTTTAAAGCCTATTGGCTTTAATTTTGCTAACACCTATTGCACGGTAGTTTTACAAATGCTCCTTTGAAGGCTCATACATATATCACTTGCACTCCCACATCATTCTGTTCTGCTGACTAACAAAGCAGCTTGATCCAGTTAGTCAAAAAACTTGTCTTTCATAGATATACTGACTTTCAAATATTAGCCTTTATACTTACAGTTAATTTTGGCCTGGATTGGTGGTATTGATTTTGAAACTATTACTGTTCCCCATCATTACAGCATGAAACTGAAAGAAAGTTTTGTAATGTATGAATGTAGTTAAGGGCAGAAAATTAGGAAGTGTCGTCAGTGAGCTATTGGTGATCAGATGAGAAATTCGATAATACTCATAGTAAAATACCTAGAAAATATTCTACTTTGTTCTGGTTCTGTGAGATGAGAGTTTTTAATGACATACCATGCTGTAATTATTGCTTAGCAATGTTTTAGTCCAAAAAATATATGTGGATTATAATGCCCTCAGATAAATACTTGAAAATGTAAAGGATTTTAAAACATGAACTTTTTCAATACTTACAAGTTGTATGACATCTCAGCTTCTACCTTGCCCTGACTTTGTGTAAAATGCTTAAACTGTTAGTTAAAAATTGTGATGTTCATTCCTGTTTTGTTATCTGTGGGAATTCTTCACTGTGATTG
Source organism: Pristis pectinata (assembly GCF_009764475.1). Classification (NCBI taxonomy): domain Eukaryota; kingdom Metazoa; phylum Chordata; class Chondrichthyes; order Rhinopristiformes; family Pristidae; genus Pristis; species Pristis pectinata. The sequence continues at coordinate 76,150,934 of NC_067406.1, forward strand.
GGTGCTTAGTCAGCTTTTAACGCCACTGTTGCTGCATTGCCAGGAATCCTCTAGGTATGATACCTTACATTAACTAACATTAGAGATGCATAATTCCATGTTACAGAGATCATTGGGATACCTTACATGAACTAACATTAGAGATGCATAATTCCATGTTACAGAGATCATTGGATCTTCATGGGCAACTTTCTTCAAAGCCATCAATGAATATTATTGCTTTGCTGTTAATCAGAGTAATCCAAGCCATTACCTCCAAAAGTTTCCTTGATGTCAACATTAGGTTGACCTGAAATTGTGAGGATTTACCACATCCTTTTTTCCCAAACTAATGAAAGGCTATATCTGTGTGTTCTGCCGACATGGATTGGGAAAATGATCTGTGTTCTGTATTTAGGAACTATCCCAGGTAAGACATGGAAGGTCTGTCTATCAGAGCTTGCTGCTTCCTGGACCACGCTGTTCCAGTGCAGCATGATAATGGCATCTACCTGTTATTGGAAAGAACAGAGAAAGATAACCATGATCCAATCACATGCAGCTTGCTCTGTCAATTTTTTCCCAATTTATAACAGGGTAATACATTGCAAAGATGCTGTTTAAGGAACACATAGGCAGCATCATGTGCAGAGAGCTAGAGTTAATGTTTCAGGTCAATGACCTGACATCAGAATGTGAAACAATAACTGCATTGCTTTCTGTAAGTTCTACCCAATTTGCTGAGTGTTTCCAGCATTTCATATTGGATTTCCAGTATGTGCAGTATCTTAGTTTTGAAATAAGAGTTGTTAGGAGGAATCAGCAATACAGTCAGGCAACATTGGTAACAGCTTGAGGTGAAAAGTTTTGGATTAACTGGATTTGTCAAAGAGTGGAGAAAGAAGGCTGACAAAGAGAATGTTTGACTTATCAGTTCTAAATTAGCAGTGATGTATTGGATGAGGTTCCATCTACCTTGTAGGCAGAATTGCATGAAGGCTTGCTCTGGTCATTTGAGGCTCTTTAACCCACCAACTACACCACCACCCTTGCCACAAAAAAGTTGGTAGCTTTGGATCAACTGGGAAATAAATGTATAAAACAAAATATCAAACCTAAAGTGCCTCAAACCCACCTGCTTGCAGTTTTAATGAAGGCAGGAGGCCAGTCTAGCCCAGGATGTGGGATGTGGTATTTTGATGAGGCCTTGAAGCTCAGATTTTATTTCTTTCCCTACTCTAACATTGAATTGAACTTTTGAGAAATCCTTCATGGAAGAGGCAAGTGCTTTTTCAGCACTGTGACCCAGGAGGAACAGGAATGTTTCCACCCACCATCATCCCCTCCCTCCAAGCAAACATGATTATATCCCCAATAATTAGACCACCCCCAATCCCTGCCTAAATATTTTTAGATATACTTTCAATGTTGCTTCAATTTTATTTGATATCTATAATTCTAGGATTTACATGCTGTGTTAAACCTTACATGTTTAGTGCCTATTACTCATTGTTTAAATGGGAACATTATCAGATATGAATGTCAATTTTGCTTCATGTTTGTGGATTACCATCAGGGCAGTCTTCCTCTTAGAGTCATAGAGTCATACAGCATGGCAACAGGTCCTTTAACCCACCAAGACTGCCAACCATCAATACTCTTTGATACTTATACACTTTAATCTCCCCATCAATTCCTCCCATATTCTGCCAGTACCCCAATGTGCATTTACCTACACATTGGGGGTAATTTACAATGGCCAATTAACCTACATGTCTTCAGCATGTTGGAGGAAAATGGAGGAAACCTACATGGTCATAGGGAGAATGTGCAGACACCACTGGAGTCATCTAGCTGTGCACCTATATTGCTGGAGCTGTGAGACAACAGCTCTACCTTGCTGTCTTGTTGCCTTTACAACATAAAGGATCAGGTGTTTGTGTCTTTGTGCTGGGATGGGTCCTTCTCATTTTAAGCTGCCCCCTCTACATTCCAGAAGTACACAATTTTGCCAGTTACACATTTAACCTGCTGGTAAACAAAATGATAAATTTCTTTTGCTTGTAACATTGGCATCTTTAATCCCATTTACTCAGTTCTTCTTTGCTTCACCGCTTTCTTTCTGTATTTGAATTTCTTGTGACCAGAAACAATTTTTTCTAATGACCTTGTATACCAAAATAATATTTTGTCTGTTTAAGATTCATTTCAAGCAATGCCATTATTTGAGTTTTTGCTGTTCGATGTTTGTATGTTTTTAAAAAAAAAAACATTTTTCCTTATTAAACTGTGAGTAATTTTTCCAACACTTTGCATTCATTTCCAGTCATTTTTACTGTTCAGTTTTGTGCCTTTTTTAGGTGTGATGCAAACAGCTTGACTTTGTTTTTCATGATCTTCTTTGAGGAAGTACAATTCAGACTGTTGAAAACATAATTCCATGTAAAATCAAATTGCCTGGGTGGACCAGATTTACCTGACAGCTAACTGCACCATTCTTTCCCTTTGCTGCAGGAAAGTAATTTGCATGTGACCCATTTAAATGAGCCTGCACGTCATTAGCGTGTATTTTGTTAATTGCATACGCGATGCCATTAGTCACTAATTTAATGCATTGGAGCAATTCACATGGTATCCAAGTGAAAAACACCACTTTTTAAAAAAAAACACAAATACACTTTGTATCACACTTTTATCTAAGTTTGATCTCCTTTCAGTGAAACTTGAAGAACGTTGGAACACAAGACAAAATTACAATTACCACAAATGGCTAATTATTCATGTAACATTAAATCATTTATTAAAAATTACCATTAAGATTTATTGCATTGAATATCAAATTCAGACAGAACAGCTACAGCAATCAAACAATCCAGGTAGAGAGAAAAGTGAGGGCTTGAGTTGAAATGGAAATATTCTCCAGTGAAGGTCTGCAAAAGTTGCCATTTACAAGCAGTTAACTTCTGCTCAGTTAGTGCAAAACATTTGATTTTACCTCAGTGACAAGTGCTAAGGAAATTATAAAAAAAGAGTCCATTAATTCCTACGATGTATTTACAATGCAAATATTATACTCACAGAACAATGTTTCAATAGCAATCATTCTTAACATAGCTATAACATTTGTAACTACTGTAACCAGCACTGTTTCACCTGGTTCTGCCATTTGAATCACTGGTTGTATTAGCTTATCTGTTAATGTTATGGAGTTGAATTAGTGGGTTAGCAAGTTAAGTATAATTGCAAAATGACATGGTACAGTAATTTTGCTAGTACAATGTTATTTTCAACAGCCTCTAGCACAGCAATCTGTTTGCATTCTTTGGCACACAGTGTCATACAGCACGGAAACAGTCCCCTCGACCCACCTTATTCAAGGTGCCTTCCTGAGCTAGTTCCATTTGCTTGGATTTAGCCCATATTCCTCTAAACCTTGCCCAAGAATGAACCTGTCCAAATGTCTTTTAAATGTAACTGTATCCACCTCTACCACTTCCTCTGGCAGCTCATTCTAATGTAAGTTTAGGGCTATAATTCTCAACATGGAGAATTTCTAATCGAAGGCTGGTTCTCAAGGGATACTCAAGCTTGATGTATTAGAGGGGAGAAAAAGTCGTCATCACCACACATTGCTCTTGTGCACAAAGGAGCACCACCAGCCCTGCTCTGACCATCTCTGACCCCTGCCACCGTACTACCCCATCCTCACCCCCTGCATTGGCAGCCCACAACCCAAGTTGAGTATGATGTTGGCATTATCATTTGACAAGAGCCCCCTTATCTAAATTCTAAAACACAGAATTCCTCTGTTGGGAGCATTAACTTTAAAGATAACATGTTTTGTTATTAGTCAAATAAGGTATTTTTAAAAAAGCTGTTTTTGTGGTTACAGGATTAATTAAGATAAATTATTTGATAATTATGTCTGCAGTAGCAATTGTGAATTGCTTTATCACCAATGGTCAGATGTATACAAAGCCACATATACATTTTGCTAATTCAATGCAGTTTTTTTCTTAGCAAAAATTTATATGAATTGTTTAACTGTCCAATTTTCTATTTAGCTGTATACAGTATACCTATTATTTAAGGGGATGTTTCTTTTCTTGAGAATGTGTATGTTTAGGCTGCTGGTGTTTACTTGCAAGTCAAATCTTAATCAGTCTACAGAATTAAATATATTATTTCTCAGTGCTTCATAATAATGTATCCAGTTTTGACTTCAAGCAATAGTAACCTTGCAATATTAACATAAGTGTCGAGTAAATCTTGTCTATAGGTTTGACTTTAGATGCTTTATGAAAATCATGTTGTGTCATTGAAAGGAGGTTGAACTTGTGTAGAAGTGTGATACAAGTGCATTTTGTGTTATTGTCATTTAAAGTTACAAGGCCCAATTTTCATATAGTGGCGATGCAGTGGTTAAGTTACCAGTTGAGTAAACTATAGGCCTGGATTAAAAATCTGGAGATGTGACTTCACATCCCACTGTGACAGCCATAAAATGTAAGCACAGTTAATAACCTGGAATTTTAAACACTAGCTTTAGAAATAATGATCACAGAACGATTGGATTGTCATAAAAACCCACATGACTCATTAATGTCCTTTAGGAAATCTGCCATTCTTACCTGGTCCAGTTGATATGTGACTTCAAAATCTATGGCAATATGGCTCACTTTTAACTGCTCTCTGACATAGCCCAAAAATCTACTCATTTGTACTACAACTGCTATGATGAAACAGGAGAAGTGTAAAAGTAGACTGTCTAGCCACCTAGATACTGATTAGACACTGCAAAATTGCTCATATTGAAATGATCCTTGCAATTTGTTGTGTGACAATCATGCTAAATGGTTAAGACTCATAACTGATCTGGCATCTCAAATCCAAACATCTGTGAGGTGTGAACTATCAACAGCAGCTGAAATATACACCACTTCAATCTGTATCCTCTTGAGCATATTCCCCTCAGTGTATTACATTCAAGCCAGGGATCAACCAGGCTTAATGAAAGCATGCTTAGAGCAGTATCAAGTATACCCAAGAATGATGAAACTGTAGCACAGGACTATATCAAACATAGCATGGAACATACAGAACTAGGTGACCCTTACAACTGATGGACCAGATCAGAGCTCTGCAGTTGTGTCACATGTGGATGTGAATGACAGTGGACAATTAAACAAAAAGAGGACATCCTCAGCCACGGTAGATTCCAGCACGTGAGTGCTAAAAATAAAGGCGAAATATTAGTAACAATGTTTAGCCAGAAGTGCTGAGTGGATGATCCACTTCAAGCTTCCTCTTGAGATCCCACCAATCTTTAACTAATTTGAATTACTCCATGTGATACCAAGAAACAACTGAGAGCACAGGATACAGTGAAGTCTACAAGACCATACAACATCATGACTGCAGTACTGAAACTGAGGAAAGTTGCCTAAGTTTGTCCTAAAAGAAACAAGACAAAGCCAATCTGGCTTAATACTGTCCAATCAGTCTACTCTCAATCATCAGCCAAGTGATGAAGTCATCGACAGTGCCATTAAGCGGAACTTACTGACCTATAACCTGATCATTAATGCCCAGTTCACGTTTCCCAAGGACTAATCAGTTTTGGATCTCATCAGAGCCTTGTTCCAAGCATGGACACAGAGTTGAATTCTGGGGATGAGGTGAAAGTGACTGCCCTTGACTTCAAGGGAGTATTTTATCATGTTTTGCATCAATGAGTGTTGGTAAAATTGAAGTCAGTGTACATTGAGGGAAAACCTTCAAATACCATGCATAAAGGAAGATGGTTGTGGTTGTTGCAGGTTAATCATTTCAGTGCCAAGACACCACTGCAGAAGTTCCTCAGGCCAGTATTCTAGGCCCAACCATCTTCAGGTGTTTTATCTGTGACATTTCTTCCATCATAAGGTCAGAAATGGGGATGTTTGCTGATGATTACACAATGCTCAGTCCAATTCTGAACACCTCAGGAAATGAAGTAATCCACACCTGCATGCAGTTTGATTTGGACAACATTCAGGCATGGTCTGATAAATAGCAAGGAACATTTGTGTCATTGAAGTGTCAGGCAGTGACCATCTCTAGCAAGAGAGATTCTAACCACTTACCCTTGAAATTCAGTGGCATTACCATTAATGAGTTCTCCTCTATCAACATTTCTGGGTGTCTTCTTTAACCTGAAACTCAACCAGACCAGCCACATATATACAGTAGTGACAAGTAAAAGTTGGAGGCTGGGAATCCTGCAGTGGCTGAATCACCTCTTGATACCCACAATCTTCAAGGCACAAGCGAATGAAGTAGTCTACACCTGAAGTGATGGATTAGTCTGACTACTTGCCTGGATAGGTGCAACTCCAATGACATCGTTAACACTCAAGAGGCTCAACATCATCCAGAACAAAGCAATCCATTTCATTTGTACTCCATCCACCAGCCTAATCACTAATGGTGCAACGTGGCTATAGGATGTATCATCTACAAAATGGCCCGCATTTACACACTTGCTTTGACAACACCTTCTAAACAACTAACCTCTGCCACCAAGAAAGTTAAGGGCAGCAGTGCAAAGGAACACCACCATCTGCATACTTCCCTCCACATTCCACATCATCCTTAATGAGAATTTTCTCACCATTCCTTCATTTTTCCTGAGTCTAACTTCTGGATTACCTTATCTAACAGCACTGTTGGAACATCTTTTGACTTTCGTAAAGCTTTCAACAGGGTCCCTCATGGTGGGCTGGTCCAGAAGATGAAGGCACATGGGATCCATGGAGACTTGGCAGATTGCATTCAAAATTGGCTGAACCATAGAAGACAGAGGGTGTAGCAGAGGGGTGTTATTCTGACTGGAGATCTGTGATAAGTGGTGTTCTGCAAGGTCTAGTGCTGTAACCCATGTGGTTTGCGATTATATAGTATATATATGATTTTGATAAAAATGTAGGTGAGCTGATTAGTAAGTTTGCAGATGACATAAAATTGGCAGAATTGTGGATCATTAGAAAGATTGTCAAAAGATTCAGTAGGATATAGACCAGTTGGAAATATGGGCAAAGAAATGGCAGATTGAGTTTAATCTGGGCAAGTGTGAAGTGTTGCATTTTGGGAGGTCAAATGCAAGAGGAAAGTATACAGTAAAATGGTTGGACCCTTAGGAGCATTGATGTATTGAAGGATCTCGGGGTGCAAGTCCATAGCTCCCTGAAAGTGGTAACACAACAGGATAGGGTTACAAACAAGGCGTACGGCATGCTTGCCTTAATTGGTCGGGGTGTTGAGTATAACAATCGGGATGTCATGTTGCAGCTGTATAAAGCTTTGGTTAGGCGACATTTGGAGTATTGCATACAGTTCTGGTGGCTGCACTCCAGGAAGGATGTGGAAGCTTTGGAGAGGGTACAGAAGTGGTTCAGCAGGATGTTGCCTGGATTAGAGAGTATTAGCTAAAAAGAGAGGTTTGACGTACTTGGATTGTTTTATCTGAAGCATCAGAGGCTGAGGGGCAACCTGTTAAGGGTATATAAAATTATGAGAGGCCTAGATAGGGTTGATAGAGTTTTTTTTCCCAGGGTGGAATTGTCAAATGCCAGAGGGCATAGTTTTAAGGTGAGAGGGGGAAAGTTTAAGGGAGATCTATGAGGCAAGTTTGTTTTACACAGAGTGTGGGAGGTGTCTGGAATGAGCTGCTAGGGGATCTGGTGGAGGCAGATTGGTATTGGTTTATTATTGTCACATGTACTGAAGTACAGTGAAAAACTTGTCTTGCATACCGATCGTACAGCTTCACCAAGACAGCGAGAGGTAAAGACAGAGTCCAAGGAGGGGAGGCTGGTGTCTGTGATGCGCTGGGCTGTGTCCACAACTCTCTGCAGTTTCTTGTGGTCCTGGGCAGAGCAGTTGCTGTACCAAGCTCTGATACATCCAGATAGGATGCTTTCTATGGTGCATCGATAAAAGTTGGTGAGAGTCAAAGGGGACAAACCGAATTTCTTTAGCCTCCTGAGCAATGTTTAAGAGGCATTTAGACAGACACACAAACAGGCAGGGAATGGAGGGATATATACCATGTGCAGGTCGTTGTGCAGTTGGTATTGGTATTGGTTTATTATTGTCACTTGTACTGAGGTACAGTGAAAAACTTGTCTTGCATACCATTCGTACAGGGCCTGTTCCTGTGCTGTATTTTTTTATCTTCTATATTCTATTTTCGCCAGAAGGATTGTACTGCACAACCCTCCCCACCATTGAGGACATCTTCAAGATGCAGTGCCTCAAGAAGGTGGCATCCATCATTAAGGACCATCACCATCCGGGATATGCCCTCTTTGCATTACTACCATCAGGGAGGAGGTACAGGAGTCTGAAGACCCACACCCAACATTTTAGGAACAGCTTCTTACCCTCTGCAATCAGCTTTCTGAACAGTCCATGAACCCATGAACACTAGCTCGCTATTCCTCTTTTGCACTATTTATTTATTTCTGTAACTTATAGTAATTTTTATGTCTTGCACTGTACTGCTGCCACAGAACAACAAATTTCATGACATATGTCAGTGAAGATAAACCTGATTCTGATTCACCACCTTCTGAAGGGAAACTAAAGATGAGCTGATCTTTTTGGTGGTGCCCATGTCCTGAGAAATAATAAGATTTATTTGAATTGCCACAACAAAAGCAGATATGTTTTGAGATATTAATTTAAAAACCTTCATGATTTTCACCTATTTTTACCTTTTTAATTGTAAAGGCCTTTGAAAATTGTTGCAGTCATGAAATATTTCACTAGAAATGGTCATTTTTACCAAGGTTAAGTGGGAGGAGTCTTGATTACTGACTTGATATTCTTCTCTTCTGAGGGAGTGACTTCTTGCCAGGTTATAGTTGCATATAAGCTAGTCAGCTTATTTCTCTCACTGATAATCGTATTTGAATATCAACTGAGCACCTTGGCAGACTAGTTAACCTTCAGGGGCTCCAGGGTTGAGCCAGAACCTATTCTTATTTCATGGCCACACATGTAAAAGGGTCATTTGATATTAATCATTAACAGCAAACCTGGCTAATTTTTAAAGAGTCAAAAACTGGAGATGTTGGAAATCTGAAACAAAGACAGAAAATACTGGAAATAATCAGCAAGTCAGGCAGCATATGTGGCAAGAGAAACAGAGGTAATGTTTCAGCTCAGTGACTCCCATCAGATTAGTTTGTGTCCTTTTTGACGGAGGATTACAGGCTACTTTATGATCCTTGGCAAAAGAGGTCAGCCACCTTCACTTGAATTGGTATTGAACCTTCATTGTCAAGTACTCATCAGCTCTGTTTGAAATTCGAGCTGATTGTCATGTGCACAAGTACATGTATGTACAGTTGCAATGAAAAACTTGCCTGCAGCAGCATCACATGCACCTGGCATCATATAAGCAGCATTCACAAGAGAAACATAATTTAAACATAAATTATACATAATTTTTACAAAAAAGAACACAATTAGAACAACAAAAGAACTTCATTTTAGTGCAAGGTGATTGAAGTGGTCATAGTGTTGCTACTACTGAGATAGTGATTAGGGTTGTGCAAGTTGGTTCAAGAGCCGAATGGTTGAAAGGAAGTTGCTGTTCTTGAACCTGGTGGTATGGGACTTTAGGTTTCTGTACCTCCTGCCCAATGATGGCTGCAGAAAGATAGCATGGCCCAGATGGTGGCAATCTTTGATGATAGATGTGGCCTTCTTGAGGCAGCGCCTCATGTAGATACTACTGGTGGTGGGGAGGGATGTGCCCGTGATGTATTGGGTTGAGTCCACTACGCTCTGCTGCTTCTTACGTCCCTGTGCATTTAAATTGCTGGAAATCTGAAATAAAGACAGAAAATACTGGAACTAATCAGCAAGTCAGGCAGCATATGTGGCAAGAGAAACAGAGGTAATGTTTCAGCTCAGTGACTCCCATCATGCAACCAGTCAGGATATTTTCAACAGTACATCTGTAGAAGTTTGTTAGAGTGTTCGGTGACATGCTGAACCTCCTTAACCTTCTAAGAAGTAAAGACTTTTACTGTTATAATCTCTTGGTCTGATTCAGGCTTTCATGTTGATCACATATCTACTTTACACTGTGTATTAATTCCCCTGGACCCATTGCAATTTGCCCATCGCTGAAACAGGTCTACAGTGGATGCCATCTCCCTGGCCCTACACTCAGCTCTGGAGCATCCAGACAGTAAAGACACCTACGTTGGACTATTGTTTATTGACTACAGTGCTGCCTTCAATACAATAATCCCAAGTAAGTTTGTCACCAAACTCCAAGACCTAGGACTCAACACCTCCCTGTGTAACTGGATCCTTGACTTTCTAATAAACAGACTGCAATCAGTGAGGATAGGCAGCAATACCTCCGGCACAATTATTCTCAACACTGGTGCCCCACAAGGCTGCGTCCTCAGCTCTCTACTCTACTCCCTATACACTCAGGACTGTGTGGCCAGATTCTGCTCTAACTCCATCTACAAGTTTGCAGATGATACCACTGTTGTAGGCCGTATCTCAAACAGTGATGAGTCGGAGTATGGAAGGAGGTAGAGAGCTTACTGGAATAGTGTCATGTCAACAACCTTGCCCTCAATGTTAACAAAACAAAAGAGCTGGTCATTGACTTCAGGAAAAGGGGCGGTGTACGTGCACCTGTCTATGTCAATGGTGCTGAGGTCGAGAGGGTTGAGAGCTTCAAGTTTCTGGGAGTGAACATCACCAACAGCCTGTCCTGGTCAAATCACGTAGATGCCATGGCCAAGAAAGCTCACCAGCACCTCTACTTCCTCAAGAGGCTAAAGAATTCGGTTTGTCCCCTTTGACTCTCTCCAACTTTTATCGATGCACTATAGAAAGCACCCTATCTGGATGTATCACGGCTTGGTACGGGAACTGCTCTGCCCAGGACCACAAGAAACTGCAGAGAGTTGTGAACGCAGCCCAGTGCATTACGGACACCAGCCTCCCCTCCTTGGACTGTCTTTACCTCTCACTGTCTTGGTGAAGCAGCCAGCATAATCAAAGACCCCACCCACCCTGGTCATTCTCTCTTCTCTCCTCTTCCATCGGGTAGAAGATACAGGAGCCTGAAGGCACGTACCACCAGACTTAAGGACAGTTTCTACCCCACTGTGATAAGACCATTGAACAGTTCCCCTATACAATGAGATGGACTATGACCTCACGATCTACCTTGTTGTGACCTTGCACCTTAATGCACTGCACTTTCTCTGTAGCTGTGACACTTTACTCTGTACTGTTATTGTTTTTACCTGTACTACATCAATGCACTCTGTACTGACTCAATGTAACTGCACTGTGTAATGAATTGACCTGTATGATTGGTTTGTAAGACAAGCTTTTCACTGTACCTTGGTACAAGTGACAATAACATACCAATACCAGTACCCAAACTATCAATACTATTTAACCTGAGAAATTACGATGAAGATCCAGTGTGTAACTTAAGGTTGCAAGTCACACTTTACAAAGCCTCCTTGAAAGGGGATTGGTTTGCCTAGCAATCTTGCATTCGTATCAAGTTGGCAGTTGCCAGAGTGCTATTAGAAATAGGTTGATAAGTGATCCAATACCATTTTCAGACTGATAACACCCCATTTATGCCAGCTGGAGTGGAAGGTACAACATTTGTCCTTCTAATTTCCTTCCCTCTGCCACCTGCCCCTACTGACCCCACACTGTCCAGGTGAAGCAGTAATTCACTTGGAATTCTAATTTAGTATTCTGCTTAGATTAGGCATGATTTGGTCTCTACATTTTGAAAATCAATGTAGATAGACACATTCTGCATATCAGTCATCCTGTTTATTCTGTCAGCACAACCTAGAGCTCCAAGTTGCTAGTCATTTTAATTCTTCATCCTGCTTCCACTCTGACATCTCTGTCCTTGGCTTCCAATGAAGCTCATGGTAGGTTCAAGGAACAAAATCTCATCCTCATATGATTGTCTTCTGGACATAGCATTGAATTTTACAGAAAGTCAGGAATTCCATTCTTTGCCTCTCATGATTCCAGTGATCAGTTGTTTTTCAGGTAACTTCAGGGTCAAATTCTCCTACGTGCATCTCATCTAGACTTACCTTTGTTATTCACTAACACCTTCACCACCCTTTCTCATCTGTGTCCATTATCAGTTTTTGTCTTTGAATCTCTCCCCTAGCTTTCTCTGCAAATTAAAATTCATCACTAACTTTTCCCAGTTCTTATGAAAGGTCCTTGACCAAAAATGTTAACTTTGTTTCTTTCTCTGCGGATGCTGTCTGTTCTGTTGCATATTTACATCATTTCCTGACTTTTAAATTGGCTTTTTTCCCTTGAATATTCTTCCTTTTTTGTGCATTTCTTTCATGCTTTTGTAAATCCTTTTCTAATCAGTAACTTTCAATTCAGTGATAAAGACGTAATCAGCTCAATTATTTTTGCTGTTGGTACAATATTTTATAGTCTTCCAACAATAACGTATTCAAGATTGACCCAAAGGATATCTTTCTTTCAGATGTAATTGGAATAATCTTCTATTGTCTGATTTATAGCATTCCTTATAGTTATAATTAACTCATAATCATCATCTCAAATAGAACTATTCATTATACAAATCCCTAGGTCATTAATTGAACTATGAAAGTGGAATAATAAGCACTTAAATCCATTTTCACTTCAGCATTTTATATTGGCTGAATTAGAAGAAATTAAAAAATATCAATTCTAAAGAGTACGAAAGGGAAGTGCTGATACATTGTAAACATTTGTGGCAGTGGTGTGGTCAATGTTCTGTTAAACCAAATTTATTAAACTCTCCTCTCTTGGCATTCTGCTTCCTGACTACGATTTGCTGGCATGAGTCTGCCAACCACAACCAGCGTCTGTGGCTCCCCTGTGCCTGAACTTGCATGATTTTGATGGGGAGAGTCCAAGGTATCCCAAAGTCTAGTGATGGGGCCTTGAGCAGTGATAGTAAACCATCCTCCCCTCCATGGTCTCTGTCTTTACCTCTCGCTGTCTTGGTGAAGCAGCCAGCATAATCAAAGACCCCACCCACCCAGGTCATTGTCTCTTCTCTCCTCTCCCATCAGGCAGAAGATACAGGGGCCTGAGGGCACGTACCGCCAGACTTAAGGACAGCTTCTACCCCACTGTGATAAGACTATTGAACAGTTCCCTTATACGATGAGATGGACTCTGACCTCACAATCTACCTTGTTGTGACCTTGCACCTTATTGTTTACCTGCACTGCACTTTACCCTGCACTGTTATTGTTGTTACCTGTACTAGATCAATGCACTCTGTACTAACTCAATGTAACTGCACTGTGTAATGAATTGATCTGTACGAATGGTGTGCAAGACAAGTTTTTCACTGTACCTCGGTACAAGTAACAATAATAAACCAATACCAATACCAATAGTACCTTGGACAATGCAGTGGAGAGTCTCTGGTTCCCAAACTCCACATTTCACTTCCAGTCTTGATGTATCCTGATGGTGTCCTTGCTGACTTCCTATCTTTCATAAGTTCCAATTTAACCAAAACTCAGCTACTTATGTTCTGGTCTACACTAACTTCTGGTTCCTGTAATCCCTCTTGTTGCTGGAAGACCTTACCTCCTGGTCCCCTGAAGCATTCAACTTAAAGCCTGTTATGATGGTCAAATCCTTTTATTGTGTTACTTCACCACTGCACATTCTTTTTTATTCCTACCTCTCCTTTTAGTAATCTGGCTTCTTATGTTGGAATGAATTGGTCATTTTCAGATTGGCAGTCAGAAACCAGTGGGGTGCCACAGGTATCAGTGCTGGGGCTTCAAGTACTTATAATCCATATTGATGACTTGGATGAACAGACTGTGGTCAGATTTGCTGATGATACAGAAGTCAGTGTGGTAGCAGATTGTGAGGAGGAAACAAGGAGACTGTAAAGGGATAAAGAGAGATTAAGAGAGTGAGCAAAAATTTGGCAGATGGAGGATAATGTGTGATGATGTGAGCTTAATATAAAAATAGAAAATACTGGAAATACTCAGCAGGTCAGGTAACATCTGTGGAAAGAGAAAGTGAGTTAACGTTTCAGGTCGAAGACCCTTTGTCAGAACAGAACAGTCTTTTTGACCAGAAACATTAACCCTGCTTCTCTTCCCACAGATGTAGCCTGACCTGAATATTTCCAGCATTTTCTGTTTTTATTTTAGATTTCCAACATCTGTACTTTTTTTTGACTTCCATGATAACGTGAGATTATCTGCTTTGGAAGGAAGAATGAAAAAGCAAATTACTATTTAAATGGAGTGAGACTACAAAATATTGCAGTACAAATAGATCTGTTTGTAATAAATCATTAAAGGTTAGCATTCAAAAAAGTTAGCATTCAGGTACAACAAGTAATTAGGAAAGTTAATGGAATGTTGATCTTTAGTAGAAGAAGAAGTAGTTTTAATATAACTTGACAGAATGCTGGTAAACCTGCACCTGGAGTACTGAGTATAATTTTGGTCTTCATATTTAAGGAAAGATGTATTTGCATTGGAGGTGGTACAAAAAAGGACCACCAGGTTGGTTCCTATGATGAAGTGGTTAAGGTATTAAGAAAAGTTGAGAAGATTGGGTCTGTAAAGTGGATGTTGAGAGGATATTACCTTGGTAGGGGCATCTGGAACAAAGGAGCAGAGTTTTGGGATAAAGGGTTTCCCATTTAAGACAGGGATGAGGAGAATTTTTTTTCCGTCACTTTTAGCAATCTGAGATATTTCTTTAATCAAGCTTTTTTTAATCATGACTCCTCATTGCTCAAGATTCTGTTACTTTGCAGACTTCCATTTGAAAAGCATTTTTTTCTCTATTGTTAAGAATTATAATTGTTCATTGTATATCATGTATAGCACTAACTAAAATAATTATAATATTCTGTCATTCCAAACATCTAGAAATATCAATGTGATTCAAAAAAGCAGTAAAAATAGCATGTAGAAATCTGACCATACATGCTTTTCTGTTTTAATCTTTGGTATGCAAATTAACAAAACTGAGTTATATTAGAATAGTTAACCTCATGATTCATAGATAATAAATGATTGGGTGTAGAATCCATACCTCCAACTAAGAGTTTCAATGTTTTGAAAGAAAAGGCCTTGGATGTGGGTAGAAAATATGAGAGAAACTTAGATTTAGATTTGTGCTGCGGAGGTAATTGGAAAATTAAGATATGTCCATATTGAGGAAGAAGTTCATGCTTAACCAAAAGCTCAAAATACCAGGCGCAATTGTGGTGTGTGTTATTGCTCCATTTCGGATTGAAGTCAGTGTGACTGAATTTCAGAAGCAGAGTAAAATATGCACCAAGAACATGTTTTCAGTTGTGTGTTTTCATAGAAGTTCTTGCAATTTACTACCTTGACGTCAGCCAGGGGATACCGTGGGCAGGCATGGTAGTGTAGCGGTTAGCGTAACGCTTCACAGCGCCACGACCCGGGTTCAATTCCGGCCACTGCCTGTAAGGAGTTTGTATGTTCTCCCCGTGACTGCGTGGGTTTCCTCTGGGTGCTCCGGTCTCCTCCCACATTCCAAAGACGTGCGGGTTAGGAAGTTGTGAGCATGCTATGTTGGCGCCAGAAGCATGGTGACACTTGGGGCTGCCCCCAGAATACTATGCAAGAAAGGTGCATTTCACTGTGTGTTTTGATGTACATGTGATCCATAAAGATATCTTTTATAAGTGAAATTATGTGACCATTTTCACCCTTTTATACTATTCACCTAGGTTTTCCTCCTGATCACCTGTTAGTTATGGCAGGGAGATCTCTCCCAGGAAATTTTAGACCTTTCTCTTTTCCTCATAGCATTTTCTGTCTTCACTTCAGATAAGCTTTAATGATTATAGTCATCTGTTTGCCTGAACAAAGGTTTTCCATGTTACAGATCATGAATTTTTAATCGTCAGATTAGGGCAGTATAATTCAGTTGGTTCAGATAATTCAACCATGTTCAGGAAAGCAAAATCAAAGTTTTTTACATAGTGGAACTTAACTATATATTTTTTCCTTTGTAGCAAATAATATTTAAAAACATTTCATCCTATCGCATCTAATATTATGGCTAATGTATGAAACTTTCTGAAGCATTAGCATTTGGTTACTTTTCAGGAAGTTGAATTATAGGTAAGGTTTAAGAAAAAAATAATTTGAAGCTTTGAGAATAGGAAGTAGAAAAGCACCAGGAATGAACAGAGTGCTTTCGCCCTGAAATGGGTTTGCGGATTGTAAAAAAGAATGACCTGTCTGAAAGCCTGCAACTGTCTGCCTTCCAAACACCAACATCTATTATGTATTGAAGTAGCCGAGTTGTTTGTAACATTCTGTTTCATTAGGGATCATCAAATCCTATGCTGTGTTGTCCTAATGGGAGATCACATTGCAAAAGTGTCAACATTTAACTGTAACAGAAGTTATATCCACTGGGTTTTGCTCTATTTTTGCAGTAACTTCATGGGGGTAAAGTGATTTGCTCAGTTTTTCTGGTGGATTGAACTGATGACAATATAAATTCTGCACAAAAATTATAAAATTTAAAACACAGATTGATGCAAGTTTTGTAGTTGTAAAAAAAATGCAAATTAGTTTGAACGGAAACCTGTGGCTTGGCAAGTGGCAGAGAAAACTTCTCAAACTGGGTGAAATTTAGGCTCAATTTGCAATTGGTCAGCCACTTTCATCCATTTGTGGAAGTGTGAATGTGACCTACTGATATGCATAGGCAGAATGGACAAAACAAAATAGGGAGTAGTAGCATTTGGATAATATTTGGGGGACACATTTGATGAATGCTTGTTTAAAAAACAAAGGTGAATCAGATATTAAGGGGTGAAGGCCAGATGGATGAAAGTCAAAGAAGTGACACAAAGGGTCTGACAATACGCTGAGATGAGGAATTCGTGCCACAGTAAAAAATACAGTGTCAGGATAAAACATAATAGTAAGAAAAGGAGAGTATAGGGGAAACTGCAAAAAAGGAACTGTGGATCAACGTGTGGAGATGGGGATGGGGATGGGGTTGGAGTGGTTTTGGTAGTGGCATGGCTGAAATTGGTCAGTTTGGGTATATGATATGCCAGTGTATTTCAAAGCTGATTGCGAAGATAATGCCTAGAATGTGAGAACATCCTCCGGAAGTTTTCTTTAAGCATCTTCCATTCCTTTTTCCTCTTGCACTTGCTACACATGCCCAAATCCAGTTTATATCCCTGCCTAGATATAGCACTCAACTCTGTGTCACATTGCATTACTCTTGGTTTGCTCCTGATGCTTGTAATTTTTCTCATCACAGCTCCTACTGTTTTTACTGGTTATTCCTTCCTGACATTAGTAATTATTTTAAGTTCAGGTCATGATATCTGTTTATATCTTGTTTTTTGAGTTGGGTTCTGATTTTGTTCATTTCCTTAGTCTGCTTCTAATATAGTTTTCTCACTTTTGTCTTTTTTTTTGTGTATTCTTCAGACAATTCCTGCTGCATAATTTTCTACTGTTTTTCCTGTGTTTCTCTCCTTTTTTAAATAAAACTCCCATAGCTTGTGTTTCGCTGTTTTCAATGCAGCTCTTCCTAAATGTGCTCTTATGCCTGGCATTTATATTTTTAAGTCCTACTGCTGATCTTACTCATTTTATTTTACTCATAAGACTGGTATTTATCCTTTTTTAATATCCACCCACAATTTCTAAATATAGATTTGTTGTTTCCTTTTAACTTCAGCGTCAACAGTTGCATTCCCTATTTTTGGTGTCACCCAGTGTATTTGAGAGTTTTAGTACTCCTCTCTAATTGAAGTTCTTTTACTTTCACATGCTTATATTTTTAACTCCAGTCTATGATGTCTTTTAAGCTCTAGTCCCAGTGTTGCTCTTTTGTTCAGACTTACTTCCACTCTAGAGTTTGAATTCATTTTTTCCAGTCCAACTGCAAATACTAAATTTCAAATGGCTACTGTTCCTTTTGGTTTTCCTCCAAGTTCTCTGTTTTTCTAAAAAAAAATCACAATTTCACTGATGTGGCTAAAATGTAATATTTTTTAACTTCCAAATTAGTTCTTTCACAAATGTCTTTACGATGACCATTTTAGAAAATTAGCTCAGGGAAGGCTGAGGAATGATTTCCTCCAATTGCAAACACTGAGGGTGGATGATTATTCCCCTTTCATCAGCCTTCAGCGTGACTTTGACCTGGTGTTTGCTCATCCAGGTCCCATAGTAGTCTTTCATGTTAATGCAGTTTCCTGCTCCCTTAATGTATCGGCACAGAAAAGTTAATACATGTATGACATTAACATGTGGGTCAAACTTATGTACAGTGATCGTACACTCTTTCTGCATGGGGAAGATGAAGAGCAGACGTATCTTAAGCAGCGATAGTGCAGTTTCACTTCTCTTCTCCAAGAAATCTTGCAGCAGTTTCTGCCTTCCTTGAAAGTAACATCAAAATTACTGGCTAATCCTGGAGAAAGTGCATGTTCTTAGTCTCAAACCTGCAGCCTTTTCTCAGAACCTTCCTCATGAAGAGGTCACAGTTGAAGGGGTTCCCATCACTGAGATCCTTCATTGTCATCCTGTTAGCGTTGCGAATGCTTTATCCTCCTTCAGAGGAGTTTGTCATGATGAGCAGGTTATAGCAGGTTATATTTGCAGGAAAGGGGCATTAGATCAGTCCCCTGATCACCACAAAGATCCACCTCTGTGTCAGCAGATTAAGTTTTCATCAGGCAGGCACTCAATCAGAAAACAATCTCAAAGTCATCCTCTTCCTCGTCTTCTTCCTTACCTTGATCATTGCCCTCATTGTTGCTGTATGTAGCCCAGACCCCACTCCTCCGTTGTGGCAATCACCTGAGCCATATTCCATTTCATCTGGGGATCCAAGCTGGGGTGTGTCTGATGGGTCGAGATACCCAAGTCTCCAGAGAACATGGGGGGAGGCTGGAGGGCAATTGTATCCAACATTGCCCTCATCCTGATGGTCACCTATGCAAGTGGCTGCATCTAGCTATGCATAGGATGGAAGTATGCAAATACCAAGTGTCACTATGCGCTGAGGTTCTACGTTGCCATGCAATGTTCCATTCAGTTGGACTTTGCTGTACTACTTATCCTTCACGGAAAATTTCTTTCAGTAAACACCTTTGACCACAAGTCCACCAGGCAGTGGTCAGCATGGAACATACTGCAGGACTTGTGGGTGATGAACATGATATATCCTGTGTAATGGTTTCCAAAGCAGACTGTCAAAACCATTTGGCAAAATGTCTCATTGCCAGAACTCACCAACAAGCAGAAAGACCTTGCTTGGTTGGCAGTGAGAGGGCCCTCCCTGTCAGATCCTTCCTGCACAGTTGGAATCTCACTCCCAATGCATGCTGTCCTCGGGATGTGTGCGATGTGGATGAGATAATTGTCCACCTCTTTGTGGACTATGCATTTGCAAAGAAGATCTGAAAAAGGATGCAAGGATCCTTGTCCAGGTTTGTCCTGAGCAGCTGTGTTACAGAGGATGCACTGGTCTACAGGCAGTGCCCAGGGATGCATAGTGAGACAAACATCAAGTGCTGCTGAAGGTCATCAACTCAAACTCAGTGAAACGTGCACTTCGATCTGCCCGAAACTTGCTGTTCTTCCAGTACAATGAGATGTCCAGAAGAAACTGCTGCCACCTGGCACATTCCAGGCTGCAGGACTATATGTTTAGGGATGCAATGCAACTTGGTGCAACCAATACCAAGGCTTTGTGGGGAAGGACTGCAATCTAATGTCCTTCTGCATCAAGACACTGAGGGGACTGGGTCCTGCATTATAGTCCACAAATACTTGAAGCGTGTATTGTCCAAAGAGCCCACGAGAATGTATTAACTAGATGACACTACAAATGCATAGACTTGACAACACTATGAATGTATAGACTGGAGACACTATCCATGCACTATTTTGTATTTCTTGTATATATTTTTTATGAACAACATTTATTTTTTAAATAAAAAAAATGACAGGAATGATGTAGATTCAGCATTTTAATGTGCTACCTAATTTAGGACACCCAATCAGAACTAAATTAGAATTTTTCAACGTCAGATTTTCGCAAGAAAATACATGCTCCAGAGTGCTAATGATAGTTGCAAAGGATACAAAATAAATAATAATTTTGAAGGCAACCCGATTTTACAATCTGTATATTTTGGTCAACAGGTTTATTAACTTCGGTGATAATATGGCTTGAAAACAATGTCGGCAGTCACTGAGGGGCAAACATACGCATTGACCATGAAATCTCATAAAACGGACAAAATTTTTAAAATTCCACAAATGCCACAGGATTGTCAGAAATCGATTACCAATCTCAAATGGGTGGTAAAAGAAAAAAAGGAATACAGTGAAGAGAAATACAAAACACATCAAAGAAGCCCCGAGGTGCTGAAAAAAACACTTACTTGTTTTTAGTGCATGATTGCCAAGCTGTTCCATCTATCCCGTGAAGGAGAAGTGATGTCCTTCGAGTTTTAACAGTTTTATAAGTGAAGAAGTATACTTCTGACCAATTTGCTTACACAATATTAGTGGCAAAGATGTATCATTCATAATACCTATCTTAAACAACTTTCATTGACAACTCACATAAGAGATCCTGTTACCACAGTCCTTGACTTGGAAATGTATCATTGTTCCTTCATCATCACTGACTCAAAATCCTAGAACTCCCTACCCAACTGCACTGAAGGACTGCAGTGGTATAAGGCAGTGACTTGAACCACAGCAATTAGGCTGGCAATGTAGCCCACAGCTCATACAGGAATTACAAAAGGATTGAATAGCAAAAGTAATTCCCTGCTTCGTTGATGTTTGTGACATATAGAAAGAAGAAAAACTTGCACTTACAGGACACCTTCTAACATTTCATGCTGTCCTAAGATCATGTAATGTTACTTGTTTTAATTAAGGAAACAGAGTACCCAACTTGGAAACAGCAAGGATCTACAAATGCTGATGAGACAATGATTGATAATCTTATTTCGATGAATGACAAATGTTGCCAGGTCACCAGTGAGATGTCCCCTCCTCATATTCAAAATATCGCCGGGGTGTCTTTTGCATTCATGTGAAAGAGCAGATTGCTCTGCCTCATTCGAAACACTGCACTGTCAACAGTGCAGCATTCTCTCTGTTGTGTTGGTATATCATTTTCATTTATTGCACTTGAGCCTTTGAAGTGGGATTAATCACATTCTAAGAATAAGATATTGGAGAACCTTGATCCCCTCTACCATTCCATCCCTTTTTCATTTGGTCCCTCCTGGACCTGCTCTAGGATGTAACCCATGAACCTGCAGGGCAGTAACATGAAAAATAGGGTGCTACAGTTTTGAAAACACCATCTGCCATCTGGACCCTAATGGAGAAATAATTTTGCTGAATGAATGTATTAAAAATGTCTGTGCTAGATACAATGTTGTGAGATCTAGATTCATATTCACAAGGTACTATTGCTTATTATGCATTTATAGTAGACTCTGGTCTATTTATTTTGCTATCATGTATAAGAATCTTTGCAGTAGTGACAGGATTGTATCAGTTGGTATCATCTAGTTTTGCCTTGCCAGAGTTTATGGGGTAATTGTGAGGAAGTCTTTTTTTTTGACTTCTACATAGTTGTGCTATTACATTAGACATTATTGAAAAAAAGTTTGCACCTGTCCAATGGAGGAGCTTGGTGGAAAGAGGATTCCACACAGGCCAATGTTAATGTAAGAAAATTCTCATCTTACATGGCATACTAGTTCTAATTTTATGACCTCAGTGAACCCAAAACAAAAAGATTTCAGGAAGGTCAGTGGAGTGAGAACTCCCATCATTAGGAATGCTCGGCTACAGTCCTTTCCTTTGCCCCACTGCTCTTTGTATTACTGCCCTTGTAAGGGAAGGGGTAAGGTCGAATAGCAACTCTCAGTATAAACTGCGGCCATGTCTATCAGGGTCTAAGGTATCTCATCAGACTTCTGGCAGAGTTCATAAGCAGTAAGTTGGAATTGCCAAATAACTGTAGTCCCTTTGTCCCTGTGGTGTTTTAAATTATTGACATTTTTAATATTATCTGGACATATTTGAGGTTTTGCATCATTCCTCTGAGGCTGCTACAGCTATTCAGCCAATGGTTATTGATAGAATCCCTACTGTTTTCTATTACCCAAGCATCAGTTGGTTATATTCCTGTCTCATAAAGGTCAGGACCTGAGTGTCTGATACAGTTGGATACTTTAGTGTAATAAATCAAGCGTATCATTTCCAGACGAGACATAATATAGAATTAAATTTGACTGCTTTCAGGTGCACATGGAAGATATTATGGCATTGTATGGAATTCCTCCAAACCTCCTATCCCAAAATAAGCTGTCTGGTTACTCATTTAGTTTTACCCTTGATGGGAGAAAGTTGCTTTCACATTTGCTTACGAAAGATCAATGACTATACTTCAAAATAAACCTGCTCATTGGAAATTTTTTGGGATTTACAAGACATGGATGAACTCTAAAATTAAACAAATTGTTTTCCTTATTCATAAGTAGTCATATCACTAATTGAGGTGAGGATAAATATACACTACCTATAATATATTAGAGAAAATGAAACTTTTTTCAAATACAAGATGTTTTTCTCACACATTCTTTTTCATTGTTATGCCAGTCTTTAATTCCATTTCACATGACTGTGGAACCTTGAGTTTCTTGTTCATTCAGTTTATTCATCCTTCTGGGTATAACTGTCGTAGTTTCTGGCATGTTCAGTTAAATTTATACCACTCTTTAGCCTGTGAATCCTAATAATGCTGTCCTTACACATCAAGTTGCACACCAATATCCTTCCCTCTATCCAAATAAGAAATGGCGCTAAGTGCTACGATTGCATAGTGTTCAGATCCATTTTCAATTCTTAACAGAATGAGAAGACCATGCCTACATGCAGCAAGATCTGGACATGTTCTAGGATTGGGATGATGAATTGCAAGTATTATTGGAAATAAATATATTCAACAATAGAGAACATAACCACCTCCCATTTAATTGAATAGCATATGTACACCTGGTTGACTAGAAATCCTTTAATATTAATTTTTCATTGGTGATAGGGCATCCACTCAATCTGGCATGGGTCATTTCTGCCCTCATAGGGTAGGTTATCTGTATTGAATACTGGGAGTGATGTTTTGTTGACAGGTGAAACTGATGTGGGAATCAATATATCTGGATCCCTCCCTTCCCTGAAGGCCTTCTGATGGACTCAAGTCACTGTTTTTGTAGAAATGTACTGTATCAACAATGCTACAAACTTTGACCATGAAACAGAGCTTGTGAGGTTATTATTCTTTTGGAATATTCCTAACTTTTTCATATCCATTATGAAAGCATGTGACGTTTAACTCTAATTCCTCTCATCTCCAAACTACCTTAAATTTTCTTCAGAATACTAGATTATCGTGACAAGGTTCATTGCTCCACCACAAATATTTTGAAATAGTAAAACAAATGAACCCGTCAGCAATTTTTATTCTCTTAATTAATATTTTAGCATTACCAAGCTGGAGTTTCCAATTAACAAATTAATCCTATTAGATTTTTTGGCTAATGTTTTGATACACATTGGCATATGCCTATTTTCTTTACTGCACTTGTTATAAATAGCAAATTTTAATTCATTTTAAATCTTGATGGTTTCATGCCTGGACTCAAATTGTGAGCATCCAGTAGATATTTTTATTAGTAACAGAAGATGAGTGAGAATTTACTTTACTGACCCTAAGATGTGCCTGCAGAGCTCGAGGGAAGAAGAAACATTTGCATTAAACTTTTTTTTAATTGGGCATTAACACTAATTGCCACAGATTAATGGTTTAAGTGGAAGAAAACTGGGTAAATTGTAAAAATGTTATCTGATGGTTGTATTAATACTGTTTAGCATTTTCAACCTTGTTAAATACTGAGTTCAAACTAATGAAAATAATTATTTTTTATACGTTTGCTCATTAAGGTCTTGTTAATGGCATGTTATGAACAAATGAAGCATTTTCACTCTGGAATGATAATGACTGCCTAGGAATTAGTAAATATGCTGATCTGGAATGAATTCAACTACAGGCCAGGAAGAACAGTCAGTAGTAACTCGGGGTCATCCTTGGACTTTTTGAAAAAGAATCAAACCCCTCTTTTAGGTTTCTTGACCATGCATAACAGTTGTTGGTGGACAACATTCCTGAAATATTCGTTTTATCAAAGGATAATCAAATGCAATATAAGTTTAGTGATAAAATCTGTTTGAATGATGCAACAATGAAGAATATCTGCTGAAATTTAAACTATTAGGGGCAGCTGTGCCTGGAGGAGTCATCAAATAATAATCCAAATTCCAATCACTTTCTCCTGAATTTCACCTTGCCTGAAGGGCAGAATTCCACTTATAATTTGCACCTCTTTGGTATAAGTAGTTATGTGGTGCTACAGGTTACATCATTAGGTTTGCCACATGTGTTTGAGTGTTGAGATTTGTTTAACCCTTAGGTTGATAAAATGGTACATTAATTGTAGGGCTATTTTTGTTTTCAAATTGTTCAATGATGACAATATATCAGAAAAGTGGAAGCTGGTAGTACAGCAGTACCAGTGAGCTGTTTGTTTATGTGAAGCCATGCTTGTTGTTACTGAATACACTTAGTATGGTAACTGGGTTACTTACATCATACACTTTGCAACAAGAAAACAATGCATCAAAGAGCCAGAAATGAATTCTGATTTGTCTGTGCCATAGTACAATGTTTCCTGGACCAAAATTAGCTGCTGGCAAATGTACAAAGCAGAGGAAGAATCCATCCAAGATTAGAAGACACTAGGGAGAGGATCAATGGCAGGAAGATGAGACAGAGACAGATCACCAGAGACTAATGATATCAAAGCAAAGCAGAGAAAGGAAGCAAGAGATTAACAAAAGAGATCAGTGAAACAGAGGGATTAACAAAAGGGTTTAACCAAAGAGGGAGAGGGAGAAAGTAATTATCAGAAGGAATCAGCTTGAGGGAAAGATCAACCATTCTGGTTCATATTGGTTGTATGAATAATATGCATAACGAGGACCACTGGAATGTGATATGGTGACAAAAGAGATAGTGGAGTTACGGATTCCTGCTTTAGATGTCAATCAGAAGAAAGCTGAGCTAATGGGACAGAAAGGTAGATGTCCTGCTGTGCTTGCATTGAAAGAGCCGGATATACCATGCAATTGACTTATTTTCACAACTTTAAGGTGGGATCACCTGTTTTAGAGAGAGTGAGAGAGCTGGATTTGCAGATGGAAGAAGTTGGCCTTATATATGCTACTTTTGCTGCATTACAAGATTGAGGGAGAATAGCTTGGGATCCTTTGGTCTTTGGCAAAAGGCACCTTTGTATGTTACCCATTCACCTAAAAGACATTTTTCTCAGATCTGATGGAGTAAACATTTACATTCCAAGCCCAAACAGAAATCTGCAATATGGGTTATCCATTCATGAAAAAATACGAACAGTTTTCATTCCATTGAAACTAATAGGATCAAAATCAAGTGAATTCTACAGCAAACGGAGAAGTGGCATATGATGAAAGCACATACTCACCTCAATTCCTCACCTGAAAAATGCCATCTTGCCATGATACTTTACCTTGATATTAGTCTGGAATACACTCTAATGTGGGGCTTGTACCTACAAACATCAGATTCAGAAGACATGAATGGTACTAGCCAAAGTAGGCTGATGATAACATTATTGAATGCAAAAGCAAAAGGAAGTAATGTTAAACTTGTTAGGCCCCAGTTGGACTATTGAGTACAATTCAAAACAAAATGTAAAATAGTATGGATATAACAATAAAACATGAGAATTACAACAGGATCAAGAAAAAAATAGTCTTTATATCCTGAAATAAAGTTAATTTTCAAATGCTCCATAAGATTTCCTTTGAAATCTTTGAAAGGAAATCTTATGGAATATGTGATGATTGATTGATTTCACTTGGTCAAATGGTAGGAAAAGCCAACAACTCTAGGCTAATCACCAGAATTATGACAGTTTAAGTTAGGGTGATTTAAAAAAAAAAGTTGATTATTAGAAAATGCAATGCTTTTACCCAATTTACCATTTGACTACTGAGAAAGAGACCACAGTATAACATAACAAGAACTGGTAAAATATTTGAAAAGAAGCATGTGAAAAGATATCGGAAAATAGAGAGCTCCAGACTTAGAATATGTTATCATTTAATGTATAACTAGAGTGACTACCATGTATGACGTCAACTGTATGAAGACTCAGGAAAGAAAAGTAAAGGAGGGGTGAGAGGGTAGGGAAGGGAGAGAATTGAAGATACTTGAAAGACATGATCTAACCAAGCACAAAAGCTAGGAATTAAACATGGCTTTTCAAGTCATGATTCTGTATGATTCAGATATAACAATCAGTTCTAGTACACTGATAAACTACAACACACATTTGTTTCACAGTGTTATATACCCCTGGTTTGTAGCAAAGCTATCTATGGGGACAATAAAGTGTTGCTATTGCACTTAATTTGAAATCGAAGGTTGCCATTAATTTCAGTGTCTATGCTAAGGCAGGTTTGAAGACATCACAGACACAATGCATAAGTCAGTCATTTGGGGTAAGCATATTGCTTTAGGAAAAGAATTGCAAAAACTTTACAAGGCACATCACCATTGGCCAAAAAGACTGTGTTTTCATTTGCAATAACGCAGGAAATTATTGATTGCACCTATTCATGTAACTATTAATGATATCCTGAAATTGGAAAAATGCAAATCATATATGACCACTGCAAAAAATAAAAATATATTTAATGATTCCATTTTGATGTGTAAGATGGGTGATAGGAGATCAGCTACCTTACATTTTTCTCATTGATAAGATAGTTAAAATGATGTAAGCCAATGTATGAAATATTGTGATAGAGAGAGGCATTGCAATGAACTTGAATAATGGCAGTAAGCCAGGGAAGAGCAAAATTACAGAAGAATAACCAGGACAAGGGTATAGTCAGAAAGAAGGTTCAATCGCCATTAACACAAAGGGCCATCCAGTGTACTATGCTCTCAAGACTTCTGGACACATGCATGTTGACTGCAGCATCTTTTGTCTTACCTTTAGGTTGCTTTATAAAGATCAGTTTTGGATGACAGAAGCGCCATTGTTCTTAACTGGTGCAGTGTTCTGTTGCTTAAATGAAAAAGTGTTGACTTACAGAGCACTGCGATTGAAAGCTGAACACCATTCCTTTCACAATTGCATTGTATAGCTTTCACTAAACCATTCATTTCATTGATTCCCTAAATATTATTCTGCCTGTAACAATGTTTGCCTTCATAATAGTTGCTGAATCCATAAAAATATCTCAGTCATTGGCTTGTTAAATTGCTATAATAACATACGTGCTAAGATGACCTATTTTTAAGTGATCTTGTTTTTCTACCAAGCCATTTTGGTTTCCAGAGTCATGAGAAATTAAAGCAAGTTAAAGGCTATTCATTCTCTTGCACATGTTCTGCCATTTAACTGGATCATGGCTGATCTTTTATCTCTGCACTAACCCCATACCCTTTATTTCTTTAATATATAAAAATCTATTGACCTCTGATCTCTTGATCCTCTTATCATCTTAAAAATCTATCAATCTTACTTTCTGTATTATCCCATTTTAATGGTGTTTTCCTTGATAAAGGAAAGTGAAAGGAGCAGAATACAACCCTAGTGATCACAGACTGTGTAGAAAGTTGACCATACTTTAACGAATACACTCTAATGGATCTATGTCAGGAGTCATCCACAACTCCATGTCTTTTGAAACATCTAATGTTGCCTAGGTGTCTTTATGTCTCAGAAGAAACAGAATCATGAATAATAAACAGTGCATTTTGCTAATTGATGTGTAAACCTTTTATTCAATGATGTGTGTGTTTAACCTTCCTACATAGTTGATGGCAAACATCCCATAGGAGATCCAAAGCTCTCTTTTGGAGGTTTTGTTTGGAGAACCAGTTGGTCAGTTCTGATTGCACATTGCTTAGTATAGTTAAAACTCCAGAAATGACAGCCAGTGTTCTTGACCTGTTTCATTGTGTAATCAAAAGAACTTCTGTTCTTTCACGATGAGGTAAATCAAAATATTCACACTGATCTTCAGGGTGAGACATTACCATTATTCATACTTTGTGATATAGCACTCCTATATTTTCATTGAGGTGTGCATCCTAAAAAGGCAGAGAAAAAGTTTCCAACCTTGTAAAGCCTCAGTCCCGCACAGCCCACTTTGACCTCCTGCCCAAGGCCTGAACCAGGATTGTCCTGGCAGGCACATTGTTTCAGCCTGCTCTTGCCACATCAAATTTATTTCTTCCCACCATGACTCCATTCTATTTCCCCTGGTCCAGTCCCTTCCCACTTTACAAACATGACAGTTGGGATGCCCTCCACCACTTCCACAGTTTGCAATTCCATGGTCCCAACCAAATCCTCTTTCCCATGTGTATAAAATCCCTTCATACCTCCATCCCACATCAGGAAGAGTCCTCTGTTTCTTCCTTGAACAAAGGCCCAACTAGTTCCCCTTCACCAAAACATTTATTCACCTAGTAAACTCCTCTTCACATTGAACAACTCCACTCACTTTCTCCAGATCAAGAGAATAGCTATGGGCACATGCATGGGCCCAAGTTATGCCTGTATTTTTTTGTGTGGAGTATGTGGAGCAGCCCTTGTTTGAGTCCTACTTGAGCCCACTCCCTCAACTCTTTTTCTAGATGTAGATGACTGCTTGGTGCTGCTTCCTACACGCATGTAGAACTCAAAGATTTCATTACTTTTGCTGTCAATTTCCACCTTGTTCACATGGTCCATTTCTGAATCTTTCCTTCCCTTTCTGGATTTCACCAGTTGCATTTTAGGGAAGAGGCGATCCAGAAACATCTATTGTAAACCTACAGATTCTCACAGCTATCTTGACTTTCAGCCTTCCTCCTGTCAGGGCTCTATTTCATTCTCCCATTTGCTCCGTTGCCATTGTATTTGTTCTGATGACGGGACTTTCCGTACAAGTTCCTTTGAAATGTCTTCCTTCTTCCTGAACAGTGGCTTCTCTCTACAGGACAGAGCTCTTGATGCATCTCTTCTGCTTTCTGTACCTATTCTCTCATGTCCTCTCCTGGAAAGAGTCAGGAAAGAATTCCCCTGGTCCTCACCTCCCCCTCCCCCCCCCGCCCCCCAACAACCTCTGTACTCAATAGGTCATCCTTTGCCATTTCCACAAGATTCTTCTGGACTGTTCCCTTTGTGACTGCTCTTCCATCTCCACCAACCATTCCCTATCTTATGGCACTTTCATTTGGAACTGCAGGAAGTGCAACACCTTTTCTTTCACCTTTTGCCTTTTCACCATCCAAGAAGCTGAACAGTCTTTCCAGGTGGCTTCTTCCATTTGCACTTCTTCCAATCTAGTGTACTGCATATATGTGGTTTGCCCTGTGGTTTGCACTATATTGGAGAAAATAAATGGTTGACTGCTTTGCAGAGCTTCTGTGTTCAGTCAGCGGGAGTGGATTTCTGGTTTCCTGCCACTTTAATTTTCAATCCCACTCCTGTTCTGTGCTATCTGCCTGTACTGTTCTAACAAGACCCAAAGAAGACTTGAGGAATATTACCTCGCCTTCTGTTGGAGCACTTTGCAACCTTCTGAACTCAATATTGAATTCCAGTAATTCACATTTTGTCTCTTAGTCAGAACTAACTATGTGATATTGACTCAGTTTTCTATCTCCAATCGCACAGTCTGACCTACTGGACTTGTCCCTGCTATTAGCAGCATATTATGCTTCCTTGTTTGCATTATTGCCCTCTAACTTCCCCCATTAACTCATTTGATTGCATGATTCCCACAACTCTTGCCCATGGCAACCCGGCCTCACCCTATCACAGACATTCCCCTTGTCCTATGCATTATTCCCACCACCTTGGCTGGTCTGGAAGATTCGATCTCATGGGAGCCAGGGTGAGTGAGCCAATTGGATACAAAATTCCCTTGGTGGAAGGAGAGAGAGAGGGTGGTAGTGGAGGATTATTATTTCAGATTGAAGGCCTGTGACCAGGGTGTGCCACGGGGATCAGTGCTGGGTCCACTGTTGTTTGTCTTCTATATTAAGGCTTTGGATGACAATGTAGTTAACATGGTTAGTAAGTTTGCAGATCACACCAAAATTGCTGGTGTAGTGGATAGTGAAGAAGGTTATCTGAGATTACAACAGGATCTAAATGCACTGGGGAAGTGGGCCAAGGAATGGCAGATGCAATTTAACTCTGACATGTACGAGGTGTTTCATTTTGGTAAGTTAAACCAGGGCCCTGGAGAGTGTTGTAGAACAGAGAGACCTAGGGGTACAAGTACGTAGTTTCCTGAAAGTGGTGACACAGGCAGACAGGGTGGTAAAGAAGGCATATGGCACGCTTGCCTTCAGGGCATTGAGTACAGAATTGGGATATCATGTTACAACTGTATAACTCATTGCTGAGACCACACTTGAAGTATTATGTGCAGTTTTGGTCACCCACCCATAGGAGGATGTCATTAAGCTGGAAAGGTTCACAAGGATGTTACTGGGACTGGAGGGCTTGAGTTATAAGAAGAGGCTGAATAGGCTGGGATGCTTTTCCTTGGAGTAGGAGGCTGAGGGGTGACCTTATAGAGGTATATAAAAGCATGAGGGACATAGATAAGGTGGATGACCACAGTTTTTTTTCCTGGTGTAGGGAAGTCTAAAACTGGAAGACATAGATTTAAGGTGAGAGGGGAAAGATTTAAAAGGGACCTGAGGGAAAACTTTTTCACACAGGGTTTGGTGGATATATGGAATGAGCTGCCAGAGGAAGCTGTAGAGGCAGGTACAATCACAATGTTTAAATGACAATTAGACAGGTACATGGATAGGAAAAGTTTAGAGGAATATGAACCAAACCCTGGTAAATGGGACTAGCTCAGACAGACATTTTGGTCAGCATAGATGAGTTGGGCCAAAGTGCCTGTTTCTGTGCTGTATTACTCTATGATTCTATGACTTTCTCTGCAATTTAAAACTACCTTTTTCAGCAATCCTTTCCAGTTGTGATGAAGGGTCTTTGACCTGAGACATTCTGAAATGCTTTAATGTAATGTATAACAGTTTTAGCTCTGTCTTCAATGTTATTTATGTTCTCTCCCCCTGTATTTTACTGTAATACAATATCTACCTCTGCTCACCACCCTGATTTCTTGCCTGCCACACATTTTTATTCAGTTGGGCAAGCACTTGGTCTTATCCATCTCAGCAGCCACTGAATACAGCATTGTAAAAACCGGTTCATGATCTTAAGATAAGGAAAACCATTCGGTACATCCTACACTTTGCCTTTGCAGCATCTCAATGTAATAAGGGTATGCAGGTAAATTGAATTAAACCAAAATATCATTTGCCCTGTAAGGTGGATGTAAAACATCCTTAGAGTATATGGGGAAGAAAAGAGTATTTCAGATCAACTTGTGTCCTGGTTAATATATGTCTCCAACTGTATCATTAAAGTACCTCATATTTTTACAATCTAATATATGTTGGTGAGATCTCGCTATGCAGCAATTGGCTATTGTAATTCCCTGGAATTCAATCATCACTATGCATCAAAAATACTTAAGTGTGTGAAGTTCTATAGGATGTCCTGAGGTCATAGAAAGTGATTTATAATTCAAATGCATTCTTTCCTTGTTTTTTTCATTGTATTTCCCACTCTGCTGACCTTTTTCAAGTGTAGTCAACTCTGATGAGAAATTATGAGAGGCATAGATAGGGTAGATAGTCAAAATCTTTTTCCCAGGGTGAAAATGTCAGAAACTAGAGGGCATAGATTTAAGGTGAGAAGTGGAGATGTTTAAAGGAGATGTGTGAGGCAAGTTTTTTACACAGAGAGTGTGAGATGCCTGGAACGTGCTGCCAGGGGAGGTGGTGGAAACAGGTATGATAGCAATGTTTAAGAGGCATTTAGACAGGCACATGAGCAGGCAGGGAATAGAGGGATAATGGACCATGTGCAGGCAGATGGGGTTAGGCATCATCGTCTGCACAGTCAGACAGGCTGAATGGCCTATTCCTGGGCTGTACTGTTCTATGTTCTGTGTTGTATATTCTAAATTCTTTGCGTGAGGAAATTGTAACCGATTCCCTGATCATATTATACTTGATATTTTTATTATCTGATAAAATTACTATCTTACTTCAAGGATAAAAATGGACATATTTTACAAAACATGATCATTGTTGCTTAAATTCAGCCATTGCTTAGTATCATTTTGTTTTGATGGAGTTGTCTTTTGGATGAGACAATAAACTGAGCTACAGTAATTCTCAGCTGGATAAAGAGGATATCATAGTATCAGACAAAGAATGGCAAGGGAAGTTTCATCAGTGCCTTAAAAATGGATGATCTGTTCATTTGTTATATTGTTATTTTGTAAACATTGCTAATTGCAAATTAGCTGTCACATTTCCTATATTCTATTGGTGGCTACTCTTCAGAAGTACTGTATAAAGTTGTAAATGATGCTACATAAATGCGAGTTCTTTTTTTGTTATTGAAAATGTACCTCTTCATCTTAAAGTAATTTATAGCAATATTCCTGATTTATTTGTTTCATGCTCTGAATTCGCTGAAATGTTTGAGCCTCTTCTGCCATTCTCCTTAACAACGACCACTGACAGAATAGTGTTTTGTGACCTCACTAAGGTACAGTAGCACCGAGAACTGGACGCAGTACTAAAGGTGTGACCAAACAATGAGATTAATCATGATGTCTTCTGATGTGTATTTAATTGGTCTAAGTAGTTTAACATTCCATTATCTTTGTTAATTTTTCATTATTTATTGTTGGGCCTTTTTGAAATTCTCCCCCAGGAGCCTGCTCTGCCATTTACTAATGCTTTAGTAACACACATGCATATGCTCCTGTTTACGTCAATGGTGCTGAGGTCGAGAGGGTTGAGTATGATAAGATAGACTCTTGACCTTACAATCTACCTTGTTATGGCCTTGTATCTTATTGTCTACCTGTACTGCACTTTCTCTGTGACTGATAAGGTAGTTAAGAAAGGTTATGGGATGTTAGCTTTCTTAAGTCATGGGATCGAGTTTAAGAGCCGCGAAGTAATGATGCAGCTTTACAAAACTCTGGTTAGACCACACTTAGAGTACTGTGTCCAGTACTCTATTGGACACAGTGGAAGGATGTGGAAGTGTTGGAAAGGGTGCAGAGCAGATTTACCAGAATGCTGCCTGGATTAGAGAGTATGGATTATGAGGAGAGACTAAAGGAGCTAGGGCTTTACTGATTGGAGAGAAGGAGGATGAGAGGAGACATGATAGAGGTATACAAAATATTAAGAGGAATAGATAGAGTGGACAGCCAGCGCCTCTGTCCCAGGGCACCAATGCTCAATACAAGAGGGCATGGCTTTAAGGTAATGGGTGGGAAGTTCAAGGGAGACGTCAGAGGGAGGTTTTTCACCCAGAGAGTGGTTGGTGCATGGAGTGCGCTGCCTGGGGTGGTGGTGGAGGCTGATACGTTGGTTAAGTTCAAGAGATTGTTAGATAAGCATATGGAGGAATTTAAGATAGATGGATATGTGGGAGGAAGGGGTTAGATAGTCTTAGGAGTGGTTTGAAGGTCGGCACAACATGGTGGGCCGAAGGGCCTGTATTGTGCTGTATTGTTCTATGGTACTATGGTAACACTTTATTCTGCACTCTGTTATTGTTTTACCTTGTACAATCTCAAGGCAAGTTTCTCACTGTACCTCGGTACATGTGACAATAATAAACCAATTTAGTAAGATCAAGGCTGATATGACCGTAACCGCAATTCATCATTTCTGTCTGTCCACAATAACCTTTCACCTCCTTGCTTATCGAGTATTTATCTTCCTCTATTTTAAAACTACTCAAAGACTCTGCTTCCACCACCTAATGTGGAAGAGAATTCCAAATTCTCATGACCTTCTGTGAGAGAAAAAAAATTACCTCATCTCAGTCTAAAATGGGTAATCCCTTATTTTTAAACTAGTTCTGCGTTCTCCCTATGAGAGGAAATGTCCTCTCCACATCCAAATTCGGATCCTACCTGGTTCATTCAAGTCCTCTCTTACTTCTACTTTTCTAAACTTCAGTGGATACAATCCCAGCCTGTCCAGCCCTTTTCATTAAACAAACCACCCATTTCAGGTGTTAGACCGGTGAACCTTTTCTGAGCTGCTTCCAATGAATTAACACCCTTGCTTAAATAAGGAGATCAATACTGTACACACTTCTCCAGATTTGGTCTTACTAATGCTCCATCTAACTGATGTAAACTTCCTTACATTTGTATTCAACCCCCCTAGCAATTAACAAAAACATTGTGTTAGCTTTCCTAATTATTTGCTGTACCAGTATACCAGCCTTTTGCAAATCATATGCTAGGATACCTAGATCCCTCTGCATTTCAGAGTTCTGCAACCTCTCACCATTTAAATAATATGCTACATCTTTATTTTTCCAACCAAAAAGTTCAGTTTCACATTTCTCAGATTATCCTTCAGTTGCCAGATCTTCATTTGTTTTTCACTTTTTTCCTATACGAATTTCTACCACTCTTTCCCATCTTCACTTGGGAACCTTTGGACGTATTTCCAATAATTTCTGCAAATCAGGTTCCCAACAGGCAGAACTCAATTGTTTGGGACCTGTTTCATTGGATTTGTTATTCTCCTGCTTCATTGAGAAAAAGAGAGAGAGAACAAAAAGGTGAAGGGTGGACGGTATGGGTGGGCAGGGGTGGGAAAGGAAGAGAGGTGGGGGGAAGAGATATGAAATCTGTGTAATACTAGATATGTGCAGACATAGAACTCATTCTCCAGTTAGTAACATAAATGCTTAGAGAAAGGGGATGGTAAGCTTAAGGAGGAAATTAGGAGAGCCAGAAGGGGACAAGCTTAAGAAGGAAATTAGGAGAGCCAGAAGAGGACATGAATAGGTCTTGATGGGCAGGATTAAGGAAAACCCCAAGGCATTCTACAAGTATGTGAAGAGCAAGGGGAGAAGACGTGAAAGAATAGGACCTATCAAGTGCAACAGTGGGAAAGTGTGTATGGATCTGGAAGAAATAGCAGAGGTACTTAATGAATAATTTACATCAGTATTCACTACGGAAAAAGATCTTGGTGATTGTAGCGAGGACTTGCAGCAGGCTGAAAACCTTGAGCATGAAAATATTAAGAAAGAGGAGGTGCTGGAACTTTTAGAAAGCATCAAGTTGGATGAGTCACCGGGACTGGATGAGATGTACCCCAGGCTACTGTGGAAGGTGAGGGAGGAGATTGCTGAGCCTCTGGCGATGATCTTTGCATCATCAATGGGGATGGGAGAGGTTCTGGAGGATTGGGGGGTTGCGGATGTTGTTCCCTTATTCAAGAAAAGGAGTAGAGATAGCCTAGGAAATTATAGACCAGTGAGTCCTACTTCAGTGGTTGGTAAGTTGATAGAGAAAATCCTGAAAGACAGGATTTATGAACATTTGGCGAAGTATAATATGATTAGGAATAGTCAGCATGGCTTTGTCAAGGGCAGGTCCTGCCTTACAAGCCTGATTGAATTTTTTGAGGATGTGACAAAATACATCGATGAAGGGAGAGCAGTAGATGTAGTGTATATGGATTTCAGCAAGGCATTTGATAAGGTACCCCATGCAAGGCTTATTGAGAAAGTAAGGAGGCATTGCTTTGTGGATCCAGAACTGGCTGGCCCGCAGAAGGCAAAGAGTGGTTGTTGATGGGTCATATTCTGCATGGAGGTCGGTGACCAGTGGTGTACCTCAGGGATCTGTTCTGGGACCCTTAGTCTTTGTGATTTTTATAAATGACCTGGATGAGGAAGTGGAGGGATGGGTTAGTAAGTTTGTGGATGACACGAAGGTTGGAGGTGTTGTGGATAGTATGGAGGGCTGTCAGAAGTTACAGCGGGACATAGATAAGATGCAAAACTGGGCTGAGAAGTGGCAGATCAAGTTCAACCCAGATAAGTGTGAAGTGGTTCATTTTGGTAGGTCAAATATGATGCAGAGTATAGTATTAATGGTAGGACTCTTGGCAGTGTGGAGGATCAGAGGGATCTTGGGGTCTGGGTCCATAGGACTGTCAAGCAGCTGCACAGGTTGACTCTGTGGTTAAGAAGACATATGGTGTATTGTCCTTCGTCAATCGGGGAATTGAATTTAGGAGTTGAGAGGTAATGTTGCAGCTATATCGGACCCTGGTCAGACCCCACTTGGAGTACTGTGCTGGTCGCCTCACTACAGGAAGGATGTGGAAGCCATAGAAAGGGTGCAGAGGAGATTTACGAGGACGCTGCCAGGATTGGGGAGCATGCTTTATGAAAGCAGGTTGAGGGAACTCGGCCTTTTCTCGGAGCGACGGAGGATGATGGGGGACCTGATAGAGGTGTATAAGATGATGAAAGGCATTGATTGTGTGGATAGTCAGAGGCTTTTTCCCAGGGCTGAAATGGTTGCCACAAGAGGACATAGGTTTAAGGTGCTGGGGAGTAGGTATAGAGGAGATGTCAGTGGTAAGTTTTTTACTCAGAGAGTGGTGAGTGCGTGGAATGGGCTGCTGGCAACGGTGGTGGAGGCGGATACTATAGGGTCTTTTAAGAGACTTTGGATAGGTACATGGAGCTGAGAAAAATAGAGGGCTATGGGTGAGCCTAGTAATTTCTAAGGTAGGGACATGTTTGGCACAGCTTTCTAGGCCAAAGGGCCTGAATTGTGCTGTAGGTTTTCTATGTTCTATACATTTACATTAACCATTTAAGTTGAGGTCAGGTGGTTTAAAAAGTGCCCAGGAGATCCAATGAATCCAGTGAGATCTTTGTAAACCAGGTTTGACGCTGCGCTCTATTAAAGGCTCCAGATTCTCACCCTGCTTTGATTTGCAGGTTTGTTAAATTGAAGACAAAGTGCATTAATTTGTAATTCAGGCTACAGAATAAGAAAGAAGAAACTTGCTGCACCTGTGGATAATAACCTGCTAGAAAGATGGAGACAAAGCTATTATACATGATGCATGTGTCAACATATTGCACCATATTCCCTTTAGATGTGTGAATTGCTTCATAAAGCAGGTTACCACTGCTCTAGGCCCCAAATATCCATTGTCAGCTTGTTACTGACTATGAATGTAAAAGGTAATCTATATTATCTACTAATATTTCTGTTCTCATTCACAGTAATGTGCAAACAGCAATGTAAGAAAATGAAGTTTTGTAGTAAGAGCTTTATTATTTTCAGTACGACAAAATGCATTTCAACGTTTTGTTTGTTTTATTCTGTTGTAGTTAGGAAATAAATATCCATACTTGGTAATGAAAATATTAAACAGTATGAAATTAAGATAGAAATGTTGTTCCCTTATTCAAGAAAGGGAGTAGGGATAGCCCAGGGAATTATAGACCGGTGAGTCTTACCTCAATGCTTGGTGAGCTAATGGAGAAGATCCTGAGAGGCAGGATTTATGAACATTTAGAGAGGTATAATATGATTAGGAATAGTCAGCATGGCTTTGTCAAGGGCAGGTCCTGCCTTACGAGCCTGATTGAATATTTTGTGGATGTGACTAAACACATTGATGAAGGGAGAGCGGTAGTTGTAGTGTATATGGATTTCAGCAAGGCATTTGATAAGGTACCCCATGCAAGGCTTATTGAGAAAGTAAGGAGGCATGGGTTCCAAGGGGACATTGCAGTGTGGATCCAGAACTGGCTGGCCCACAGAAGGCAAAGAGTGGTTGTTGAAGGGTCGTATTCTGCATGGTTGTCGGTGACCAGTGGTGTACCTTAGGGATCTGTACTGGGACCCTTGCTCTTTGTGATTTTTATATATGATCTGGATGAGGAAGTGGAGGGGTGGGTTAGTAAGTTTACGGATGACACAAAGGTTGGGGGTGTTGTGGATAGTTTGGAGGGCTGTCAGAGGTTACAGAGGGACATAGATAGGATGCAAAGTTGGGCTGAGAAGTGGCAGATGAACTCAGATAAGTGTGAAGTGGTTCATTTTGGTAGGTCAAATATGATGGCAGAATATAGTCTTAATGGTAGGACTCTTGGCAGTGTGGAGGATCAGAGGGATTTTGGGGTCTGAGTCCATCGGACGCTCAAAACGGCTGTGCAGGTTGACTCTGTGGTTAAGAAGGCATATGGTGTATTGTCCTTCGTCAGTCAGGGAATTGAATTTAGGAGCCGAGAGGTATTATTGCAGCTATATAGGTCCCTGGTCAGACCCCACTTGGAGTACTGTGCTCAGTTCTGGTCGCCTCACTACAGGAAGGGTGTGGAAGCCATAGAAAGGGTGCAGAGGAGATTTACAAGGATGCTGCCTGGAATGCGGAACATGCCTTATGAAAGCAGGTTGAGGGAACTCGGCCTTTTCTCCTTGGAGCGACGGAGGATGATGGGGGACCTGATAGAGGTATATAAGATGATGAGAGGTATTGATCAGGTAGATAGTCAGAGGTTTTTCCCCAGGGTTGAAGTGGTGGCCACAAGAGGACATATGTTTAAGGTGCTGGGGAGTAGGTATAGAAGAGATGTCAGGGGTAAGTTTTTTACTCAGGGAGTGGTGAGTGCATGCAATAGGCTGCCAGTAGCGGTGGTGGAGGCAGATACGATAGGGTCTTTTAAGAGACTGTTGGATAGGTACATGGAGCTGAGAAAAATAGGGCTATGGGTAAGCCTAGTAATTTCTAAGGTAGGGACATGTTCGGCACAGCTTTGTGGGCTGAAGGGCCTGAATTGTGCTGTAGTTTTTCTAAGTTCTATGTTCTAAATTTCCACACTAAACCTTTAATTATGTTATGATCAATATTAACACTATTAATTCAAATTTATTCCCATTGTTTATCTTCAAATTACAGCATGTGAAAGATTGAAAATAGAAATGGGAACTGGATAGAACAGGACATCTACTTAGCTGTAAAAAATTGACTCTACTTGAAATATGAATATTTCACAATTTTATTCATGAGTGAAAGAATTATCAGTTAGGAAATTGACTGGATTATGTGTTGTACTTGCACTTTGGATCTGGGTTCATGTCCAGCCCAGACTTGTAGGATGTAATGGTAAAAGCCTTGCCAATTCTGCCTGGAGTCTTATGGGTCCACAACATAAAATTGTCCCTCATTCATTTCTAACTGGCCAAGTGGCATTGGAATCCAAATACAAACCATTATATCTTCATAGTCATGAAACGGAAAATTGATTTAATTTTGTGAAGTGACGTGATGATTGATGTTTCTGGATCAGTTTGTATTGCTCCAGAAATTCGACTGGGCACTTCCTGGCATGGAGTCAACATTTTATTGTTGATGTGATTTCCAGGTTCGAGGCTCTTTGTTTGATACCATTCCTCAGCTTCACAGGGGAATCAGGGTCACCCTATGAAGAGGGTGCCCATCTTTGGGCACTGCCAGGTTAATGTCATATTCCAGTGAAACACTGGATGAGGATGCCTGATGGATAAGTGAATTATTTACCTTAATTCAACTGCCAGTCTCCTAATGCCCTTGTTGATCAGATACCTGATTTTTGTTTTGTTTTGTTTTGTTCCTGTTCTTTTTTCCCTCCCACCAATGCCCAATTATCTGACTCTGATCCTTTCCCCCACTGCCCATCTTCTGACCTCAATGAAAGACTGGTGTCTATCGAGGCTGTGTCATTGCCGTGACACTTTTCTCAGTCTTTCTCTTTGTAATGTTGCACTTTATCTCCGCGGGAATGGAGCTAAGTAATGGAAAACAGTTTAACCTGTTACGGCTATACACTAAGGTCACATGAACTTTAGTAACCGAGGTGATAATATGCAGTTGATGCTTGTACTTGCGCATTTTGGGAAGCTGAATTCCAAGCAATCGTCTACTTGTTCACTGAAGAATGTGAGAGGATGAGCCTTGCAATCAACTTCCCTGAGACGAATGTTCTCTATCAACTTGCTCCCACTGCACTGCACTGCACTGTTCTGCGACAATACATGGAAAATGTGGATCAGTTCCCAAATCTCAGGTGCTGCCTTTTGAGGTAGTCACATATCGATGATGATGTTCAATGTGTCAATGTAGCTTTCAGTTCATTGAGGAAAAGAGTATATGAAGATCAAGACCTCAGACTTGGCATAAAACTCATGGTTCACAGGCAGTAGAGATCTCTGCCCTCCTTATGCTTCAGGATTACTTATGGCAGGCATCTCAAGGCACCGGAAAGTTACCATTAACATTGTCCACCAAATGCTCCAAATTCACTGTCAGGATTAGCAAGCAAACCTCAGGCTAACATCCCTTGCATTGGTTACACTCAGTCGGCTACATTGGGCAAGCCATTGTCATTTGCATGCCTGTCACTAGACTTCTGAGTTTGAGATAGAGTGTTTATCATGGGAAGAAATGATTTGATGGATACAGGAAAAGCTTCCTTCAAAATATGTAACATCCTCACTGACTCCTGAGCATCTCAGGCTGATGGCCACTCACAATGGAGAAGGAACATTCAGGATAGTACTGAGAACCTCATGTTCAAGCATCTGCAGCAGCTAGAAGCCATGTGTAAGCAGTTGGAAGGAACACAGCACCTCTCAAACTACCTGTCCATCTGTCCCATCAGGCACTTCCTTGATCAGCCGTGGAAGTGTCTATGGTTTCCACAATGGCCTCATCAGCCACCTCAGAATCCACAAAAACAGAGTGGAAGCAGCCATTCTCAGTCCCAAAGGACTGCCAAAGAAGAATAGGGAAAATAGTAGAATATTGAAATGATGTGATTACAGGGCACTTAGAAAATAGCAACAGGTTTAAATGAAGTCAAACCTAGAGAATGTAACTGATAGGCTACATAAAGCAGAACCAGTGGTTGTGATGTAATTGGATCTTTGAAGGGCTTTGATTAAAGTCCCACATAAGGGACCAGTGTTGGATTAAGGGCTAATATACAAGCATGGATTGAAAATTGGTTGACAAAGAGGTGGCAGGTAGTGATTTGTGTGATACCATATGGATCAGTGCTTGAGACCCCATATTATACATCTATGAATTGGATGAGGGGAACAGATGTAATATTTCTAAGTTTGCCAACAACACAGAACTGAGAGAGATTGTAAGCTGTGAGGAGGATAAAAGGGTTCAAGGGAATTTAGACAAGTTAATTCAGTGGGCAAATATATGGCAAATGCAGTATAATGTGGATAAATGTGAAGTTATCCACTTTTGTACAGATAACTGAAAGGAAGAATACTATTTAAACGGTGATTGATTGGGAAATGTTGATGTAAATGGATCTGGGTGTCCTTGTACACCAGTCACTGAAAACAAACAAGCTGGTGCATAAAGTGATTCGTTGTAAGACGTATTGAGTACAGAAGCAAGGATATCTTGCTACAGTTATAGATGGCATTGGAGAGATCTTATCTGGAATATTGTGTGCAGTTTTGGTCTTCTTGGCCAAGAAAAGATATTCTTGCTGCAGAAGGAGTTCAGCATTGGTTCATTAGACTGATTCCTGGGATGATGGGACTCCATATGAGGAGAGCTTGGGTTGACTCTGCCTGTACTGAAGAGAGTTTAGAAGAATGAAGTAGATCCATGAGAGCAGATCTCATTGAAACATAGAACATTCTGTCAGAGCTCAACAGTTTGGATGAAGGGAGGATGTTTTCCCTGTTTAGAACCAGGAGTTACAATCTGAGCAAATCTAAGTAAGACAAATAAGACTGAGATCAGGAGAAATTTCTTCACTCAGAGAGTGGTGAACTTGTAGAAATCTCTACCACAGAAGCCAAGGGTGTGAATATGATATTAAGATGGAGGATCACCCGGGATAGTGGAGTGCAACGGGTGGCTAATACTCTTGTGGCTGTTCAGCACTTTTGACTAATGACAAAATTCTACAACATGGTATTTCTGCCACTTTGTTGAAAGCTCAGACAGCAGTTATTGCACTTTATTACCATCTCGATGGGAGGTTAAGTTGGAAAACAATAGTACAGTTTCAGTGCCTGAAATCTTAGAGGTTTTGTTGGTTCACTATTAATGTGGATCAGAGCCTTGTTCATTGTACATTTGCCTTTTAAAACTTACAATGTACTAGAAATTGTGTCATTGTTAGGAAATTAAATATTTTTTTCTGAATTTACAGCTGTAGACCCTTGAGCTACATGCTTCAGTAGCAGGATTATATTTGTTACTTATTTCCAAGATTTATTCTAAGTTTCACTTGTCTCAGGAAATTACAGAACTATTTTCTTCACAGTAGTTTGGATGTGGTATTTATGAAATCTTGGCCAAACAAGACATAAGCATATGATCATTTTATGAGCTCCAGGCCAGCCCATCTCTATTTTTGCCAGTACTCTAGATTAATTCGTCTGTACTTAAACCTTTATTTTTAAAAATGAGAGAAACATTGGATTATATACTTGAATGAGTAATTTAGCCCAATATAAGACTATCTGAAAGCACTCAGTTTTTCTCTCAGGTGTATAGTATTCAGATGTACACCACAAAATAATCGTTCTTGCTGCCTTTTCCTTCAAAATGACTGATAATACTTTTATAATAGTAGAAGACAGGATTGAAGGGAGAGGTGAGTGGTGGGTGGGTTGGTAGTTTGTTGGTGGAAGATGCAGAAGTTAACTGTCAACTTTTAAGGTGAACTGGATTTTGTTTACTTGTCCAATGCCTCCCTCATTCGCAGGCGAGAATTAAAAAAAATACACGAGCTTTAATGGGAATTGCCTATTTCCATCAAAGCTTGTGAAATAGAGATAACTCTATACAGCAAATCTAAAGCTTCTAAATTTATACTTTGGATTGCAAAGTACCTCTTTAAAAAGGAATTGAAAATAATCAATTCAGATCTTAGGAAACAAATCTGAGTTGTGTGCTTTTCTTCAGGACATTTAGGACTTCCCATTATATCTGTGATTTTTGATTAGCTACTGGACTACAAGGTATTTCAGTAAAACTGATTGATGGGTGATTCCCAAGGATGCGATACACAGGATTGTGTGTTGTAAGAGAGTTTATTATCTTGTGGTAGCTGCACCTCTTTGTAATTGGCAGCAGTATAGTACTGAGCACCATATCAGTGACTCGGGAATAAAGGTCAATCAAAAATGAGTCTTGACCATAAATGGACAGAAGGCAAAACACAGCTGCCTTTTGAAGGTGAAGTATCATATTGCAGTATATCAGAAACATGTTTATGCATATTATCCTATTAAAATAAACAGGCCTATTTAATTATTTAAATGGTAAAACTCATTTAGTTCCAATTATATGGTATATGAATTTATATTTTAAATATTAATTTTGTTCCTTTGTAGTGATTAAAATGACCTGACTATATGTATTTATTGTGAAGCAAGGTTTGATTAGATGTTTGCAATGGAATAGTGACATACATATTTCCAGATGGTCAGGGCAATAAATAGGAAAATGTAAAGATGCTGCTACCATTTCAGCTGCAAATGAACTTAGTGACTTGTCAATTGAATATTAAATTTCAAAGAGTCTTGGAGTTTGCAATCTCAGTGGCAGATCAGAGAAAGACTTGTAGTCACATGCAAACATCATGCTTATAAATATCTTGAACTAGTCTAAAATAAGTCTCAGCTATGGTTTATTTTAGTGCCTTGCACTGTAATGATGTCAGTGACCTTGGAGAAATTACCATGTGATCATTTCCATTCATATTTTACCAACTGATTTCCAAATGGGGATATAACTGCTCATTGAGTACTTTGCATTCTATATGTAACCATGAGGAGTTCCCCAGCACCCCCAAATTCTATATTTTGGTTATTTCACATTAAAACATGACGCAGTTATTGATGTTTTGTGTCCTCGGTGCAATGACTGAGATGTGTAGGTCTAAAAAAAAATCTGGAACCGTGCCCAGCACTCACTTTGTAACTGTATATCAGGAAGCATGAGGCAATTTGAGGTTTTGACCTGGAAAATCAAAGACACATTTCAGCTGAGAAGTTAATTCAAAATATAGAATTTATAGGTACAAGGTCACAGTACTACATATTGTAGTACAATGCTCTGTATTAAGCTATCAGATATTGCAAGATCTCTAAAGTACTCTGTAAGGAACATGTGAAGGACTTTAATTTCTGTTCAACAGTATGAAGGCCACAATTTATCATGTAGTTATCAATAAATATATAATAATGAACCCTTAGGATCTTGAATATTAAAATCAATGAGGATCAATTACATGGTATCCACTGAAAAATGTTGGCACACTCTATATCTCAACTCTGACTTGCGTAAAAGCATAAAAGCATTTATGATTACAATTTTTTTTCAAAATGCCACTTTCATTTATAAGAAACATTAACAAATTTATTGTAATTTCAGACTTATAAAGTGTGTTGCAATACTTTTCTTTTGACAAAGAACGCAATCATTTTATGTTCCTGATTGGTTTGATTAATGTATTACTCTTTCCTTTGAGATGCCTCTGTAGCTACACAACTAATTATGAATAATGCTGTAGCAAATCCCAGTGCTGATAAATGAAAGGTAAAATAGCCATTTTCATTTTTACACGTGCAGTCTGCCTGGTCGTGTTCCTAGATCATGATTAGAAACTATCAATTAAGCCATGTAACTAAATAATTCCCACATT
Source organism: Pristis pectinata (assembly GCF_009764475.1). Taxonomy (NCBI): domain Eukaryota; kingdom Metazoa; phylum Chordata; class Chondrichthyes; order Rhinopristiformes; family Pristidae; genus Pristis; species Pristis pectinata. The sequence continues at coordinate 76,195,827 of NC_067406.1, forward strand.
TAATATAGCACTTGGACACAAGTGAAATGCAGCAACTACGTTAAATTTATGATTACAATTATAGTAATGAATAAAATTGCAACTAAATTATTTTTTAAAAGGCAGTGAATGTCCCTGAAGGCATTTCATGAAATGTCTGAGACTGACATACAGCTTTCCTAAACACTTTACTTTGGAACCAAGTTCTACTGTTCACGTATTTAGCAATTCTGGGTGTTGGAGAAAAACAAAATCTCATTATAACTACTTCTGTCCAAACAAGTTATAAAATGTAATATTTTCACTTAATCTAGCCCAAAGTTTTTTCCCAGTATTTTCATCCTAACATTTGAAGATTTTTCAAATGTACTCTGTACAATGTACAGTGGCAAGTCATCAGAATGCAGCAATCTAGTCGGCAGTATCCAAATGGTGCAGATCTATTGTCAGCCAGTAGGGAGCATTCACAACCTGTTAGCTGTTTATTATGAGGGATCCCGGTCTCAGGTTACTAAACCATTGTAAAAATAAGAAAATTTTATAAATAAATAGCCAGCCAATCGGCACAAAAATGGTCGAAATGTTAATGTTTCTGTTGGGCATGAAACACTAACACTTTGCTTTGTTCAAGACATTGAATGGTAAATCATAGCGTTTTTTAGTTTGTATTTATTGCAAATTTCCATTGTTTAGGATTCTTTTATTATGCTACTGTGAGCAATTTAACACCAACCTTCTGTAAGTATATAGCAAAAAGATTTTGTTCCTTTTCCATATAATTCCTCTGTGTTTTCGCAGAAAATAAAAGATGACAAGAATAAATTTATAGGGTTGTACACTTTCTCCAGGAAGCTAAAGAGTTTGATGTTTCATTTAGGACATGAGTTCATATCGTAGACTAATGTTGCACTGTGGTACTAAGGGTAAACTGTATTGTAGAAATGCAATATTTAGATGGGACATTAAACTGATGCTCTGACAACAATCAGTTCTTGTCAAATTAATTTATTACACATGAAATGCTTTGGGATATTTCTGAAAGACATATTAAGATGCTTCTTAAATGTAAGTCTTCCTTTATGCTGACTTTAAACTTCCGCATTCCCCAAACCAGAAAAGCTTTTCAGGCTGGAATATAAATTGCACCGTTCATCACAATATGTTCTGCAATAATTTTTCACAATTTTTAATGAGAATAAAAAAGGTGATAAATTTTTATTTCCAGTCTAGGCCTCTGACTCTGAGTGAGTGTGCGAAGACAGCCATATTTCTCCATTAAATTGTTCAATACTTTATCAAATTTATTAAGATCTGTAACCATATTTCATTCCATTTGAATACTGATACCACTGCTCCTGTGACATGTTAATGATCAACTTCTTCCTTGGACTGCAGCAGCAAATGAGAGTAATATTTGTGTGAATGATGATTAATTTGTGTAACTGCAGAGGTAACCCAGTACTAATCAAGTATGCAACACCATACACATTCTAAGCATTACGCTTTATTCATTTTATGTTACAATGGATCAACTGGCCACTGCTTTCTATTTCAGTGGAGGATGCTTATTATGAACTGTTAATTATTCTGTGAGTGATTAAATTGTGAGGTTGCATAACTCAGAAGAAATTGAATGATGAGTAAGTTATGCAGGATTCCTAAAAATCAACATTTTGGGTGTTAACCGCCTTACAGAACTCCCATTATAAGGGAAATGCTAAGATTTACAGCTGGAAATACACCCCCAGAAGTAGATCTGCTGGTGAAGAGTTTAATAAAGAGAAACTGTTTCTATTGGTTGGTAGGCAGAAGACACAGATTTAAGGTATTTGGCAAAAGAACAGAGGCAACAGTTGGAAAAAAAAGTGCAAATGTTTTTATGATTTGGAATGTACAACCTGAAAGGGTGATGGGAGCAGAATCATTAATAATTTTTAAAAGGAAATTGGGTAAATTTTTGAAGTGGAAACGTGTTGTAGGCCTTTGTGGAAAGGGCAGGGGGGGTTGGTGTAATTGGACAAGCTCTTCCAAAGAGCTGACAGCAGCATGTTGGGCTGAATGCCCTCCTGTCTTGCATCAACATTCTATAAGTCAAAGAAGTGATTGTGTTAGTGCAAGTCTTGTGCGAGACATTTGTAGAAAAGATGTATTATATTGGAATAGTTTATAGCCTAGGTGTGCGATGAATTGTGAATAGTAATTTATTTGGCGGTATTTTATTGAGAATGTAATTGTAGAGTTTTGAAGTGAAGTGATATCCAGTGATTCTAGAAAGGTGAAAGGAAGTGGGAGAGGAAATTCTTGTGAGTCTTGTAAGTTGTTGTTAATGACCCTGTGAGTGATCTAGCTGTGAACAGTAAGTTTGAGAGCATAGTCTTATATTAACAGCTCTAGTTAGGTCATTAAATGGCTACTGGGACTGCAGCAATGCAATGCCCCTTATATTGACATGGTCAGCATTTTCTTTGGCCTCTGCCAGTGAGGTGGAAACCTGAAAGGCTCCCAACCTTCCTTGGGTGAAGAAGATCGTCTTTCCTTTTTTTTACATTTTGTTGCAGGCTGTCAAGGCATCAATAATAATTATTGATGTTCTCTCACTTCATCCTACAGCCATTTAATAATTAGAAGCTCTTCACCATGTGTGTGGCTCAATGTAATTCCACTTTAAGACATGCTGGCAGTCTTGAAACCCATTAGGCCTGGAGCCAGTGAGTGGTGTGATTATTGCTGGCTACACACCTGCAGGATTATAATCAGCAACACTGTCTGAACCCACAATATCAGGTGCAGGCAAAACGTCCAGTGCCTCTGCGCATTTTCCATCCTTTATCACTCCATATGCAGAATTCGTTTATTGATCTGCGTGTATGTGTGTGACTTTTATCTGATGTTGATTAAAATGGAAAAGAAATATTCATGGGTATGACTGAAATTAAGGACCAATGTTATGTTTGACTTTGGTTAGTGATGCATGGTACAGAGTAGTGTGTAGTAATACTGCAGAATGTTTAGATTTAAATACATAGAGCTCGTGATACCATCTGTGAGTAGTTTTTTTGATATAGAGGATGGAATGAAAGTGTGTATGTGTTTGCATAAGCATTTTCATGCGCCTTGCCTATTAAGTGGGGAGATTTTTTTCAGTTATGTTTTAAGATTACATTTGTTATTGCTTAATTATTAGTTGTGTCAATTTTTGGTAGGTCATCTTTGTAGGACTTATATACTGTAAAGTTTGTATGTTGCTTGAAGATAGACATGGGAATCTAATTCTCATGTCCGTAACTGTCCCAGACATTGGGTGACAGCAATTAGCTCTTTATTTTTAATATGCCAATGGTTAACTGAAAAGTAATTCTGAGCAAAGTAAAGTGTGGATTTCTTCTCAGCATTGGGGCATGATCTCTGCTACAGCTATGATCCTTCCTTAATCCCAATCATGCTTTTGGACTGGGTGTCTTTTGGCATACAGAAGAGATTTCTAGAGTGATACCTCCGCCGATGGAATACATTACTGTGGCTGGAGGAAATTCTACTAGGACTGTTGCAGATCTTGGCTGAGACAGGTGCCTAAAAAGATTGTTACCCAGGAGTAGATCAGAAGTGTAATTGGGTGTCACTTGTTATTATCTCTTGCCTCTGAGTCAGAAGATTAGAGGTTCAAGTGACTTCAGCACAAAATCTAGGGCAGTGCCACTGTTGTACTGAAATAGTGCTGGACTGTTTAGAGGTGCTGTCGGTTGGATGAGATATTAAACCAAGACTACATATGCCCCTTCAGGAAAATGAAAGATCCTGTTCCATCGTTTCCTTGTAATCTGACCAATAATTAATACTCAACAACTATCACCTGAAAATAAATTATCACATTCCCATTTGTGGAACCTTGCTGTCTGTACATTAGCTGCTGTGTTTCCTACTTTACAATAGTAACTACATTTCAAAAATATATAAATTGTTGGCTGTAAAAGACTGAAAAATCCTGACATTTTGAAAGATGTACAAATGAAGGTCTTTCCTTCCTTTTGTCGCTTGTTCCTACTCACACTACTGAATGAATTTTATGGTTTACTGTTACTCTAAGGCCTACGAAAACAATTTCTCTTGGCCATCTCTGGATCTGGTGGACAAAATGGTAAGGAAGGAAATATGCTAGAATCCTTGACCCTTTAAGCCAACAACTCGCTTTTACCTAGGATCTTTGTTGGAATAAGATTTCAGGGCATTTGGCAGGAGTATTGTCCAACAAAATTTGACATCAGGCCACACAAGGATGTATTAGGACAATTGATCAAAAGCCTGGTTACAGAAGTAGGCTTGCAGAGCATCTGAAAGGAGGAAAGAGTCACAGAGAGGTTCAGGGCAGGATTTCCAGAGCTTAAGAGTCTTGGCAGCTGAGAGCAATGATGGAATGATTGCAATTAGGGAGCATTAAGAAGTCAGAATTGAAAAAGCACAGAATCTAATGGGGCTATTTCCTTAGAGGAAATAACTAGGATAGGGTGAAGTAAGGACATGAAAGGAAGGCTGCAAAATTTTAATATTACAGTGTTACTTGATCTGTAGACAATGTGGATCAGTGAGCATGGGAATGATTGAACGTGACATTGTGAGTCAGGACACCAGCTGTACTGATTCTTGCTGCACCCCAATACTAACTGCTTGACACCTGATAAAGACCAGTCTGTTCCTATTTATTCTTACTTTGTTTTCTGTTCTTTAACCAATCGTCTTTTCATGCTGATATATTACACCCACCCAATGAACCTTATAAGAGGTGGACCAAGTGAAGGGAATGTCAGGCAGATGATGGGTATTGGGGGTGGGGTTAGGTGATGGGGCTGGAAATTGAGATTATCACCAGTGGAAGGGAGCTTGTGGCACTCAGGAATGACGGTACATTAAAGAAGACATCCTCCTGGAGGGGGAGGTGTAATCTCCAGTAGTGGCCAGAGTAGAGCTAATGTTGAAATAAGTCTACGCCCTTTTGTTAAGGATCTTGTTGGGCTCATATTGATAGTTGACCTTTGCCATTTAATGACTCTATGCATATCTAGTGGATTGTGTTACAAGCATGGGAGTACCAGCAGCAGTATTGGCCACAGACTGCATTCAGATTCTAACTACAGTAAGGTTAGCCATAAACAGTGGTCGAAGTTGACATAGGTAGTGCAATTTGAAAAACCCTTTAGTGAAATATGCAGTAGGAGTGAACAGCACCAACAGCCTGTCCTGGTCAAATCACGTAGATGCCATGGCCAAGAAAGCTCGCCAGAGCCTCTACTTCCTCAGGAGGCTAAAGAAATTTGGTTTGTCCCCTTTGACTCTCACCAACTTTTACCGATGCACCATAGAAAGCATCCTATCTAGATGTATCACAGCTTGGTATGGCAACTGCTCTGCCCAGGACCGCAAGAAACTGCAGAGAGTTGTGGACACTGCCCAGTGCATTACGGACACCAGCCTCCCCTCCTTGGACTCTGTCTTTATCTCTTGTTGTCTTGGTGAAGCAGCCAGCATAATCAAAGACCCCACCCACCCAAGACATTCTCTCTTCTCTCCTCTTCCATCGGGTAGAAGATACAGGAGCCTGAGGGCACGTACCACCAGACTTAAGGACAGCTTCTACCCCACTGTGATAAGACTATTGAACGGTTCCCTTATACAATGAGATGGACTATGACCTCACGATCCACCTTGTTGTGACCTTGCACCTTATTGCACTGCACTTTCTCTGTAGCTGTGACACTTTACTCTGTACTGTTATTGTTTTTACCTGTACTACATCAATGCACTCTGTACTAACTCAATGTAACTGCACTGTGTAATGAATTGACCTGTATGATTGGTACCACACCACATGCACAAAGTTGACAGGTGACATCAACACTTTTGGCCTGTATCACTTGCTGTGCCCTGAAAAGGCACCATCAAATCCTATAGTTTAGCCACCCCCTATAGAGAACACTTATTCTGATCCAGGCTATGGGAGTATTCCTTCATATTTCTGACATGCTTTGAAGAGTCAATCAGTGTGATGTCTTTGCAAAATATTCTACTTCTCACTTGCATTAATAGAGAAGGAATATGTGTTGGTTCATTTAAGAAATGTTAATGCTGATCCCTGTGATAGTGAGGAACTCAATAATGGACGTGCAATTGAGTGTGAAGTGGCGGTGGTAAGGTTCTGACTTTGGTTTGAGATGGCCATTTCTTGACCTGTTTATTGCAAAAATATTGGTTACTACTTATTAGCCCAAGCCTGGATGTTTTCTTCATTTAATGATGGCATGAACTTCCTAATTATCAGAGGAGTTGTGAAAAGAAGTGAAAACAGTGCAGACATCAGCAAACAACAACACCACGATGATATACCAAAAACTACTAATGAAGCAACTGAAGATATTATGTCAAGGAACTCTTGCACAATGATTGAGCCCAAGATAATTGGCCTCCAAAAACCATGATCATTTTCTTTTGTGGCATTGGAGCCACTGGAGAATTTTGCCCCTGGTCCTCATGTTAATTTAGTCTTTCTTGGGCTTTGTGGTGCCACGCTGGTGTCCTGATGACAAGGACAATCATTCTCATCTCACCTTTGGACTTTAGCTCTCTATATGAGCTGTATAAATCCAGGTATGAGTATAATCTCTGTTGATGTGAACTACATATCAAGAGCCAATATTCCTGCTGTTTTCACATTTATTAATTTGATCTTTATTATAATTTCATTACAGTGATTTATCTATTATAGGGGCTGTCTGGGTTATGAATGACCTGACTTACAGAAATCTGACTTCATGCAAATTCTCCCAAACATTCTTAAAGCATTTTTCAAGCTAGTAATAATAATAATAAAATAGTTCATGGTATTCATTAATATCTGGATGCAATATATATTCCATTAGTTTAATCATGGGTAGTGTTATGGTGATTATTCAATGAAATGAAAGCATTGTAGTGAGTATGTTGAGTGATACAATATAGGTAGCTATAGAAAACGGATGTTTCTGACTTATGGAGAAATCTGCTTACAGACAGTTCTCAGGAACATACCCCATTTGTAATTTGGGGACGGCCTATATTTGTCAGTTTTAATCTAGGTCTGTGGAAAATCTGTTATTGTGGTTGAAAAAAAAATTCTCAATATCTACAAGGTCTAACAAACTAACATGATATGACTCTTGGAAAGGCTTTATGTTGCTTAGATTGCACCCAGACCTCTGTGAGGAGCAGTTTATGGTTCATTTTTTTAAGTAATTGACTGACTAAAAGTTGGAAAACCTGAAGGAGATTGATAGCATCTTTTTACTTTTGTATATATCTTGGCAGAGCAGTGTTTAATGTATAGCTTAATTTGACAATAATATCAATTGTTCTATACTTAACAAACATCTAAATGATAAATTTCAACATGGCTTTGTTACCTAATTGACCCCTGTATGGATTTCTTGGGCTACGTCAATGTGGAATCTATAGTTTGTTTCACACACTGCATAACTGATAGTAAACAGAAAGGCCACCAGAATTGGATTCCACAGCTTATAATCTTCAGGTTTAATTTTTCAAATGGAGACAATTCCATAAAATTCTCATGTACTTTGAAAGTACTTGTAATCAATTCTCCACCCCTCATTAGCAGGGACAAGTTCAAGAAGAAAATTGTGCCATGTTCTTTGAAATTATATCATGATAGTTTTGTACTTAAGAGAATAGTATCCTTTAATATTTTAAAGGAATTTTTCTGAAATAGGGTGAGCTCCAATTGGTTGCATTCTGCAGAATGAGAGGGATGAGTGGATAAAGGTCTGTAATCTGCAGAGTGTTGTTACTCAAAGTATAGCACAGGACAGGCCACAGGGAATGATGTTGAAAGAAGGAAGTGAGTGATGATGGAAACAATAAGACTTGTATTAATGTAGCCCTTTTTGGTACGTCCCAAAATGTTTTATTGTGTTGTCGCTGTTGTAATGTGCAAAGTGCAGCAGTCAATTTGTATAGAGCAAGCTCCCATAAGCAGGACATGGAACAGTACAGGCCCAGAATATCTGTGCCAACCATGATGCTAATTTAAACGAATCCCATCTGCCTACACATGGTCTATATCCCTCCACTCCCTGTCTGTTCATGTCCCTATCAAAATGCCTCTTAAATCTTGTTATCATATCTGCTTCCACCACTTCCCCTGGCAGTGTGTTCCAGGCACCTACCACTCTCTATCTAAAAAAAACTTGCCTTACTAATCTCCTTTATACTTTCCCCCTTTCACCTCAAATCTATGGCCTCTATTATTTGACATTTCCACCTTGAGAAAAAGACACTATCTATCCTGTCTATGCCTCTCATAATTTTATATACTTCTGTCAGCCTCTGATGTTCCAGTGAAAACAATCCACGTAATGCAATAATAATCTGACACTTAGTAATGCTGAGTATTGGATGAATTTTCATCAGGATTCTAGGTGCAACTCCAGCTGCTCTTCTTTGAAGTAGTGCCATGGAATCTTGTAAGTTTCTGCCATTTCCTTTTTTTATGGTTTCATCATCATTATTTTTGGCCCCTCAAGACTGCCCCACCATTCAATATGATTGTGGTTGATAATCCTCAGGCCTCAATTCCTCTTCTATGTCATTTTTCCATATACCTCAGTTCCATGCTCTTGCAAAAATGTATCGGTTTCTTATTTAAATGCCCCAGTGATCTCGCTTCCACACCTTGCTGGGATAGAGAATTCCAGAGATTCACCACCCTTTGCAAGTGGCTGTAGTGGCTCCTGATCACCCTTCTTTTACTAATTATAACCAATTTTGGTGTTTGTTTTAACATCCATTTCATTTCCTTCCACACCCTTTTTGTCTAGCACTTACTATCTGGTTTTATACTTCACTTTATTCTATGTATCTCACTGTACAAAACAATTTCATTTAAAAATTGAATTCAGTTTCAAATTGTTTCATAACACTTTGCATTCAAACTAATCTGCAGGCCTTGTGATAACAAATTACTCAATATAATCTATTTTCTTTGAATGTATCAATGTATGCATTGATGTTAAAAGTAAATCTGGGTTTTGTTGCGAGCTGACAGTCCTTTTTACATTGTACCCAATTTTGTTTTACTTTGAATTCAGTAATTAATTTAATGATATTGTTTTGAACGTTGATGCCACCCATGTATTTACATAGTTTTTACTTTTTATTGAGGTGACTTCCTTTAGTTGGAAGGTCTTTGTTAACAAGAGTTGACAGGTTGAGGAGGCCTTGTTTGAACTTCCACATTGAGAGGGGATCTGATTGAAACATACAGGATTATTAAGGGATTGGACAAGATCGAGACAGGAAATATGTTCCAGGTGTTGGGGAAGTCCAGGACCAGGGGGCATGATTTAAGAATAAGGGCTAGGCCATTTAGGACAGAGGTGAGGAAAAACTTCTTCTCCCAGAGGGTTGTGAATTTGTGGAATGCACTGCCTCAGAGGGCAGTGGAGGTCAATTCTCTGGGCACTTTCAAGAAGGAGCTAGATAGGTTTCTTATAGATAGGGGAATCAAGGGATATGGGGACAAGGCAGGAACAGGATATTGATTGTTGAGGATCAGCCATGATCTCAAAATGGCAGTGCAGACTCGAAGGGCCGAATGGTCCACTTCTGCTCCTATTGTCTATTGTCTATCAGGCAACTTGGCTGTTGGCCCTCCAATTGGTTAATGTCAAAGTAGTACTAAAGTTGTTGGGTCTAAAATTGGATTACTATTCTTGTGTGAGGAAAATTTCTGACATGTACAACATTCAATATCAATACAAAATATTGTAGGAGTACTGGAACCAAACATGAACTGCTGTGTTTCCTATCAGGGAAATTCTCTCAGATTATACAGATGGATGTAAATTATTTGCAAAATATGAAGTTTGCATTTGAACATGCAGTGATCAAGCAATAAAGACAAGAAATTTTGGAAATAGATATAAGTCCATTAACATTTTAAATGCCTTATCCCATCTCTATGAGTTCGTCTATCACATGATCCTTTGAGATCTTTTCCAATCCCCCATTTTAGTCATTCCACCACTGATAGCTGTGTTTTCCTCTGTTCAGGCTCTAAGCTTTGGAGTTCACTCCTTAAATCTCTCCCCATTGCAAACCATTTTTAAGGCATTCCTGAATAGCTATGAAGCTTTTGTCATATGGCTTGATGTCAAATGTTTTTGATCCTCCTATTTAAGTGCCTTGGAATATTTTATAATGTTAAAGGCTTTGTATAAATGCCATTTGCTGCTTTTGTTAAAAAGCGAAAAGTCAAATTTTGTGTGTAAACTTATTATCAGAAATGTGGATTTCCACCTGTTCACGTGTCAGCTAATTTCCACGGATTACTGTGGGAGTTGAGGAGTATCTAGAATGTCTATAATTATTGCCCAATCAAAGTTCAGCTCCCTAATGTGTGAACTTCAGACTACTCTTAAGATAGAAGCTGGTCAGTCTGGCACTTTATCTGTCATGTGTTCCTCCCCTGAATTTGTTAGAACAATATTTATCCAACAACAATGTGCATCTTTAGCTGTGGCATTATTTTGGTGGCACATGTGGATCATGATGACTTATTCTGTGTTATAAATTCATAGGAGGATAATAGTTTTGAAGCCTCACATACACGATTTGGACTGTTAGTGTGGTTGTTCTTGTGTAACTTAAAGCTTTTTCACCTGCGCTAAAGTAAACTGGAAAATAAAGACATTGAGTGGATCTGAACCATTTGCATGGCAGCCATCAGTACTTTTAAACTAATTGTGCTTCTCATTGATTTACTTTACCAATCCCAATTTGTGCTTGTGGTCATGCATGCAAATATACTGTAATCCATGGTTATTTAGGTGTTTTTTTGCATTTCTGTTGAATTTACATGAGACCATTGTGAAGCTTCCAGAAGAATTTAGAATTGAACAGTTACATTTTGGTGGCTATCAAAAAAAAACTGCAGGTACTGGAAATCTGAAATAAAAACAGAAAATGCTGGAAACACTCAGCAGGTCAGGCAGATTCTATGGAAAGAGACATAGTGTTAATGTTTTAGGTTGGAGACCCTTGGATTCTGGCGAAGGGTCTCTGACCTGAAATTTTAATATTTTGCTGTTCTGGGGAATGGAGAGGACAGAATTTTGCGGGGATCATAAAATCTATGTGTAGTTTTGATCAAATTTTTGTGAGGCATTTGATCATGTTCCTTCTGCAAATCCCATGATAAAGTTGAGTATTATGGGAATACTTTGCAAAGTCTTGAGAGCTATTCTGTAGTCCCAGAATCTATGCATAGTAGAGAAGCAAAGATAAATAGGATTAGGTCACTCTGCCTTTTAAGCCTGCTCTGCTATTCAATGCAATCAAGGCTGTCATCTATCTCAATACCTTATGCTCACTCTCCCCCCCCACCACCCCCCCCCCCCATACCTCTTGATGCCTTTAACATCTATAAATCTATTTATCTCTTTCTTAAATATATTCCGTGACTTGGTCTCCATCTCCTTAAGTAATATGGAAATCCACAGGTTCACTGTTCTCTGAAGAGGTATCTCATCATGTCAGTCCTCAGTGTTTTTCCCCAAATCCTGAGGCTGTGACCACTTGTTCTATAATCCCAGCCAACAGAAACATTCCTCTCTCATCCAGTCTGTCTAGCCTGATAAGACTTTATTAGTTTCACTTAGATTCCCTCTTCTTTTGAATTCTGGTGAGTACAAACCTATTTTATCTAATCTCTCCTCATATACTCATCCTAGGAATCAGTATGTCAGAGACTCATTGGATCGATCTCTAATTCATCACCCATTGTTTTTAATGTCTTCATTGATGGCTTTGCAAGAACTTGCTTTGCAAAGTTAATATTGTGATAAAATAAACAACAATATGCTGTAGGCATAGCAAATCTGAAATAAAAACACAAAATCTTGGAAACATGCAGCAGATGAGACAGCATCTGAATAATTTAGAGCTCTAGAGGACTGTACTCACCATCAGATTTCAAACACAGATTACGGTGAACACCAAGATTCAATAAAATGGACCAGAAAACTATGAAGAACTGAAATTAGTTGGGAGGCATGGCCCTAATCTTCATAGGAGTTCTATATCTCATTGTACCCTTCCTCTAAGAACTTCTAAATTAAACACTACAAAAGTTGTATATTTTTTCCTCTGTAATAAATCTGATTGAATATTTGACATTCCTACAGTAGTCACAACAAGTTAATATTCCACCATGCTCTTGTATCTCATAAGTAAAAGTGTTGGATTGCAGCTTTCACAAAAATATGAATTGTAGGACATGAATCTAAAACAGCAATATATATCTGAAATTCATTGTAATGAATGCAACCTATTAATTTACTTTAACAGTGGCCTAGATCATTGTTTTTAACTCAGAACTCAATTTTTCTGTTTAGGTTATTCATTGCTTTATAAGTCAGTTTTTTTGTGATTGCACAGTCTATTTTGAACACTCTCATTGGCTTTGATGAGCCGTTCAGGTTGGGATGGTGGGAATAGATGCTACAGGGCAAAAGTAGCTCAGCAGACAAAAGACATAGAAAACATGTCCATACAAAACAAAAGAACAAGGTGATTGGACAAATTAAGCAGAAAATGGAGGTTATGGTTATGGTTCATAGTTATGAAACTCAACATTGTGTAATAGGCTGTAGCGTGCCAGGAAGAATATGAAATACTCTGTTCTTGAATTGTGGCTCTGAAAAAGTTAAGTAATGAGGACAAGTTGTATGCACTGGGTGAGCTTTAATTCTCTTGAATATGAACATTGAATTCAGGAGTTTGTTAATGAAAAGAGTTGATGGATAAAATATATCTTCTGATGGGATTCCAGGACATTAGGCCATAAACTGAAGGCTAGGAATAGGCCATTTAATGTTTAAAAACTTATTCACTCAGGATAGTGGAAATCTGGGGAACTTTCCCCCCAAAAGCTGCTCAGATTAAATCAGTTCAAAATTTCAAAACTGAAAGTGATACACTGTTCTTAAGTAAGGGTATTAATATATACAGCCTGGAGGCAGGTAGATAGATTTAGGATACAAATTAGCAATGATATAATTAAACAGTGAGCTAAGTGACCTATTTCTTAACCATGAAGAAACCAAGACAAAGCTTATAACAAGGACTGGAAGAGGGTTAATGTAGTGAAGTCAAGATGTAGCATGTGGAATTGGAATTAGATTTGAGAGGAGTGAGATGTTTGGCAAAGTAGTTATCTAATTGCAATTTGTTCTTTCATTATAGAGGAGAGCATGAGCAATGAATACAGTACACTTGATGGGAAGGAATACATATGAACTACTGTCTCACAGTGAAATCTTGTATTGGATTCCGGACATTTGTGGGGGAAAAGATGAATAAATCAATGTGGCTCTGAAAATGGCAAAAGAAGCATAAACACAAATCAAATGTTCCTTGGGAAAGATGTGCTTGGTGATGGGATATGCAGTTAGAAATGACAAAAAGTTTGCTGGAAAATATGAAAGTTGAAGGTGATGTAAAGAGGCTATGTTAATGAGGTGGCTGATAGGAGAGGTGAGAGAGAAGTACAAAAAGTGGGACAGACACTAATAAAGAAGAACTTCTCTGCTTTCTGAAAAAATGCTAACAGTGCAAAAATAGAGGAAAAAAATTAAGTTCACTGATTACTTCCTTCAAGGCAAAAGTAACCTGGCCTGTAAGTAAGATTAATGATAATCCATGTAATTAATGACTTCATTAACAATGAAATGAAGGTTCTGGACTGACTCAGAGAGCCATTCAAACAATCCCTGTAGATTGAAGGTGTTTGTCCTAGCATACACATGGCAATGAGAAGGCGTATAGGAGTGAGATTGTTCGGCCGATTGAGTGGTGTTGCAACAACAACCTTGCACTCAATGTCAGCAAGATCAAGGAATTGATTGTGGATTTAAGGAGGGGGAAGTCTGGAGAACACACACCAGTCCTCATTGAGGAATCAGTGGTGGAAAGGGTGAGCAGCTTCAAGTTCCTGGGCATCAGTATCTCGGAGGATCTATACTGGGCCCAACACATTGATGCAATCATAAAGAAGGTATGTGAGTGGCTCTACTTTGTAAGGAGTTTGAGGAGATTTGGTATGTCACCAAAGACTCTTGCAAATTTCTATAGATGTACGATGGAGAGCATTCTGACTGGTTGCATTACAGACTGGTATTGAGGCTCCAATTGCACAGGATCGCAAGAGGCCTCAGAGGGTTGTAGACTCAGCCAGTTCCATCACAGGCACAACCCTCCCCATCATTGAGGACATCTTCAAGAGGCAGTGCCTCAAGAAGATGGCATCCATCACTAAGGACCCTCATCGTTCGGGACATGCCCTCCTCTCATTACTACCATTGGGGAGGAGGTACAGGAATCTGAAGACCCACACTCAGTGATTTAGGAACAGCTTCTCCCCAGCTTCACCATCAGATTTCTGAACAGTCCTTGAACCCATGAACACTACCTCGTTATTTCTTTCTTTTGCACTATTTATTTATTTTGTAACTTACAGTCATTTTTGTCTTTTCACTGTACTGCTGCTGCAAAACAACAAATTTCACAACATATACGTCAGTGATAATAAACCTGATTCTGATTCTGATACAGATCTGCAAGGGGCTGTCAGATATGATTGTATTCATTGAGTAATTTTTGCTATATTGGATATAAAATAATGCCATACTTATTTTCAAAAGGTATGACACAACTGGCACTAGTTAATATAGATCAATTAGTCTTTCATCTGTGGTAGTTAACATAATAGTATTGATAATTAGTAATCAACCCAAGATTACTTATAAGTCAATAATCTAACAATATCTGTCATGGTTCTTCATAAATGGAAGTTCCAACTTGATTTTTCTGATGAAATGATGTCTCTGTAAAAACATTGTGAGACTCTACTTGCAGATTATGAGGAAAATAATCCTTACTGAAAAATTCTGGCAAGGCAGGATGTCTATTTTCTTGAGTTGGAACTCATTATGAATGCATAATGGACTCCTTGAGGGACTACCATCATCAGTAAGCAGCCTGCCAGTGTAAGTTTGATTATGCGGCTCTGGAAGATCCAGCACCATCCCTAATAGAGGCAGAAACTTGATGCTGATTGGGAATCAAGATCCGCTGAAGGCCTTGACATCATTCAAGATTTTGGAAACAAATAGAAAGAAAGAAAGTTAATTCCTCTACGAGCACTTAGAGGCATTTACTATAACTGTCTAGGTCTATTGAGTTCCAGTGGAAAATAGGCATAAAGAAAGGATATCTGTCAAGATCTGGGATTTGAACCTCTCCTCTCTTTTTTGCTGCTTCCCTTTACACAAATACACTTGTATATACTGTATGTAAATGCAGATGTACAAATCAAGGAAAGTTAGGGAACAGCAATTTCTTCAAAAAAGGGAGTTCCCAAATGGGATAGTGAAGAGCATCAGGACTTGCCACGATACTTCTCTGCTATTTTTGACATAGAGTTGAAGGAATAATATTCTTCATTCTTTGCTTTGACAAAATTATGCCCAATAAACCTAAATTGGGATTCAGGGTAACAAAGAAAATGAATTATTGACATGTAGGAAGCAGCAGCTACTTGTTAGGATGGTTACAGTGTCTTCTCAAATAAATTAAGACACATCATTTCCAAAGAACATAGAGCACAGAACACAAAACAGTACAGCACAGGAACAGGTCCTTTGGCCCACGGTGTCTGTGCCAACCATGGTGCCAATCCAAACTAATCCTGTTTGCCTGCACATCGTTTATATCCCTCCAGTCCCTGCCTGTTCATGTGTTTGTGTAAATGTCTCTTAAACATTGCTATCGTATCCGCTTCCCCTGGCAGCGAATTGGAATTGGTTTATTATTATCACATGTACCGAGGTACAGAAAAAAAACTTGTCTTGCATACCGTTTACACAGATCAATTCATTACCCAGTGCATTGAGGTAGTACCAGGTAAAACAATAACGGAGTGCAGAATAAAGTGTAATAGCTACAGATAAATTGCAGTGAAGGTAGACAGTAAGGCGCAAGGTCATAATGGGGTAGATTGTGATGTCAAGAGCCCATCTTATTGTACTAGGGAACCATTCAATAGTCTTATAACAGTGGGTTAGAAGCTGTCCTTAAGCTTTGTGATATGCGTTTTCAGGTTTTTGTATCTTTGGCCCAATGGGAGAAGGGAGAAGAGGAAATGTCCGGGGTGGGTGGGGTCTTTGATTATGCTGGCTGCTTTACAGAGGGAACGAGAAGTGTAGACAGAGTCCATGGAGGGGAGGCTGGTTTTCATGATGTGCTAAGCTGTGTCCACAACTCTCTGCAGTTTCTTGCAGTCACAGGCAGAGCAGTTGCCATACCAAGCTGTGATGCATCTGGATAGGATGCTTTCTATGGTGCATCAATAAAGGTTGGTGAGAGTCGACAGGGACATGCCTCCTGGGGAAGTAGAGGCACTGGTGAGTTTTAGCCTCCTGATGAAGTAGAGGAGCTGGTGAGCTTTCTTGGCTGTGGCATCTACATGGTTGGACCAGGACAGGCTATTGGTGAAGTTCCTTCCTAAGAACTTGAAGTCTCAGCCCTCTCGACCTCAGCACTGTTGATCTAGACAGGAGCATGTGCATCACCCCCCCCCCCCCCTTTCCTGAAGTCAATGACCAGCTCTTTCATTTTGTTGACATTGAGGGAAGGGGTGTTGTCATGACACCGTGTCATTAAGCTCTCTAGATTGGAGATGGCATCTGATGTAGACCTGTTTCGGTGGTAGGCAAATTGCAGTGGATCGAGGTTATCTGGGAGGCAGGAGTTAATGTGTGCTATGACCAATCTCTTGAAGCACTTCATGATGGTGGATGTCAGAGCCACCGGGTGGGAGTCATTATGGCACATTAGGGGACACAAGAGATTCTGCAGATGCTGGAATCTGGAGCAACACACAAAAAGTGCTGGAGGAACTCAGCAGGTCAGGCAGTATCCATGGAGGGAAATAAACAGTCAACTTTTTGGGTTGAGACCCTTCATCAGGACATTAAGGCACATTACCTTGTTTTTCTTAGATACCGGGATGATAGTGGTCTTCTTAAAACAGGTGGGAACCTCAGATTGAAGCAAGGAGAGGTATCCTGTCTATGCCTCTCATAATTTTATATACTTCTACCAGGTTGCCCCTCAGCTTCCGATACCTACCACTCACTGTCTAAAAAATCTTGCCACATAAATCTATTTTAAACTTTTCCCTCTCACTTTAAAGCTATGTGCTCTAGTATTTGATATTTCCACCCCGGGAAAAAGACTCTGATTAACTATCCTGTCTATGCCTCTCATACTTTTATATACTTCTACCAGGTTGCCCCTCAGCTTCTGACACTCCAGAGAAAATAATCCAAGTTTGTCCAACTTCTCTTTATAGCTAATTCTCTCTAATCCAGGTCACATCCTTGTGAACTTCTTCTGCACCCGCTTCAAAGCCTTCACATCCTTCCTGTAATGCAGTGACCAGAACTGCACACTATACTCCAAAGAGGCAATAGTTTATTTGTAAGGCAGAAGATCTAATCTATTTACATGTTGAGACTCTAAGCTCTGGCTGCAAACTGAGTTTCTGTGACATTGTTACATTATTGCAAAGCTGGTCTCTCTACTGTTCTTTCCAATCAGGATCATAGAATGAAGACATACATAGATACACAGATAACATCAGGTCCATGTTTGAAGATACAGTGCAGAAGCCATTTGTGGATGGGAAACAGTTCTGAATGAAGTTCCCAATGATCTTTACTGAAATAACTAATATTTGTAATTCATGACTTAAAAATTGGGCTAGTTCAGCAATGGGTGGGTGAATGGCAATTTACTGTCAGGGCAGTGCAGAAGAGAATTTACTTCAATATTCAAACTGTTTGATCAGTTGTTTCCAAAGTTCAATTTGCATTATGTTTTGGGAGTGGGAGGAAGATTGCATGAATTGGCTGTCAGGGAACAGATGAGTTTATAAGGTAGAGAAACTGAAAAATATCAAGGGCTTCAGGAATTTGAAAGAAGATGGTGTATGCTACTGAGGCAGCTGCATGGATCACTTCGCAGGTAATGAAAAAGAAAAGAGGTGCTTTGAGGTGAAAATGGAGGGATGAGAGAGGTTTAATGCACCCATTAGTCACATTAGAAATAAGAGTGTTGGATTGTCCTTATTCTCTAGGATCATAGAGACCAACATAAATAGCAGTCTAAATATTGTTTGCAGTAGTCTCATGCAATCGACAGCATTCGACTGTCAAGAGAAAGGTATTATATCACAGTAGTAAAGGTAATCATTTTCATTTGAATACTATTCTTAATCATTTTTTATAATTTCATTGACTTTCTTTCAACAATTCATTTGCTTTTCATGCTTCAATCTTCATTATACATTTCTGGTTAGGTGTTACCCAAGGTTGTTTCTTATGAATA
Source organism: Pristis pectinata (assembly GCF_009764475.1). Lineage (NCBI taxonomy): Eukaryota > Metazoa > Chordata > Chondrichthyes > Rhinopristiformes > Pristidae > Pristis > Pristis pectinata. Next base: position 76,214,298 of record NC_067406.1, read on the forward strand.
AATTAGTCATTTACTGACATTTCCTGTGTGTTTCCTGAGCCTTTTTGAAAGAGTTATGCTTTGCTTGGCCTGCTTAGGTCAGAAATAGTGATATAATCATCTACTAGGTATTCAATAATAAAGATTCAAAATTTAGTATAATTAAGGGTGGGGATATTATAGCATGATTTGAGTTACCCCCATTGTGACTTGTTGAAAGTGATTAATTAATCCAAAATATGTCTAAGTAAACCAGTTACAAGAAAATAATTAATATTTTATTAACAATTACTACAAAAGCAGATGGCATTCTTTGGAACTGCCATATAGAATTAGTCCTGGGTTTCCTTAGTGCACTAAAATGCTTTGCCAGTGTTTGAATTTCAACGAGTAATAATTCAATGCTGTTAAATTCCTATAGACACATTCGTTTAAAAATGATATGTAATTTTATTGAAATAAGTTCAAGCATGTGTTCTCTGAATGGTGGTGACTCATTGTGATACTAAAAGAATACAATTTTCTCTGGACAAGTGCTATATTATGCTCTCACCGCATTCCATAAAACTCCTTAATGTTGGTATTCTTCCTCAATGCTGCTCAGACCAAAATAATCTCCTGAAGGGAAAGTAAAGATTAATCTTGTCGAGCCTTTACATTTCAACTAATGGACTAAAAAAAACAGTTCCCAATGCTTCAACTTGCCTTCAAGCAATTGTCCTTGCCTTAAAAAATGTTGACTGCAGCTGAAATAACAAAATTTTAGCAGCACTCTAGGGTATTGTTCTATACATGAACAGAATGAATCTTGAGTCACTTTTTAACCCTGTGATTTCTGTGGAAACTGAGTTAATGGGCACTTATTGGTCCATAAGACTAAACTACTCTTGTCTTGCTGTCCTCCTCCAGGTTCTGAACTTACCTTAAAGCAAAATACTGCAGATTCTGGAAATTTGAAATAAAAACAGTAAATGCTGGAAGTACCCTGATGAACGGTTATTGACCTGAAACATTAACTCTGCTTCTCTTTGCACAGATGCTCTGTGACTTGCCGAGTACTTCCAGCATTTTCTGCATTTTTTCTGATCTTCTGGGCAGAGAAAAGAAACATTTGCTGATATCAATAGGGTCCAACTTTAACTAGGAAGGTCAGATCTGATGACATATTTATTCCCCACCAATAAAAGAAGGAACCAAATTCAGACAAGGCCCAAAAGTTGTAAGTCCGGAGGAGCAGTCGTCCTCTTTAGAGTACATCAAGGAGCTTCCCTGCTTTACCCTCACCCAACTATCCCTATCTGAAGCCCATCTGGATGCTTAACCCAGTGCCTGGATTGTTCCTTTGACTCTTAGCGGCAGCTTCCTACCCTCTGATGTTCTGTAACTCCTGCCTATTCATGTACCACCACTCTCCACCAGGGTTTGTGCAGAAAACTTATGAAAGAGATGCAGAGGAAAACCAGGAGTTAATATTTCCCAGGCTTAACTCTGGCACAATCAGAATGGACTGCTGGTAAGCATTGTTTTTACCTGCAAGACTTTGCATTCAATTTAATATTATATATTTTAGAATTCAATATGATGAGCATTGTATTGAATAAATGGAATGTCTGGTGCCTTGGAATCCTAGATGTTGTCTGGAACTGACTACATCAAAGAGTGGGAGAGGCAGGAAATCTCACAACATTTAAGAAGTACTCAGAGGAGCCCTTGAAGTGCTGTAATCTCCAAGGCAATTAACCAGAAATTGGGAATTGGGTAGACGCTCTTTTTTCAGCCAACAGGGATTGTGAGCCAAATAGCCTTCTACTGAGCCAGGAATTTCCATGATTTTATTCCTGCATTTATTGATTAGGAATACACAGAGCAACAAATGTTCTAAAAAAAAATGTCTGCATTGAAATTCATCTTTGGTGAGTAATGCTAAATGCGTTATAGAGAAGCACAGAGAGTCTACTGTTCCTCTGACATTCAATTCCATTGACTTTAATGCAGCTGAATTTTAGAGGAAGAGTGCAATGGTCTACATACAGTACTAGTTTGGAATTCATGCTTGGGGAGAATGAACTGATTTGCAAATCCTTGGCTATTGTATTGACTAACACTTGAGTTCTAATAATATTTTCTATTATATTTTCTTTAAATATGAAGTTGTCAAAATAGTTGTACAACATAACTAGGAACAATCAAGGGACCAAAAGGATACATGACTCCATGACTCTGTAATTCATCATTCGTCTGAAATAACTTTATTATTAAGACTTGGTATTTTATTTAGAGGTTCAATGCAACTATCAGAAAAAACAGATCTGTATAATTTATTCCATAATTGATAAGTAAAGGAAAAGATAAAACATTTATTTCATTCATAGGCTTTCTAGTCTTCAAGCGGACAGGTTGTATGGAGGAATTTAAACTTGACTGTGCTTGAGAGGCATGTTAAACATACATGCACAATTTCCTGACTGGGCACATCATGAGAATTAGCAAAGGTTCAGTTATAATATTTGACTTCATTTTGTGGTAATTTAACTGCAAGAATCTGCAGAGAGTTGTGGACACAGTTTAGCATATCACGGAAAGCAGCCTCCCCTTCATGGACTCTGTATACACTTTGCACTGCCTTGGTAAAGCAGCCAACATAATCAATGACTCCACCCATCCCAGGCATTCTCTTTCCTTCCCCCTCCCATTGGGCAGAATTTACAAAAGCCTGAAAGCACGTACCACCAGGCTGAAGGACAGCTTCTATCCTGCTGTTATAAGGCTATTGAATGGTCCCCTAGAATGAAAAGAATGGACTCTTGATCTCACAACCTACCTCATTATGGCCTGCACTGCAAATTCTCTACAATTGTAACCATTTATTCTGTATTCTGTTATTGTTTTCCCTTGTACTACCTCAATGCAATGATGTGATGAAATGATCTGTATGGATGGCATGGAAAACAAAGCTTTTCAAAGCACCTTGGTATATAAATATTTACCAATTTATATGCAAATATCTAAATTATAGCAAATGTATTTTTTTCTTCCTAAATTTTATTTTTCTGAAGATCTAAAATATTAAATAATCGGCTTTTACCAAAATTGCTGAGTTATAGGACCATCTACCTCCTTCCAAAGCCTTCACAGCTTTCCTAATCTGTAACACTCAGAACTGGACACAATCAGTTGTGGCCAAACCAGTGTTTAATAAATGTTCTGCATGACTTACTTGTTCTTGTACTTTATTCCTCAATATATAAAGCCGAAGATCTTGTCTGCTTTCTTAATCATTTTCTCAACCTGGCTTGCCATTTTCAATGAACTCCATATATTATAACCCCAGATCTCTATGTTCTTGTATTCCTTTTAAAATTATGCCCTTTTCTAAATCTTCCTTTCCAAAATGTAACATTTAATTTTTATTTGCCTCCAAACTGCCCATTCCACCAGCCTGTCTTTATCATCATGGTTTATACTACCTTCTCGAAAATTGACAAAAAAAAATGCGCACTCTTGAAGGATATGGGGATAAACCTAGTCACTGCAGACTGGTCAATTTGTCTTTGGTGCAGGGGAAACTTCTAGAAATAATAATCAGAGACAGAATTTGCAATTATTTGCACATGTGGATTGATTAGAGAAAGTTAGCATGGGCTTGTTCAAGGCAAATCATCGCTAACTAATTTGATAGAGTTTTTTGATGAAGTAACCAAGAAGGTGATTAAATACAATACAGTTGATGTAGTATATGTGGACATCCAAAAGACATTTGACAGGTCAGATATGAAGTTGATGTTTCTGTGCATTGCGATATTTAGAACTAGAGGTTGCAGTTTCAAAATAAATGTCTTTCCATTTAGGAATGAACTGAGAAGAGATTTCTTCAACCAGCTGGTGAGGAATTTTCAGAAATTTCTATCCAAGAGAGCCGAGTTGCTGAGAATCAGGATCAGGTTTATTATCACTGACATATGTTGTGAAATTTGTTGTTTTGTGGCAGCAGTACAGTGCAAGACATAAAGACATAAAAATTACTATACATTACAAAAATAAATAAATGGTGCTAAAGAGGAATAACGAGGTAGTGTTCATGGACCATTCAGAAATCTGATAGCAGAGGGGAAGAAGCTGTTCCTGAAATGTTGAGTGTGGGTCTTCAGGCTCCTGTACCTCCTCGCCGATGGTAGTAACATGAAGAGGACATATTCCGGGTGGTGAGGTTCCTTAATGATGGATGCCACCTTCTTGAGGCACCGCATCTTGAAGATGTCCGTGATGGCAGGGAGGGTTGTGTCCGTGATGGAGCTGGTTGAGTTTACAGCCCTCTGCAACCTCTTTTGATACTGCCCATTAGACCCTCCATACCAGGCAGTGATGCAACCAGTCAGAATGCTCTCCACCATACATCTGTAGAAATTTGCAAGAGTCTTTGGTGACATACCAAATCTCCACAAACTCCTAACGAAGTAGAGCCATTGACGTGCCTTCTTCGTGATTGCATCAGTGTGTTGGGCCCAAGATTGACATCCAGGAAGTTGAAGCTGCTCACCCTTTCCGCCACTGACTCCTCAATGAGTATATTTAAGTCAAAGATTGATAGTCAAGGGAATCAAGGGATTATGGTCTTAATGCAGAAAAGTGGAGCTGAGGCAAGAGATTGGCCATCATTTTATTGAATGGCAGGAAGGGTAGGAAAGGTAAAATATCATATTGCTGCTTCTATTTCATATGTTCTGATGTTTTTATCCATGCTCTCTGCCTCCATCTAAATTTCCTCTTTGGGTCTCTGATCATTTCCACTAATTCTCTCACCACACTTTTTGTGTCTAAATTCCTAAAGAATATTTGGGGATTTCTTTTTATGTTTGCTGCCAGTTTCTTCTTGTCCTCTCTCTTAGTGTTTCCTTTCTTGGTTCCCTTCTGAAGTTCCTGTAGTCGGTCTGTAACTCAACTGGGTTAACAACCCTGGCATCTGTCACGTGCTCTTTTTCTCTGCTCTACTTTACTCTGTATCTTTTCTGGTTTTCCAGGGAGCTCTGGCTTTAATTCCCTCATCCATCTCCCTCATGGGAATGTGCTTAAGTCAGTAGCTGACATCTCCACCTGCCTTCCATCGTTCTATCACTGTTTTGCCTGCCAACTCTGATTCCAGTTCACCTAGGCCAAACATGTTCTCATCCCATTAGAATTGGCCACCTGCCAGTTGACTGTTTTTGCCTTGGAGTGGGAGTGGTCTATATATTATCTTGGTCTATATGTGCATCCTCTCCCGCTATGTTTATTTGCTTCTCTTCAAACACAATGACTCCATTATTCAGGGTACTAATACCTGAGCTGGTGCCCCAGAAGATGAAAAGTTTAATACAATACCAGTAAGAGATTGCTGCTTTGAAAAGACTTTAAAGGAGAAGAAGAAATGATATTTATTAAGATTGGCGAAACAATTAAAATCATAAGACTTCTTAAACATAAATCAACTATATGGCAGAAATGAAAATTGATACATAAAGGGCTGGGGAAAGGAGAATTTTAACCTCCGAGGATTGGTGTGTAGTGGCAGGGTTTCAAATGGTAAAATATAGGAAACTTAAACGTAACCCACCATGCATTTGACTACTTTTTGGGTTAATGGGCAGTGAAAGAGATGGAATAGTAACCAGCTGCAAATTTGGTAACTTGGTAGATTAACACCTAAGGTTATTGGTGTCAAGAGCTTGGGAAATCCATGGGCACTGGCCAAATTCAGTGGGTGTGTCTGGGATTCTAGACCAGAATTAACCGACCTTCCTCCTTTTTTGCAATTGGTTGCCTTACTCTCTGGGATCAGATGTAATTCCCATGCAAGCGAATAAAGCCTCCTCGCCTTCACCCACTAGTGATCAACTGGACCCTGCTGCAACTCTGCCCCACTCTCCTCTGTGTTCTCTGCCTACAATGTCTTGTCTCTATCAGCTCTTTCCACTCCCTTATCTTCTTGCCACCCTTCCCCCTGTTATTTCTTGCTCTGGCCTGTTTGTTCCTCAACTATTGCCTTGGATTTACAGCTTTTTGTATGCAACCGCTCAACTTTGCATTCTGGTTTGCTTTTAGATGGGAAATTGAATATAAAAATTCTCTATAGGTCCTGGCATAAAATGTAGCAGGATCTCTGGTATGAGTTTCCTAACCACAGACAATCACTCTTATTTCATATCCTTAAATTTTGAGGCCATAATATGTGAAGCATTGGTATGAAGAGAGAAGTTTTGCATGTGATGTGGCACTGTGGCATTATACACATCTCCGAAATGGCTGAGAGCCTTCTGAAATGCTCAGAATTCATTCAACATGGCTTTCTCAGTGTGATCCTGGTGTACTCTCAATGGCTTTGAATAGCCTTCACTTGCAAAGCCACATTAATGAAGATAATGTGCTTGAACTAGCAAAACAGAACTCCTGTGTTTGTAAATCCTCCTGTGTGGTCCAATCCTTCTCATGTTAATTTGTGAAGCACTTTTCATGATCTGTTTCTTTTGTTGTCCTTGTTATCCCAGCAAAAACACAACAATGACCATGCAATCATCAACTATCTGGATCTTTAATCAATATTTCAGTCAAGTGTACCTCAAGAAAAGATATCTTCTAATAGAACTTTTCCAGGATCTTGAAGCTCATAGTTTTCTGCATATTGGATAGTATTGTAACTATGGATTGACTGCCAGTGTTGATCTTGGAATTGGCCTAAGGCACTAGGGTATCATTGACTCCCACTGGTACTGTCACCTCTATAGTGAAGAATGTCAGATTCAAGAGCACAGTGCTTCTCTTGTGAAGTGAAAATATTTACTTGAATGTTTCGGATGCATTGGGTCTCTGGTTTTGGATACTTTGGGGTGCAAGTATCCCTCCTGTCATTCCTTCCATTTCCAAGTAACACAAAAAGACAAGACTAGCCAATGAATTTCTACATCATTGTTTTAATTGCAGCTGTGAGAAATAATGCTGGCAAAAATCTAAAACAAAAATCATTAAAAATAAGAAACCCTGAAACATTGAATTTCGGTAAGCTAAAAGTTAAAATCTACTTTTTATGTGTCACTGAAATAAAAAATATAGAAAGTCCTCTTCATTGAATGACTTCCTGTAAGGCATTCTATGCCTGAGTCTCATTGTTCATTTTCTACAAAACTGAGCACACAATGCTTTCCCATGGGTAAAATAATGTATGCATTTATTTCCATTTCATTATTATTTGTTAACATGTTAAAACATAGCTTCCTCTTGGTCTGTGTTAAGGGTACATTAAGGTAGCTGAAAGCTCACATTGTGGCATATGTTGATTGCAGTTCCAGGATGAGTAATGTCCAACCATAATTTTCAATCCAAGAATTATTCAATCCATTTTGTTATTTTGTAATGGCAACAACAAAATTGATTATATGTTTTTTTTCATATCCAGGACCAGCATAATTGCTTTACTAAAGAATATCTCTTATTTGTTCTACTTTTCTGATCCAGGTTAGATACTCTGCAATTTCTGACATCGGCTGACTTGTTAAAACAAAGCAGAAACTAATGACTGTTTCAGTTTATCATCAGTTCTAATCAAAAATCGATTTGCCATTTTAATATCATTTGATTTATAAATCATTTACTACATTAATATAGTCTGTCATTCATTAGCAAACACGTAGCTAATAACCTTGTGCATTTTGGCACTGTCTGCTTAGTTTTAATAATCAACTGCTTAACAGGATGGCACATTATAGCTTTTCATGTATAATAATGTCATTTTTATATATCAGTTTTTTTTGTATCTCAACAACAGAAGTGTGCTGGAGAAATTATATTTTTCTTCTGAGCTTTGTCACAAATGCTAAATGCTGTTTGTAATTATTTGCTTGAACAGTAATATCTTCATAGGCAACACAACATTTTAAAGGAAAATATTTGCAGGCTGAAAATAAATGCTGAATCTTCAAATTGTGTTCCCTCTTTGAATGAATGAGCATTCAATTATGCTGTGACTTTCTATAATGCAGAATGTCTAAGGGTTCCTTATAGCCAGTGATATACTTCATGACCTGCAGAGTGTTGTAATGTAGATAAGCACTACAAACAACTTATAGACACATGGTTCCAGAAAAAACAACAAGATTAATGACTAGATAATAAGTTTGCCATGAGGATGGTCGTGGGATAAGTGTTAATCACGACACACAGCGAACTCCTTGCTATTCTTTTGAACAGTACCAGTGGATCTTTATGCCCATGTGAGGGAGCAGACAGAGCTTTGGTTTAATGTCTAATTTGAATGACATGCAACTGAGCTATTTTTATCAAAATCGAAGTGGTTAACAACTTTTAAAATAGCATGCATAGTAATGTTACACAAGAAATGTTATTCAATGCATTAAAAATGATATTCAATGGAACAAATGCTTTGTTGAATTTGGAAAACAACTTGCTGATTTTTTTTCCATTACATGGAAATAATTAACTTGGATAGGTATTGATTTTTTTCTTTAATATTTGTAAATCCTTTAATTTTATTTTAGTTAGCACTTCATAGTTCATGAAATTATTTGCTTTCTTAGTTTTCATTATCTTAACTGGAAGAGTGAACAGGCAACCCAGTCAGTGGAGATTGGGTGGAATGTAGAAATAGCGCCTACACGGAACAGTTGAAGTGAATAAAATGTACCCACTTAAGAGGATGTGAGATTAACAAATGAAAGAGAAAGGAGCAGAAGGTCATGTTGATAGGATGAAATGAAAATAGGTGGGAGAATGGGTTTGCTCACTTGGAGCCTGGAAGATTATGCTTTAGTGGTATTAGCTAGTTGAGCCAAATGGGCTGTTTTTGTGCTGTTTTTTATGTGTGATTCTACGTAACTGGGATCCTATTATTTGAGGATACCACCACATTCTACACTATCTATCTTCTGGTCATTTCAATTACTTAGCTACTTTTCGGTCTGGATATTCAGACAAAATGCTTGTTATTTTGCCTTTATCTCGTCAAATGCTTGGGGTGCAGCAATACAATAATGTGGTTTCACAGATCTTGCTGACTTGAATATAAGCTTCCAAACATTGTTTCTGCTTGGTGCACAGTGACAAGTAATGTATCTTAAGTATAAATATAGCCTCTTATTGATCAATTGCAATATGTGTCTTCAGTGTAAAAGAATTAATAAAAAATCTTTGAGAAGCAAAATTGCTTTCAGATAGCAAGGGAATTCATTTTACCTAGCTTGGCATTTCCCTGTGCTGAAAAGGCAACCTTCTTGCCTGAAGGCTGTAATCAATGTATGGAAGAGGGAGGAATGCAGCTGGGAGGAAGGTTTTAATGTAATAAATCAGCTTCTGGGCTATTTTTTCAGATTGCTAGAATCATGAATTATAACTGTTTGTAATACAACAATGATACTTCTGTGCTTTGGGAAGAAAAAGAAAACATCTGTTTCCCTTGTAGTCACATGCAGTGTTAGGCAGTAAAAAAAAACACTTAGTTTACTCTAAAATAGAGCACTTATTTTGAAAAAGCCACAGCTCCTGCAGTAAGTGAGCTGCTGGAGACACCTCAACAGGATATATAAATCAAAAAGGACAAGACATTGAGCTGAAATGTAGTTACTTATTTTTAAATATATAGATTGCTGGGTATATGGTAGTATTCAAAAGAATGTAACATTTTATTGGCAGTTTGGTTAAAAACAATTGATTATTCTGTGAACATAAGTTCTGATCAATTAGAGTACAATTAATTAATATGGCATCTGATAGAATTAATCCCTTTTGACTGCATATTGTAGGGCGATTGAAAAAATACAATTTACTGTGAATCATATTGTTTGGTGAAAGTTCCTAAATACCATTGTTAGAATATATTAATATCTTTGTCAATCAACTTAATAATGTTGCAGTTCTACTGCAGAAACTGGCATGGTATCACTATATTTTAACAGCAGTGTGAAGAATGTTTGTAATTAAGCTGCCCACTCGTGGGTGGAATGGAGGAGGAGAGTGAGGCTCAAACTCCGGCTTTATCTCTGATCTGTAATCAGCTCAGTGGGGCTGAGATGAACCTCAACACCACCACTTGGAATAAATAGAAGGGGATGACCTAATTAGATTTCGTGCAGGCTGACCAAAATGATTGAGGGCCTAAGACTGGCATTCCGTCTTCACAAAATAATGACTCAAAAGGCTACTTCACTGAAATCAAAACTAAATACACAGGAACTGTGTCAATACCTGAAAAGATCAGTATTGTTTCTGGGAGGAGAGTCAGTTTTTGCTCTTTTTAGGCACAGGTAGATTAAGTATTATTTGTTTTATTTGCAGATTTCTAACATTCACAGTATTTTTCTTTTTACTGGCATGACTGACTGGATTAACTATATGCATATGATATTAATTGATAATGATTTGGTGTATTTGATTCATGTGCAATTGATACAGTAATAATTATTTATAATATAATTATTAAAGTTATTACTTCTGACCAAAATCTCTGTTAGAGAGCAGATATAATCTAAACTGAATGTGTTAACCTAAGAAGAATTACTTTCCTGACTAATGTTAAATACATCAATTTTCTTCTGGTGAATCATTTTATACAAAATTAAACAGGGATCCTACTCCTCAATGTCCAAGCCATCTTCTTGGCTATTTGACTGCCATTGTGGCCAAACAGATCTTACTAAACCATAAAATGGTTGTAGTGAGGTACGTAGGGATTAACATCTCTGAAAATGTTTACTGAATCAAACTTATGGGATCTTATTTTCTTGTACAAGAGGATGAATGTTAACACTTCTCATAACACTTATAACTTGAGAGCATCAAGCCAGGTCTTCTGGAGAACTATGAGGTATGTTGTTACAATGCAAGATCAAGCTGGATTGCCATATTTCCTTATGACATGGAAGGAGGCCTTTTGGATCATTGAGTGTATGCCAACTCACAGAGCAAATACCATTTCCCTACTAACTTTCTCTGTAACCTATGCTCACCATATTCCCATCAGCTGCCACCCTTCCCCACCCCCGGATTCTATCACTCACCTACACCTCAGGACAATTTAACCCATGCATCTTTGAGATGTGGGTGGAAACCAGGGTACCTGGGGAGGGGAGCCCAGAGCACAGGAAGAACATGCAAATTCCACACAGGTTGCCCGAGAGGTCAGGATTGAAGTCAGATTCCTAAAGCTTTGAAGCTGCAGCTTGCTAGTTGTGCCACCGTGCCTCCCTGGCACCCTAGGCAGACTGACTGATTGAAGGCTTTTGATTAGATTCTGCTTCCATATATCAAGCAGTGTAAAGTTGTGTAGGCAGCCCTGAAACCTGTTTGTGCTTGTTCTTCTTTGTAACTTTACTCATGAAGTTGGCTGGAAATACTGTTTTTGAAGAGAAGGCTAAAGAAAGAGCCAAACTTTGCTATCTGACCAGAAATCTTTGGAACTGAAGAGATTAACCAAGAAAGGTGCTAAAAACAAAATTGCCAAGTACACTACAGTGTGAACAATATGGCATATTTGTTTTAAATATTCATTCAGAAGGAATTGACAATAATAATGGAAAAATAATGGAATCATTTGATTACCTTGTGTAAAGCCATTCCTGTTTTCCAACACAAATCAATTTACTGATGGAACAAACAGAAACATTTTTTCCCCACATACAGCCACTTGTTGGATATAACAGTCGGGGAGATGCATTTTCCTCATTCCTGGCTCTTAAAGTTGTAAGACTCTGCATCTCTCTATGCATTGTCACTTTCCCTTTCTGTGATCTGCATCTGGCTCTCAGCACTTCACCTCCCCCATCCCCCCTCACCCTATCCCAACTCTCCCCTTTAACCTTGTGGCCTGCTTACTTTCTGTGTTCTATCCTGTAGCCGCCTTCTACTGTGATTTACTCTTGCCTCCCCTCGCAGTGCTGCTTACCTTGGCTCATCCCTAGTCATACTCTGGTCATTAGTTCTTGATTCATCTCCTTATTCCTCAGCTCCAATTCTGTGTTCTGCTCCCTGGATCTTTACCTGTCGTTTGGGATATTCTGTTCCCCTGCTGTATTCTGCTTCCCACATATCCCAGCTACCAGCCACTGGTCTCAGTCCCCCCATAGATTCCCATCCACTTGTTAGGGTTAAAACCATGCTAAATATCAGCACCATGTTTCAGAGCCCAGACTATGTTACAAGGCATTTCTTTAGTATAATATCTGATGGAAGCCGAGAATCCATTGACAGGTTACACATATTTATAAGTAGTGATATTGTATTACATTCCACCACATTCTACTTATAACATTCAGAAGTTATCAAGTGGAATCTTAAATCAATAGTAATTATAGTCAAAGTAAATTAATTGAAGTTAATTTATAACAGAACTTTGTCAATTGAAAGTAATAACCTTGATTTTTTTGGTTGTAATTACAGTCATGTTATTGGTGTTCACCGTCATTATACCATAAGACTGACGGTAGCTTCTGGAGTTTGCACATGTGCAGTTACACACATAAATCTGGAGGCTGCTATCAGTGATTCCTTGTTCATCTACAGAGCATTATTTTGCTGCCCTCTTTATTAGACACCTAAGAAATCAATGAACTGATGAGAACTCAAGGTAGTAACAAAATATTCTTGCTATAAGAAGCCTGGAAAATGTCATGCTGCATCGTATAAAGTCTAAGTTAATTGTTTAAGGTTGCTAACCCTTTCAATTAGCTGCAACTCTAGCCCTAAAAAATAATTTTATGCATGTGGATTGTAAACCTGTAGGGGCAAATATTATAAGAGTAAATTGATTTTAATATGTTACTTAATTTTTAAAGAATTTGATCTTTTGGCTTCTACTTTATGATTAAGTGTGCATTCAAATGCTTATTTTCTGTTTGTAGAATGTTAAAAATATTCATTGAAAATCAAACATTTTCCTTCCTGGTATGCTAGGTGTGAGAATCTTCATTGAGATTGACTGCATGGCCAGCTTGATGACATCAATGTTGCTGGATAACAGGAATCTGCTTGGGCTGATGCCTGTCAGCAACCAACACAAGTAAAGGCTAAACCCATGCTACAGAATTCTAGATGTTTGAGGTTGGTGGTGAGTGATATAGCCTCATCCCTGACTGCAAAATCCAGGCTGTTATTTTTACTTGAACTGGCATAATTGAAAGAAGTGTAATAAATAGCACCTCTGCATTTCATATGTGAGAATTTGTATGGTTGATAATAGATCAGATTTTGCCATTAAAATTAGAATGAAGCTAAGGATGTTTGGAATTATTTATGCATAATGTGTTTCACAGTGTCAGGTGTGATACAATTTATGCACATATACAGATAATTGCTAGTTTTCAATAACTATTCAAGAAAGGAAGGAGATAGAAAACAGAAAATTATATGCCAGTTAGTCTAACATCTGTCATTGGGAATCTGTTAATAAAAATGTAGTAGCAAGATAATTAAAAAGTTACAAGACAATCAACAGAGTCAACATGGTTTTATGAAAGGGAAAACATGTTTGACAACTTTATTAATGTTCTATCAGAATGTAACAAGCAGAATAGATAAAGGGGAACAAGTAGACATAACGTATTTGGGTTTCCAAAGGGAATTTAATAATTCGACACATAAAAGTTAATGCACAAGGGAAGAGTTTCATGGTATTGTTGGGCGGTGGGTGTGGCGGTGGGGGTTGTTGTTAATATATTAGCATGGATAGACATTAGGCTAATCATCAGAGAACAGAGAATCATAAATGGGTCATTTTTAGGGTGATAAGCTGTAATTATTTTGGAGCACAGGAATTAGTGCTGGGCTTCAATTATCTGCAATCCATAATGAATTTGATAAAGGGTCTCAGTATTTGCAGCCAAATTTTCTGATGAAATAAGAAAACAAGTTGTGGGGAAGACACAAAGAGTCTGCAAAAGGATTTAGACATGTGAGAAGGGAAAATTTATTAGATGAAGTATGATATGGGGAATTCCACTTTGGTGGAAAGAATAGACAAGCAGAATATTACTTAAATGGAAAGAGACTAGTGTATTGTGATACAGATGTATCTGGTTAAAATTGTTCAAGAAACACAAAGCTAGCATGCATGTACATAAAGTAATGAGGAAGGCAAATGGAATGTTGGCATTTATTGTAACGGGGGTGGACTACAAAAGTAGGGACGTCTTGCTAAAATTGTGTATGTTGTTGGTGAGGCCACACCTGGAGTACTGCATATAGTGTTGGACTCTTTATTTAGGACAGCTATATTTCTTTGTGGCCAGTTCAGAGAATTTGGTTAATTTCTGGGAAAAAGGGGTTGTTCTATGGAGAAAGGTTGAACAGGTTGGGCTTGCATTTATTGGAATTTAGAAGAACTAAAGGTGATTTTATTGAAGCGTTTAAGATTCTGATGGAGCTGGGCAAGAAGAATCTACAACTAGTGCCCATAGTTTCAGAACCAGTGGTTACATATCTAGGACAGAGATGAGGAAAGATTGCTGACTTAAGACAGATGAGAAGGAATTTCTTTTCTCAGAGGATTCTGACACTTTGGAACTCTCCACCCCAGAGCACTGTGAAGGCTGAATCTTTAAATATATTCAAGGCTGAGGTAGATTTTTGGGGAATCAATGGTTGTGGGCAACAGGCAGGAAAGTGGAGCTGAGGCAGATCAGATCAACCATGATTTTACTGAATGGTGGAGCAGGACTGAAGGGCCACATAGCCCACTCCTGCTTCTGTTTCTTATTTTCTTATATCCAACTGTTGTTGTCAGAGTTACATTGCTCTGACATTTTCTTCACAGAAATTGCATTTTGCTTTCTGCCTCCCTACTGAAATGCATTGAATGTCAGGACATTGCTTTATTTGTATGGGATCTACAAACTAAACCAGCCACAGAATGTCAGGTCTGGTCATTACAAGCATAAGCAACTTTTTGATAATTGTTAATCATTTCCAATTAGCCTCTCATCCCAGAAGATAGACACTTGAAAGTGTGGGTTTTTGTTTTTGGAGATTTTAAAAATAAGAAATTTAAATTTGTGTCATTTCCTTTCGCTGTCTCTTAATTCAGTCTTTCCTTTCATTTTACTCTCTGTATCTGATTTGACATTGAACACGTTCTTTCTAATTGTGTCTCCTTCTCTGTCCTTCCACTGTTGGTTTGTCAATCCTTCAATTGGATTACTTGAGGAGATGAAGAGTTGACACCCTGTTTCTCTCACTGTGCTGTTATTCATGCATGGCAAAAATATTGTGAGCTGAAGGGTTCAGGGCATTTCTAGTTAATGGCACTTGCAGGTTATAGGAATTTTACTGGTCTAGTCTGGGAACAGTGTAAACAATGAAAAGATAACAGTGTATATTCTATAATATAATAAAACAGTGTCTGAATATGTTTTCGAGACATATACAATGGATTAATATTCCCTGTCAAAATTGATGGCATTCAAAGTATTTCGCTGCCATGAAGGTTTACAAGATACTTAAATGATATTATTGTTCATTGCAGGGAAATGCTTTGTCTATCATGTCAATATGAAAAACATTTTAGCATCTATTTTGTAACTTTATTATCTATTATTAATACTGTACAGTATTAATGTTTGAATGCATGTAAGTGAAGAAAGATCACACCCTTGATATGAAAAAAAACCCTGCTTTATATGAGCCTATTACCTGTCTCACAGGGATAGTGTAAATGCTATCCTGAGACAGAAAAAATGGAGTGAAATTAAATCTGATATGTTCCAGTCTAATATAGAATGCTGACAGCTATGCTGCCACTGCATCAAACTAATGCAGTTGCAACACCACTGGTAACCTGAATATTAACAAAGGGAAAAAATAATTTATCATTATTTCTTTGTGCTAATGTGAATTTTGAATAAAATGTTTGTGTTTAAAATCATAAGTGCATAATATATAATTTGATTTTTTAAATTCCTTTTTCTTATTGTTCTTTTCATGCTAATACAATATAGTAAAACACAATACCAATATCTAACAGTGGAAAATCACCACAACAGACTCATTGTTGGCACTGTATATCTTTTTTTGGATTATCCCTAACTGGGATGAAGCCAAAAAAGCTTGGTTCAGACTTTTTTGAGCTATTACAAATTCAGTTCTCTATGACAATTTAATACTTGGAGGCAGAAATAGTATGCGAGATGAGGTTTATTTATTCAATTCAGAACATGACAGTTTTAGTTTTACATGAGCTTTGGGATTAAAATCTAATCAATGTCCACTTACGTTTACACTGGACTTGTTTATGTAATATTTGCATATATTATTGTCTAAAAATAAACAGCAAGAAGCATATCGAATGCTACTGGAAATCAACAAACTGCAGTAAGTTTTTAACAATATTACAGTCAGAATTGGAAGGAAATGTGATGTAAAATTAAGACTTGCAGGCTAAACCAAGCAAATATTTTAAAAAATAGTCCAGTATTCAATAAATTATTCAATTGAATGTAAAGTTAACATGACTTGTATTAGTGGTATATTTTAATAACAAAAAGATTCAAAGCATAGTACATTATTGAATTAGCAAAAGTTTTGGTGAAATCTAGTGCATTTAGATTACATTTTTCAGCTGATATATTTGTACCAACTGCCAAGCAAAATGATGTCACATTGACATCAAATTGTCAACTGGGTTTTTTGAAGGAAAGTTTAATGACCATTTCCAATATGTGCATAGTTTCCTTGTCATTCTGGCTTGCAGGTTTGAGTGATGTGCTATACACAATCAGTTAAACAGTAACACTATATGAAAGAGGGATTAATGATGCCAAGAGCATTCCTTTTCCTTTGTGCAATGCAAGGGCCTGGATGAGTTCTTTAATGCTAATTGCAGTCCTATTATTAAATGCTGGTTGGAAACCTGAACCTTGCTAGTTCTTCTTTCATTCACGGGATGTAGGCTCTTCTGTAAAGGTCAGAATTTATTGACTTTGAATCAAGTGGCAGTTCAGAGTCAAGTGCTGTGGATCTGGAGTCACATAGTAACAAAATTAGTTATACGTGAAAAATGTCCTTCCCTAAAACATATAAGTGAAGATAATCCAATGATCTCATGACCATCATTACTGAAACTAATATTTTACTCCAGATTTATTACATCAACTCCTCAAATTAAGATAATGGGATTTGAACTTAGTCTGCATCATTTGGACAAGCCTCTGGTTTACTAGTTCAGTAAGAAAACTGCCTTACTAGCATATGTCACTATATTCCACAGTTGATGCTGTTTTGTAAGATTGTCCAGTGAATTGGGGCAGTGCTAGCAGGAGTCTAGAAATTCGGTCACATAATTCTATTTATTCTGTGTTTTTGTCTTATGTGATTGAAAATTGATTTCTTTTTTCAGGAGGAAAACCTGATACTGAACATTTACAGGTTGACTCATATCACTCTGGAAGTTTGACTGGACATTTCCAGGCATAAGTTACCCATAAACCCTGATGTAATTCTGTATTGGGGTGCATAGGGTAATGTAATCCCTCTGTAGTGTTTTTTTCTTGAAATGATGTGGGTGAATTGAATGAAATTATCTTGGAAGTGCTTATTGTTGGGCAGTCCCGACAAAGTGGCCTTCCTGGCACACCAATAGACAGGGACATTGGTATTGGTATATACCAATATCAATATCAATATCAATACCAATACCAATGTCCCCGTCTGTTGGTGTGCCAGGAAGGCCACTTTGTATGACATTCTAACCTTTCTTATCTTTATCCCCTCTGAACACAGCCTTGGGACCACCTGGTAGGTGGCACATATTCAATTAAGAAAATGGACAATGCCAGTTTAGTTGTACGTGTGGCCTTGGATATTGGTGGGGAGGGAGATAGTAATGGTGGCGTGGGGCTGTGTCTGAAACGGTCCTTACATTCCAATGCAGCAGCCAAATATTACAAGTCTATTAGAATTTCCAGGTGAGGGTGTTTGTGGTTCTTGCCCTTCAGGGTCTGCAGAAGTGAATGGCATATCACACACAATAGTTCAGCAGATTCTTGCCACTCAAGTTGAAGTCCAGCAGGAACCCTCACAGAAAATTCAAAAATTACTTCTTTCATAGTGACATTAAATGCAACCGCTGAAATATCTTATGCATTTTAATCCCTTCATTAAAGATTTCACTTCGCGGCCTCAGCCTTTCTCAAAAACCTGACCTTCAGCCGGAACATATTTACCTCACAAACACTGAGGGAACCTGCAATTATATTTGCAGATTGGAAGCACATGCAGTCACTGAATTTCTCAGTATGCTGTTTGAGCGTGCACAGTTTATGAATCAACAGCAGCTGAAGGTTAGAACGATTAGAGAGAATGTTACTGCGCAACACCCTCTCACAGCGAGACGTATACACATGTACAAAGGCACAGAATTAAAAACCCACCCTTCAGCATAGGAAATCATGAATGTGAAAGGTATGATTAGTTAGTTTGTGGATGACACGAAAGTTGGTGGTGTTGTGGATAGTGAAGAAGGTTGTGTAAGGCTACAGCAGGAGATAGATCAGATGGAAAGTTGGGCGGAGCATTGTCAGATGGAATTTAATTCCCACAAGTGCAAGATGATGCATATTGTGAAGCCAAATTGGGGTAGGACATGGTAAGGAAAGGTGATGAACAGAGGGGCTTGCTGTTCAAGTCAATAAGCTTCTATCCCACTGTGATAAGACTATTGAACAGTTCCCCTATACAATGAGATGGACTATAACCTCATGATCTACCTTGCACCTTATTGCACTGCACTTTCTCTGTAGCTGTGACACTTTACTCTGTACTGTTATTGTTTTTTTTAACCTGTACGACATCAATGCACTCTGCTAACTCAATGTAACTGCACTGTGTAATGAATTGACCTGTACAATCGGTTTGTAAGACAAGCTTTTCACTGTAACTCGGTACAAGTGACAATAATAAACCAATACCAATACCAGTTCCTTGAAAGTGGCAACACAGGCATACGGGGTGGTGAAGAAGACATACAGCATGTTCGCCTTCATAGATTGGGGCATGGCATATAAAAGTTGGGCTGTTACATTGCAGCCCTACAATACACTGGTTACACCACACTTCAAGTATTGTGTGCAGTTCTGGTCACCACACTATAGGAAGGATGTGGTTGTGCTGGAGAGAGTGCAGAGGAGATTCACCAGGATGCTATCTGGATTGGAGGATGTTGGTTATGCAGAGAGAATGGATAGGTTGGTGTGTTTTCTCTGGAGTTAAGAATGCTGAAGGTAACCTGAGAGAGGCACGGATAGGGTAGATCATCAGAATCGTGTTCCCATGGTTGGGGTATCAAAAACAAATGGGCATAGGATTATGAGAGGAAGGACTTTTAAAGGGGATCTGAGAGGAAAGTTTATTTTTAACACAGAGTGGTTAATATCCAGGCATTAAATAGGGAAGGAATGGAATAATGTGGACCTAATGCAGGCAAAAAAATTGATGTGGATATGGTGGGACGAAGATTCAGTTTCTGTGTGTGTACAACTCCATGACTTTAAATATTATATATTGTGCATACAGATACTATTCCAATGTGACTATATTGTGGTGAAAGGAATCACTCACACCAGAAGAGCATTTATTTCTACCAATCTTGCATTTACAAGTGGGAGAAGGCAGTTCACACTTTCTCCCTGATTGTACGACATTATGAAGTGTACGATGTATGAAGTATAATATTTATATACATAATTAGAGGAATGGTGCAGCATCTTACAACATCTTCACCCAACATACAGACAATGACCCTCTACTGAAAGTCTCCTGATATCTAATCTAGGTTTGTGTTTATGTAATTTAGGCAAGTTCATTCATTAAGCTATCTAACTCAAATAAACTATTCACAAGGACAAATTAAGTTCTTTACTTATCTTAAAGATTGCATTGAAATTTCAAAATTTGTGGGTAGCAGTGAGCTATTAGCATTCATCTCTGATTTTGATTAAAAACTGTTATCCCATCTTTAGCAACTCCACTGGGAGGACTCTCTGTAGTGAGGTCTAATACATCATAAGAGACCATGATATAAATGGAATGTCTGGCAGACAGGCTGACTGAAACTGGCCCTGCTGACAAAGTAAGAAAACGGCTAAGCCACGCTCTCAGATTTAGCATGAACTATAAAGACACGTAATACAGAAAAATATATTAAAATCCCTTCAAATCCTTAAAAATAAACAAAAAGATAAAAAGCCCCAAGAAGCCAGCCACTCCAAAAAATCTTTAAAACACCCTTGAAACTCTTCTAATCACATTTAAAATATCCAAATTAATGAAGCATCAGAGATGTTAAAAAGTCTTAGCAAGATATGAGTATTTCTCAACTAATATCTCATCTCTGAGTGTCTTTCACCTGCTCCATTTAAATCAATGAGTGAATACTCCTTGCTCCTCTTTGTACATGGAGCAGAGTTTTCTTATGTGTTCATAAGTGTTGAGTGGTTGGCCCAAATTCTCATTTCCTCGCTGATCTCCATGTGGTATCAAGTACCAGATTGCTGGCATGTGTTGAATCACTGACAGCAATTTTTGGATTTCCTCGTACAAACATACACGCATATATTTTTGAAAATTCTGTCAGTTTTGCAAGATAATGATGGTGAACACACTTTTTGTCAATTATTGATACAAGAGACTGCAGATGCTATAATCTGGAGCAAAAAAACAATCTGCTGGAGGAACTCAGTTGGTCAGGCAGCATCTCTGGAGGCAATGTCGAGATCCTGCATTAAGACTGAGAGAAGAGAGGGGGAGATAGCCAATATATAGAGGTGAGAGGGAGGGGTGAGGCAGGGGCTGGTTGGTGATAGTTGGAACCAGGTGAGGGAGGGGGGAGGTTGATGGGCAGATTGGAGGCAGGTGGAGGAGGGGGAGGGGTGGAGTTGGGAGACAGCTGCTGGTGGGTGATAAGTAGAGACAGATAAGGAGAGAAAGAGAGAGACAGAAAGGGGCAGATGGAGCCAGGTGGGAGGGAGTGGGGGCTTGAGGTAGAGAGAGAGAGGCTCGAAGTTGGTGTGAAGAAACAAGGGGCTGCGGATGCTGGAATCTGATGTCAGGAAGGTGAAGTGGAACCAGATAAGGGAGGGATGATGGGCAAATGGAACCAGTTGGGGGAAGGGATAGGACACTCAGTAAGTATAGTTTGCTGGTGGTGGGTAGATGGAACCAGGTGGAGGAGGGAAGTGAAACTGGGTGACAGAGGACCGGGAGAGGGGATAGTTGGGAAAACCTGGGGAGATCAGAATGAGAGAAAGGAACACACAGTAAGTGTGGGTTATCTGAAACTGGAAAATTCAGTGTTCACACCACTGAGTTGTAGACTACCCAGGCAGAATATGAGGTGTTGTTCTTCTAGTTTGTGTTTGGCCTCCCCCAGCAGAGGAGAAGGCTGTGGACTGACAGTCAGTGTGGGAATGGAAAGGGGAGTTGTAATGGCCTGCAGCTGGGAGTTCAAGATGGGCATCGCGGACAGAGCACAGGTGTTCTGCAAAACTGTCGCCTGGTCCATGCATGGTCTTGCCAATGTAGAGGAAGCCACATCAAGATCATTGAATGCGGTCGAGTTCCTGGTTGCATGTCATTTCAGTTCTCCTTCCTGAAACATCAACTGTCCCTTTGCCTCCACAGATGCTGCCTGACCTGCTGAGTTCCTCCAGCAGTTTGTTTTTTGCCATTGTTATTTTGCAGAATCTGGGCCCACATTTTCCTTGAGTAAGCGATCAAATGGGATGAAATTGGTTAGCTCTTGAAAATGGATGTGGGGATAATACATTGCAACACAGAGTGCACATCAGTTTCAGCATTTATCTAGTGCTAATTGCACTGTTGATTAGTTGGGTGCATCAGCAGGGGGCCACTATCATTAGTGACCAGCTAGATTTAAAGCTAGCTTGTGTCTCTTGCAGAGGCACTTGTTAATAGTCATTCTATAAGTGAATCAGTGAAGAATTGCACAATTTGGCAGAGCCCAGAATTCCTGCTTTTTGAACACAGAACTAGTCAAGAACGTGAAAAGCAGGAGACATGGACTGTATCTGCAGGGATCAGAAAACCCACCACCTACATGTTAAGAAGGTGGTGGGAGAAGGTGACCATGGTGGTTAATTTCAAATGTGAAGCCCTGAAGAGCACCACAAGAAGTTCAGTGATTCAGTCCAAGTCATCATGGTCAGTGAAAGCTCCAATGCCATGTCCACCAACTGCATGGTTTAGCACAGTTCCCCCACACTCCCATGGCTTATCTGCTGACAAGCTCTGTCAATCCTCTCACAATTGCGCCATTGCACCATTGCACCCCTTCACAGTGTTCACACACTACCAGCTATTCAACCATGACAACCACATCATCCAACACATGACCTGACTCATGGAACCACACTTTCCCCTCCAAGGCAAGGTGGTAATACATGGACACAAGCATACCAATATGTCTTAATCCCTATTAAGAAGTTTGTACTGTCCATTAACAGGATAGTCATTGCAAAAGTGGAAGCCCAGACAATGCTATGTAAGGTTAGCTTGCTGCTGCACAGGGTTGGACTAATGTAATCAGTGCTGTGAATTACAGTGCTTACTGGAATTGCTGAGCCTGTGCCTTAGGATAATGCTGTGGTTTCTTGGAACTGAAACCCATTTTCCTCTCTGTTCTTTCTCAGGAAGGCAGCAATTGCTGCCCACCACCCCCACCCACATGCCCCATTGCTACCCCTTAGCCAATGCCCTTGTTATCTCTCAGGCAGCTAATTCAGAGTGCTGCCACCCAGCCTAGGTGGTGCTATTAGAGCTGTTCTAGGTTGACTTACAAGGCAATCTGCAGTCTCCCACATCCAATAAACTATCAAAAATAAGAATTGACAGTTTTATGCAGTATTGCCTGATTTCATTTATGAAGTTGGCTTAGGATGCTTAGAATGTGTGGTGACCTTTATGGTATAAAGGTTTGTGGTGTTGTGGTCAGTGGTAAGATGCAGGACTGTTTGTGAATGTTGAAGTGGAGTTGCACTTACTTTCATCGTACTTGAATGAAGTCTTCATGTACAGAACAATGGAAATGATCTCTCTAGGTTGCTTCCTTCATTACTCCTTTTCCTTCCACTCTCGCTCCTCAGTAGCTGACCACTGAGCTGGTGGCAAGGGCTGTTATCTTACAGGGGTTACACCTCTCATGAGGCTGCACAGCATGCAGTAGGCCACCATGAATCTTGAAACCCCCTCTGCTAAGTAATGTAGATCTCCTCCATAGGCAGCAGAGCATCTTCTCACCCTACCAGTAGTCTCCACTATCAGATTTACCTTTGGGCAGAATGGTATTCATTGTATGTGCAGGTTGTGTACTGGAGTCATCAGCTATGTTGTCAGTGGGTAACCTTTACTGCCTAGTACGCACACTTTGATTTCCTGTGGTGGCTCAAATATAACTGGCATTGCAAACTACTGCAGAATTCTGGCATCACGATTGTTACCAGAATATTGGGCATGATTTTCTGCTTGGCCATTGAGTGAGTGGAATCGTTTTTGGTTCCAGGAAGAGGGCAGAGTTGACATGTTGTATCCACAAAGTGACAAGTGTACAGCCAGTGGCATGGCAAAACCCAAAACCTGCAATTCTCATGAGGCAGCATGTGTGCTCCTCTGCCTGTTGGGCATTCACAAGGTAGAATCAAGTTTATGTCACTTTCCTTGGATCAAGGGTTTCATTGACTTCCCTTAGACAACAGTGGGTAGCAAATTGTGAATGTTGCAAAAATTTCCTGCGCTAGCTATGGAGGAACCAAATCCATAAATGTTCAATGCCATGATCAGTTTGACAGCCTCTTGCAATGAGTCCTTAATCTTATCTGCGATTGCAGTTGCTGGCAGATTTAAGTGAGGTTGTCTTTATTGAAGTGTAGATATCTTACATATTATTCCTTGCTGAAGTTCAGGGCAGAGAATTGCTTCCTGAATACCTGGGATAATTGTGGCCTCCAACATAAGAACATAAGTGTCCTTTTTCCTTGACTCCTCCTAGCCCCCCCTTGAAGTATCTTCTCTGCTCATTCTTCCAATCACCAATATACCAAGGAAAATGTTTCTCATTGCACTCATTAACAGGAGCAATTGACTTATATAGAAGTCCTGAAATCAACTGAAGATTTTTTTCAGCACCACTCCCTCCCTATTGAAACTATAGAGGCACTGAAGACTTATAGAATTGTGTCAACACTCAGAAGAAATCCATTAACGAGGGATTTATTTGTTTAACAACATTTAAAAAGCACTTGGACAGGTACATGAATAGAAATGATTTGGAAGGATATTGCCCAAATGCTGACAAATGGAACGAGATTAGATGGGAATCTTGTTCAGCATGGATCACTTGAGCTGAAGGGCCTGTTTCCACGCTGTATGACTCTGTGACTCTAAATCAACCAGCAATTAACTATAATTAGTGGGTGATGTCTTTAAGTAGGGGTGGGTGTCTTATTAGTAAATACCTATTCAACCATGCAAGACAGGCATGGTAGTGCAGCGGTTAGCGTAATGCTATTACAGCGCCAGCGACCCAGATTAAATTCTGGCTGCTGTCTGTAAGGAGTTTGTACGTTCTCCCCGTGACTGTGTGGGTTTCCTCCGGGTGCTCCGGTTTCCTCCCACATTCCAAAGACGTACAGGTTAGGAAGTTGTGGGCATGCTCTGTTGGCGCCGGAAGTGTGGTGACATTTGTGGGCTGCCCCCAGAACGCTCTATTGCAAAAGATTTATTTCACTATGTGTTTCGATGTATATGTGACTAATAAGGATATCTTATCTGAAAGGTCAAGTGTAGGCTGGAATGTTATGCTCCACAATGGTGGAGCTGACATGAACATCTTGCCTTGCATTCTTTCCTGTGGAAGTTCATTGTGTTTGCCAATACCCTCATAAATATGGTACCTCCAGGATGGTACATGATAGTCAGAACAATATTTTAACCTAGAATCTTTCTTGAGGGCTCCAAGGCTGGGACAGAAGAACCTTTTCACATTTTATGGTCTCTGTAAGAAGCCAGCTTTGTGTTTTGACTTCGTCTTGAATTGTTTTGAGTTGTCAGTTCACTCAATATGTTCTACTGTGGGGAGTTCCTAGAAACACTGCATTTTTCTTACCAGTTTTCACCTACTATTTTAAGGAAACAGTAAGCTATTTTTGCTAACAAATGGAAAGACACAGATTACTAAAAAGGCAACGTAAGTGGAAACGATGACTTATAATATTCAACAAATGACACATAATTGAAGGAATGTTTCACTTCTCTGATGGATGCTTCTTAACGGTGTTGATGCTTGTGTATGAAATATAACTTAAAAGAAGAGCAAGTCTCTGTCCTCTGCATAGAAGTTTAATTCAGTAAATTACTCTCAATTTTATTGTTAACAGTCTGCTTATCAGAATTTACACAAAGACAGGATTACTATGTATCCCTGTCAAGGGATAACTTGTTAAAATCCAGGTAAACGACACATCTCTTTTAATCATACAAATATCAAGTGTTAAGAATTAACTTCTGGTCCCTCATCTTTAATGATAATGAAGAACCTAGACAATATACCCAGTCTGCTGTGTTCTCCAAAATTAATGATTTGACTAATTCTATAAGTATTTCCTATTCTGCTGGCTCATTGAATTCTATTAGCTCCTTATGTTGCTGCAGTTTTTTGAAATTCACAGCATGTAAGAATTGCAATGTGGTCTGCTAATTGCTTCTAGGCAAACTCTTAACTGAGTAATATATTACGACAGCTCAGTCTGCCATTCTATTTAATCTCAACAGCAATTTCACAGGATAACCAATGGTTAATGTCTCTTCTGCAATGCTAACTCCTTTACATAAATGATTTGGATTTAGGAACTGAAGGAACAGTATCAAAACTTGATAATGACACAAGCTGCAATTTGTGATAAATTGTGAAAACCTGCAACACAAAGATAGACGAAGAATGGGCAGATAAAATCCAGTTCAATATGAAAAGAAGTAAACATTTTGGAATAAGAATAGGGATTAATCTTATTTGGTAACATTTTAAATGGAGCAGTAGGTTTTGATGTACAGACACTTGGGTCATTTGAGGTAGCAGTAGAGTGGATAACACCTTTATTTTGCAGTGTAAGGCACATAAGCAATATAAACAGATAATGTTGATCTTCAAAAGCTCGGTTAGTCTGCAATTTGGATGGAGTTTATAGTTTTGGGCACTCCATTATGGGGAGGACATAAAAGTCAGAGAAAAGGCACAGCATTAATTAAGTCAAATGTTACCAGCATGTTGCACTGCAGTTATGAGAAGAGGCATAAATGTGTGGAGAATTAGATGTTAGATACCACCATCCTCTGGTTTCAGTCATGGCCTTGGCAACAGCCACCCCAATACTGCCTTTGACTCCTCTATGAGTAATAGAAGTTATACAGCAGGGAAACAGGCCCTTCAGCACACTGAGTTCCTAGTGACCATGAAGTATGCATTTACACTGATCCTACACTAATTCCATTTTATTATTCCCATTCCCAGCAGCTCTCTCTAGATTCTACCACTCACCTACACACTATGTGTAATGTATAGTGGTCAATTAACCTACTTATGAGGGATAGGATGTGCAGGTATACATGTTTTCCTCTGTTTTGGCATTTGCCATTTCTATTTGTGGGCCACCATGCCCTGGAAGAGTGAGGGATGCAGGTCAACAAGTGTCATACAATATGTTTTGGTGATATGGCCTGGGGTGAAAGTAAATAAAATTTTGCTGGTGATACTTGCTATTTCCTCTCTACACTCTCAGTCCTAATGCAGGGTTTCAACCCAAAATATCGACTATCCCTTTGCCTCCACAGATGCTGCCTGACCTGCTGAATTCCTTCAGCAGAGTCGCAAGAAATTCTGCAGATGCTGGAATCTGGAGCAATACACAAAAAGTGCTGGAGGAACTCAGCAGGTCAGGCAGCATCCATGGAGGGAAATAAACAGTTGACGTTTCGGGCTGAGACCCTTCATCAGGACTGGAAAGGAAGAGGGCAGAAGCCAGAATAAGAAGGTGGGGTGAGGGGAAGGAGCACACGCAAGCAGGAGCTAGGTGAGTTCAGGTGATAGGTGAGTCCAGGTGAGAGGGGGAAGGTAGTGGGAGGGGGAGATGTAATAAGCTGAGAGGTGATAGGTAGAAGGAATCCGATAGGAGAGGGCAGTGGACCATTGAATTAAAGGATGGGGGAGGGGAGGAGAGGAGATGGGCAGGTCATCAAGGTGGGGGAAAGGAGCCACAGGAATAAGGGATGACAAAAGAGTTGGGGGGGGGGGTGGAAAAAAAAAGAAGGGGTGGGTTACCGGAAGTTAGAGAAATCGAAGTTAAGCCCATCAGGTTGGAGACTCCCAAGGTGGAATATGAGGTGTTGTTCCTCCAACCTGCATTTGGCCTCAACATGGCAGTAGAGGAGGCCATGGATAGACACGTCAGTATGTCAGTATGGGAATGGGATGTAGAATTGAAGTGCATTGCCACGGGAGGTCCTGGCTGTTGCAGTGGATGGAGTCAAGATGCTCGACGAAACGATCAACCAATCTGTGTCGGGTCAGCAATTTGTTTTTTGGCTTATGTTTTTCACTGGTGTGGTCACATTGCTGATTTAACCCGTTGTATTGATCATTTACTTTCTTACGCATAGTCCTTACCAGCTTGTACCAGCTTATTTTCACCTCTGGATGTGACTGTCATGTTTGAGTAGCTGGGAGTGTGTGCAAGCTGTGAAATGTTACAACACCACTAAACTTGTGGGGTGAGATGACGCATATTAATTTTGGGTATGAGTGGCCATTGATAGACAACTGTAGCAGATGCCTAAGGTGGGGTGTGGTAAATTGAGCACTGTCTAGGATCAGTACTTCAATTAGTGGGATATGGCATTTAAGGATGCATTCATAAAGCTGGTATGTTTAACTGTATTGCAATCAATTGCAATTTAACAATGATGTTTCATAATCCTCATGAAAGCTTTCAGGAGCTATTGAATTTGGACCTTTTTGTATGTCTCCTAACTTGAATAGTGGCAATTAGATATGCAGCAAGAAACAGACTCGTAGGTCATTTATGTTTGGCCAAGTAGATTTATTTTCCATTTTTCTCCTAAGGTGTTTTTTAAAATCTATTTTTGCTGATTTCAGACTGAGCCATAGTCAGTCCAATCATTGTTTCCTCTTGCACTTCCTACTTCACCTTTGATACACATTTCTCAATTGTGAGATGATTATTTTCAGCTTTGGTGAGTTTAGACCAAAATAGATGTGGCTCAGTTTGTTTTTATGACCTATAGTTTCATGTTTTGAATTTCTTCTCACTTTAATTTTCTGTATCTTTGTATTGCCTTACGGTAGCTTTTCAATATTCAGGTTAAAATTCAGAGTTAATTTGGAAATAAAGCAGCCACAGTTGCACTTTGCTGTCAAATGTTATATGTTGTTGATTAAAAATACAAATAATTGCTGAAATATGTACAATGTGTAGGTAGTTTTGATTTAATATTTGTTTGTAAGTGGTGTCATTTACTCTATTACTTTAGTGTATGCACTAATATTCCACTGCATTCCATGCAAAATTGTTCATTTACAGAACTAATTATTGACAAACAAATTTAATAAAGCTGCTATTTACTTCAATAATTGGGTTAATTTAAATAATATTATTTCTTTAATTTATAATCATAAATGCCATTTATCACTTACTGAATATAGTAATTTAAGTATCTATACAGAGTATGTATACCCGAGTCTTTCAAATTAGCAGAGCTAGAATATATTAAACAATCAAGCCACAAGAAAGATTTACGAATGTAATAATTATTTACATTGCACTAACTTAAAAAAAAGTCATTTTTTTCCCTCTTAATAGATATTCCTACCTTCAGGCTTTGACTTCATCACTTCAGGATAAATAAAATTGTTGGGTCTTTCTTTGGAAACTTCAGGATACCTGCAGCTTTTTAATGACTTCTTCCTTCTAACCCCACAGTGCTATTTGTTTATGCCAGATCCAAGAAATGATGAGACATCATTTGCCAGAACTCAATAAAAAGACATATTTGTTTATTTTTTTGAAATTATTATTTTCAACTATATTTTCAACAGTTAAGTGGAAAATACGTGACAATAAAAATAGCGATTTAATTGAATAATATTCAGGATACCTACAAGAAGACCATTGTGTTAACTATTTCCCCTTCCTACCCCATTGTTCTATAGCTGAGTATCTCTGCTTTCCTCCTAAGGCACTTCCACATGCTGGCATATTGCTCCATAGGTTGTTGGCAGTCTTTCCAGTACTTGGCCTGAATGACCCTTCTTCAGGTGTTATTCTTGAAGAAAAATGTTAGCAGGCTCCATAATATACTGAGCCTGATTGCAGCTTCATCTAATGGACATGCCTGTTAACTTTCCAACAGTGGTCATTGGCTACTGGTTGAGATCAAGGACCCTACTGTTTTTTTTCTACTTGCAACCAGGACACTGAGACCAAATGCTGCTCAGTAATCTTTTGTAAACATAGGATCTACTGGATCTGGACCATTCAGTCCTAAACCACTGAATATTTTTCTACAGAAACTTCGGAGAGTATAAATGGGAGAATTTTACTTACTGCAGAAAGTTGGTGTATAAAGTGCTCACCCCTTTTGTAAACTTAAACATTTCCTGTAAAACTCTCAGGATCTTTTAATGAACTATTCTTTGGTTGAAAATCACTCACTCTGGAAACAATACTTCGTATACTGTACATTGCCCAAGTTTGCACAGCTTGAAACTTGCAGTTCATGGACATTGGCTCCATAAGCAAGTTCCATTAAACTACTCACTGTAAGGGTGATTGGAGTGCAAATTTGGTCCAATAGGAGAGGTCAGTCTTGCAAGTAAGTGAGGAATGCACAGAAGCTGGCATGATGGGACCAGCCTGATGTATGGGAGAGACCAGTCTAGCAGCAGGCTAGTTCAGCAATGCCTATGTTGGGATGGAGGGGTTGGGTAGGTGTTCAATGTCCAAGGCAACATGGAGAGTTGATCATAGCCCCATTTGATGTCACAATCCACAATTTGGGAAGCTTTAACATACATACCAGTGACAGACTTGTAGAAGGGAAGGCAGTAGGAGGGGCAACTTGTATATCAATGCAAATTTTACACTGGTATGTATGCACGTATGGCTTCCCAACTTGTGGATTGTGATCAGGTCAGGCAGCTTCTGTGAAGAGAGACACAGTTAAAGTTTCAGATCAAAGACCTTCCTTCAGAAATGATGAAAGCTCACCAACCTGAAATATTAAATCTGGATCTCTATCCACAGATGCTGCCTGGTCTGCTAACTATTTTCAGAATTTTATGTTTTTGGGAGATACTGAGGTTTTTAAAAAGGTGGTAAGTTGATCAAGACATACATCATGTGGCAGAGTGAGGGGATGGTGACTGGAGCAGTGAGGAGGTAGTGAAGGAAAAATGAGGGGGCATGGAAGCTTCAAGGACACAGCAGAGTGGCAGTGAGAACTGTGGCTTTTGTATTCTTTAATATGGCTAAAATTATCAGCATCTGTTTGCACCACTGATTTTCAGAAACTGATTGTAAGTGCATAAGCTTTTCTAACACTTCATCCCAGCAAAGAATTTGCAGTCTGAGATCTAGCCTGCAGATGTAAGACATATTGTAATCATTTTAGGAATGCAGGCGTTCCACATCCATGGATTTGTAATGTATATGGGGCAGGCTGGTGACTTTGAAGGGCTTCTTAGCAGACTCGTGAGACTGGTGGTTCAAGAGGACATATTTAACAGGAAGCTCATTGAGTGCTCTGCTGTGCTGCAAAGACAACCAACTTCCTCCTGTTACCAGGAGCAAGATTTTGGTTATCAGATATCAATAGGAGAAAAAAAAAATTCATGCAATCAAATCAATGCTTAAATGCCAAAATGCTGCAAGCACTCTGACACAGGGTGTTCAACCTGAAATGTTACATCTGTTTCTCTTGCCACTGCTGCAGCCTGACTTGCCAAGTGTTTCTGGCATTTTGTGTTTTTATTTCAGATTTCCAGCACCAGAGTTTATTTTTGAATTTCAATGCTTAAAAGCCCATGTCCGTTTGGTCCCTTTTAGATGCTGCCATACATTTTTCAATTTTGCTGACAATTAACTGTTCAGATGACTGTAATGATCTTCAAATTTTATTCGAAGTGTTTATACTGAGTTGATTGGCTTTTCTCAAACTCTTAAAAATTGGAGAAAGTTGTTGGATGTTCTTGCATTTGCTGGTTGCCTTGAGCAACACATTTGAAAGTGTCTTGAGCTCTGTTGGAATTCTGCTCCCCAAATCAGGATTCCTCAAATCATAATTATTTTCTGCTGCAGCTTAAATTTCTAAGGCTTACACTTCTTCACCTCTGCTCAGCTTTTACATCTGCATTCTCTGATTTCCATATGCTTTGTGTCTCTGTCCACAGTTGTTCCTCAACTATATGCTCTGGACTCTCTTGAATGAGCATTGACAGAAATCAAGAACTTTAGAAAGAGGAGCAGGATTAGGATACATGTCCTTCAAGCCTGATCCACCATTCATCAAGATCATGGCTGATCTCCCCCCACCCCCCCCAGCACTACTTGAAAGTATGATATCTCTTATTTACCTTAATGCCCAGAAATCTATTGAGCTCTGTTTTGAATAAACATAACAATTCAGCTTCTACAGTCAACTGGGCTAGAGAATTCTAAAGGTTGACCACCAGAAATTTCTCCATATCTCAGTCTTAAATGGCCTATTCCTTGTTCTCAAACTCTGGCCCCTGGTCCTGGACTTAATCAGGGAAATATCGTCTCTGCATCTAGCCTTTCATGCTGTTTAAGAATTTTGTAAGTAGCTAGGATGCTGAAAGCAAGGGAGAGTGAAAGTGCTGGAGAGATTACCAGTATTATCAGAGGTAGACTGGAGTATCGTCTTGTTCTTCAGAATTCATTTCTGCTATCTCCCATCTTTTAGAGGGGTAAATGAAAAAGGCTGTTAATTTTGGTGTACTTGAACAACTTTCTAACTTTTAAGCAAAGTGGTTGATGAACGGATGAATTTGCTTCAATGTTTCAGTATACTCATCAAATGGTTTGCTTTATTTCAAACCTGCAGAAGGTATTGAAACAATCGCACCTCCATTCCCAGTAGGGAGTTAATTATGATATCTGCAACACCACCATGTGGATCCAAACACCCAGTGTTAGTGTGTCCTCTTTTAGTAGTCTGAACTTCCATTGCTTGATGTGCTGGCTTCTCCTGCATGTAGAAGGCCCAGTGTTAGATGTTTTCAGTTCTTGGGATCAAAATCAACCTGAACTCATGGGATGAATGGCAGTAAGTAATTAGCTAAGGGGCAATGACCTAGGTTCTGAAACATTACTGTGCTGCTGCACAGTACAGAATATGAGACACTTAACATGAGCATTGTTGATTAACTTTGCTTTTAGGGAAAGTGACATGGTGCCATATGATACCCTAAAGACAAATGTTTCACTGTTGCTTTTGGGAAAACCCGTGAGTATCTGTGATTCAGCCATCTGCTTGTTATTCATCTGAAAGCAGTGCTACCTTTTGTTGATCCAATAAGGTCATTAAGCTACTTTTGACACTGCAGCGTGGTTCCTGGGGTTATGAAAGTGCCCTTCGCAGTCAATGCTGCCTCCTTCCACATTTCTCATGCTGCTACATGTGATATATAGCTTCTTCCCTGGCACTTTTCAACTGCCATCCCTCTGCTCACTAGCTTCTGACGCCACCACTTCCACATCAGTTCCTGATAAATCAAAAAATGTGCTTCTTTCCTCCTTTAGAAGATAAGATTTCATTCCCTCTTCAGTTCTTAAACTGCACAGAGCCGTTGTTATGTTCTGGGCACCCTTGCTTAACAGTCATCTGCTGATGGGATTCTTTGCTTTTATTACCACCATTGTTAAAAGTAATTGATCTTGGAATTTTCTTCAAGATCAGTGTTTTGGATTTGGATAAATTTAAGTCCTGTTCTATTGAGTGTGTACTGATGGAGCAGTACCCTGTAAATTTCCAGTTTATGTCTTCTTACTTTTGTTTCCTTCATCATTGTATCAAGAAAAATGATCGTGTCATTGCAAGAACAAAGTTGACTGGATCGAATTAATACTGGCATACGTACTGAATAATAATTATGTTATTATTTATATAGAAATGTTAGGAGTTTCCAAGTATTGCATTAAATGCTGCCACTCTTCAAATGCATATAGATCTGCAAATGATGATAAGTTAAGCAGTTTTGTGGTATTAGTGAGATATAAATGTTGGTTAGGTCACCAGGATAATTCTCAAGATCTTCTTGGAGAAGTGCAACAAAACCTTACATCTCCACCTGAGAGGGCATGTGGGTCAGTTTAATGGGCACAATCATACTTATCTCTGGCCATTGGTTCCATTTCCTCCTCCTAGGTTAGCTTGTCTCTAACAACCATTCCTGCTCATTGAAATGTGTAAGTCAGAGATGTGCTGGAGGTCGGGCTGGTGCATTTGATTCTCACACCACTGCTACGGTCACCACTGACAACCTGAGCTAAGGGACTGGATGTATTCTCACTAGATCCCTCAGCTTTATGCCAGCCATAGCTGTTTGGCTCCAATTTCTTCTTTTCAATGTATTTATGTGAATGTTGCCAGCAAAGAAAGCATTTATTGCTTATCCCTAAATGTCATTTGTTCCTTACCTACTCTGGATTGGTCTGGATTTTGCCATCCACAGTTTTGAAGCAACACACAAACAGCTGGAAGAACTCAGCGGGTCAGGCAGCATCTATGGAGGGAAATGGACAGTCGACGTTTTGGGTCAAGTCCCTTCATCTGGACTGGATGAAGTCCAGATAAAGGGTCTCGATCCAAAACTTCGACTGTCCATTTCCCTCCATAGATGCTGCCTGACTCATTGAGCTCCTCCAGCTTTTTGTGTGTTGCTCCAGATTCCAGCACCTGCAGTTACTTGTGCCTCCACAGTTTTTAAGGGCTGTGTTTCTCATCTGGAGCCAGTCAGGCCCTCATCAAACTATGTAAGTCAGAAACTGATGATATCATTGTGCCTGATTATTTTGAATGGCCGTTATGTCTCTCTGCCATTTGGAAAATACTACTAATAAGAAACAGTATGGTTTTGAAAACCCCAGAGATCACAATTACGAATTGGTCCAATTAGTGACTGAATAATAGGTAACAGAAAATTCATAAGACAAAAAAAAAGTTGAAACAGAGGGAAAAAAGCAGAAGGTGCAGCCATAAGTCTACAAACAAGTTACAGAGAAGCCTGGCATCTGACCCCATGTTTGATAGTTGTTTAAGCTGTGGTGATGTTCATGAAGTGCTGGTAAGAAAGGTGGCCCTCGGTGTCATCCCATGACACCATTTCCATAGGTCAGCAATGCAGGGTAGCTGCAAGGAGGTGAACCTGTCACTGAGCTGCTGCTGAGGAAAGACACAGAAAGAATCAGTATTCGGTGAAACGACCAGCTGGTGCACAGTGCACTCTGTGTGTATACAGCAATGGAGGTAGTATGTATGACAGGGAATGAGCAACGGAATGAAGAAATGTTGATCAGCAGACTAATAAAGGAGGCTGTCTGGCAGGTCAGTAACATTAAATGGGAGCACAATGACAATGAATGGAGAATAGAGCACAGTAACACATGCAATTGTGTAGCCAGCAAATTGTTGCAGCATTTACATGGTTCATAGTTTGTAATATAAAAATATGTGCAAAACCCATTTATCAAGTATAAGATTATAGTTCTGGCACAAAAAGATTTAATTTAAGTTGATTTTTAAGCTTGAGTTCAATTTGTAGAATGGTTATATCTATTCCAGTGGACTGGGATATTTCAAGAATCATATAACATAGAGCTGTGTGCATTCTGAATTAAAGATAGCAAAGATGACATAAATTAGGATGTAAGAGTTACAATGGTGCTGTAGGAATTTTGAACAATGAGTAAAATTAGGTTTGGAAGTCATTTTGCAATATCTTATTTCAGGCTTTAATAACCATTCTCCATTTAATATTTTGCTGTTATTTTACTTATTAAGGAGTATTTTTTGGCCTATTGATAAGGAGCCTTCATTGCTGATGAGTACATCAGAAATAGAAGGGCTTACCATGCACAATGACAGCCTAGATTAGGTCTGATTTTTGGGCAATTTTTGAAATATGGATAGGGATCTATATTTGATAGCACCCTGAAACAGATATAAAGACCATGATGTACAATTAACCTATGTGAGTTAACTGAGTTGCAGCCAGCAAATTAACTTAGCGCTATCTATGCATTTCCATGGTCACGATCTCCAACCAGTCATAACTATGCCATTGATAGAGCACAGTGACACATGCAATTGTTTAGCCAATGTATCACCAAGGTGGCAATATCATGAATGGTTTGCTCCAGTTAAAACTAGTCCTATTGGTGAGGTGCACTGGACCATTTGCTGGCTAGTGTTCACAAGTAGAACTAATCCTGGAAACAATGAAGAATGGTGCCACATGAGAATGAACAGGCTTTGGTGGAGGAGGTGCAGAGTTACATCCACATGGACCAGGAGGTTCCCCAGAGAAGACTGTGGAAGCAGATAATATCTTTGAAAGCATGAGACCAGTGTTGCCACGGTGATATGCTGTTAATGATGCTATCCAGTGGTTAATGAGGGAGACTGTGTGGGTGGATGTGTGTGATAGAAAGAGAGAGAGAGAGGGAAAGATAAAGAGCATGCATATTGCTCTGTGAGTCAATGTCAAGAGTATAGTCCTCATGACTTGGCTGCAGAACCACAAAACATTCACTGAACTCACACAAATGGCTGTCATCATCAAAATGCATATCCGACCAACTGGCCATGGTTCATAGGTAACATTTATGTGCTCCACAAATGCAGGTGAATACTACTAATCCAATATTGCATTGATGGTTTCCTAATGCAAGTCAAATCAGGTTAGATTCATTGTAAATATGCACCATAGGCTCTAATGAGAAATGCACCATTGTGTCTTGCTATGTTTAAAAAATACAATCTATATCTTCCTATATAATGTTGTGTTAACCATGCTAAGATTAGAAAGGCTTTTTTTGTTTAGCTGGAATATAAATGTTCTTATTATGGCTACCAGGGAAAATAGTGCTAATAATTTCCTTTGAAAATTTGTGGTCATTGGTAAAATGAACATCAGTTTGAAACATGGCATAAAAATTGAAACATTGTTCTGATCACATCAAGCAGGTAGCCAACATAGGGAGAGATGTTAGAATTGAAATGTACCAGTGTATTTTTTTGACTGGCATGATATGGCTACCATGGTAGTTACTATTTTGACAAACTTCATTGTACATTATGCTGGAAAATATGTTTTGTTCAATATTGTTATTGCAATGCTGATAATCTGCAAGCTAGCCATCAGAGTAAAGCTTTTGATGTGGATATAATATTAGCTTGAGCTAGTTCTGTGGTGGAATAAGAGATAGAAGGCAAGATTTTCTACTTTAGGACCCTGATCTACTAGTGCAAAATTGAAATTATGGAATTGCTGAAATCTTTTCTCTGAGCATCAGAAGCACTTGCCTCAAGCAGATGGAGACTTCATTTTTGCATCAGGAAACCAGGACATCAGCTCTGATTTTAAATGGCCCTCCACCTTCCCATACCTGGAAAGATAAGATATGCAAGAGGTTAAATTTGGGGCGATATCCTTATTCCTGCATCTGTTGTCCTTTATTCACTTCAGGCTTTTGCAGGGAATGTGAATATAAAAAGAATGTGAATACACAAGCCAGGTGAGAGCTCTGTGAATACTCAAAATCAGGATCTAGTATATGCATTCTAATGCAAGATGTTATTTGATCCCAGGCCATGTGAATTATATAGAATGCAGATTGTGGCCTGGAATGACACTATGGATCAGATCTAGGCCCAGGTAATGTCTTTTAAATTTTGGAAAGCACTCTATATGGGAAAGGAAATGCAAGCACACATTGGGCTTTGTGTTCCCTGGGCTTTACTCCCCCTTTCCCATGGTTGTGATCATTCCTTCTCCTTTGGGCATATTTGGAAGCCTGCTGCTGCAGATTTTCACTTCGGAGCATCTTCACTAGATGTCAAGTGTGAGTCATTCTTGGGATATTGTAAAAAGATCTGAGAGCAAAATAGTCCAGGCTTCAGACTGGAGAATTGGGCCAAATCTGCTGCCTGACAGAATCATCTCCGTATCTTGTCCCAGTTATTGTTTTCAAAGAACATGCGCAGGAAACAAGCAACTGAAATTCCTAGGAAACTAGCTGTACAGAGAACTGATGTAAAGAATGTGTCTGTAATTTGCATTTGCAATCTCTTAGCTAGAGCTCTGTCTCTGAATTTTCAGCTGATGCCCAGTGGGTATCAGTGAATTTCTAGTGAATGTGGGCCTCTCCCTCTTATCCTATGGGTTGGGGGAGCCCCTAAAAGCTTCTCCTTATCTAGGACAAACAACCCTATCAATTGATATGGCCATGGAGGGAGTCTGCCAGACTTAGAAAGAACTTGTGATTCCTTCTACTACTTTGGACTATCCCCACAGTAAGACAGGTTGAGGTGACTTGGTCTCAGTTAGGCAACAATTCAAGTGTTGAGACATTTGTTTTCCCAAAGGAAACTGGAATACCAGGTAATCCACAATCTTGGATGTTTCTGCCTAAATATCCCATTACAGTATACAACATGGTTTTACTGACACAGTGTGAAAGGATTGCCAGGTTAATCAGTGGTTACCATTCAGCAGAAGTGCTGCTGCAAGCAATGACAGGTTCAACTGACCGAAGCCTCATGCTTTCTTGTAGACAGCTTGCCTTGATAACCAATGGGGATGGTGTCAACAAGACATCAATTCTTGTATTTTCATGATATTTTGCTTCTTTTTGAGAATGTAGATGATGCCACGAACATTTGTTGTTGAAAACTGACTACGCTGAGTAAATTGTAGCAGTGCTGTGGTTGCTTGCTCAAGTATATTAAGAAGGAAATTTAATGACTATAACTGGGTTGTGTTAACCAGGTTGTGATAAATGTCCAAGTCAGGGTGGTGTGTGATCTGGAATAGAAGTTGAAGTTGGCTCTTCTCAGTGGTAGAAGTTTTAAAGCTGAGATGATTTGATGAAGTAGTTTGCCAGATTATTCAGTTCATGTCCATTGTAGCTACAGTATGCTGGTTGCTGAAGAAAAGGACATTGAATCCAGCAACAGAAGTGCTGATCAAACTTACTCCTTTGTGAAGTATAGTATCAATCATGAATATGGTTACAATTATAGCAATTTAAGTGAGTGGTTGGATATTTCTTGACGATGTTAGAGGGACTGTGTAGACAGATTTGAGCTACATTGCAGACTAAGCCTGCTGTTGATTGATGTGGTTAGGGAGGAGGAGATTTTGGTTTGGCTAGTTTACAAAATTATATGAAAGTTACAAAACATGAGCACCCATTTGGCCTAACGAGTCCATGAGTTTGTTTCTAATTCTATATGCCTGAATATTTTTAAATCCCTTTATTCCTCTTAGCCACTTCTGTAACCTATGCTGAGAGGTCAACATAGCTTCCACTAACTAACTCTAGTTGATGTTCCACAAGTTCATAGGACCATGGATCAGAAATCCTTTGTATAAATGCAGGTGGAACTTCTTTCTGAAAAGAATGGCAAGTATGTGGAACAAATAATGGGCGTAGGTGGTGGAATAGGAAACCTTAATCCATTTCAAGAAATATCTAGACAGATTCTTGGTAATAAATGAGATTTAGGAGTTTTAGAAGTGTAGCAAGTGAAAACTCAGGACAGGTGGCCCAGATAGAAACATGGACTTCTCTTGTCTGAAACTATTCATTATTTCTGGATCCCTCAACCACTGAAAACCTTAGCCTAGAAATTCTTTTGCTCTGAATTGGGAGCAGTAAAACAGCATTTTCTTTAAGCAATCTTTAAAACACCATTTTCCAAAGAGTCAACCTGAAATGTTGACTCTGTTTCTCTCTCCACAGATGTTGCCTGAACTGCTGAGTGTTTCCAGAATTTTATATTTTCATTTTAGAATTCCTGTATCTGTAATACACGGAATTATATTCAAATTAGCACTGCACAATATTTTAGGGTTCTGGCTCCAGAAGCTAATGTTCTCATTGCATAGAACATTATCTAGTATTGATGCTGACTCAGATTCCAGTCAGCTCTCTCACACACTGATGACTATCTAATGATATTGCTAAACAACATCTTTTTGGCATTGTGTAGGTCTTAGAACCATGAATTTTAAACAAATGTATCTGCTTTATTTTGACATGTATTGATTAATAATGTTGGGCTCCAGATGCTCTGAAGTATGTCCTGTGTATTTTGTAGTGTAAGTTTTGGGCTACTACTTAATTTACAAGTTTTTAAGAATTGCATTGTTTGACTAATTTCTTGCCTACAGACATCAGGATAGATGGTTGTATTCTGGCAATTTTAAAGCGGCAGGCAGAGTGGTCAGTCAACTTAAAGTTAGACATTAAAAGGTTGAGCTGTTCACATAATGTCAAATGCTGCTCTTTATGTTTGCCCATAATGATACCGTAACCAATCATTTCTGCTAGTGCCTCCTCATACTGGTTGAGTCATTTGTATTGCCTGCTTGCCGTTGAGGCTGGGAGGAAAGTGGCAACAGTGTTATGTAATTATAGCACTAGATAAGATCATGGTAGAAAAATAATGAAGTGTTAAAGAAGCGTGTAGTTTTTAATATGAAAATTGACCAGCAAGTCCAGGGGATAAGAAGAGAAACCATAAATTGTGAGTATCCATAACATGCTGGTCAATTTATGTTGATACACCATTTGCTTTGCACAAATGGCAGCCTGCCCCAAGTCTCCTTGTTAATTTTAAGAATTTACTGGATTTGCACATTAATTGGCCATTACACTCTCTGCAGAAATTTAAATCTGGCAGTTAAGAACATTAGTAACCTTTTAACAAGATGTTAATTATTAATGTGATGCCAATCAACTTTAGGCCCAGATAGGGGAAAATAATACTTCAGCATCATTCCAATATATGGGCAATTGTTGTTTGGAGTTTAAAATTTGTTTTTCTTTCTCTTAATACAATACTTCTTTGTCCATCTGTCTTCTTATTTTCTATACTTGCTCTGACTCCAATTTGCTCTTTTCCTCTTTCACTTTACTGTGATTTTTCTCAGTCTTTAAAACCCATTGTTTCAGGAGATGCATCACATTTCCTGCTGTTCACTGAGGTTTCAGCTGTCACATTGTCCTCGCCACTCATTTTTGGGATTGCATTTGCATCAAGTTATAACTTACTTGTGTGGAAAAACATCCAACTAACCACATGCACTGTGAGATGCTCAACTCCTGCAAGAGTGGACATTTGAAATAAAAACAGATCATGCTGGGCATACACAGCAGGATAGCCAGCATCTCTGGAGAGAGAAACAGTCATGAATAGAAATGAAATTAGAAAAAAAAATGTGCTTTTATGTGTAAGTCATGCATCAAAAGCTTTTTATGCATATTCCAAAGTCTTTGCACTAAATTGCAATTGAAGTCCCACCCATTTCAAAATTGTATGGGGCACTTCCTCATGTGATTCATCCCAGTGTGGGTGATGTGTCTGTATCATCATTCAAGCAGGTTAGATGTGATCAGCGTAGGTGATGTGTTTCCCTGTCTTACTGGCAAAATTGGATAAAAAATTCTGACCTGTATCCTTTTTAATTTACAGTGAAATGAGAAACCATATATAAATCAAAGGGTCCCCACCAGAACAGTGATTTTACCTTCTCTGCGTCTCCTGTATTGAATTTCATGTACAGTCCTCTTGCAGACTGACAGCACTGAGAAAAATTTGCAGCACCTATGCAATGTGCACCCGATGTGTGCAATGGCAGTGGCCTTCTGTGGCTGCCATGGAGGGTGCACTGTAATAGTGTTGACCTGTTCTCCAGTGGGTAATATATGAATGTTGTGGCAGCTCTGAGCTCAGCAAGCAGCTGCCATCTGAAAGCAAAATTGCAGTCTACCACTGCTATCAGAGAACACTATATTATCAATTTCTTAAAGCAAGGATGTCCAAATGTAGCAATTTTTTTGGTGACCCCAGATTTGACATCAGGGAAAAATGCTGACGTATACAAAAAAAAGTGGTGAAATCCAATTTCTATGCTTCAGTGTTTCAGGTCAAGGTGCGCTGTGGGGTATAGATGCCATGTAGAAATAAAGGAGTGGGTCAAAATAAATAAAACCATAGGAATATAGCAAGCTAAGAACTGGGATATGCCATTCAGCCTCTCAATACAATTCTGCTATTTAAATTAAGTAATGGAGAAAGAATAATTATTTAGACCTTTTGGGTCATAATCCCATGATGGAATAAAATAACAAAGCATCTTTCCATTTCTGTTAACACAGCACCCACATGCTTTTTAGGATAGTGCTTACAGATTTCCCCTAGATTTTGTATGAACGATTGTGTTATGCCATGTTCTGTAAATGGTATTGGCCTACTTTTGAGATTAAGTCCTTTTGATCTGGGGTTTGCCTCCAAAGCATGTAATCTCAGTAGCATTTCTTGTGAGTTCTGTTTATTATCCCAATTTAGAACATCCTTAGCCTTCTGAACTCAGGTGAATGAGATATTCTTGTAGTAACCTTGGAAGTAAATAAAATGAAGTAAAACCATGAAATCAGCTGACGGAAACACAATCAAAAATGAGAGAAATAGAGGACTAATGAGGCAAGCAAAGAAGGAGATGTTCCGATAAAACAATAAATTGGAAGAATGAGAATAATTAATGATACAAATGAGACAAATGATACAAACGATAAGTAAATTATAGATCTGCTGAATTTTATAGATTCTTAAAGAGAATCTATGAGAGACTGCTCTCAATATTAAACTACTTCTCAAACATTTGGATGAAGGTGAAAATGTGGTATTTGCAATTTTAATGTTCTTTTCCCTGTTATGAAGATTTATGATTTTGAAAGTTATTGCTCAACAGTTCACATCAGTTATGATGATGCCACAAAGCAAATTGACTAGAAATCCTATAAATTGATACGCTCTTATGATCCAAGGTAAGATATTTCTTTATCTTATCTCATAATGACATAGGAGGCCATTTGGCCCATTAGATCCATACCAGCTCCTGAGAATGGGAGCAATTTCATTTCCCTTTTCCTTAATTCCTTGCATCCCTACAACTTATTCTCTCTCACAAAAGCCTGTCAACTCCCCTTTGATTCTTTTTGCCATTAACCTCCACCGAGGGTTAATTTACAGCAGCCAGTTAACCAGTTAACAGCAAAAAATAAACTGCTGGAAGAACTCAAAGGGTCAAGTAGCATCTGTGGAAGCAAAGAGGTGGTTGATGTCTCGAGTCAAGAGCCTGCATTAGGACTGAGAGCATAGAGGGAAGATAGCCAGTATGTAGAAGTGGGAGAAAATGTTGAGACAGCTAGTTGTTGATAAGTGGAGACAGCTGAGTGGAACCAGATGGCGGAGGGGAGAGGGAGGGTAGAGACAAAGGCACAGAGGCTGGTCGATGATTGGTGGAACCAGACAAGGGAGGGATGTTCAGCAGGTGGAACCAGAAAGGAGAGTGGGAGGGGATAGCAAAGGTGAACCAAGGGAGAAGAAACCCAGATGGGTAAGTATGTGGGTGCTGAGCAGATGGAACCAGGTGGGGGAGGGTAATGAGTCTTGGTAATGAGGAGGGGAGCGGTGGATGAAAAAGGTTAACAAGGGAAGAGAGAACTCTGATTGATGGGAATGGGAAAGGAACATGGGGGTCAGCATTACCTGAAATTTGAAAATTCAATGTTCATACTGTTGGGTTGTAGGTTGCACAAGTAGAATATGAGGTGTTTGTTCTTCTAGGTTGCGTTTGGCACTGTGGCAGTGGAGAAGACCAAGGACAGACAGATCAGTGTGGGAGTGGGAAGGGAAGTTGAAAGGGAAGATGTACAACAGGAAGCTCAAGATGGCCTTCGCGGACAGAGAGCAGTTGCTCTGCAAAATGGTTGCTAGTCTATGCTTGGTCTCGCTGATGTAGAGAAGACCACATTGCAACACTGAATGCAATAGACCAGGTTGGAGGTGATTACATGAATCTCTGCCTCACTTGGAATGGCTGTTTAGGTCCCTGGATGGTGGTGAGGGAGGAGGTGAAGGAAGAATTCTCATGTCTCCAGCACTCCCCTTCCATTTGGACAACCCCTTCTGACCTTTTACCTTCTCTTAACCTTTTCATTTCCAAATACCAATGTGCATTGACCACCTTGACTTCTCCATCCCCCCTCACCCACTCCAACCTTACACCCTCTGAATGCATAGCACTCTGCTCACTTCAGACCAATCCCGACCTTGTCACCAAACCTGCAGACAAGGGCATTGCCATTGCAGCCAGGCACACTGACCTCTGTCTTGCAGAGGCCAAGTACTTCAGACACTTCCTCGTATCTTCCCCAGACCATGAGCCCATGAATGAACACCAGACCACTGTCTACCAGACAGTTACAGATCTCATCACGTCAAGAGATCTACCCTTCATAGTCTCCAACCTGACAGTGCCCCAATCCTGCACGGCCTGCTTCTATCTCTTTCTTAAGATCCACAAACAGGACTGCACTGGTAGACCCATTGATTCTGCCTGCTCTTGCCCCAATGAACTTATCTCTTCATACCTTGACTCTAACCTGTCTCCTCCCACATTGGCTTGGTGAAAATTGGAGCAAAAGGTGAAAGATTTGAAAATGAAAATGACTTTTTAATTGGGGAATCAGTGGTCATTGGTAAGATTTGTGGTGAAGGATGTGGTTGTCTCTGAGTGAGGTGGAATTTGTGAGATGCCATGAAAATAGTGTTGGAGGAATCAAATCTTGACTGATAAAAATGCATTTGAGATTGTAGCCATGGACACTTGCGTGGGCCCCAGCAACGCCTGTCTTTTTGTCAGCTACATGGAACAGTCCTTGTTCCAAACCTACTCTGGCGCCGCTTCCCAACTCTTTAGCAATCAAATTCCACCTTGCCCTCAAACTTACCAGGACTTCCTATGAATTTTTTTGTTCTATTCTGGACCTCTCTTTCTCTATCTCAGGAGAAAGACTAAAAATATCTACTGAACAGCCATGGAATCCCACAGCTACCTTGAGTAAACCTCCTCCCACCTGTCTCTTATAAGAATGTGTTCTCTTTTTTCTCAGTTTCTCTGTCTCTGCTGCATCTGTTCTTAAGATGAGTCTTTCCAGTCTAAGGCTTCTGAAATGTCGTCCTCCTTACAGAAATGTGCTTTCCCCTCTGCCACGATCTGCAGCCTCTTGTGTCTCCAGTTCATCTGAAAGACTGAGCCTTAAAAAAAATGCAGATCTCCTTTGTTTCTCCTCTGAAGTATCAGTCTAGATTATGAGCATAAATCTTAAACCTGGAAACAAGAGTACTGCGACTGAAACAGATTACTAAATTAACTGTCTGAAATGGACATTCTAGCATTGTTGGAAGACACAATTAATGTAGTAACAATTGGACAGAAAATGGAAGTGAGAAAAATGAGAATAAATATTAAAATACGTGAATTTAATAAAAAAAATGCAAAACTTGATAAACTTTGTATTAAAATTAAAATGAATCATTTTCATGTCAATTAAAATTTAAACGTAGCATTGATAAATATGTCACAGATTCACTCGCTTGTAATACAAGCTTCATTTGATGATGCCATCAGGGAAAATGTTTCAGATGTTGACAGAAAAATTAGCCTAGCCCCCAGG
This sequence comes from Pristis pectinata, assembly GCF_009764475.1. Taxonomy (NCBI): domain Eukaryota; kingdom Metazoa; phylum Chordata; class Chondrichthyes; order Rhinopristiformes; family Pristidae; genus Pristis; species Pristis pectinata. Next base: position 76,259,156 of record NC_067406.1, read on the forward strand.
CATGGTTGGCAATCTAGCATGCTGCTGAGTGTCCACTGCCAATTTGTCCTGCAATTGTGACATTTTTGGCATTGCATTATGCGTGTACGTATGCAGCTAGATATGAAACATTTATGAGGTGGAACATTGAAAATCATCCAGGATTACAGGAAGTAGCCAACAGATGTGCACATCTGTGTAACATACAGATACTACAGGTATGAGTGATCTATTGCAGTAGTGACACCTAGTTTTTTTTTATATATTGATTGTCCATGTGTATTCTGCTTTCAAAACATGTATATAGCTTCTAAACTTTTCAGTTAAAGTTCTTTGAATAATGATGCAATGAACGAGAAACAGCTCCCTGTTGGCTAGATTTGGAAGAATGGAGGATATGTCTTGCAACACTGGTTTGGAGAAATTTGGAGCAAAAGGTGGAAGATTGAAAAATGAAAATGACTTTTTATTGGGGAAGCAGTAGTCATCGGTAAGATTCGTGGTGAAGGATGCTGTTGTTTCTGAATGAGGTGGAATTTGTGAGATGCCACACAAATAGTGTTGGAGAAATCAAACTTTGATTGATAAAAATGTGTTTAAGAGTTTGGGCAGCATTAGGATTAAGGAAGGTTTGTAAGTAAGCAATGTTTGAGGAGGTGAAAGCAAATACTTAGTGGTGGACAGATTAAGGTTTCACAGTCAGATCAAGTTTGAAAAGAGTACTGAGGCAACAACTCATCAAATTCAACTTGACTAAGCTACTTGGCTTAAAAAAAGCAGAAAATGGTGGAAATACTCAGCAGATCAGGCAGCATCTGTGGAGAGAGAAAGAATTAGTGTTTCAAGTTGTTGAACTTCCATTGGAAATGGAAAAATTGAGATAACACAACTGAGAAAAGGAAATAATTAAAGGGGACTTCAAGAAGATCATATCCCTACTAAAAAAATAACAAGGTGTTGGGAGCAGATTGTTTTTCCATTGAAGACCTAACACTCAGCCATGAAGAACTTCAGTCAGGATTCCCCAATTTTTTCATGCATATTGAGGAAAAAGAAGATAAACTAAAAGACCTTTGAGATTTTGGACTCTGGTAACCTCAGTGGGGTCTCCACAGGAAAAAGTAATCACTGGGGTCCTTCATAAATATGCCTCTCAGTGGTTGAAGAGCTGCTTCCCAGATTGCAGTGTGGAATCCATGCAACTGGAGTCAGTGAGGACACGATTTCATTGTGTGACAGCACCTTGTGAATAAAAAAATGCAGGGAACAGCACCGACACTATACATGACCATTAGCAAACTCACCAAAGCCTTTGACCCTATCAATCAAGATGGAACATCCTGTCAAATTTGGCTGCCAATAGACGTTCATCTCCATTTTATGTTTGCTCTGTGCTGGCATGCAAGACATGATCTTGATCAATGGGTCTACAACAGAGCCAGTTTCAATGATGACTGGTGTCAAACATGTTGCATCATTACCCACTGCTTTCCTTAATTGTTCTTGCTGCAATGTTGCACTTCACTCCCAAAAAACACTTCCTCCAGGAGTGGAGCTAATTTTCAGAACTAACAAGAAACTGTTCAATCTATAGCATCACTACATCCCAGAGCCAAGGTCATCTGAGTCTCATAGCTGAACTTGCAGACAATGCTTGCATTTACATTGTCAATGGAGGCTGAACTCCAAGCCATCATTGACTCATTCTTTGAAGCATATGAGAGGATGGGCTTTACACTCAACATCTGCAAGGCAGAGGTTCTCCACCAATTTGCCACTGCTGCACCTTACTGCCTTTCTACAATAAAGATTCATGGCAAGATTCTAAAAAAACATGGACCACTTCCCATATCTTGGGAGCCATGACTCATTGAAGGCAGACATGGGTGATGAAATTCACAATCTCCTTCAATGTGCCTGCACAGCCTTTGGTTGATTGAGGAAAAGGGTATTTGAAAGTCAACACTTCAGTCCTGGCACAAAACCATGGTCTGTGGGCAGCAGTGATCTCTGCCCTCCTGTTTGCTTCTGAGATCTGGATTACCTGTAGCGGGCACCTCAAGGAACTGGAATGTAACATCAATGCTGTCTCCACAAAATTGTTTAATTCACTAAAAGAACAAGCAAACCAAGATCAGTGTACTCTCTAAAGCCAACGTCCCCATCACTGATTCTCTAGTTATACTCAATTGGCTACACTATTCTCAAATCTGAGACCAGACTCCCAAAACAAACACTATTTTCTGTTGTCTGTCATGGGCAGTGATTAGCAGATGAACAGAGGAAAAGATCCAAGAATCTGTCCAAAGCCTCCTTGAAGAAATGCAACATTCCCACTTAGATGACAACTCAAAGTGGCAAAGGAGCATTTGGGATGATATTGAGAACGTGGAGTCCATGCAGGAGAGCACAACCTCACAAATTAATCCCCCACCTGCCCCGTCAACTCACCTCCTTTCCCATTTGTAGAAGAGTTTGCAGTTCCCACAGTAGCATTGTCAGCCACCTTGGAGCCCCCAAAACTGAAGTGGAAGCAAATCATTCTTGACACTGAGGGACTGCCTAAGGAGAAGAATGTTCACCAATGTGTGTTTGGTCTCCTCTTGTAGAGGAGATTGCATCTTGTGCAGTAAATCAAATTGAAAGAATGTGGAATGTTTCTTTGAAGAAGGGAGGGGTTAAGAAAAGTCATTACCTACTGTGTTCTGTGGAAAGGTATGACAAAAAAGTGAGTGGAGGTGGGGGGCATTGGTGGTGACTGATCAAGAGAACAAATGTGTTGTGCAGGGCACAATTTCTCAGAATACTGAGAGAGTAGGGGACAGAAAAATGTATTTGATGGTGACTTTCTGCTGGAGCTGTCAGAAGTGAGAAGATGATTTGAAGGCTGGTGTGAAGAAAAGAGGAACCATATCATGGTTCTGGGAATGAGAGAAGCCAGCAAGAGTAGAGATGTGTAGGAATGCTGATGTAAAGTAGCATGATAAGGGCTTGGATAAAAAAAAAGCAATTATTAAATATGAATAAAAATGATAAAAGGTAGGTATTGCAATGCTTAAATTGTGGGAAATTAACTGGAAGCAATTATGCCAGAGGAAAATACATATTAAAAATAGTGACCGAAACTTGGCTGAAAACCAGATAGGAGTAGAAAATATTATATGAATGTATAACCTTTTAGAGGGAGTACAATGAATAAGGAAGGAGAAATGGAAAACCTGATGAAAGAGAGAGTGAATGCTGTAGGGAGGACTGAAATAGGCACAGTAGCGGTTCTGTCGAATCAGTGTAGTTAGAGATCAAAGATTAAAAATGGGATTTAATGTGGTGGGATTCAACTACAAGGAAATTAAAAGTAACTGAATTACAACCTAGTTAATTTGCATTAGGAGGAAGAAGATAGTAAATGTGCATTGGGATTTCTGAAATGAGTATAAAATTCTTCCTCAAACTATTCGTTTGAGGGGAGAGGCATTGTTAGATCTAGGTATGAGCAATCATGTTCATCAGGTATATAGTCTGAATATGAATGAGTATCTTGTGACAACTATACACTACACTTAATCTCGAAATAGAAGGGGTAAAAGTTGGTACAAGAACTGAAAAAATAAGAGTGAGCTGGTTTAGGTGAGGTGAAAAGAAAATCTGATGTATAGGATCGTGGATCAAGAGTGTCATTTTTATAAGAGGAAATTGCAAAGTTGCAGAATCAATGCATTCTATTCTTCAAAAGGAGATATGTTCAAATTTAATTATTCTGTGAATAAATAAAAAGGTAGAGGTGAACCTAAAATTGCAGGCAAGGGCATAGGGTATGGTAAGAATAAAACAATGTAAGAAAATTAACTGGATTAAAAAAGACATGCATAAAGGAAGAAATAAGTATAAGCAGACAATCTCAAAAAGTTTCAAAAGCAACATGTTCAGCATATTTTTCAGAAAGAATTGTTAAATGAGAAGGGAGATGATAGTAAGTTAAAGAACAAATTTGAATTGGCAGGGGATGTTTAATAAGTATTACTCATCTATGTTTTCATAAGAGGATGTATGGGGAATGCAAATTCTAAAATGGTGAAAGGAAAGGTGGCAGATACTATAATAATTGAGGTGGTATATACCATAGTAAATTAAAAGGACAATTGGACAAGTTAAGCTAAACGTGAGTTAAGTACTGCCCTGTAATGGGTAAACATGTAAAAGAGAGATGAGATATCTTTATTAGTCACATATACATTGAAACACACAGAGAAATGCATCTTTTGTGTAGGGTGTTCTGGGGGCAGCCTGCAAGTGTCGCCACGCTTCCGGCGCCCACATAGCATGCTCACAACTTCCTAACCCGTACGTCTTTAGAATGTGGGAGGAAACCGGAGCACCCGGAGGAAACCCACAAAGACATAGGAAGAACGTACCAACTCCTTACAGACAGTGGTGGGAATTGAACCTGGGTCGCTGGCGCTGTAATAGCATTATGCTAACTACTACTCTACTGTGACAACCTGGGGATATACAGACCAGTAGATGCAGGAGGGAATATTTTATATTGATTAGTTAAAGATTAGATTAATAAATATGCACATGAAGTAACTAATTCAGGTCTCAATAAGGTATTTTTTCCTGGACAGACCCAAAGCTTTTCGAGGAGGTTAACAACATGGTGTTAGGAGGAAATGCACAAGATGTGAGGTTCAGAGGTTTCAAATTTTGACAAGCACCACACTGGATATTAATAGAGAAGATTAAAATGTATGGAATTAGGGAAAAGGCAGAAAATTATATTTACAGAATAAAAGGGGAGGAAATGATAGAGGGTATTTTCTTCTCTTTGTCACCAGGATAATGAAGTGTTTGGAAATATGTTCCACAGGGTTTTGCTCATGAAGAGCCTCTGCTCAATGTGATAACAAAGCAAAATTTAAAAACACGGTCAGAGAATTGCAGATTTTGTGATTCTAAAAACAAAATAATTATACTTTGACCAAGAGAATGTTGAATGTTGTACAAGTGCAAAGAGATTTATATGCTCAGGTTCACAACATAAATAGGAAGCATACCAAATTGACAAGATTATCAAAAGTAATGGAATATTGGCTTTTCTGACTAGAAGTGTGGAATATCAAAGTTTAAATGTTATGGTGAACCTATATAAAACATATACATGATCATATTTTGAGTGCCTTTTGGCGCAGATTCATAAGTATGCTGCCTACACGGTCAATTACAAATATAAAGGGATTTCTTGATACCAAGGTGCTATTTTTATGAACTTAAAAGCTTAAGGGGTTATTTGAGAGAATAGTTGAAAAGTATGTGATATTCAGCCAGGATTAGTGGATGCAGACAGTTTCCAGTGAAGCAGGGATCAAAGGCAAGGCTACGTAATTAGGAATGTAAGAACCGGGCTAGACAACTGAGCCCCTTGAGACCATGTCACCATTCTGTGGCAGCAGCATGGTAACTTGACATCATTTACCTGCCTTTGTGCTTAATCTCTCAATCTAAGAAAAATGTATCAGCTCAACCTTGAAAATTTCAACTAACCCTATATCCATAAATCTTTAGGAAATTAAATTAGATACTTTCATTACACGTTTTGTAAGTGTATGATCTGATTTCACTCTTGTGTAGTCAAATTCTAATTTCATGATTATAATCAGGTTGATTTGAATTCCACATCTTAGCCCCAGAAGTCATTGTTTCTCTGCATACAACTTGTGGAATTCTGTCATCATTTCTGATTAAATCACCCCTCAATCTTGTAAATTCAAGTAATGTTTGTTTAATTTATTCTTACAATTTAAGGCCTGATTTTATTCTTGTAAACCTATGCATTATTCCTCCCAAGGTTAATATATCTTTTGATATCTTTTGACTATTTTACATAATTTTTATTGAATTACTCCTTTAACTGACTCTAATTTATTACTTTTAACTTAATGGTGCTTGAAAATCTGTCTGCCCTTCCTGTTGAAGCCATTATATAGAAAAAAACTGTAAATCTAGTGGAGTTGAAAAATATTTCAACAAATAGATAAAGGGACTTTTTGCTTCAATGTTTGTTTTTTTTTGCATGTGGTATAAAACACTTAAGTGATGCAATGTAATGCACTGTTGAGGTTTTGCTCTTTACCTTTGATTGTGATTGGTGATTGTACCAATGTAAATTCTGGTATATAGTTTGCTGACTCTTGCATTATTTTGTTTTTTTTAAATAGCAGAGAAGAAAGCATCGCATATATAGTTCCTTATCACATTTTTCAGAAGCATCTCAAAATGCTTTACATACAGTAAATTACTTTGTCACGTCACTCATGTACTGTAGGTAAATTTAGTATCTGTCAATCAATTCTACTCCAAAACACTTAAAGAATGCAACTATTGCAAAATCCTGATCACCATTTTTGATGCAAATTAGGAGACACTGTATATTTGTAAGAAATAATGGAATGTGTCTGATAAAAGAAATAGATGAGTAAATGCCAGACTAAAGAACAATGTATAGTCATGTAATGTAACTATTCAAAATTAAGTCAGTGGAAAAAATTAAGAATAATTTAAATTTCCTGTAGAGCAAGTTATGGGAATAATTATTTATAGACAGCTGTGGTAGAATGGATTGAAATTTGGTTCATAAAATAACAGGATTATAAATTAAATATTGGCAGATATAACACGTTGAGAAAGGATAGTGAAGGAAGAAGGCTTGGTAGGATAGTTGTACTGATTGAAGAAGATAATGGTGGTAGAAAAAAAAGAGATAATTAAGTAAGATGCCAAATCTATATGGATTGAAACAAAGGATAAGAAGGGATCAATCACATTAATAAGGACAATTACCTGTCATCAAATAGTAGAAGAAATGCATAAACATATCTAAGGAATTTGCAAAAGACCTTGAATAATAATCACAGGCAATTTCAACCATCACAATGTAAACAAGCAAGGAGAGACAGAGCAAAAAAAAGGAAAAGGAAATGGATCTTTTACAATGTGTCCAAGATAACTTTCCTACCCAGTTCAGTAAGGAGCCCAACCAGAGGGGAGTCACCGCTGGACCTAGTGATAGAGAATGAAGCAGGGAGCCAGGCATGCAGCTACAGTAATGCAATGATTGGGTTATTGGGATAATATCCAAAGTGCTCAACTGTTGATCAAGAGATGGGAACTTAAATCACACCATACATATGTGAAACTTAAATGTAATATTAAGTATAGGAACAAAGTACTTCAGTAGCAGTGAAATAGTGGATTATTGTTAAGATCCAACTGATTCACTGATTTCCCTCAGGGCATAAATCCTCACTCTCATACAATCCAATCTGTATGTCACTCCAATCCCACCATTGGGATTGATTCTTAACTGATTCAGAAATGACTAAGCAAGTCATTAATTACAAGGAACAATTTGGGAAGGGCAATACATGTTGCCATTCTTGGAAATATCCGATGAATAAATTAAAAAAAGGTAAGTACAGTAAGCACTAGAAAACTCCTAGGCAATATTGATCATAACACGGTACAAATTATTGGAAAGGACAAAAAAATGATGAAGACCAAAGTGTTAAATTGGGATGTAGTCAATTTTGGAAGGGGTAAGGTTGGAATGAGGAGAGGAAAACCAAAAAAATAATGTGAGAGAACAGTAGCTGGAAATAATTAAAACTGTGATCTACAGAGTTGATGATAAATAAATCAATAAAGAAATCAATCAAAAATCCAGGAAATCTGATAATAATGAACAACAGAAAATTAAAGATAGGTATAATTGAAAATAATTTGAACCCATACTCATAAAGAAATAGATAGTAAAAAGCGAATACAAAATGGAATGCAGTTAGGAAAGAAGTCAAAATAACAGCTAAGGAAGCAGAAAGTAACTACATATGCATATGTTTTATTTCTACTTCATTAGTAAAGAAAACATTGCTGGAGGGCTATAATGTAGTTGATGTGATTTCTTTATTTAAACTGTAGGGCAGAGCAAGCGTATGTAACAATCGATCAGTTAACTTAAACAATTAAGAAATATAAAGTAATTTTTGCTCAAAGAACTAAGTAAAAACATCTAAAATGCTAAAATGTGATGAACAGTATTTGGTATGGATTTATGTAAAGGTCGTGCTTGATCAGAAAATGTTGGAAATACTCAGCAAGCCAGGCAGCATCTGAAACATTTACTCAGCTTCTCTTTATACAGATACTGCCTGAACTGCTGAGCATTTCCAGCATTTTATGTCTTTGTTTCAAATTTCCACCATCTGCATTTTGTTTTATTTTCATGTTTTACCAGGCTTATTAAAGAAGTAGTGGAAAGAGTAGACAAGGGTAATTTAAATGGATTTCAAAAAAGGCCTCTGACAAGGAAAAGTGTTGTAGACCTCAGTAATGGTAATAGGTAGACAATGTTAACAATTTGAATGTTAGAATCCTAAATATGATGTAAACATTTGTGTATTCACTAATTTGATGTTGTCATTGCCATAAAACAATAGCACAGTAAAAAGAGCGATCTAATAAACTTATGGAATGGGTATACAACAGAAAAACAAATTTCAGTATGGTTAAGTGTTTCTTGGTGCATTTTGGTGGAAAGAATAATGAGGCCATATACTGCTTAGATGAGACTCCGAGGAGACTAAACTGATAACCTTGAAAATGGGTGTAGGCATTGCGATGTGTAATTAACATACATGTGTTGTTTCTTATGATACTTGGTCCTTTCATCTATGTCATTAATATAGATTGTAAACGGTTGACAGCTCAGCACTGACTTCTGTCAAACCCCAAAAGTTACAACTTGCCAACGTGAAAACAACTCTTTATTCTGACAAAACTTTTAAACTCTTAAACTTTGTGCAGTTTAGTGCATGTCCATCTGTGAGAGCTTAAGAGTAGGCAATGGCTGGGCTCTTGAGTTCCAATATGGCAGTGTTAGTGCCAAATCAACTTTGGATATCAACTGAAATCATAGTAAGTCTACTCGTTAAACTTCCAGATTGTTTTGTTATTTACATGCTAATGCATGACCAAAATGATGGCTTGCATAACTCGTGACATAAACATACACACGTGCATTTTATACCAGATTGGAATTGATTCAACATCTGTAACTCTGAAGCAATACATGCATCTGAGCCAAATTTCCAGCACTAAAGGAGCAAAATAAGTACATTCACAAACCATTAAAAGTAGCAGCTCAGATTAATGAGGGTATTTTAAAAATAGCAGATTTTACACTATGGTTCATTTCTGAAGGGAAAGGATTGAAATGCAGGAAGTCATGATAATACATAAGGCTTTTACCTTGTGCAGCTCAATGAATGTTCCGCTATGGAGAGGTTAAGAGAGGGCATTAACTGGACTGTTGAGTTCCTATGTGACAGTGCTTGCGGCAATCAGCATTGCATACTACTTGACATAATGATCAGTCCCAGCTAGCAGAAAATGCTGAGAATACCCAATAGGTCAGACAACATCTGTAGACAGAGAAGACGAGTTAATATTTGAGATGTGTGGCCATAAAGAGAAATGAATAATGTTACCGACATAACTGGTTAAAGCAATTATTGAAGGGAGGGAGACAAGAACAAGAGGGAAAGTCTGTGATAGAACGGGAATAATTTAAATGGCAAAAAGGATGAAGCTGAAAGGTAATAGGCCTAATGGGACAAAGTAACAAACAATGGGACAATGGATCAGGTGGCTGTGGAGAGTTACAAGGTAGCCAGGAGGGAGCTTGAGAATGGACTTAGGAGAGCTAGAAGGGGGGCATGAGAAGGCCTTGGCGAATGGGATCAATGGAAAAGCCCAAAGCGTTCTACATGTATGTGAAGAATAGAAGGATGACTAGAGTAAGGGTAGAACCGATCAGGGATAAAAGAGGAAACACGTGCCTGGAGTCGAAGAGGTAGGGGAGGTCCTTAATGAATACTTTGCTTCAGTAGTCACCAGAGAGAGAGACCTTGATGTTTGTGAGGATGGCGTACGACAGGCTGATATGCTAGGGCATGTCGACTTGAGGAAGGAGGATGTGCTGGAACTATTGAAAAACATTAGGATAGATAAGTCACCTAGGTCGGACAGGATATATCCAAGGTTATTATGGGAAGCTAGGGAAGAGATTGCTATGCCTTTGGCGATGATCTTTGTATTGTCACTGGCCACAGGAGTAGTGCCAGATGACTGGAGGGTGGCAAATGTTGTTCCTTTGTTTAAGAAAGGGAGTAGGGATAACCCTGGAAATTACAGACCAGTGAGTCTTACTTCAGTGGTGGGCAAATTACTGGAGAAGATTCTTAGAGACAGGATTTATGAGCATTTAGAGAAGCATAGGCTGATTAGGGACAGTCGACATGGCTTTTTGAGGGGCAGGTCGTGCCTCACAAGCCTGATTGAATTCTTTGAGGATGTGACAAAGCACCTTGATGAAGGTAGAGCAGTGGATGTGGTGTAGCATGTGATTTTAGTAAGGCATTTGATAAGGTTCCTCATGGAAGGCTCATTCAGAAAGTCAAGAGGCATGAGATCCAGGAAACTTGGCTGTGTGGATTAAGAACTGGCTTGCCCATAGAAGACAGAGGGTGGTTGTAGATGGAGAGTATTCTGCCTGGAGGTTGGTGACCAGAGGTGTTCTGTAGGGATCTGTACTGGGACCCCTGCTCTTTTGTGATTTTTATAAATGGACTTGGATGAGGATGTGGAATGGTGGGTTAATAGGTTTGCTGATGATACAAAGGTTTGGTGGTGTTGTGGATAGTGTGGAAGGTTGCTGTAGATTACAACAGGATATTGATAGAATGCAGAGCTGGTCTGAGAAGTGGCAGATAGAGTTGAACCGGAAAAGTGTGAAGTGGTACACTTCGGGAGATTGAATTTGAAGGCAGAATACAAGATTAATGGCAGGACTCTTAGCAGTGTGGAGGAACAGAGGGATCTTGGGGTCCATGTCCATAAATCCCTCAAGATTACCGTGCAGGTTGATAGGGTTGTTAAGAAGGCGTATGGAGTGTTGGCCTTCATTAGTCGGGGTATTGAGTTCAAGAGCCACGAGGCGATGTTGCAGCTCTATAGAACTCTGGTTAGACCACAATTGGAATATTGTGTTCAGTTCTGGTTGCCTCGTTATAGGAAGGATGTGGAAGCTTTAGAGAGGATACGGAGGAGATTTACCAGGATGTTGCCTGGATTGGAGAGCATGTCTTAAGAGGATGGGTTGAGTGAGCTAGGGCTTTTCTCTTTGGAGAGGAAGGAGGATGAGTGGTGACTTGATAGATGTGTACAAGATGATCAGAGGCATAGATCGAGTGGACAGTCAGAGACTTTTTCCCAGGGTGACAATGGCTAACATGAGGGGAATATAATTTTAAGGTGATTGGAGGAAGGTATAAGGGGGATGTCAGGGGTAAGTTTTTACACAGAGAGTGGTGGTTGCGTGGAACGCACTGCCTGCAGAGGTTGTGGGGGGCAGATACATTAGGGACATTTAAGAGACTCTAAGATAAACACATGAATGATAGAGAAATGGGGGGGCTATGTGGGAGAGAAGGGTTAGATAGATCTTAGAGCAAGATAAATTGTCGGCACAACATTGTGGGCCGAAGGGCCTGTACCGTGCTGTAGTGTTCTATGTTGTATGTTCTAAAGGAAATGATAGGTTTGGTGGATGTTTAGTCACACTAGTAAACTCATTACCAATACCTGTTGTGCAGAAAAAATGGGAATAGCAGTTATGATCAGATATTGTTGATAACAGTATTGCCCAGAAGTCAGTAATGTGTCCAGTCCTTTGATGTTGTGCTGCTCCTTGAACTTCAATTAAGTTTCATACAGGAATATACACACAAGTACATGCACAAGAATCTAGGAGCAATCCATCAGGCCCCTCAAATCTGCCTCACCATTTACTATGATCATGGCTGATTTGCCCCTGGCCTCTGCTCCTCTGCCAGTCCCACATAGTCCTCAATTCTCTGATCTTTCAAAAATTTATTTACCACCTCTTTAAATACTGTCAGTGACCTTGCCTCCACAACCATCTGGGGTTGAGAATTCTAGAGGATCACCACTCTTTGTGCAAAGAAAATCCTACACACCTCAGTTTTAAATGACTGCCCCTTTACATTGTAATTATATTCCCTTGTTTGAATGGAAATATCTTAACACCCGTCTTGTCATGCTACCTTAGGATACTTAATATTTCAATAAGATCAATTTTCATTCTTCTAAACTTCAAAGAATACATTTTTTTAGCTAACTGTGATATGACAACCTTCTCATCCTAGGAATTAGCTGAGTGGCTCTCTTCTGTCTGCCTCTGATGCTAGTATATCCTTTCTTAAATGAGGGGACCAAAACCAAACACTGTGTTCCAGGTGCAGCCTCACCAACACCCTGTACAATTGTAATATTATTTGTCTGTTTTTAAATTCCAGCTCCAGCTTCTTGTGTTTCTGCACGATACGCCCTAGATTCCTCTGTACTCCACTCATTTACAGTCTCTCTCCATTTATATCATCATCTTCCTTTTTGTTCATCCTACCAAACTACATGACTTCACACTTTCCTACAATACAATCCACAAAAGGAAGACCAAGGTCAATCTTTTGGATCTTGCTAAATTTGTATTGAATCTTTTTTAGTCCACATTTGGAATACAATGCTACTCAAAGTCAAAGAAAGGATAAAGGTCTACTGGAGATGGTACCAAAAAGATTTAAGAGATTAATACTAGGTTTGCAAAGAGACATGAATTGAGAAATCCAAAACAGGAAGAAAAAAGATTCTGCAATGGCCTGATTGAAGTCTTTTACTCAATGAAAGGATTTGATGGAGTGGGTTTGGCAAAATTGTTTCCACTTGTAGGGAATCCAAAATTAGCAATACAGAAATATAAACCAGTTGCTAATAAATCTAATAGAGATTCTAAATGAATCATGTTTTCCAAAGATAAAAGAGTGAGAAAGGCTTACATTTTCATAGTGCCTTTTACAACCTCAGGGAGATTTGCAGACTTTTGAATTGTGAAAGCTATTGCAATGCAGGTACTCCTGGCTGGTGCATATCATGAAGTTGGTAAATACAGCCAGTGGCCTACCAAAATTCTGGTGGGCTTGCAAAGCATTCACCAGAATGGTTTGGATATGAATGAGACCGCTTTATTCATTGTTTCACTGCATCAGAGCTCATTTCTCACAGAAGTCAGGTATCATGGGTTGGGAGAGACAGATATTGTTTGGAAAGCATCTAAAGACGGGTGCCCCCAGGAGAGAGAGGTTCAAATTCCCCATGCAGTGCTCCAAAACAAGATTTGCATGGGAAATAACATAATTCCTGGATTGCAAAAGTGATCTATGGCAAGTAGTGTCTGATTGTAATTTTTCTGCAATGCAAAATAATCTAGAAATACTTCATTCATCTTTACTCATGGGAAAATAATTCTTAAGTTGCATAACAATGAAAAAAACAGCAATATGTAATTGAATTTCCAGGCAAAGGTTAATCAGAATTGTGCACAATACTGCAACTGCAGGCCAACTAAGGTTGTTGAATTTTTGTGTGTTTCTTTCATATTTCCAATATTTGCAGTATTTTGCTTTTATAGAGGCTCTTGATTGTCGCCTGGATTAACTCCAACTTGTGTGTTTCTAATATCAATATAAACCAGATCTTCAGCTTTTCATTGAGTCCTCCACATTTTTCTGCCAAAGCTATTACAAACTGTCCCTGATGTTTACAGCTGTTTTTTTTCTTCCCCTTGTTCATTGTTTTGTGTTCATTGAAAAGAAAAACAAAGAGAAATTGGGTTACTGCTATCACGTGAGCTTAGCACTGAACTAAGCCTTTGTTCGGATGTAACAAGACTAACTTCGTTTCGTGTTATCTTGAAAATGCTGACATTTCAATCATCTTTGAAAGGCTTTATATAATGATCTAATGGCAAAATTAAAAATGCCAATTTGGAAATTAGTTTATTAATTTAAAATCAGAAACACACATTAGCCTGCATTTGTAAAGCTCCGGAGAATGTGCAACTGTTTTGCAGTACTCTGCAATTCATGGCAAAGAAAATGCCAAGCAAAGGAATGCTGTGCTGGTGATCAGTGCCAACTTCATTGTGAGATGCTAATTATGAAAACCAGAGCCCACTCAGAACTGGGGTGGGCTACGTTCTGGTTACTCACCTTGACCATGTAAAACGCTGCTTGACAAAGCCATCATCCAGCCCAGTCTGGGCTCCAAAGGGTTGGAACCTTGTGCTAGCTTTTTTTCTGGGAAAGCTATTATTGAATTTGTCTGAAGAAAATTAATGCTTAATTTAATTTTGCTCCTTGCATTAATTTCTTTTGTTGCAGAGGGCATAATTTTACATAATGACATGTTCTTTTTCCCTCTTGCAAACAAAGTTGCTGAGGCAGGGAGTTCCATTGGGAGCTCCCACAACATTCCGCAATTCAAATGCTAGGGCACCAAATACATGTTTAGTGGCAACTGGAGAATGTGTTCAGACCTGTTTGTACTTTAGAACCTGCACTTATCTGCATAAACACTCTCACAATTTCTGGTGCATATTGAGGAATGTTGTAAACTTACCATTTCAATAGAAAGGCCAACAATGAAGAATGTTGTTTCTTCTACGCTAACCAGCAAGTAAAATTTCCACTGGAGCGACAATCTTCTCCTAGGTGTTAAACTTTTGAGCTACCAAATCTTTTCAAGCAATCCAGGGAACACTTGCCAGTTCAACCAATGTGAAGTCCACATATGTTTCAATAAAATGGCAGACACACTGTTGACAAATGCCTTCACCCCTTGTGGAAAGAAGGGCAGTGCTTGGCTGTATTTGGATGCAGAATTGCCAAGAATTTAAATGCAGAAGATTGTACTGCAAGGCAGAATGGCAATTCACCAATCCTGCATTTTACATGAACATGGATGCTTCCATTCAGTTATTGTTTATGTTGTTTCTGACTTAAGAAACATGATGTGAGCAAATGTCTATTATCCAGAAAGCATCTGGGAAAGCTTAAAGAGGCAGCTCATTTGCCTGTAATATTTAGTAGCTCACATAAATTGAACGGGTGGCTACTGGGACCAGTACAGTTCATTACAGCATTGTTTCTGTGTACTAGGAGAAACCTGGGAACAGCAATGAGACAAAGCCTGAATCAGAATCCCGCAGCTACAGCAAGCATTATTTAAGTGCATCAAATGGGATGCTCCCCTAGAGTCGAACAAAATAATCAATCCCGAGGATGCTGCGTGACTTAACAAACTAGTGATACAGAGGAGTTCCAAGGTACAACAGTAACAGGGAAGGAACAAGTGAACCAAAGACTGATTTAGGAAGAAAAAGTATGATGGAAGCTGTCACCCACTGATAACTTGCATGACACATCAGAGAAGATTCATCAGGATTTTGCCTGGACTGGAAGACAGGGGGCCATAGGTTTAAGGTGAGAGGAAGGAATGGGATCTGTGGGATAAGGTTTTTCACAGAGTGGTTGATTATCTGGAACTCGCTGCCAGAAGAGGTGGTGGAATCAGATACAGTCACTATATTTGACAGGCACTTGAATAAGCAAGGCTTAAGACATTGACCTAATGCAGGCAAATGGATTAATGTGGATGGACTAAAAGATTGGAATGGAAGGGTGGGATGAAGGGCCCATTTCTGTGCTGTACGACTCTATGACATGTACAAATACTTTAGATTACTTAAAACATCACTGACCTCAGAAGAAGGAAAATACCTCATGGTGTTCTGTTTGTCAATTTCAGACTATCATAAGTATTACTTTAATATGGCTCTTTAGCAAAAATGTGTGGCGCTACAGAGAAATAAAGAGCTCAAAATTTATTGGCTGCTATTTAAAGTACATAAATTGTGAGAGTTGCCTACCATTTGGCTCCCACTTGTTGATCCTACATAGTTTGCTTCTTTTATTGTTTAATTATCATTACCTTTAAATGCTTCCTCCAGGAGAAGAGCAAGCCTGGTGGCAGGCTTTCGGAATGCATTGTTGGCCTCAAGGGAGGTGGCACAGTAGCTCTTAGTGAGCACATTACATGCCCTTAATGCTGTTTTAGTCACATCTGAGAAGAAAGCAGCTAGGAAAGTCTGCCTGCTTGTTGATATTTCTTACAGTGATTTGAGAGGCTTGTCTGGGTTCATTCAGTTGAAGAGGAGTTTGCCTTATCTGATCCCATTTCTGTTGGACAGTTTTGCAGAATGGCCCTTTTGTTCTGATTGTGAACAAACTAGATTATCATGGAGGACTGTAAAGCTAGCTGTCCAGAGTCTCTTAAGCTGATCCTTCTAGCCTTTCTGATCCAGATTTGTCAGACTGCTGCAATTTGGAGTCCAAGCTCACTGTGGCCTCAGTCACAACCTCTGCGAAGAAATGCTAACTAGGTTTGGTTCCTCTTGTCCTCTTCAGCTTTCCCGAGATTGCCAGCCAACCAATGATATGTTTTATTTATGTGAATCCCTCACTCAGTGCTACTCTGTAATCAGAAGTATGCTGCTGCTCGTTCTCTGATGTGCTTCACAGGATGTTTAGCTTGATTTCAAAAGTTGCCAGGAAGATGATTGAATGGAAGCTTTGCTTTCTCTAGTTTGTAACTGTAGTGGCTTCTTATCACTATGTCAGGTGTTTCATGTGGAATTACTTCATCCTCATTGACCTAAATGTTCCAGGTAATTAAGTGTGCACTTACTGTACATAGTGCAATTTGCCAGATGGAATTTATGGAAAGTTACTGTGAAAATTCCAAATTTACTGGGATTAATGTGGGGAAATTCCAGTTTCTAGATTCCAGAATTGCCCACATTTCTCTGCAAAATCCAGACCATAATTTAAATGCAAGGCTGAATGAATCTTTCATGGTGTTCCCCCTTTTGGCAATCATCTGAGAAATTGTGAGATCTTCGTGAGAGGGAGTTGAAACCTCTTCATCTCCTGGGAACTAGAGTTAGAATTTCCATTATGCAACCTTTGTACAAATAATCTCAGATTTTAAAAAAAATGCACACCTCAGAAACAGAACACTTCCTGATGTTCCATTTGACTTCAGTTTAATTTGCATGATTGAATGGAAATTCCAGGGTTAGGAATTTGTCCTTGTCAATAGAGGAGAAGTTTCTCTCCCCAAAATTTTTTTACACCTCAATCTCTATATAATTTAACTCTCATGAGAAATGCATTTTCAAGGAGTTTCTTTTCCCCACAAGGTCAACTGCAGCATTGTGAGTGATAAAGAGCAGATTCCCAGGTTAATTGATTAACTGATTTTATTTGGCCTTTTCTGTCACTGCCCTTGCAAAATTAATGGAACTTGGAAATAAATTGAGTGAGACTTGGAGTGGTGGTGATTTTAATTTAATAAAAAAAAACTGCTCCAAGCTTTAGGTATTTAGAAATGTACTATTGTGACTTACTGTGACAAATAGTGTGCACTATTTTCCATTAGCTTAAAGTGTCATTTTTTTTCCCTTTGAAAGTTATTTTTAGTTTGTATATGTGCTGCGATATTTACTATGGAGTAATTTGGAGAAAGCTTTGATCATCCACATTTGTACAATGGACATGCAATGGTAAATGCTAGCGGGTTACCAACTAAAAAGAAGGTAATGAATTGCAAATTGCAGACAGAAACCATAGAATTCAACTTTCTAAGCCTTTGTGTACTTAAGTTTTGTTTTTAAATCCTTGTCTAATGATTTTGGTTCCTATACTGCAAAATGATTAAGAAATGTTAGAATTACTGTTGGCACCATTTATTCTTTATGAAATTCCCCAAATCATTATTTTAATGGAAGTTAACATGTTTGTTTTAAAACATCAGAAGAAGGGCATGCATTTTAAAGATCACGTCTCTGTTATTACCAATAGTAATGTTTTGTGTCTTTGTCTTATGATCTTATGAACCAAAATTGTTAGACATGCATGTCAAGATGTTCAACGTTTAGAAGAAAAAAATACAGATGAATTGTTAGTTGCCCATCAGACATTACTTTCAAGGTTTTGTTTCAATTACATAGCTGTGAGGGCAACTGAATTTGAGGACAGAAGAGAGGAATTTTGATGGGAATTCATTGATATGTATTGATTACTTTTTGATTCATACATTCTGTAATCCATTGGGAAGCAGAAAGAGTCAAGCAGAAACAACTAATTGGTTTAAAATTGTAATTAAGTTAACTATCTGGCTGTTTGATGTTAAATGCAGCTGACTAAACTTAAGGGAGAAACAATAAGCACATAGAAGTCAGTAAACTAGTGGGAGTTTGTCATATAACAGCATGAGATTGGTTTAAAGAGGATATTTGATGAGAGTCAGATGGTGAATGAGAGTGATGGTAAATAAAAAAAAATCTAACTAGTACACAGTATGGCCAGTTGGATAAGATCAATTTTATGGAACTTGTTTAATGTGGGAGACTCAGGAAACTAATGGTGGAATGAAATTGGTCTACATTAGTGGCATGAAATGGGTTCATGGTAGTCCACTTTACATTGAACCTCATTTTCTTTTCTATTAGCCTTGTGTGCTTTTCTATTAAAGATCAATGGAAGAAGAAATCAGAAGTGTGTAAAATGGACCAGCATTCCATATGAAACCATAACGCAACCATAACGCAGTAATGGGGTAGACCAATTTCACTTCAAGTCCCCAGGAAAGCAAGTGTACTTTCTATAGTGGGCAGGTTTACAAGTAGTCTTTTCATCTATGGGGAATACCCTCATATTTCTGGACATCAAGGGAGTGAAATTGTTCTTGAATACAAGCATGAGTGCCTCCAGGTGTATTCAGCTGAATTCAAAGAGGCAAGAACTTGACAAACATTTGGAGATCCATTACGTAATATGGGTTGATTAAAAAATATCCTTGATTGCTCATTGAAGAGATGGGATTCCATCGCTAGAGAGCAATAATAAAACAGTAGAGTGGGTC
Source organism: Pristis pectinata (assembly GCF_009764475.1). Taxonomy (NCBI): domain Eukaryota; kingdom Metazoa; phylum Chordata; class Chondrichthyes; order Rhinopristiformes; family Pristidae; genus Pristis; species Pristis pectinata. The sequence goes on from NC_067406.1 coordinate 76,278,089, forward strand.
AGTATATTTGGAGTAGAGATAGGAGGATTTGATAAGGTAGTTAAAATAAAACAGCTTGATCTGAACTTCTCATAAAGATGCCAGATACCGAACATACAGACTAGAATGGGAACAAAGGGAAAGGCAATTCTGACTAATGGCATGAAGCTCTGGAGTGAACAGTTCTTTCAAGAGGGAACCTGCTATAAAATTTATCGCTGCTACTCAGGATCCTCAGGTGTCAGGAAACTCAGCAATGAAAAGTGGGTGAGAGCTGCAGGTACCACAAGACAAGTGCTCTACTTGGCACCCACTATGTTTAGGTGGTGGAGAGGAGTGTACTCCCGGCTCCTCAAGGAAGCTTTTGGCCACCTCCATCCTTCTCTAATCATTGCCTCCCCAGGTGGTCCATTTGCAGGCTGCCAGGTAGAAAAAGGATCTAATTTTTTTAATGCCAGGCAGTTATGTTTGACAATCTGGTTTTGCCAAGCTCTTCACCCGTTTTTGACCTTCCCCGCACCTTCATCACCTCCCTTGTAAATACTGAGGCCAAGATGTTTGCCACCTGCTTGATAATAGTGTGTACTGTTGACTGTTTGTGGTTGTGAATTCATCCTGTGATGATGTTGAAGGATATAGTAAGAAGGAAATTTCATTCTTGGGTAACGTTCCCCTCCAGTGAATCAGCTGATCCTATTCCAGATATAGTTTGCAGGAAATTCTTTATTTAAAAAATTAAATCAGTGAATTTAAATGTTGCAATCTCCTGCATGCCTTTGGGCTGCCTTAGGTTTGGACAAAGACAGATGGGATAGGGAACTGGTTGTGTCTGGTGAGTATTAAGTGGTCTGCTGATTAGGATTAATGTAGGTGCAGGTTATAAAAAAGGTTGGACTTCAGAAGTGAAAATGATTAATCAGGGATTATGTTTCCAAAGAAAGGGATTGGACCCTATAAAGTCCTATGGAAGCCGTCACAAATAATTCCATTATCAAAATATTTCAGGAGAAATTATTTTTGGCTTGAGAAGCATTTTTGCATTAAGCTTCAAAAAATCATGCAAGACCCAAACTAAGGTGTCACGAATTAAACTAAAAATAATTGGTGTACCTTTATGTTCACATTGCCTTTCAGTAATTCTGAAATCCACTGCCATTCTGCAAAGTGCACTCTAAGCTTTTCTTGCATCAAAGTCAATATCCTAATTTTGAAATATACTGCTGGGTCATTGTCACTGTGAATGCTAGCACTTCCTGCCCCCAAAAAAGTATGATACCACACTCACCACACAGATTGCAGGGTTTCATAAAGACAGATCCTAATTGCCTTTTCATGGGCAGCTAGTGACAAGCAATAAATGCTGGCCTTGCCACTGATGTCCATCCCCTATCGTTATATATTAAAAGATACATATAATATAAGTAGATCTGTATTTTGTGTCATCAAGTTTATGGACAGCTACATTTTCAGTCCAATTCCCTGTGATTAGAGCTTGCTTTCTTATAGTACTTTTAATTTGGGTACATAATGAAATGCCTCTAAGATAGTATAAGGTCAGATGCCTTGAAGCCTGGTCACAGGGGGACCTAAAGGGAAGTGAGAGAAGCAGAGAAACAGCAAGGTCCTTTAAGGAATCTAGGACTTAGGGTCAGATGACTGAGTCCATGCTGCTAGTGCTGAGGTGAAGGAAATTGGGGATGCATGAAGGCCTAGAAATTAGGAGCTCCTGGAAGGTCCTGGAGGAGTTTGAGGAGATAGGGATGCATGTGACAATGGAATGATGTGAACATAAGGATGAACTCAACTCAGCACTGGAAATAATCAAACCTAGCTTGGTGGGAGTTTCAGCAGCAGAGAAGATGAAGGGCAACTTGTGGAGCTGAACATAGACAGTCTGGTGTGATAAAGAAGTTACGATGTCTAAATGTTTGATCAGCATTATTTAGGATACTGAGTTTGGCAAAGTCCAGTCCTACCTATGACTCTGGCCATTGTGAGGAAAAGAATCAGGGATGAGGGAATTGGGTATGTGGAGGGCGCTGAAGACAATGAATTTGGTCTTTCAAGTGATTAATTGGAGAAAATTGTGGCTAACATAGGACTGGACGTTAGACTAACTATCTGATAACAGGTGGTTTTAGGGGTTGTTAGAAGCGGTGGTACCTTTTTTAACCAATGCTGTGGAGGTTCCAAAGCTCTAATGCAACTTCACCTCAGGCTTGAGCTATAAGACCACTTGAGCTTTGCACTAGGACAGTGCAGGCCAATGAGGCACAAAGAGACCAAAATGGCAAGCAATTTTCTTCCCTGTGTCAGGCCAGGAATGGCAACACCGTCATGCTATCCTTTCCAAAGTTCCAGCCAGGTTTACCTGTGCCCTGGCTATTAAAATTATGCAGCTTTCATACTTTGGTGGCTGGGGGAGCATTAACTAATTGCTCAGTTTTCCAGAAACAAGAGTATAGTTTAAAATATCACAAATATTATTGACAGCCTGAATATTAAATCTATCCTGTAATTGCTGAATAATATAAAGCTGCGTTTTGGTATCCAATACAAATGCTAGAGTTCTCTTCTGATGAGTAAATTGATTAAATTTGTGACCATTGCTTTGCTCTTTAAAGACCATATTTAGTGAAGAACTGGATGCTCACACTGAGATTTAAAAGCCAAAGAAAAAGATGTCTAAAAGAAGGTAGCAAGTAAAACCTAGACTGCCGAAGTAGATCAGGTCAAGCACTTAACGGTCATAATATGCTGCTGCAGTGCTGAGTTTGACTGAGTGCTTTATCACACAGTAAGAGTTTCAAAGATTGCTTTTATATGAATTACAATATCTGATGAGCAGAGCTTTTGAAATATATGTGGTCTTTTTGGCATGCCCTCAGGAGCGGCTGAATAAACAGAGTTCAACAAAAGATTTAGTTGCAGCAACTGCCACAACAGACAAATCAACATGGCATAATGTCATCAGTCAACACCAGCTCTGTCTCCCTTGTTCTTAATATACCAAACTAATTCAATTAATATACTTGCCAGTGTTTATAGAATGAAAAAGAATGCAGATTAGGCTGCTTTAAACATGAATGCTGAAGATCCAAATGTAGGTTATTCACTGGAAAATAAGATAAGTGCCAAGACTCCAACAGTTTTTTTTTCTCTATGAAACCTGAGTTGCAGCTATCAGTCAGACACCATGAAGGCAGCCCACCGCTCAGAGTCTCAATCATTCCAGCTTGGGTTCATGTCAGACAAGGGTGGATCAGAGTTAATGGCAATCTAAAGTTTCCTTATGAAACCCTCCTAGTCCTTCTCTCTCAACAGAAGGTTTTTAAATAAGAGTATAAAATGCTGATAATATTCAGCAGGTGTGACAGCATCACTGGAAAGAGAGACAGGGTTAACATTTCAGCCAATGACGCACCTATTAAAATACTTCCTTGCCGTGTTGGGAACGGCCTCCAGCAATCCTTTTTGAGGAGCACAGTTTAGGCTCCTAATGACTTGAAATGTCAAGTGCAACTGATCAGACTAGTCTGCCTATTTTTCCAACAGATTTGAATCAAGCTCCTAAAATTCTGATCATGGCAGAATTTAGTAGTGTGTGCACTTGGAGTAGTGGTGGTGGTGGTGGGGGGGAGGGGGGGTGGTGATGGGGAGAGATCAGGTATGGGACATTTTATTCCAAAATTCATCACTGCAACCTTAATTTTCTACAGAATAAATTGGTAGAAATAAGTTGATTTTCTCTGTTTCAGCCTGGGAGTCATACAAAAGTTAGTGGAGCATAACTAAAAGTAAATGAATGAGGAGATAAGGGAATAGAAGAGCAGATTGTAGATAGCAGCAGGAAAGATCCAAATAAAGTGTGAGCCACATTAATAACAGCTGGCATTTAAAAAGCAGAAGATCCATTGAGGCACAATGTCAGGCAGCAAATGTTGTGGGTGGGGGAGAATTCGAAACTTTGAGGGTAAGAATTCATTAAACTATTAAAGGAGATCTTTACCCTTGCTCATGCTCAATTTAATTCTGAACTCTGTGGCCAATGAGGATAGGTTTTCTGACTCATTTCATCAATGAATTGGGTGATCTGAGGCTGGAAAATCAGAGAAGGATCACTTAGCTGTATTTCTCAACTGATGCAATGCAATGATGGAAAAAAAATTACAATTAAGAATGCTCTTTGCACATTTGTGATCTTCATTAAAATGGATGGAATGATGAAAAACTATTTAACTAGACTGAAAGTATTATATTTTGGCTTTATCACTGCAATTTTGCTCTACTTTCTAAGCCTATCTGGACCAAGCCTAAGGGAAGCCGCATGCATTCATAAAGTAGTGAGAGTTATTTGCTATTTTGTTTCATGTTCAGTTTAGTGTTCCACTTATGGTCTTTACATTATTAATTGGCATTTTAAAAAAAAATCTATTCTTCTCATTTAATTCCATCTTAATTTTAAGCTTAAATTCAGACCAAAATAATTAAATCTTGTGCACTAGTTCACTAGAAAATCAATTAATTAAAATGTTGGAAAGGTTTCTACAAAAGAGCTGGAGATGAAAAAGGATGGGACATAAAAATACTAACTTTCATGGAACTGCAAATGCGAAGAGATGTTTAAATACAAGATGTAATATCTTGTGGTCAGCAAATCATGGTGACATAATTGATATGAGATGGATTTGAAGACTTTCTTAACAGTATTTCATGATTAATGTGGTATTGCATGAGAGAAATGCTACAGAAAAAGCAGTTACAAGATGCCAAAGCCTAATATTATCATGCCTACAAGTTCCAAAATTGTCTTGACAACAGAAACTGGATGTGGACAGTTACTTGCTGAGCTGTGTTATCTGCTAGAAGGCCAACAACAACACAGGAGTGCCAGAGCAATGGCGCTATGATAATAGTAAACTCAGGGCTAGAAATTCATGCATGAAAACAGGTGTTAAAATGGTGCTGTGCAGAGGAATGATTTTCCATTGCTGAGGGGGATTGAAAACCATTGGTGCAGTCCGTTCCAAGTTTCATGTAACTATGCTTAACTCTAGGAATGGAACATGAACTATGAACTAATCTGCTCAATGCTTTAGCACTGACAGCATATATTGCAGGTTAGGTTACTGGGCTTTTAGCACCATGGTGCTTAATTGTAACTGGAAATCATGAGACTCCTTGGAGTGAACTGATATGAAATGTACAGAGATGAATGCAGGGATGGGCACCCTGCTTCTCTGCTCTTGATTTGGAGAATAAAGTGAAGGGATGGACAGAGGGAGAGTGAGAGACAGAGAGGAGCAAATGTTGGAATGCCTCACCTGAATAGCAGTCAAAAACTTGATCCACCTTTGAAGGTAAGCAGACCTTATAGATGCCTGCTGTAATGGGCAACTCAGTAAAGAAGAGATTTATTCCTTTAAGTAGGGAATGAGCACTCCTGGTTTCCTGTGCTTGGCCATGTAGTTTCTTTGTAAAATTTCCATGATCCAATGTGGCAGCAGTGGTGTCAAAGGTTCGATGCTCAGTGACATCACTGCTGCATGCCCAGCATGCTTCCTATATGTTATGTTCCTGCAAACTTACATTTCAGATTTACACGATGCTCTGCCTGCACTATAAGCTCCTGATCACATTTAGTGATCAACTTTATTCCATAATTCAATCCTACAGCGCATTAAGCAAACCGGATGCACATGATTTAATTTCTAGGTATCAATCTTTCTGGCCTTATAAGTTAGAATAGATGATAATTTAAAAAAAACATTGATGTGACATCATTCATTCTGATAAGGTAGGTATTTTTGGCCATGTCTAATTATCCCTGAAAAGATGGTGATGACTTCCTTTATGTTTTGAACCACAGTGGTCTGCATAGTAGGCATACTCTTACAGTACTATTAGGTAGGGAGTTCAATGATTTTGACCTAGGAGTAAAGAAGGAATGTCAATACATTTGAAAGTCAGGATATAACTTAGAAAGGTACTCGCAGGTGGTGGGATTTCAATGTATCTGCCTTCTTGGTGGTAGTGGTCCTTTGAGAGGTGCTTTTGAAGAAGCCTTGCTAAATTGCTGGATTGTATTTTGTAGATGATGTGTGCTTCACCCACAGTGTGCTGGCAACTGAGGGAGTTGAATGGAGTGTCAGCTGGGCAGGCTTCTTTGTCCTGGAGGACAGAGAGAGAGAGAGAGAAGCAAATGTTAGAATGCCTCACCTAAATAACAGTCAAAAATTTGATCCTTTTTTAATGTTATTGCAGTTGGGTGGTAGACAACATTCTGTGGTATTCTTGACTTTTACCTTGTAGGTGGTAGATGGCCTTTGTGGAGTTATGAAGTGAGTCACTTGCTGCAGAATACTCAACCTCCAACCTCCTGATGTATCTGTAATATTTCTGTGGCTAGTCCAGCTGAATTTCTGGAAGTAATAACCTTCAGGTTACTGATAGTGCCAGACTTGTTGATAGAAAGGCCATTGAAAATTCAAGGGTTGATGGTTCGATTCCTGCTGGATCCCCTCAGTACTGTAGATTCCAAATTTTCTTCTGCCATTGGCATCTGCTGCTCTTGTGGACACTAAGTCAGTAAATTGTACCAGCTGCCCACCACTGTCAGTTTCTTTGCGATGTATGTCATTGAGCTGACTCCTGAAAACACTGACAGGAAGGTCAAGAGTGTACATCCAAGCAAAAAATAAACATGTATTAGAATGTTGACAGATATGAATGATATGAGTTTTAAGATTTAGGGCAGAGAGAAAGGGAAACCTTTTTTTGAAGCCACACAGTTTTGAGGACATTGAATGCACTGCCAGAATTAACGATTGAAGCAGAGATCAATTTCCCTCTGTCAGGAAATTACCTGACTAATGGTGGACAAGCCAGTAATAAGGCTTGATCATAATGCTCCAGGTATTATGGTTGTAAAGGTGGGCTTGATGGGCCGGATGATCTTTGCATGTTCATTGGTTTCACAAGACTGTTACCAGGCAAAAATTGATGGGCCACATAGGAGATGCTAGGGCACGTGAGCAAAAGCAAGATCACAGAGGTAGGCTTTAAGAACATGGTAAAAGTGGAAAAAAAAGGGGAGTAATCAGTTTTAAGGAGGGTATTTCAGAGTTTAGGAATTCTCAGGTGAAGGTGAATTCTCAGCTGCCAGTGATGGAACAATGATGGTGATGATTAGATATCTCAGAGGGTTATAGGACAGGAGGGGATTACAATGGTACAGAAAAGCAAGACTATGCAATTTGAAAACAAGAGTGAGAATTGTAAAATTGAGCTATTGCTGAAACAGGAACCAGTATAGGCCCTATAAAAAGAAAGGAATTGCATTAATACAGTGACTTTAAGTCCCCAGGATGCCCTGCAACTCAACATCGTAATTTGAATTGTAATCCCTGTTGTAAAGTAGGAAGCAAAATGTAAGTGGGATAAAAACAGAAAATGCTGGTAATACTCAGCAAGCCAGGCAACAACCTTGCAGAGAGAAACATATTTAAAATATAAAGTCAAAGACCTGCCATCAGAACTGGAATATGTCAGAGATGTAATAAATTTTAAGGAAGTACTAAGGCAGAGAAAAGTGCGTGTTGGTGGAGAGAAGGAAGAAGGATTGAAAAAGAAGGTCTGTGATATGGTTAAAGGCAGGAGAGAGAAAATGATGGAAGGGAAGATAGTCCAAGACGGTTGAGGATGATAATGGGACAAGCAAAGAAATAAAAATCAGGGCTTGAGGATATATAACTGGGAATAACAGAAACATCATCTGAGGTTACTGAACACACTGCTACCCGGAAGGCTATACCTGCAAGATCCATAAGAGGAATAGCTAAAAATATATTTTTAACTTGTATTATCTTGTGAGTACAAGAAAATCTCACTAACTTGATGCAGGAAATCCGTAATATTCAAGAGCTATAGCTGATGGTTAAATTCAGGATTATGAGCGAATGACGTCATTATCTAAATGAGCTCCATTTAAATTTTAAGGTTCTACATCCACATGAATATGTTTACTATCCCCAGTGTACTTCTTTTAAATTATATACAATGTACACTAACTACAGCTTAGGAGATCATAAGAAATTTTAATAGCAAAATTTGAACTGGTACATGAATTGATTATTGAAAAAGAATCATGCATGTATTTATTCAGACCTTGTGTTCAAAGCATGGATTCAGAATCCCTGCTGCTTATATAATGTAAGTTGTAGTAACAATCTGAAACAGCTCATAGCAACAAAGGTGTGTAAGGTAAAACTTTACAAATATATACTTTGGCTTTGATACTCTTACCTGAGTTTAATCAAAACTGAACATTAAGAGACGACATCTTTCAGTACATTTACCTTTGTTCATAATGTGGACAAATAAATTTCCACCTCTTATGCTTGATTTTACATTGCAATAAGAGGACAATGTGCCTGTTGTATTGCTTCTGCTTATAATATTGTGATGCAACTTATAAAGACATACTGTTAGTTACAAGGTTTGTGGAGTGCTTTCAAAACGTTAACTATTGCACAGAATCAGGATCATTTGGTAGTGGTCAAGAATACCAGTAACAGTAGGTCAGCTTGTTACATAAAAGAGCGTGGGGAAGTGAGATGGTCAAACAGATGACAGCTTAGGTTGGTTGATTTTTCCAGGCTGCAAAAACTTAGTGTCTTAATATTTGCCTAGTAAACTAAAGGATTGTCAGTGCCCCTTTGATCCCACCCTTATTTTCTATTTGCAAGATGTGAGTGTTGCTGGGCAGACCAGCACTTATTGTCCATCACTAATTGCCTGAGAGACAATGGTGTTGAACTGCCTTATTGAATTGCTACAATCCATGTTGTGCAGGTCCTCCCATGTGCTGTTACAAGGTAGCATATTCCAGTATTTAGAGCTAGCAATGATGAAGGGCCAGTGATCCATTCCCAAGACATGGAACTTCCAGATGGTAATATTTCCATGGAGACTTTTTTGCCAGGATTTGGACAAGTATTTATAAATGAGTTGAATGCAGGAATAAACAGTTGTATAATTGAAATATTTAAGATGAATAAAAGCACAGATAGAAATAACCAATTTCCTTTGGTGTGAATATCTAGTACAGAAGGAGTGTAACTTAAAAATTAGAGCCAATGCATTTGGGGTAATGTGAGAAAACACATTTACACAAGGGGTCATGGAAATTTGCAGCTTTGCATCAAAAAGTTATTGAAACTAGATGAATTTAAAACTTCAGAACTAAAGTTGGTCAATTTTTGTTTTCAGCAAGAGTATTGAGGATTACAAAATTAAGATGGGAGGTCCAGTGAGGTGAAGTTGAGATATAGATAAAATATAATACAATAGTTTAGAAATTCACATCAATAGTGCTTAGTTTCAGTTCCTCACATGGTTTTTGTTCAAAGTAAAATGTGATTGCAATGGTTTCCAAATGGAGTTGCACCACTCCCAAAATTCAACCAGGTGTTACCACTTACAAACCCATCAGATACTTTTTTCCATGCCAAGAAGCTTACGTGGTGTCGTGGAATTCATTATATTGAGCACCCACAGAACAACCAAGTTTTAAAAATACTGCTTGTTCTGTGATTGGCTATCCATGGCATCACAACCTTTGGGAAGCAGGAATCCCTTTGAACAGAACCTTAGCAGAATGGGCCACTCTCTTTGTGCAACTAATTTACCTGCATACCTTAGACATTGTTGGTTAAGGAGATAGGCATTTGGTCCAATCTCTCAACAATGCCTCAGTAGTTTGCTATTCTGGTTAAGCAAAGTAGAATGTCTTTGAGCTTAAGGGTAAGAGAAAAGCTGGGAGAAGCAAGCATGTTATGAAAAATTTCACTTCAGGAAAATTCTGTCCATTGAACATTTAGAGTGAGAAATTGAGTATTTGGCATTAACATACTTCCAACATTTGAAATCAAAAGATTTATGTGTAAGCAGTGAATGCATTTACATTTCATTTTCCCATCTTGAACCATGATTGCTCTTTAATTAATTTATATATGAAAACCTTCCTCACCTTATCCAAAACTTATCCAACTCCCTTCCAAGACTCTGTATCTTTCCTGCTTCAAATGTTTATTCAAGTTGCCTTGAAAAGAAGCACAAGAGCTGCTGGCTCACAGCTCCTGCAACCGGGGTTCAATCCTGAGCTCTGGTGCTATGTGTAAAAAGTTTGCACATTCTCCCTGTGACTGTGTAGGTTTCCTCCTGGTGCTCTGGTTCCCTACCACATCAAAAAAAAATGGAGATTGATAAGTTAACTTGTCACAGTTAATTGCCTGTAGTTTGTAGATGAGTGGTAGAATCTAGGGGCAGTTGTTGGGAATGTAGAGAGAATAAAATGATCTTAAGGATTAGTGTAAAAATGGGTACATGATGTTTGGTGCAGACTCAGTGAGCTGAAGGGTCTGCTTCCATACTGTATTTCATATGACTCTTTGTACCAAGCCATTTCATGCTCTCATAGCTATTTATGCAAAGATATTTCTTTCATCTCCTCTTCTTACTCATTCAGCACAAATTAAAATTGATCAGTCCTTGCCACTGAATCCCCACCAGAGAAAATATTTGCTTATTACCCTATTCAAATCCTTAATAGCTGAAATCCTGTATTATATCTTTTGGGCACTGGTCCAGTTGCAATAATTCCAGTTTATTCTGTCTGTTTTCATAACTGTTATCACTGCCTGCATCACCTTGGTGATGTTGCTCACTGTCGGTGACTTTAATATCCATTCCATAATGACTGTTTTCTATCTGCACAAAATGCCACAAATGTGGCCGAACCACTGCTTTTCAAAAAGAGACAATATATCACAACTTGTGTACCCTATGCCCTTATTATGAAAGTCAAATTACTTTATTTTCCTGAATCTATGAATAATTCCTCCTATCATCTCATCTACCCAGTCATTTAATCTCTCATGCAAAGATTATGCAAATTCCAAACCCCCCATCCAGATCCCCTCAACCCCCACACAACATAATCATGGCAAGCTGCTAAATACTGACCTAATTTTGCAGACTACATTACTTATCCTCGACTTTCACGAATAGGTTAGTTGTGTAGTCCCAGCAGTTCAGGAGCCATCATATTTCACACAGCATTCAATTACTGCTTTGTGTACTTAGCTTTGTAACCTTCAACTCCTTCCTAATTAGATATTTATCTAACTCTTTATTGAAGATGTTAATCAACGTAGCATTAACTATTTTATCTAGGAATCGATGCCACATAATTCGGTAATCTGTGGGAGTAAAGTCCTGATGATTTTACATCTTGCTTCAGGCTTACTTGTTTTATACATGTGTCCTCTTAAGTTCTTCTTCACAGCATAAGATGAATAACTTGTTTGCATGTAAATTTACAATATACATTTTTCTCTGTTTTATTGAACATGGATAATGTAACCTCAAAATTCTTTCCCCTAATACTAGTAAACTGAGTTTTCTATAAATTAGAACTTAGTCATCTGTGTGCTGTGTAGGTTTCCTTCCTTCAATACATAATATCTTTCTATTAGCCGAAAATAGAAGAATGTGGTCAGCAAAGATCTTAAAACAAGACCAGGATATTCCTGCAGAGAATAGAATGTTAGGGTTTAATCAACCCATATTGCCATTTTTTTTCTTGGATGGAAGTACAGTTTTTATTTTACTCACTCATTTTAAACTTGCAGCATAATATCTCCACTGAGAAACTCAAGTTCCACATGACACCAGGTTGAATTTGATATTTCTGAAATTTATCCATTTGCATTGTGAAAATGAAAGATTTATTCAAAATATATTTATCCAGGTTATTGCAGTTACACCTGAAAAATGATTTGCAATTTGTTCCTGCCAAATAAAGACTGATAAAAGCTAACTGTCTTGCACCAGGAACTTTGGCCACAAGCTCAAGGCTGGATTTAAATTTGTGAATGTGGTAGCTGCAGATCTCTCAAGTTTGTGGCCACCTCTGATAACCTTTTCCTATCCAGCCATTGACCCTTCTTCCTGACCCAAGCCAGGAAATAGTGCAAGATTCTGCTCCATTTTACTACTATGTTTGAAAATGTCTAACAAGATTGACTCAATAATTTGATATTTGTTTCTTCCAAGTAAGAGTTGAATAGATGAGTGATAGAGCTTACACGTACCACAAATATGATCAAAGGCTTTTTTTAAAGAATTATCCACTGTGTGTTTCAAAAAGTCAACCACAGAAGCAGCAATTTCTGATTGCTTTCCACTGCTATAAACTGTAGTAAAACTGATCAGCAGCCAAAGCAGTCTGCCTGTTTTCATTTCATTACCAGAGTTTTCATCTTAGATTTAAGACCAATTTTCTCAAGCTGTGGCACCTCAAGTTGAAAATCTTAAATGATTTTTTAAAAATTATATTAGTTCTTGGGATATACATAGGTAGCATCCGCAAGGTAAATACCATTGGTTGTATTCAGTTGGCCAGAGAGGGTTGAACTTACTTCTTGAACTGTGTAGTCTGAGAGTAATATAAAGTGCTGAGAGGCATAGATAAGATAGATAGACAGAATCTTTTTCCTATGGTAGGAGTATCAAAAACATGAAGGCATAGGTTTAAGGTGAGAGATAGGAGCTATAATTTTTTTTGATTGAAGCATTGTTGATATCTGGAACTTGCTGCCAGAGGAGGTGGTGGAATCAGATACAGTTCCTACGTTTAAGAGGCATCTAGACGAACGGACAAAGCGTAGAAGAATATGGACCTAATGCAAACAAATGGGATTATTGTAAACGGGCAAGAAGGTCGGCATGGACATGGAAAGCCTGTTTCTGTGCTGTGGTACTCCATGATTCTATGATGCCATTAGCTATATTTTGATACAAATCTGATAGTAGAACTAAATTAGCTGGTAAGCAAAAACAATAACAAGCTATCGTTCTATTTCAACATTTAATCTAATTCTTGCTATAGCTTAAAAATCATTCATCGTAGAATGGGTATGGTACAGAAGGAAGCCATTCAGCCCATTATGTCTACACTGGCTCTCTACCAGATCAACTCATTAATTATGTCCAGTACTTTAACACCCTAAAGTTTATGATGGCTAGTTTAAAGGCCTGTTTAGTTAGGGAAGGAGAACATTATAAATTGTGTATAGAATGGTCATTCAGGAAGAAAGTTAGTCACAAAATTTAGTTGCATCACCTTAACATAGAGAAGTAAATTGTTCAATAGATTTTATGGATGCTGGAGTAATTGTTGAGAATGTTGTAAGGATAGAGCAGCCCAGGGAAACTCGGGTACTAGGAAATACATTACCCAGCTGTGTACCAAACCAGCATTACTTATCTGGACTTCGTGAAAGATCAGAGCAGGATCAGATTCAGGTTCAGCAGGGAAACTTGGACTAAGATCCACAGCGACTGGCAACACATTAAAAACGTTGCTGAATGTCATCCCACTTTAACTACATGTGATGTAATGTAGGACCAGTACTGGCTGGAAATAAGATATCTTTATTAGTCACATGTACATCGAAACACATGGTGAAATGCATTTTTTGCATAGAGTGTTCTGGGGGCAGTCTGCAAGTGTCGCCATGCTTCTGGCACCAACATAGCATGCCCACAACTTCCTAACCCCTACGTCTTTGGAATGTGGGTGGAAACCGGAGCACCCGGAGGAAACCCACGCAGACAGAGGGAGAACATACAAACTGCTTACAGACAGTGGCGGGAATTGAACCTGCGTTGCTGGCCACTGTAATAGCATTATGCTAACCGCTACACTACCAGGCCAGCCCCTCACTACTGTGCTAGCCATGCTCAGCAGGAAGGCAACGTGCCTTTTATTTCTGTGGGTATAAAAGAATTAACTTTCAAGTTGGTGACTTTTCAACATCACCTGTCACATGGTCTTCACAGGTAGCTACAATGGGTGACATTGTAGTAATTAGTAGCTGTGCTGTTCAAAATGCATGAACCAAGTAACTTAAACCCTCCTTTATCTTTCATCACATCTGCTCCCCATCCACCTTTCTCCCCCTCCTTCTCTCACCAAATAAAGTTTCAGTGGATAATCAGGCAGAGCCAGGCAATAACCAGTTCTGTTACAACATTGGTGAATATATTCATGGAACAGGTTATCTATCGTGGCAACAAATGTACAGGATATCAATCACTGCAAAGTTGCGGCTATTTCTGCACATGATAGCTTATTGGAGTACAGAGATCCAAATATGTGCAAATGGTTCTAGTTTCTGGTTAGAAAATAATGTAGACTTCCCACGTATCATACTTTGTTTTCATTTGAAAGCAATTAAAATTAATATGCAGTACTTATTAACGTGGAAGATTACCCAAGACACTTTACAGAGAATGGAGAAGTAAAATTGCTGAATGCAATGGATCTGAGCTGTGGAGGAGAGATCAAGTAAGATGACTAAGAGGTCGCCTACAAACGTAACTTTTAAAGATATCTTTATTAGTCACATGTACATCGAAACACACAGTGAAATGCATCTTTTGTGTAGAGTGTTCTGGGGTCAGCCTGCAAGTGTCGCCATGCTTCCGGCGCCAACATAGCATGCCCACAACTTCCTAACCCGTACGTCTTTGGAATGTGGGTGGAAACCGGAGCACCTGCTGGAAACCCACGCAGACACGGAGAGAACGTACAAACTCCTTACAGGCAGTGGCGAGGATTGAATCTGGGTTGCTGGTGCTGTAACAGCATCATGCTATCTGTTACACTACCGGAGAGAAAGGTAACAAGAAACAGAGCTTTTGACAAATAGTTCTTAAGATGCAATTGAGGCAGCGATAGCCTTAATTATTATTAGAGGGAAAAGAAAGGAAATGCACAGAAGGCCAAAATCAGAAGAGTAAAGAATGCAGTTCCAAAAGCAAAATATTACAGGTGCAGGAATAGCATCATACAGAAGGGAAATGGACCCTTCAGCCTACTGCGTCCACACCCACCATCAAGCACCTACTACACTAATTACAATTTTCCATTTTTCTCTCACATCCCCATCAACTTGACCACCTCCCCTCACCCCTACACAGACTACCAAGGCTGCAGTTCACAGCTCCTGAGTCTACCTTTCCCAGTTATGAAGTGTCCTTTCCAGTGTGTACAGATAGACTACTTTGAGAAAAGTGTGGGCAGCCTCTTGGTGTTGGTGCACAGCCATTCAAAGTGGATAGAGGTTAACCCATGTTCAGTCTTGCATCGTCACTAAACATACTGTAGAAGAACTCAGATCCATTTAGACAGCACATGGTCTTCCCAAGGACATTGTATTCAATAACAGTCCACAATTTCAGTCATGTTAACTTGAAATGAAATGGTATAAAGTGTTGCTTCACTTTTCCTTATCATCCAGCCTCAGACAGAGAAGCTGAGATATCAGTACGTTTAATAAAAGAGACACTAAACAAGTGTGTCATGCAAGGCAGCATTTACTCCCAGATTTTCTTCTGAGCTACAGATCGATGCTGCATACTGTGACCTGACATACTCCTGCATAAGTGCTGAAGCACAGATGAGTCAAGATATATCTGAAAGAAAAGGACCTCGTTCTCTTGGCAGGAGGGGTCAAAAACAGATTAAAATATAGATTTAAAGTAATTGACAGAGGGAATAGAGAGGAAATGAAGAACGTTTTGTTCAGCTGGAGGAGGGTAAGGGCCTGGAACTCACTGCCTGCAAGGGTGATACAGACAGAAACCCTCACCATAAAAAATCCATGATCTGCAAAGTTATGGACAAGTTGCTAGAAGATGGGATTAAGTGGATTGCATCTATATCAACCAGGAAGGACATGAATGGCCAAATTTCACCCTCCTGTGTCAGTGGAAGTGTCTAGATGAGCACTTGAATCACCTAGGCATAGGAGGCTATGGGTCAAGTGCTGGAAAATGGGATTAATATGGTCAGCATGGAAGTGGAGGGCTGAATGGTCTGTTTCCATGACCTCAAAGCCACTATGAATTTTCTGTAATTCTGTGATTCTGTGATTCTAAATAGGGTCTGATTATTTGGGATTGGAGAAGCAGTTGGCCTCATTGCAATATTTAAAGGATCAGACTGTTTTCAAAACTGATTGGTTGCCTGACTTTCATCGCAGCTCAGTTAAAATAAGTCCATATTTTTGTTTTACATTTTAACCCCTAATATAACTTCTGCTCTCCTGTCTAGGATGTTATGGTTTACCCCTGAGTGGGTGACAGAATAGGGTGAGCTAGATTTTGGCACATCGAAGTTTATTGAGCAGGGAGTATAAGTGGATAACAAAGTGGGGGGGGGGGTGCTGTGGCAACAGGGAGATGGTAATGGTAATAAAAAGCATAATGAAGCTTTTCATTTGCAGAGAGATTGAGAGCCAAATATGTAATATTGCAGAAGTGGAAGCAATTGATTTTGGTGATTGTCGGGATATGAGATAAAGGAAAGTAATAGTTCTTTGAAAGAAAATATGAAGGGACAATTCCCCAAAAATAAAAATTATTTTGTTCAATTATGGTTAATACTTTTTCACAACCTCTGTAAAAATCAAAAGCAATGATGTGTGCGATTCAAACAGAGTTGATATTACTCATGTTATTTGGAGCACTGAAATTTGGAGATTCAATGTTTGGACTAAAAACTCTGTGTTCTGTTATATAGATGAAACTTGATGCTTGTTGTTTAATTGGCTTATGGACTGAAATCTCATGATGAACATGAATGAAGAGCAAGATCCAGCTTCACAATCCCAGTGATTGCCTGGTTCCCAAACTCCAATCTGCCATACTCCGATTGATTTGATATCAATTCCACCCCTGCCCACTGATTCTGCCATCTCGATCCCTCATCCCAGAACAACACAAATGCTGGTCCCAACCTTCCAACTATTCTTTCATACCTTCAAATCATCATTTATTTTGATTCCCTATAATACTAGTTATATTTCTGATAGTATGAAAAAATACTTTGCAAAATCAGATGTAATATCAAAAGTGTTGGGAATGGAAGCATTGACTTAACATCCAAAAAATGGGAACTCTGACAACACAGCATTCCTTCTCTACTGCAGTGAAGTGTTGGCCTGAATGGCATGTTTTCAGCTCTTCAAGTGAACTGATTCATTGGTGAGAGTTCGACCAGAATCTCTATTATTTCCTCTGTACTGATCTTGTTCTCTGGGTCATTTTTATTTATTAGTGCTCTAAAATCTTATTTATCCTTGCACCTTCAGGGTTGATATATCTCCTTTTCTCACAGTGAGAAAGTACTTAGCATTATAGGCCCTGAAATATTGGCCAAGAAAAGAGCTGCAGTGACTGCTGAACACAGGCAGTAATGGACACATCATTGGCACCAAATCCTAAGCACCAGGTGGCCATCGTATTGTGCCTGTGGTTGTCGTAGTGGCTCAGGACAACTCAGATAGGGAATAATGAGATCTGCCATGGGTCAAAAGAAGGCTCACGTACCCTGCGTCTTGCCTATTCTCATTCCTACATATTAGTCCTTCACTATTATCTTGTATTTCCCAACATGTTTTCAGAAACACATCATTATTCTCATTTTATAATCTGCTGCATCTGAGCTGGTGCCCGGGGCAAATATAAATGTTGATGGATGGTTCTGTGAGCAAGTGTTTCCATACTGCTGATTCCCACAGACTGCTGGGTTCTTCTCCCTCTGTGAAGAGACTAGTGGGAGCATTTTGAGTGCATAAGGTTACAACCTTTTGGGTATTGTATTATCATTACATGAACTATTAAGTAATACATGATCTGTCTTGATATATTAATGTGAAGTATGGACGAGGTCTTAAATCATAATTTGGTATCTATCATCTGGGCTATGTGCCTGTCTGCACTCCTGTCCAAGATCTCCATTAACTCCTTTACATGACTCTTTCCAGCGAAACAATTTTCTCTCAAAATTAATTATTAATTGTTCTTTTGCCACCTGTTGACTTTTATTTACATTGAAATTTTGTGACGATTGGGCATTTCTAAAGATCCCTCTGTTTACTTCCATTTTCATGTGAGTTTTAACGCAAAAGTAAAATAAACCCGGCATTGGAAACCTAAAGTAAAACCTGAAGGATTCTAGTGAAAGCTCATCAACCTAAAATGTTAACTATTTTTTCAGATGCTGCATTACTTATTATTTCCCATATTTTCTGCTTTTATTTTTATGTATCTTTATAACTAATGAGGATGTTATTACAATTTGCAAACTATGCATTTGTCACTGCCAGCTACAATTAGTCAGTGTCATGCATGTGATGTCAAAATCTATTACTAGGTGATATCAAACAGTAAAGCTGCAACCCTATTTTTGGTATTTTTCATACATGAATTTAGATGCTCATGAAGTATGAAACAGAATTATTTCATATGATTGGCTGTTTTTCATTCATTTCCATGATCAGATTAATGTTTCTTCAATTTAACATGATATAAAGAGATATCAGCTTTTACTTTGATTATCAGAAGTTGTCAAAAACATCTTTTAAGAAATATATTTCTCTATGTTTATTTATTTTGGCCTCTGGACATTGAATCATCGAACTCGTGATCAGCTGTAACAACAGTAAAACTCCAGTAACTAAAGTATTTTAGTTGAGCAAGCAACAAGAGAATGGTTTATGCCTGGTTGGTATTTGATGGATGCAGTAGCAGTTATCTTTGAGTACCTTAGCTAATTGGCCAGTTTTTATGCATGTGCATTGAATCTTTGCAAACCATATCATCGTGGATGAAGGGATATCACAGCTGAACCCTTATCCGTGTCTGCACGTAAACTTAGCAAACTGGCTGATAGTTTTAGCAAAATACAAACTGTGGAAGAACTCAGTGAATCAAGCAGTATCTGTGGAGGCAAAGGGATGCTTGATGCAGGGTCGTGACCTGAAACATCAACCGTCTATTTGCCTCTGCAGATGCTGTTTGACCTACTGAGTTCATCTAGCACTTTGTTTTTTTTTCTCCAGATTCCAGCATCTCCTATCTCTTGTGACTCCAGGCTGGAAGCTTTGTCTGACTGCTCTCATGTTATATTGTGGATTCCTTACTGTTGTCCCTTCTAAAGTTAGCTAACTGTAAGAGAGTAGAGATTGAACCTGAGGACTAAATGAACTAAATAATTCAGCTATTCGCTGATTAAAATTGCCGTGCCACCAAGGGGATCCCTCAGACTGTTTTGCTGTAGTTGATGTTTTTACTATTTAGCCAGAGTCTTCAGATTGCTTTAGCACTGTCAAAATAAAACAGAGTTTGCACATTGTGTGTAACTGATATTTACTTAATTCTCTGCATGATGCATTTGTTTTACTGTGTGCGTGGGTGCGCGTGCGTGTGTCTTATTTTCCTGATATTAAAAGGATCAATTTGGGTAATTTGATCCCTGAAGGGCAGTATACTGTTTAACTGTATACAATGGAATTTTTCTGAGTTAACATTGTCAAGGTTAATGTTATTTCTGTTCATTACCTTTGCGAATACTTCAGCAAGAGGTTTTGTTGAACCAAGTATAGTTTGTTTTTACTTCTGTTTTTCTGTTTATATTGCTTGAGTACTTTGTAATTTTTTTATTATAAGCAGCATAAAAATTCTTTCAAATTTAGCTTGAAGATTTTAACTAACTGAAAGAAAAAAAAATTAAAGTAACCTCCTAATGGACTTGTGTTTGAGCAGATAGAAAGATGCCAGTATGTTTTTTATATTTTAACTAAATACCTACTTTCTAATATTACCCTAATATTCACATAAGTGGAAATGACAACCCTGAATATCTGTGATATTTTGACAAACATTTACTGTGATTTCCAAACTAAAGATGCTGTATTTGTAATCTTTTGTACTGACTTGAAAGAATATCTGTGGTGGCACACTTACTGTAGTTGCTAAAAATGTGTCTGAGACAGGCTAAGCATTTTTATGTCGTCAGCGGGCATGGAAATGCGAAAGAAACTGTGACAGTGAAGGATCTAAATTACTCAGCCAGAAAATGCAAGGGTGAAAGTATTTGTTATTTTACTCCCTACAAAGGAGTCGTCTGGGAATAGTGACATCATTGCCTGTTTGCAGGAATATGACATCACCATGAAAGAACAAAACTAGGAAGCTTGTTCTAGACATTTAATAAATTTAATTAAGCAGAGAGCTGAAATGAATTTCCACATTACACTGATAATCAACAATTTAAAGCTGGACATCAGTGCTTTCCCCATTACACTGTCAGGATCAGGCTGATAACATTTAAATCATAACAATGGAATTTGAAGTGTTGTGTCTTTTTAGACCTATTGAAAAAAACCATACAATGATGTTCATTTATTTTTAGCTAATGGAAATCAGTGATAGTGATCTTGAAAGGATAGTGAGACAAATCAGCTACTGGTTCCTGAATTCTCAAAATACTTGCTAATACTGTACTCTTTCATTCCCTCCAGAAATGCAGCATTGTTTCAAGATTAATTGTAATTTAGAATTCTACTTAATGGACTGATGGTATTTTCTAAACCAAAGGAAGGAAATAGAAACTTACCCTTCTAAAGTGTGCTGAGCCATCAACTGTTGGATGTCAGCAAGGTTAAGTTTCTACTTTCTGCATACCCACATAAAAATATCCAGCAAAATTCTTACAACAATACAATGAATAGTCTTTCATTTAGCCCACGCTTTCTTTGAAATAATTATTCTACTGGTCAGTATGGCTAATGTAAAACAAAAGAGCAGGTTTCAGGGTCATTATGCTGGATGGAACAGCTACTTGGTGAATGGTAAAAGTGTGATTGGTCTTGCTTTTGATTCTTATTTAAATTCTTTTGCTGGTATATTATGAATAATTTAGTGTTTTATTGAGGTTTTCCAAAAATAAACTGTAAAAACATTTCAATGTCAGTTAATGTACAATGTTGCAAGATTAGGGAGGATGTGGAATAAGCTTTTTAGCTCCTCCATTGTTTAATAGGTAAGTGGGCATCAATGAGAAAACATTACAATAGTTGCAGTCATACCTTGTGCAAAAGACAATGGTTGTGGTTGTTGGAGGTTAGTCATTTCATCCCCAGGATATCACTGTAGGAGTTCCTCAATGTAATGTCCTAGGCCCAACCATCTTCAACTGCTTCATTGGTGACCTTCCTTCTGTCAAAAGATCGGAACTGTAGTGGCTTGCTGTTGATTGTGCAAAGTTCAATTCTTTTCCGAACTCCTCAGCAAATGTAACCGTCCATGTTTGCTTGCAATGGGACACAGGCAACATTCAGGCATAGGTAAGTCGCAAGTAACATTTGTGCCAGAAAAATACTGGGCAATGACCATCTCTAATAAGAGAGTTTAAACACCAACATAAGACTTTCAATTATTATTGCTGAGTCCCCCATCATCAACATCTTGAGGGGTCACCATTGACCAGAAACTCAGATGGACTAGCCACATAGAGCTGGTCAGGGGCTGAATATCCTTTGCCAAGTGATTCATCTGCTGATACCCCTAAACCTTTCCACCATCCACAAGGCACAAATCAGGAACATTATGGAATACTCTTCACCTGCTTGGATGGTTGCAGCACCAACAACTCTCAAGAAGGTTGATGGCATCCAGGACAAAATATTCCCTCCATCACCGGCGCTAAGTCACTACAAGGGGTACCTTCCGGAAATTGAAGTGCAGTTACTCATGTAGGCTGCTCCAACAGCACTAAGAAGGAGAAAGGGCAAGGAACATAAGAATGTCATCACCTGCAGGTTTCCTTTCATGTCATATATCATATATTGGAAGTATATTGCCAGTCCTTTGTCATCATTGGGTCTAAGTCTTGGAACTCCCTATCAAGAAGGCAGTTCACCACCATTTTCTTAAGGGCAGTTACATATGGACAATAAATTCTGGACTTGCCAATGTGGCCCTGATCCTGGAAAATGAATGAAAATAATGTATTTTTGATGTGGCTTTGAGGGGCACAGACTGAGGCCAAAAACTAGTATTGCACCAGAAGCAGAGTGCACACTTTGATCAGCACATGATGTCCCTAATGAGGCCAGCAACTTCCTTGTTATTAGGTGGGAAAACTGGTCCAGTGCGATCCAATTTTAAGGCCCAGTAAGCTTCCAGTCTTGATGCAAATTCCACGCTGCATTAGCTGGAATAGCACTGGGCATGCTGCATTTGGCCTCAGCTTCCTCAGCAGTGGGGTAGAAAAAGAAATTGTCCTACATTCCTGCTCTAGAGCATTGTCCAGGGACCTCTGCTGGAATGTATACTTCTGTGGATGTTCGAGAAAAACAGGATTAGATTTTCTTTGTTGCTGTTTTGAGGTTGGAAACCCTGATGATCCTTGTTCAACTGTATTCACGGTAAGGCTTTGGTTGTCCTTTGGTATCCCCAGCAAGGTACAGAAAATTGTAGAAAAGACATAAGTAGTTTGCTGGCAAATCTTCTAATAACTGCACTGGCCCTTTTATCATCATTCCTGATATCGATATACCCATCATATTTTAAACTTATTGCTATAATTGACTGTGAGAAAACAAAACTGTAGATATGAATAAATAGCAAAGTGTTCCAGAAAGCTGCATTTAAGTTTTCTTTCATTCTTACTATTCTCAATTGTACTCCTATTAGCTAATTACATTTGCAAAAATCAGTCTGCAAAAAGAAATAAATATACATGTTAAATTAAATGTTTGCTAAAGAACAAGCAAGGTAATTTTTTGCAATTCTGCGTAGGCTAAAGCAAACATAAAATTGATTTTTTACTCAGACATACTTTTAAGTTAGTTTCAAATCTGTGAAACAAATAAGTAATTCAGCTTAATTTTCAACCCTACATTATATGTTCAAGGTGTTTTTTTTATCATATGTGGAGAAAAACAGGGAGAGTGCAATTATTAGATGCCTTGTCAGGAAATGCCCATACTTCAATGGAGAAAGGAGAGTGCTGGAATGATTAAACCGTGGGGTGACTAACCTATGGATCTCTCTCAAGAGGTGCAGCTAACTGGACTTTATAGCACATCAATGCAAGATGAAGGTCAGGTCACATTAGGGATTTGCAACGGCTGTTAATTGTCTACACTGCACAGTCAGTATTAGTGAAGGCTATTACTGCCCTTAGCTTTAATTACAAGTTGGTTTGAGGCATCTGCAACAAAAAAAATCGCAGGTTTGATCACCATGCTGGCTAATGTTGCAGTGACAAGGTAGCTGAAGCTTTCTTTTCTACACATCCATCTGAATGCACTTCACCAGCAACTGTTCTCAAAGTATTTATAGGCCTGGATCTTCTTGAGTGGTGCCCAGCACTCACAACTTCCTATCACATCCCTTTTCTCATGAATTTACCGTCTCTGTTTCCAGAAAGACAATCACTTGCCCAAACATCACTGAACAATGACAGGGTCTTGTGCTACATAACTGAGCCTCCTGAGCAAGCTATAAATTGTCCCGGCCAAGAAATTTCTCTGGAATTCTCTGACTTCCCCAGCTTTGCCACCTCTGATATTCAGGAATATTTAAAAACAATGAAGAATGAAATAAATAACTTACAAATGACTAATCAAAAAAACCTCTAAATATACTTAGAAATATTTTAAAATAATACGAAACAAAAATTAATAAAACTATGTAATTTATCATATTCTCTCTACATCATTACCATCCCCATTCAAATACAATGGCTTGTGAATCATGCAGGATTGAAGTTGGGGAATCTCAACAAAGGTCCTGCTCTATGATCGGATTTCATGAGGAATCCAGCAGTGGAGAACAATGGGAAATTTTCAGTGGAACTTGGTCAGTAAGTTCAGGACTTCCATGTTTGTGCAGGAATCCCAGCAAGATTTGGCACTATATTAGTGACCCAAAAATAGAGGGGTGGAGATGACTACCTCAGACCTGTATATATGACACCACCAGCTATTTTCTTGCCCTGAGGAGATCATATTGTTGTGAAACTGCATAACACAATACTGCTTTTTATAAGGATGAAGGGCAAGCTCTGCAGAGATCTATACAGTGCACTCCTGGTGAATGATGCCCATGACTAATCCCCTGGGTCCAGCAATGATCACATAGATTAATGTGTATTTGTAAACTAAAATCACAAGTGAGTGAAGTTTTGGGGTTCTAAA
This sequence comes from Pristis pectinata, assembly GCF_009764475.1. NCBI lineage: Eukaryota > Metazoa > Chordata > Chondrichthyes > Rhinopristiformes > Pristidae > Pristis > Pristis pectinata. The sequence goes on from NC_067406.1 coordinate 76,302,187, forward strand.
TCAATTTCCTAGTTCCCTAGACCAGCTGGGAGAGAGAGATTGTGCTGAGTGGGAATAGAATTTATAATTTATGTCTGTTATGCCTTAAGCTGCATAATAATAAACTAGATGGCTTAGATGAGGAACTGGAGTAAACCATGAAAGACCAGCAATGATTAGCACTAAGGCTGCTGCAGTTGGGACAATAGACACAGGTTTTCAGTGAGGAATGCACTTGTTCACTGTTGCTTCTAATATAATGAGTTTACAATCAGAAAACTTAGAAGTTAGTTAAAATAAAAATCATACAAGATGTCCATGTAATGCTACTGGAGGAGACCAATATCCCACTCCCCCCAAGCTGCATATATTTACTTTATTTTACTCTTGTTATAAGTGCCTGTCGTTATGCACAATAGAAAAATGTTAGGCTCTAGGATATACTTTTGCAGTGAATGAAGCAAACATTATTATGATGTACTTTATAGGCTTACAAATTACTTTTCTATAGTATTTTAATTTCTTCTGTAACTGCATTTCAGCAGACTGCATGTTCATTTGTTCCACTCTTAGATGATTGAGTGGACAGCCATGATTGTAGATTGGTTCTTATACAATGTACAATTCAAAACTCCTACCAACTGTATGTTACTAACTCTGTCACTTGTGCTTTGAGAAGAGTATTGATGAATTGTTTGCATCCAAGCATATTTATGAGTGTTATTACAATGCTTTCGTACAGTATTACTATTTGAGGAGATGGGTGGGAATCTAATTGAAAGTTATAAAATTCTGACAGGGCTAGACAGACTAAATTCACTTTTCCAGAGGGATGTCAGGGCCGGATAGCTCTATATATTTAAGAAGGAGATGGATAGGTTTATAGATACAAAAAGCAGCAAGAGGTAGGAGGAGAGAGTGAGAATATTTTGTTGAGATAACTGATCAGCCATGATCAAACTGAATAGCAGAGCAGACTCGAAGAGCTGCATGACCTTCTCATGCTCCTATTTTCTACATTTTTGTGCATATGATTATGAAACATTTTCACACAATGTGAATGGAAATTCTGAGGTGACATGTGGTGGAAATCGTAGGCTGCTCCCTGCACCAAATGCTTTTCCCTTGCACCTGAATTGCACTGTGCTACCACCTCTAGTGGGTGTGTTCTGGTAAGACAAGGTATACCCAGGGATTGAGATGGAAAATCTGGCATATCATCTGTAAATTTTGATTCCATGAGTATGATTATATCAGGCTATTGCTTGACTGTTCCATGGGACAGATCTCCCAATTTTGACACCAGGCTCCAGATGTTTTTTAGGAGGACCTTATGAGGTCACCTGGGTTGGCAATGACTTTGTTGTGTCTTAATTCAATGCCTTGATTGCTGCTACCTGGTCTATCTAGTTTTATTTTTTTCTCTGTTTCAGCATAGCAATATGGTGTAACTTAATGGCTTACTGGGCCATTCCAAAGGAAATCTGAGAGTCAACCATTTTTTTACTGCACTTTAAATGATAACTGTGGATGTAGTTCTAAAACAAAATCAACCTGACCTTCAGTTTGTTTACATTTTAATAGGCCTCTTTGTATATGATGATATAAAATATGGATGACTCTGAATTTAACCGAAGAGGTACTTCCCAGAAATCGGAATTGTTTTGCTTTCTGGGAAGTGAGAAGGTCTGATGACTAATCTTCCACGTTAACCTCTACAGATGAACTGTCTTTGTTTCTGTATATTTCCAAATCATTTGGTACTCAGGAACTAATCACAAATACAATTGTATTGTTTGCAAAGATCTCTGAAAATTACAATCCTTGCGCTACACAAACCAGATAAGATCTTGTCTA